>NC_057803.1:636276037-636908611 GCF_018294505.1 Triticum aestivum
AGTATAGATATGCCCTCTTTTTCTTCTGAGAGAATAACCACCGCATATATTTTTGCAGTTCGGGCCTTAGCCCCTCTCAAATGGCTCGTGTTCGGGGGACCTTCTTCCAGAGATGATGGAGAGCGAAACGCTTCCTCCAGACTCCTCCGCTCCGGAAGCGGGCAACCCTGAAGTATCATCGCGGAGGGCCTCTCCGAGTCCGGTGAGGCCGGAAGATAATCCCATTGACCCCTGAAGCTCCCAGTGTCCAGCTCCCGAAGAGAGCAGACAAAAGAGTTCGGCACCGTCTAGTGTGCGATCGAATGTTCTGAGGGAGTTGGTGGGGTGAGCGGCCATCTCAGATGAACACCGTGTGCTGATGAATACGATGATGGAGAGAATATCGTCCGCCGAAAGCGGATTGCATGAAGCTTTTATGAGTCTACTGACAGGCTTTGAGGTACGTAAAAGAATGTATGATAGTCTTGCACATGCTAGGTGTGCCCTGTGTAGATAGTAGCCCCTGAGACTCTGGTTGTCGTCGGAAACGATGATAAACAGAGGATCATATTCCCAGGTAATAACCATACTGCCTCTATGTGCAGGTGATGGAAGCTCCGGTGGCTAGCCGGACTAGCGAGTTTGCCCATTTAGAACGGCAGTTGGATGCGGCAGACACCGACATCGAGCTTGTTAACAAAAGGCTTGACGAGGCATAGGGTAAGTGTCATTATCTGGTAAACGCCACAATAGGAAGAGCAGCATGATGCCAGCATCTTTAATATGTTGTGACTGCAGATGGAGCTGCCACTGTTGAAGCCTTGCGGGAAGAACTTGCCCGAGCCAAGGAACAAGCGAGGTTGGGTAATGCGGCTGCTTTGAAGGCGGCCGAAGAGTTGCAAGCCGAGAAGGCCGCGCATGGCGAGAGCCGAGACAAGATTGCCAAGATGGCCATAGAATTAAAAGCCGCCGCCGACCGTTGCCGGGTTCTTGAAAAGGAAAACCAAGCGAAGGCATCAGACCTTGAGAAGGCTGGTGCGACAAAAAAAGACCTCCGCTCTGCTATGAGGGCAAAGAATGAGGAGCTGCAGGAAGCCGGGGATATTGTAGCTGGGAAATCCTTTATGTTGCGGAGGAAGTTCGGAGATCCACGGTATGCCCCTCTAGATCGGCAGTGGAGTTCGTAGGATGTATATATGGATTTGGCGGCGAGCGCTGCCGATGCGGCCAAGTATTTCCAGGGTTAGACGGACCGTGAAGTAGACCAGCTATTTTGGAGATAATTCCATTCTCCCGAGCATCCGCTTTCATTGACTGACCAATTAGCCGAATGGGCCGAACTAAATAGGTTGTCCGGACTCTCCATGAGGTCTGTTGTGGATCAGCTATGGCCGGAAAGGTCAAAATCGAACAGCTATTTCAGCTTGGTGCAGCAGTTCCTTGACGTGGTGCCGCGCATTAATGCGATGAAGAGGTCGGCGTGCATAGAGGGCGCACGGATGGCCTTTGCCCGTGTTAAAGCATACTGGGCGGAGATGGATGCTACCACTGTTGCAGCGCGAGATTCGGCCATAGGTCGAAGGGCTGCTGAGCACTACTTTGAAGAAGTTCTTGAGGGTGCTCGTTTGATAGAGACCCAATGCTCAAAAAATGTTATGTTTGAGTGATATGTAATCTCATTGTAAGCGAAATGCTTTTATAAATTTTTATAAGGCTATTTTTATACTTTTGCCTGAAAGTAATATGATGCCTCCTGGGCGGCCGTTTATGTATACATGTGTATAACCTGAAAGATTGCAGCCATCGGCTTCAACCCTCACGCATATAATGCGGAGGTGCTCGCAAAAACACGCGTTCACACTTAACCCAACGTCTTGGTCCTATTAAGGAGGTGATAGCGGAGCGAGCGAGGCAACCGGACTATAACGCTTTAGCACTTTCACTTAGCCATAGGAGTTTGACAGTGGGGCTACTAAATAGCCCCTGGTGGCTCCGCACTTTCCCGATCCCGGGGTGCGTACATGCCTGGTCGGAAAACGGCCCTTCATTAAGGCGGAGGAATTCTAACATTCCAACAGGTCATCGAGTGGTTGACCAGTCTCACGCTATATCATGATAGTCAGTTTTCGGCTTTCTCTACTGAGGTGCTCGTCCGGATGAACCAGGGCACAATCGCAGTAGTTCTCCTGGTGCTACCTTAGCCGGTAAAGCGGAACGTAAGGCACCAAAACATAGGAGCCGGGCAAACCCAACATTTGACCAAAGACAATGATTCGGAGCTGATGCATATAGGGCCAAACTCACGACGCCGAACACTCCCTAAGGTATTCGGTCTTTGTGGTATAAACCGGGCCTAAATAATGGCCTTTTTAAGAAGCCCCTTGTGTCCAGGTACGTGCATTGTTCTGGCGTGGCCACATGCCAAGACGTCAGCATCCTTCTCAACGGTGGATATGTATCAACAAGAGACAGTAAAAAAGGTTTACGCAGGGTCTTAATCTAAAAAGAATCCTTGGAGCGGGTCCCTACTGCACGTCTGCGCCTGTATCTCCATTGTGCCGTATCCTGGACGGGTGTGGCATGATGATCGCCTGTAAAAGAGAGGAATTTAGGTGAAAAAGTTGTCATGTAAAAAGATAGTTTGTTAAAGAAACCATGTATAATTCAAGATGAGAAGAAATTGCCACTCGTCTGCGCGTGTTGAGCCCCTTGTATTGACAAATAGGGGTGTGACCATTTATTCGGTATAAGTAGCGGCGCCGGACTCGATTAGTTGTATCTGGGGTCTTGACGACCTATTGGATGCTTTCGCTTGTCCAGGCGCCTTTAGTGTGTGGCTGCCAAGGCAGCCTCACTCTCTTCATCGCGCAGAGATCGCTTGATATTTCCGTGCAATGTAATGATGCCACGTGGACCGGGCATCTTGAGTGTGAGGGAGGCATAGTGTGGTATTGCATTAAAGCGAGCGAAAGCTTCGCGTCCGAGCAGTGCTTGATAGCCACTTTGAAACTGAGCGATGTGGAAAGTTAAATGCTCGCGACGAAAGTTATCGGGGGAGCCGAATATAACTTGTAGTAGGAGGGAGCCCGTACAATGAGCCCTTGGGCCTGGTGTTACTCATTTAAAGGTAGTATTGCTATGGTGAATTTGTGTTGGGTCTAACCCCATCCCACGGATTGTATCCTGATATATTAGGTTGAGGCTACTGCCGCCGTCCATCAAGACTCTTGTGAAGTGATATCCGCCAATTACTGGGTCTAATACCAAGGCAGCACATCCTGCGTGTCGGATACTTGCTGAGTAATCACGATGGTCGAAAGTGATCGGTTGAGATGACCAGTGGCAGCACTTCGTGGTGACAGGCACTTGGGTATATTTTCCTGGGAGTGCCGCGTTGTTTTTTCCCTTGATTACGTGTAACACGTTTACTGTTTTGACTTCTGGTGGAAATTTCTTTTGTTCCCCCGTGTCTTGCTTGGGGGGCTCGTCCTCGTCTTCACTTGGTGTATCCTCCCCCTTGTGTACGGCGTTGAGCTTGCCAGACTGCTTGAAGACCCAACATTCTCTGTGGGTATGATTAGCAGGTTTACCAGGGGTACTATGAATCTGGCATACTTGGTCTAGAATTTTGTTGAGGCTGGACAATTCATCCCTGGTGCCTTTAGGGGGCGGCTTTTGACCTGGCTGAGAGCTTTTGAATCTGGCATTTACTGCCGTGCCCTTCGTGCTATCTTCTTTATTCCTGTGTTTGTTATTGCAGTTGCACCGTGATTTCCCGTTTCCATCTCTAACTTCAGATGTACTAGGGTCGCTGGTGCTGCATCTGGCTAGCCAGCTGTCCTCACCCGCGTAAAAGCAGGTCATGAGGTTTGTTAATGCGGCCATCGTTCTAGGCTTATTTTGGCCGAGGTGTCTGGCGAGCCATTCGTCACGGACGCTATGCTTGAAAGCCGCCAAGGCTTCAGCGTCCAGACAGTCGACAATCTGGTTCTTTTTAGTAAGAAACCTGTTCCAAAGCTTTCGGGCTGACTCTCCGGGCTGTTGAGTTATATGACTCAAATGTCCGCATCCGGAGGTCGGACATAAGTCCCTTGAAAATTTGCCCGAAAGGCGTCTTCGAGCTCTTCCCAACTTCCAATGGAGCTTTCGGGGAGGCCTTTGAGCCGGTGACGAGCTGGCCCTTTGAACTTGAGGGGTAGGTACTTGATTGTGTGGAGATCATCTCCTCGAGCCATATGGATATGAAGGATGTAGTCCTCAATCCAGACCCCAGGGTCTGTTGTTCCGTCGTATGCCTCTATGTTTACGGGCTTGAATCCCTCTGGAAATTCGTGGTCCAGCACCTCATCGGTGAAACATAGGGGGTGTGCGGCACCCCTGTAGCTGGGTGTACCGCGTTGTTTGGATGTTTGTTGTGTTGCATTGTATGCTGGGGCGCGCTTGCGTGGTCCATAGATGGATCTTGTTGCACCATCCTTTGGGTGCGAGACCTCGCATGGGTCGCGTATTGTATTGTGAGTGGTGTTGTTTGCCGCTCTGTGTTGGTAGAGGGGTCGTCTATCCGACCAGGTGGCTGCTTTGATATTTGGTTGTGGGGGTTCTGAGGCCTCCTCATCGAATTCGGGTAGCAGCTTCCGCTTTGGGTAGCTTTTGGAGGGGCGATTGTCACCGTACATTGCTGCAGTGTTGAGTATTTTACTCCATCTGATTTGGAGTGTGTCTTGCGTGGCCTTGAGCCTTTGCTTCTACTTTTTCAGACTCCTCGCGGTGGCAACAAGCCTTTTACGGGCAATCCACTGCTCCGGGTGTCTGTCTGGTGTTATGTCATCCGGACCATTATCCTTGATAGGATTTGTTTGTTTGGTTTGATTATCCGGATTGCCGTTGTCTGGCAGCGGTTCGCCCTGCTCCAGCGCTGGGTCTATGTGATCGCTATTTCTGTCGAGGCGGGATTTGGGGCGGCGCTTGCGTCGCCGCTTTGACTACTTTTCGAGGGAACAAGCCTTCGGTGCGTCCTTCCTCTCCTCGTCGTCATCTTTTGGTGCGTCCACCATGTATACGTCATATGACGAGGTGGCGTTCCAGGGCCCAATAGGCGCTGGTTCTTCATCGTCTCCTTCATCGTCGTCCATACCGTCGATGTCTTCGGAGTCGAAGTCGAGCATGTCGGTTAAATCATCGACAGTGGCTACAAAGTGGGTGGTGGGTGGGCTTTGAATTTCTTCATCGTCCGCATCCCAATCTCGCTGACCATAGTCCGGCCAGGGCTCTCCTGATAAAGAGAGAGACTTCAGTGATTTTATAATATCGCCAAAGGGCGAGTGCTGAGAGATGTCCACGGAAGTAAACTCCATGATCGGCGCCCAATCGGATTCGATCGGATGAGGCGCGAATGGATTGGAGTCCGGAGAGGAGTCCGGCTCCTTGGAATCATGAATCTCGCGGAGTGTGGGGCTGGTGTTCGGCTCAATCGCTGTTAGGATCGCAGCCCCCGAGGCGGCGTCCAACTACCCATCCTCGGTCGGCGCGGTTGGCTCCGAATTAAGGGTCGAAGCCGATGCGGGTGCAGCCTTCAGGGCACTGTTAGGCGGCGGAGCTAGATCATGCTCGTTGTGGCAGTGCGGCGCGCTCGGTAGTGGCTCGAATCCATTGAAGATCAAGTCCCCACGGACGTCAGCCATGTAGTTTAAACTTCCAAATCTGACCTGACGGCTAGGGGCATAGCTTTCGATCTACTCCAAATGGCCAAGTGAATTGGCCCGCAGTGCAAAGCCGTCGAAGATAGAGATCTGTCCGGGGAGACAAGTTTCACCCTGGACTGCATCACTATCGATGATCGTAGGAGCCATCAAGCCTGACGGCGACGACACAGAGGAACTCTCAATGAAAGCACCAATGTTTGTGTCAAAACCGGCAGATCTCGGGTAGGGGGTCCCGAACTATGCATCTAGGCCGGATGGTAACAGGAGGCAAGGGCATGAAGTTTTACCCAGGTTCGGGCCCTCTCGATGGATGTAAAACCCTACGTCCTGCTTGATTAATATTGATGATATGGGTAGTACAAGAGTAGATCTACCACAAGATCAGAGAGGCTAAACCCTAGAAGTTAGCCTATGGTATGATTGTTGTTGTCTATGTTGTCCTACGGACTAAAACCCTCTGGTTTATATAGACACCGGAGAGGGTTAGGGTTACACAAAGTCGGTTACAATGGTAGGAGATCTGAATATCCGTATCGCCAAGCTTGCCTTCCACGCCAAGGAAAGTCCCTTCCGGACATGGGACAAAGTCTTCAATCTTGTATCTTCATAGTCCAGGAGTCCGGCTGAAGGAATAGTTTGGCTATCTGAACACCCCCTAATCCAGGACTCCCTCAGGTGTGTTGGGGACACAAGAGACTCTTTGTTATTTGGTTGCAGGGTTGCTTGAGAGAGACCATCTTCATCCTACGCCTCCTACGAATTGATAAACCTTAGGTCATCCACTTGAGGGAAATTTGCTATTGTCCTACAAACCTCTACACTTGGAGGCCCAACAACGTCTACAAGAAGAAGGTTGTGTAGTAGACATCAGTATGACTATCTTGATTTTGTCATAAATTTGTCATGGATGTACATGCATGACAGAAAACATGACCTGCTGTGACAAACATGTACCATCACGTAAGTGTATTTTTTTTGTAGTGACATGACTTGTCAGCGGCTGATCCCTTTTCAGAAAGTACGCGGTTTGCAATGTTTGAATTTGGGCGTTGTAATCTTTGAATTCGAACCTTGCAATATTTATGGTATTTTGTTATATTGAACCGTTTCTGTTCTCTTGTCTCAATGCAAACAGTTCATCTGAGTGAACCGCATGTCGTATATCGCACACACCTTGATCTGGCTGACCGTTTTTTTGTGTTGCCTAATCACAAATAGTTCATCCGAGTGAACTATATGTTGTACATCGCACACACCTTGATCCGGCTGACCGTTTCTTTTGTGTTGCCTAATCACAAACAGTTCATCCGAGTGAACCGTATGCTATACATCACACCGACCTTCATCTAGATGCCTGTTTATTTTGTTCATGCTCATCGAAAACGGTTAATTGAACTAAACCGTATGCCCTGAATCGCACACGCAACTAAAATCAAAACCATGTTTGATACATCCGTCATCGCAAATATTTTGCGCCTTTTTACGGGGTTTTTACACCACCGTTTGCGATTATTGCATCGCACACATTTTCGTCGAAGGGTCTTTGATCGTAGTGCCGCGTTAGCAGCATCCTGCAGTAGTGCATAGTTCTCGAACCCATAGGGTCCGCACGCTTAACATTTGATGACGTTTTATATTATGAGTTATGTGTTTTGGTGACTGAAGTTTGTTCGGAGTCCCGGATGAGATCACGAACATGACGAGGAGTCTCGAAATGGTCGAGAGGTAAATATTCATATATTGGAAGGTAGTATTCGGACATCGGAATGGTTTCAAGTGATTCAGGTATTTTACCGGAGTACCGAGGGGTTACCGGAACCCCCCGAGGAAATATTGGGCCTTAGTGGGACTTAGTGGAGAGAGAGGAGGGCCGCAAGGGGTGGCCCTCCCATGGCAGTCCGAATTGGACTAGGGGGAGGGGCGGCGCTCCCCTTTCCCTCTCCCTCTCCCTCTCCTTCCTTTTTCCCTCCGGTGGAGAAAGGAAAGGGGGGGGGGATCCTACTAGGACTAGGGAGTCCTAGTAGGACTCCCCCCTTGGCGCTCCCCTCCTGGCCGCCGGCCTCCTCCTCCCCTCCTTTATATACGGGGCGGCGGCACCCCAAAGACACAACAATTGATCTCCTAGCCGTGTGTGGTGCTCCCCTCCACAGTTTACTCCCACGGTCATAGCGTCGTAGTGCTTAGGCGAAGCCCTAGGCGGATCACATTACCATCACCGTCACCACGCTGTCATGCTGATGGAAATCTCCCTCGACCCTCTATTGGATCAAGAGTTCGAGGGACGTCATCGAGATGAACGTGTGCTAAACACGAAGGTGCCGTACATTCGGTACTTGGATCGGTTGGATCGTGAAGACGTTCGACCACATCAATCGCGTTAACCTAACGCTTCCGCTTTCGGTCTACGAGGGTATGTGGACACACACCCCCCTCTTGTTACTATGCATCTCTTAGATAGATCTTGCGTGATTGTAGCAATTTTTTTGAAATTGCATGCTATGTTCACCAACAACTATGTGGGGAAACTTCTTGATGAGAGTGTACAAAAGTGCATAGAAAATAAAGCATTCTGCTGCTGCTCCATGTTGTTGTTCCATAGGTGTCATCACTATAATTTTTGCACTGTAGTTTAATTGTATAACCACCACTAAAGGATGCTGCATATGACTGGCATGGATAACCAAATCTCTCAAACTCTACATCAGTGACTTTACAATAGTGTCAGTGAGAAAGCAGTATGCTTTACTAGGTGCAGGCCATGCAAGCAAAAACTGTCATATCGACCATTGATTCTATGTTGTCAGGAACATAATCAAGTACATAATAGGGGCTCAATATGTTGGGGAACACAACATTTCAAAAAAATCCTACGATCACGCAAGATCTATCTGGGAGATGCATAGCAACGAGTGGGGAGAGTTTGTCCACGTACCCTCATAGACCGAAAGCGGAAGCCTTAAGTAACGCGGTTGATGTAGTCGAACGTCTTCGCGATCCAAATGATCAAGTACCGAGCGCATGGCACCTCCGCGATCTGCACATGTTCAGCTCGGTGACGTCCCTCATACTCTTGATCCAGCTAAGGCCAAGGGAGAGTTCCATCAGCACGACGGCGTGATGACGGTGATGATGAAGTTACCGACGTAGGGCTTCGCCTAAGCACTACAACGATATGACCGAGGTGGAAATCAGTGGAGGGGGGCACCGCACACGGCTAAGACAACTGTCAACTTGTGTGTCTATGGGGTGCCCCCTCCCCCGTATATAAAAGAGTGGAGGAGGGGAGGGCCATCCCTCTCTATGGCGCGCCCCAAGGGGGATTCCTACTCCTAGTAGGAGTAGGTTTCCCCCTTCCCTAGTTGGAGTAGGAGAAGAAGGAAGAGGGAGAAGGAGAGAAGGAAAGGGGGCCCGGCCCCCTCCCCAATTCGGATTGGTCTTGGGAAAGGGGCTGAGGGAGTCTTGGACTAAAGGGTCCTCGGGCGTCCGGCCTGTTGGACATGGGCCGGACTGATGGGCTACAAAGATACAAGACCGAAGACTCTCACCCGTGTCCGGATGGGACTCTCCTTTGCATGGATGGCAAGCTTGGCGTCTGGATATACTATTTCCTTCCTATGTAACCGACTTTGTATAACCCTAGTCCCCTCTGGTGTCTATATAAACCAGAGGGCTTAGTCCATGGACGAGGATAATCAGATAGGCTAGACTTCTAGGGTTTTAGCCATTGCGATCTCGTGGTAGATCAACTCTTGTAACCCCCATACTCATCAATATTAATCTAGCAGGACGCAGGGTTTTACCTCCATTGAGAGGGCCCGAACCTGGGTGAACATTGTGTTCCCTGTCTCCTATTACCATCAACCTCAGATGCATAGTTCGATACCCCCTACCCGAGATCCGCCGGTTTTGACACCGACATTGCTTTCATTGAGAGTTCCGCTGTGCCGTCGCCAAGAGGTTCGATGGCCCCGTCAATCATCCATAACAACAGTGTCCAGGGAGAAACCTTTCTCCCCAGACAGATCTTCAGGTTCGGCGGCTTCACGCTACGGGCCAACTCGCTTGGCCATCTAGAGTAGATTGATAGCTACTTCCCTAGCCATCCGGTCAGATTTGGAAGCTTGAACTACGTTGCGGACATCTGCGGAGACTTGATCTTCGACAGATTCGAGACCACGACAGTAGCCGCTCCCTGCCACCATGATGAACATGGCTTAAATCTATCATCGAACTACACCTAGGAGATAGAACCTGCGACTGCTCCAGCTCTAAATCCGGAGCAAATCACGCCATCCGAGGATGGGAGGCTCAACCCCACCATGGAGGCCGCAGATTCAGCGGCATTGGAGCCGCACACAGACCCAACCTCAAGTGAGATCTGTGTTGCCAAAACCTCGGACACGCTTCCGGCCACAGGTTCGAAAGCATGTGTGTTCGTGCACGACGAGCTTGATCGGGCGTCGATCGTTGAATTCAGCTCCGCGGACATCTTCCGACACTCGCCTTTAGGTGATGTGCTAAACTCATTAAAAACACTCTCCTTGGCAGGGGACTTACGACCGAATTATATCCGGTTCGAACTGGAGGCTGATGATGAATTTCGCTTCCCACCCCGCCCACTTAATAGCCACTGTCGAAGACTTAACTGACATGCTTGATTATGGCTCCAACGACATCGACGGTATGGACGGCGATGCCGGAGAAGAAGAGGCCCAAAACCTGCCGTTTACCAGACGCTGGACGGCCACTTCCTCGTATGACGTATACATGGTGGATGCACCAAAAGAGAATAGCGACAATGACAAGGAAGATCCAGTTGAGGATAAACCTCCCGAGATACAACCAAAGCGCCGGCATCAGTGGTGCCGCTCTAAGTCACGCGCAGCAAAGACAACAACACCGACACAGGAGAAGATAACACTGCGGAAGGTGCCGAAGACAACGAATACCCCGTTGAGGCAACTGCCGAACAAAATGAACGGGAGGACGGGCAAGTTAGCCCTGGTGAACAGGCCACACACAAAAACTCGAAGGACAGTAATTATCTTCCACTCTCCGCGGATGAGGCGAGCCTCGGCACTGAGGATTTTATCGTGCCAGAGGAACCTCTCGAGCAGGAGCGCTTCAAGCACCAGCTAATAGCCACTACAAGGAGCCTGAAAAAGAAGCAGCAACAGCTTCAAGCTGATCAAGACCTGCTCAATGACAGATGGACTAACATCCTGGAAGCCGAGGAATACGGCCTCAAGCGACCACTCAAAAGTTACCCAAAGCGCAAATTATTACCTCAATTCGATGACGAGGTGTTGGAGCCCGTGCCATCAGCGCACAATGCGGCTGACCGACCACCATGTGGTCGGGACAAAGCGGCAACCTAAGCTGAACACCAACCTGTACCACCTCACCATAAAGACAAAATTGCTCAAAGATACTCATATGATCTCCGGCAGGGCCTGAAGAATAAAGTAGGTCCGGCCAGATCGATCTATGTATCATGGGGGCATGCCCCGGCGCGCGACGACGGCTATCGAGCCGAACATGACAAGTACAATTACGCCCGAGCCAAAAATCGCAGATGGGCTCCATTCGAAGTACGTAGCGACCTGGCCCGACATAGAGGCGCCACACACCCCCTCTACTTCACTGATGAAGTAATGGAACATGAATTCCTAGAAGGGTTCAAACTCGTCAATATCGAATCATATGATGGAACCACAGATCCTGCGGTATGGATTGAAGACTTTATCCTCCATATTCACATGGCACGCGGTGATGATCTTCATGCCATCAAATACCTACCCCTAAAACTCAAGGGGCCAGCCCGGCACTGGCTGAACAACCTGCCTGGAAACTTTATTGGCAGCTGGGAGGACTTGGAAGAAGCCTTCCTTGACAACTTCCAAGGTACATATGTTCGACCTCCGGATGCTGATGACTTAAGTCATATAATCCAACGCCCGGAGAGTCAGCCAGGAAATTCCGGACTAGATTCTTGACCAAAAAGAACCAGATCATCGACTGTCCGGACACCGAAGCCCTGGCGGCATTTAAACATAGCATACATGACAAATGGCTCGCTCGACACCTCGGCCAAGAAAAGTCGAAGTCCATGGCAGCCCTCACGGCACTCATGACCCGCTTTTGCACTTTGGAAGCCAGAAACAGCAACGACAAGCCCCGACACAACAAACATAGATGATGAGGCAATGGTGATAATACCGAGGACACGGCGGTCAATGCCGGATTCAGTGGCTCCAAGTCTGGTCAGCGGAAGAAGCCATATAAAAGAAATAATCAGGGCCCTTCCAGCCTAGACCGCATACTCGATCGCCCATGTCAGATCCACGACACCCCTGATAAACAAGCCAATCATACCCACAGGAGTTGTTGGGTCTTCAAACATGACGACAAGTTAAATGCCGAAGACAAAGAGAAGGGGTCGCAAAGCGAGAACGACGACGAGGAGCCCCGTCCACCAAACACAGGGGGACAGAAGAAGTTTCCTCTGCAAATCAAAATAGTGAACATGATATACGCCGCCCATATCCCCAAGAGGGAGCACAAACGTGTGCTCAGGGACGTCTATGCGATAGAGCCAATCACACCAAAATTTAACCCATGGTTGTCATGCCCAATCACTTTCGATCGTAGGGATCATCCGATCAGTATCCGTCATGGCGGGTCAGCCGCACTGGTCCTTGATCCAATAATGGATGGATTTTGCTACCTCTTGAGCACTGCATTGGTTTTCCCCGAAGAGGAAGGGATGATGCAGCAAACTAGCATAAGTATTTCCCTCAGTTTTTGAGAACCGAGGTATCAATCCAGTAGGAGGCTACGCGCGAGTCCCTCGTATCTGCACAAAACAAAAAAATCCTCACAACCAACGTGTTAAGGGGTTGTCAGTCCCTACACGGCCACTTACGAGAATGAGATCTGATAGATATGATAAGATAATATTTTTGGTATTTTTATGATAAAGATGCAAAGTAAAATAAAAGCAAAGTAAAAGCAAAAGGAAATAACTAAGTGTTGGTAGATTAATATGATGAAGATAGACCCGGGGGCCATAGGTTTCACTAGTGGCTTCTCTCGAGAGCATAAGTATTCTACGGTGGGTGAACAAATTACTGTTGAGCAATTGGCAGAATTGAGCATAGTTATGAGAATATCTAGGTATGATCATGTATATAGGCATCACGTCCGAGACAAGTAGACCGGCTCCTGCCTGCATCTACTACTATTACTCCACTCATCGATCGCTATCCAACATGCATCTAGAGTATTAAGTTAATGAAAACAGAGTAACGCCTTAAGCAAGATGACATGATGTAGAGGGATAAACTCATGCAATATGATGAAAACCCCATCTTGTTATCCTCGATGGCAACAATACAATATGTGCCTTGCTGCCCCTACTGCCACTGGGAAAGGACACCATAAGATTGAACCCAAAGCTAAGAACTTCTCCCATTGCAAGGAAGATCAATCTAGTAGGCCAAACCAAACTGATAATTCGAAGAGACTTGCAAAGATAACCAATCATACATAAAAGAATTTAGAGAAGATTCAAATATTGTTCATACATAGACTTGATCATAAACCCACAATTCATCGGTCTCAACAAACACACCGCAAAAAGAAGAATACATCGAATAGATCTCCACAAGAGAGGGGGAGAACATTGTTTTGAGATCGAAAAAGAGAGAAGAAGCCATCTAGCTACTAACTATGGACCCGTAGGTCTGAGGTAAACTACTCACACTTCATCGGAGGGGCTATGGTGTTGATGTAGAAGCCCTCCATGATCGATGCCCACTTCGGCGGAGCTCCGGAATAGGCCCCAAGATGGGATCTCGTGGATACAGAAAGTTTCAGCGGTGGAATTAGGGTTTTTGCTCCGTATCTGATCGTTTGGGGGTATGTAGGTATATATAGGAGGAAGGAGTACGTCGGTGGAGCAACAGGGGGCCCACGAGGGTGGAGGGCGCGCCTGGGGGGGTAGGCGCGCCCCCCTACCTCGTGGCCTCCTCTTTTGTGTCTTGACGTAGGGTCCAAGTCTCCTGGGTCTTGTTCGTTGAGAAAATCATGTTCCCGAAGGTTTCATTCCGTTTGGACTCCGTTTGATATTCCTTTTCTTTGAAACCCTAAAACAGGAAAAAACAGCAATTCTGGGCTAGGCCTTTGGTTAATAGGTTAGTCCCAAAAATAATATAAAAGTGGATAATAAAGCCCAATAATGTCCAAAACAGTAGATAATATAGCATGGAGCAATCAAAAATTATAGATACGTTGGAGACATATCATATTTCATCTCACACGAGTCCTCATGGACGACGGCAATGATACGTCTCCAACATATCTACTTTTCCAAACACTTTTGCACTTGTTCTGGACTCTAACTTGCATGCTTTGAATGGAACTAACCCGGACTGACGCTGTTTTCAGCAGAATTGCCATGGTGTTATTTTTGTGCGGAAATAAAAGTTCCCGGAATGACCTGAAAATCAACGGAGATTATTTTTGGAATATATAAAAATACTGGCAAAAGAATCAACGTCAGGGGGCCCACGCCCTATCCACGAGGGTGGGGGCACGCCCCCTGCCTCGTGGGCCCCCTGATGCTCCATCAACGTCCATCCTGACTCCATATATTCACATTCGGGGAGAAAAAATCAGGGAGAAGTATTCATCGCGTTTTATGATACAGAGCCGCCGCCAAGCCCTAATCTCTCTCGGGAGGGATGATCTGGAGTCCGTTCGGGGCTCCGGAGAGGGGAATCCGTCGCCATCATCATCATCAACCTTCCTCCATCACCAATTGCATGATGCTCACCGCCGTGCGTGAGTAATTCCATCATAGGCTTGCTGGATGGTAATGGGTTGGATGAGATTTATCATGTAATCGAGTTATTTTTGTTAGGGTTTGATCCCTAGTATCCACCATATTCTGAGATTGATGTTGCTATGACTTTGCTATGCTTAATGCTTGTCACTAGGGCCCGAGTGCCATCATTTCAGATCTGAACCTATTATGTTTTCATGAATATATGTGAGTTCTTGATCCTATCTTGCAAGTCTATAGTCACCTATTATGTGTTATGATCCGTTAACCCCGAAGTGACAATAATCGGGATACTTACCGGTGATGACCGTAGTTTGAGGAGTTCATGTATTCACTATGTGTTAATGCTTTGGTCTGGTACTCTATTAAAAGGAGGCCTTAATATCCCTTAATTTCTGATAGGACCCCGCTGCCACGGGAGGGTAGGACAAAAGATGTCATGCAAGTTCTTTTCCATAAGCACGTATGACTATATTCGGAATACATGCCTACATTACATTGATGAACTGGAGCTAGTTCTGTGCCACCCTATGTTATAACTGTTGCATGATTAATCGCATCTTACATAATTATCCATCACCAATCCAATGCCTACGAGCTTTTCATATATTGTTCTTCGCTTATCTACTTTTCCATTGGTATTGTTACAATCACTATAAAACCAAAACTGCTACCGTTACTTTTACCACTATTACCGCTACTATCATATTACTTTGCTACTAAATACCTTGTTGCAGATATTAAGTTATCCAGGTGTGGTTGAATTGACAACTCAGCTGCTAATACTTGAGAATATTCTTGGCTCCCCTTGTGTCGAATCAATAAATTTGGGTTGAATATCTACCCTCAAAAACTGTTGCGATCCCCTATACTTGTGGGTTATCAAGACTATTTTCTAGCGCCGTTGTCGGAGAGTATAGCTCTATTCTTTGAGTTACTTGGGATTTATATCTGCTGATCACTATGAAGAACTTGAAAGATCAAAGAACCAAGATTTTTCCCTCAACTACGAGGGGAGGTAAGGAACTTCCATCTAGCTCTGCACTTGATTCACCTTCTGTTTTGAGTAAACTTGCGACACCTACACATGCTATTGATTCTGATAGGTCACATGTTATTGATGATGCCACTTCTGCTTTGCATGATATTTATGATGAAACTACTTCTATGCTTGATACTAATGTGCCACTAGGTGAATTTCTTGATGAACAACTTGCTAGGGTTAGAGAGAATGAAATTATTGAAACTGATAATATTGATGAAAGTGATGATGAAGATTCTCCCCCTAGATATGAATTTCCTGTTGTGCTTGAGGGTTATGTTATGGATGAAGAAACTGCTAGAGACTGCTTGGCTTGCAATGATAGATCCGATCTTAAGAAATTATTAGCTAAGCTTAAAGAAAAGTCTTTGAATGCTAGAATGAAATATGACCCTGCTTTTGCTACTTCACCTATCTTTATTACTAATAAGGATTATGATTTCTCTGTCGATCCCGAGTTAATTACTTTGGTTGAATCTAATCATTTTTATGGCTATGAATCTGAAACTGTTGTGGCACATCTTACTAAATTAAATGATATAGCCACCCTGTTTACTCATGATGAGAAAACTCGCTATTACTTTATCCTTAAGTTGTTTCCGTTCTCATTAAATGGTGATGCTAAAACATGGTTTAATTCTCTTGATCCTGGTTGTGTGCGTACTTCCCAGGATATGATTTATTACTTCTCTACTAAATATTTCCCCGCTCATAAGAAACAAGTTGCTTTAAGGGAAATATATAATTTTGTGCAAATTGAAGAAGAGAGTCTCCCACAAGCTTGGGGGAGGCTTCTCCGATTACTTAATGCTTTTCCTGATCATCCTCTCAAGAAAAATGAAATACTTGATATCTTTTATAATGGACTAACCGATGCTTCCAGAGACCACATGGATAGTTGTGCTGGTTGTGTTTTCAGGGAAAGGACTGTTGATCAAGCTGAATTGCTATTGAATAATATGTTGAGTAATGAAAATGATTGGACACTTGCCGAACCAACTCCTAAGCCAACTCCAAAGAAAAGGGGGTATTCTATTTCTCAGTCCTGAAGATATGCAAGAGGCAAAGAAATCAGTGAAAGAAAAAGGTATTAAAGCTTAAGATGTTAAGAATTTACCACCTATTGAAGAAATACATGGTCTTGATAACCCGACACAGGTAGTAAAGGTAAATTCTCTCTATAGTTTTGATGAAGGTGAAATCCCTTGTTATAAGTCTGCTAGCCAATGCTTAGATGAGTTTGATAATTTTATTGTTAAACAAGAAAACTTCAATGCTTATGTTGGTAGACAATTGAAACGCAATGCTGATATGCTTGAACACTTGAGTGATTATATGGCTAGTGTTAAAGGGGAACTTAAACTTATTAGTAAACATGCTTCTATGGTTACCACTCAAGTAGAACAAGTACTTAAGGCTCAAAATGATTTGCTCAATGACTTAAATAATAAGAAAAATGATAATGTTGTTAGAGTTGTGACTAGAGGGGGTAAAATGACTCAGGAACCTCTGTATCCTGAGGGCCACCCTAAGAGAATTGAGCAATATTCTCAGAGAACTAATGTTGATGCACCTAGTTCTTCTTAGAAGAAGAAGAAGAAAAATGATAGGACTTTGCATGCTTCTAGTGAACCTGCTGTTGACACACCTGAGAATCCCAATGATATTTCTATTTCTGATGCTAAAACACAATCTGGTAATGAACATGAACCTAGTGGTAATGTTAATGATGATGTTCATGTTGATGCTCAACCTAACAATGATAATGATGTAGAGATTGAACCTGCTGTTGATCTTGATAACCCACAATCAAAGAATCAACATTATGATAAGAAAGAGAACCATGGGTTCAGAAACCCATGCCTTTTCCTCCTAAACCATCCAAGAAAAAGGATGATGATGATTTTGAGCGCTTTCCTGAAATGATTAGACCTATCTTTTTGCGTATGCATTTGACTGATATGCTTAAAATGAATCCTTATGCTAAGTATATGAAAGATATTGTTACAAATAAGAGGAAGATACTGGAAGCTAAAATTTCCACCATGCTTGCTAATTATACTTTTAAATGGAACACCTAAGAAATTGGGAGATCCCGGAGTACCAACTATACCATGCTCCATTAAAAGAAACTATGTTAAAACTGCTTTATGTGATCTTGGAGTCGGTGTTAGTGTTACGCCTCTCTCTTTACATCGTAGACTTGATTTGAATAAGTTTACATCTACTGAAATATCTTTGCAAATGGCCGATAAATCAACTGCTATACCTGTCGGTATTTGTGAGGATGTGCCTGTTGTGGTTGCAAACGTTACTATTTTGACAGACTTTGTTATTCTTGATATTCCAGAGGACGATAGTATGTCTATTATTCTTGGGAGACCCTTTTTGAATACTGCAGGGGATGTTATTGATTGCAACAAAGGCAATGTCACTTTTCATGTTAATGGTAATGAGCATACGGTACACTTTCCGAGGAAACAACCTCAAGTCCACAGTATCAATTCTATTGCAAAAATTCCAACTATTACTATAGGTGGTTTTGAATTTCCTCTTCGTACTGTCAAGAAGAAATATGATATTCTTATTGTTGGGGACATGCATATCCCCGTCGAGGTAACCTAGTGTTATTCGAAAATTCTCCGGTTTCATGTTATTCGAAAAGAGTTTGTTAACAAGACTTGATCAACCTTGTTAGTGGATTCCTTTTTGATGAGCATGAGATGGGTGAAGTTAGAAAGCACAACCTTCTATACCCTCTTTTTACTTTTTGTTATTTAAATTAAATAAAGAAAAAATAGTATTTTTTGTCTGTTTTCTGAATTATCCATGCAATGAAAAATACCCCGAAAATAAAAGCTCTCCAAATGCCCTGAAATTTTAATATGATTTTTTAGAATATTTGAGAACATCTAGCACTGAGAACACACCAGGGGGACCCACCACGTGCCCACGAGGGTGGAGGGTGCGCCCCCTGCCTCGTGGACCCCACGTGGGTCCCCTCCACTTATCCTTGCACCCACACACTTCGTCTTGCTCCAGAAAAAATCATCCACCAGCTCAAACTCGTGTTCTAGCTCATCTTGTTGCCATTTTCGATCTCCTTGCTCAAAGCTCCATTCACAAAACTTCTTTGGGGGATTGTTCTTCGGTATGTGACTCCTCCAATGGTCCAATTAGTTTTTGTTCTAGTGCTTTATTTATTGCAAATTTTTGCTGCTTAGGTGACCCTGTTCTTGAGCTTGCATGTCAAATTTATATGGTTAAAAGTAGTTTTAATGCATGATATAGTCTCTAGGAACTTGTAGGAGTAGCTGCTATCAATTTTGTTGAGTTTGGCTCACTTTTATTTTAAGTTACTAAAAATTTCAGAAATTTTTCAGAGGAAGAAATATGTTTAGGAAAATGTACCAAGGTGGTTCCTAAAGGAAGCAAGGCCCAAGGCCCGCAATACGCGAGCCAGACAATGAACTACCAAGGGAGGCTCAAGTGCGGCCTTGTGAATGGCCGTCAGAGGATTTCATGGTCCGGGCAGGCATCAAGGAAGAATTTGACGCATATGTGCGTAACACTGATCTTGAGAGCTTCGAGTCAGATAAGTGCCGACAGTACCTCTATTTAACTGATTCATTTGTGAGAAGGTTTAAGTTTACATCCTTGCGCAATTCTCATAATGTCCTATTTGATCTTTATGATAAATCCTATACCATGGACTTAGAAGATTTTAATACTGCTTGTAAACTCCCACAGTGGGGTAATGTTAGTGAACCTCGCAAAGCTGAATATAAAGATTTTCTTGCTAGTATCACTGTGGGGGAATCTAGAGAAATAACACAAGCTACCATAGGAGCATTCATTTTCCTGCCATACATTATTTTCTCTCTTTATAGGTAGATGCATTAACGGTAAGGATGGGGCATGTCACATGTGCGTTCCCGATCTTAGTGTTCTCAAGAGTGTTGTATTAGGAGATAGCCAATATAACTTGGGGGCCATTGTTGCACGTAGGTTGCATAATAATAGTATTAATGGAGATTTCTTAGGTGGAATTTATGCAAACCGTTTAGCTGATTTTCTTGAGATACCCATACGTGGAGATGATATTGAGTTGCCTCCTGCTTATTTAGATTATAATGCTATGGTTCATCATCAGTTTGTTGAAAGGAATGATCAGTCCCTCCAGTACCAACTAATCTTTGACAGACGACACACCTATCATGTCGCTCTCCCTACTCCTAATTTCTTTGACTATCAGGCAAAAGGGAGATATGTCATAACCAGGGAGGAGGTGAACGAGTACGAGAGGAGGACGGAGGCAGCCCGCCTCCAAGCTGCAGCCCTTCAGGCAGTAGTTGATGCATCTCAGTACGACCCCAACTTCAACTTCGGATATCCACCAGGCCATCCATGGGCATAGACCAACTTAGGCCAAAAGCCTAAGCTTGGGGAGTACGTATTTCTCACCGGCATTACATTCATGTTCACACATTCATGCCAGTTGTCGTTGCTCATACTCTTTCATTGTATCATCCATGCTAGTTTAATTTATTTTTAAGCTTTCTTCTTGTGTGTTTGAAAAACCTTAAGAAAAACCAAAAAAAATTACTTGTACCTTTTAGCTAGTTTACTTTCCATGCCTGTAGTAGTAGTAGTAGTAATTAAAGAGAAAACCCAAAAAGATTTCTCGTTCTTCTTTTGCTTGTTGGGAGCTTTCCCGTGTAAATAGTTTTATTTCTTTCTTTTTATTTGGGGGTCGATAGGAGAAGAGCATGATTAAAATGTTGAGTGGCTCTCATATGCATTATTGTTGATCTAACAGAGAGCCCATATTACCTTGTCTTCTCCTATGTATTGAATGCTTGCAGATTCCAGCTTAGTCCAATGCACGTGCACTATTATTATTATCCACACTATTCGGTTGTTCAAGTGAAAGGCAATAATGACGATATATGATGAACTAATTGAGATGAGAAAAGCTGGTATGAACTCGACCTCTCTTGTTTTTGTAAATATGATTAGTTCATCATTACTGATTCAGCTTATTATGAATGAAACATGTTTGCAATGATAATTAGAGATTATAGTTGCTTATGCCATGCTTAATTAGCTAGGAGTTTATAATGGTTTGCCTTGCGTGCCAACATGCTATTAAAATGGTTGTGATGTGGTATGATAGGGTGGTATCCTCCTTTGAACGATTCGAGTGGCTTGACTTGGCACATGTTCACGCATGTAGTTGAAAAAAAATCAACATAGCCTCTACGATATTTATGTTCATGGTGCATTATATCCTACTCATGCTTGCATTCGGTGTCGATTAATTTTAATGCATGTACATGACTGTTGTCGCTCTCTAGCTAGTCGCTTCCCAGTCTTTTTCTAGCCTTCACTTGTACTAAGCGGGAATACTTCTTGTGCATCCAACTCCATAAAACACAAAAGTTATTCCATATGAGTCCACCATACCTACCTATATACGGTATCTACCTGCCGTTCCAAGTAAATTTGTATGTGCCAAACTCTGAACCTTCAAATAAACATTCTGTTTTGTATGCTCGAATAGCTCATGTATCAACTAGGGATGTATGTATCTTCCATGCTAGGCGGGTTATTCTCAAGAGGAGTGGACTCCGCTCCTCACTCATAAGAAAATGGCTGGTCATCGAGATGCCCAGTCCCATGCTCAAATCAAATCAAAATAATTGCAAATAACTCCCCTAGGATTGTTGGTAGTTGGAGGCACCCGTTGTTTCGGGTAAGCCATGGATTGATGCTTGTTGGTGGTGGGGGAGTATAAACTTTACCATTCTGCTTGGGAACCGCCTATAATGTGTATAGCATGGAAGATATCGAGATCTCTCGGTTGTTGTGTTGACAATGAAAGTATACCGCTCAAAATATTATTCATCTCTATTTCAAAACCGAGATCTGGCACCTTTGCAAATCCTTGCTTCCCTCCACGAAGGGCCTATCTATTTACTTTTATGCTGAGTCATCATCCTCTTATTAAAAAGCACCAGTTAGAGAGCACCGCTGTCATTTGCATGTATTATTGTTAGTTTACATTGAGTATGACTTGACTGGATCTCTTTTATCATGAATTACAATTTCCAGTCAGCCCTTGATCTTTAAAGGTGCTCTGCATTTATGTTTTGCGATCTCAGAAAGGGCTAGCGAGATACCATCTTGTTATATCATATTATGATTGTTTTGAGAAAGTGTTGTCATCCGAGATTTATTATTATTGCTCGCTAGTTAATTATGCCATTGATATGAGTAAATATGAGACCTAAATGTTATTGTGAATATGGTTAGTTCATAATCTTTGCTAAAAACTTGAATGCTGGCTTTACATATTTGCAACAACAAGAGCAAATAGAGTTTGTAAAAGTTTTTCTTTATCACTTTTAGTTTATCAACTGAATTGCTTGAGGACAACCAAAGGTTTAAGCTTGGGGGAGTTTATACGTCTCCAACGTATCTACCTTTCCAAACACTTTTGCTCTTGTTTTGGACTCTAACTTGCATGATTGGAATGGAACTAACCCAGACTGACGCTATTTTCAGCAGAATTGCCATGGTGTTATTTTTGTGCAAAAATAAAAGTTCCCGGAATGACCTGAAAATCAACGGAGATTATTTTTGGAATATATAAAAAATACTGGCAAATGAATCAACGTCCGGGGGCCCACACCCTGTCCACGAGGGTGGGGGTGCGCCTACCCCCCTGCCTCGTGGGCCCCCTGATGCTCCACCGATGGCCATCCTGACTCCATATATTCATGTTCAGGGAGAAAAAAATCAGGGAGAAGGATTCGTTGCATTTTACGATACGGAGCCGCCGCCAAGCCCTAATCTCTCTCGGGAGGGCTGATCTGGAGTCCATTCGGAGCTCCAGAGAGGGGAATCCGTTGCCATCGTCATCATCAACCTTCCTCCATCACCAATTTGATGATGCTCACCGCCGTGCATGAGTAATTCCATCGTAGGCTTGCTGGACGGTGATGGGTTGGATGAGATTTATCATGTAATCGAGTTAGTTTTCCTAGGGTTTCATCCCTAGTATCCACTATGTTCTGAGATTGATGTTGTTATGACTTTGCTATGCTTAATGCTTGTCACTAGGGCCCGAGTGCCATGATTTCAGATCTGAACATATTATGTTTTCATGAATATATGCGAGTTCTTGATCCTATCTTGCAAGTCTATAGTCACCTATTATGTGTTATGATCCGTTAACCCCGAAGTGACAATAATCGGGATACTTACCGGTGATGACCCTAGTTTGAGAAGTTCATGTATTCACTATGTGTTAATGCTTTGTTCCGATACTCTATTAAAAGGAGGCCTTAATATCCCTTAGTTTCCGACTAGCACATATGCCCATGCGTTGCAATGGGAGAAAAAATGCATTTAAAGTAAGTGAAAATTATATGTGCAAGCAAAACCCTGTGTGCATGTCAAAAGGGAACATTTAGCTTCTCGGTTTCGCCAGGTTTGAAGTAACCAATCCGCTATTTTTCATTTATTGATCGAGGGCATTTAAGAGTTTTGTTACGTCATCGTACGCTAGAGAAGGCCCATGAATTATCCAATCTATTTTTCCTTTCAATCAAGGAAATTTTAAGGTATGAAGTTTCTGAATATTGTAGAAAACATGAACCATTTTTCTAATCCTGAACATTTTTTGAAAATTATGTACACTTTCAGAAAAAACACAAACAAAATTTAAAACAAGAACATCTTTAAAAATTCACAAACAATTTTTGAAAACGCCAACTTTCTTTATAAAAACATGTACATTATTTGAATTTGTGAACATTTTTTAAACACGTGAACATGTGTTGAAAATTCACACCATTTAAAAAAATGTGTATCTTTTATACACGGACATTATTTAGAATTGTGAAAAATTCACTAAACCAAAAATATTTTTCGAATTTGGAGCATTTTTTTAAAATGTCATGTTCTTTTTAGAAATCTTGAATTTGTTTGCAAAACAATATTTTTTGAAAAAATGTTTAACTTTTTCCAAATTCCAATTATTTTCCAAAATAGCAATAAAAATTTGGAATTTTGAACATTTTTTGAGAATTTGGAATTTATGAAATAAATTCTATAAGGAAAATAAATTGTAAGGAAAAAAGAGATAGGGAAAGTAGAATAAAAATAGAAGTAAAACACAAAAATGAAGAAAAAAGGGCCAGCCTATTATTATTTGTCCGGTGTGAAGCTCGAACTATTTGTCACCCTATGCTGAAAATAGAATTTCCCCAGCTACATGGGTAGAAAAATAAATGGGTTGGAATCGGTGGGCCACATCACGCGTGCGGCCCATGTACGGAATTTTGGCAAAGACTTCTTTTATCTAGCAGACGAACACATAAGAATTTAGTACCACCTCACATAGGATAAAAATATTTTCGACGGTGAACGGATGAAAAATTTGGCGAAACACACCTTGCTTTATTAGTAGGTATAGATAGGACCCCGCTGCTGATGACCCACAAGTATAGGGGATCTATCGTAGTCCTTTCGATAAGTAAGAGTGTCGAACCCAACGACGAGCAGAAGGAAATGATAAGCGGTTTTCAGCAAGGTATTCTCTGCAAGTAATGAAATAAGTGGTAACAGATAGTTTTGTGTATGATAATTTGTAACGAGCAACAAGTAACAAAAATAAATAAAGTGCAGCAAGGTGGCCCAATCCTTTTTGTAGCAAAGGACAAGCCAGGACAAACTCTTATATAAGGAAAAGCGCTCCCGAGGACACATGGGAATATCGTCAATCTAGTTTTCATCACGTTCATATGATTCGCGTTCGGTATTTTGACAATTTGACATGTGGGCGGACCGGTGCTTGGGTGTTGGTTCTTACTTGAACAAGCATCCCACTTATGATTAACCTCTATTGCAAGCATCCGCTGAAGGAAATATGCCCTAAAGGCAATAATAAAGTTATTATTTATTTCCTTATATCATGATAAATGTTTATTATTCATGCTAGAATTGTATTAACCGGAAACATAATACATGTGTGAATACATAGACAAACAAAGTGTCACTAGTATGCCTCTACTTGACTAGCTCGTTGATCGAAGATGGTTATGTTTCCTAACCATAGACATGAGTTGTCATTTAATTAACGGGATCACATCATTAGGAGAATGATGTGATTGACTTGACCCATTCCGTTAGCATAGCACTTGATCGTTTAGTTTGTTGCTATTGCTTTCTTCATGACTTATACATGTTCCTATGACTATGAGATTATGCAACTCCCGTTTACCGGAGGAACACTTTGTGTGACACCAAACGTCACAACGTAACTGGGTGATTATAAAGGTGCTCTACAGGTGTCTCCGAAGGTACTTGTTGGGTTGGCGTATTTCGAGATTAGGATTTGTCACTCCGATTGTCGGGGAGGTATCTCTGGGCCCTCTCGGTAATGCACACCACTTAAGCGTTGCAAGCATTGCAACTAATGAGTTAGTTGCAGGATGATGTATTACGGAACGAGTAAAGAGACTTGCCGGTAACGAGATTGAACTAGGTATTGAGATACCGATGATCGAATCTCGGGCAAGTAACATACCGATGACAAAGGGAACAACGTATGTTCTTATGCGGTCTGACCGATAAAGATCTTCGTAGAATATGTGGGAGCCAATATGAGCATCCAGGTTCCGCTATTAGTTATTGACCGGAGACGTGTCTCAGTCATGTCTACATTGTTCTCGAACCCGTAGGGTCCGCATGCTTAAGGTTTCGATGACAGTTATATTACGAGTTTATGAGTTTTGATGTACCGAAGGAGTTCGGAGTCCCGGATGAGATCGGGGACATGACGAGGAGTCTTGAAATGGTCGAGACATAAATATCGATATATTGGACGACTATATTCGGACATCGGAAAGGTTCCGAGTGATTCGGGTATTTTTCGGAGTACCGGAGAGTTACGGGAATACGTATTGGGCCTTCTTGGGCCAGACGGGAAAGAAGGAAAAGGGCCTCAAGGGTGGCCGCACCCCTCCCCTTGGTCTGGTCTGAATTGGACTAGGGAAGGGGGGGGGGGCCCTTCCTTCCTTCTCCTTTTTCCTTCCTCTTTTCCTATTCCATATGGGAGGTGGAATCCTACTAGGGCTAGGGAGTCCTAGTAGGACTCCACACTTGGCGCGCCCCTTCCTAGGGCCGGCCTCCTCCTCCCTTGCTCCTTTATATACAGGTGCAGGGGGGCACCCCAAAGACACAACAATTGATCATTGATCTCTTAGCCGTGTGCGGTGCTCCCTTCCACCATAATCCTCGATAATATTGTAGCGGTGCTTAGGCGAAGCCCTGCGACGGAACTCTTCCCTGACATTCTGCTGGATCGGAGTCCGGGGATTGTCATCATGCTGAACGTGTGCTAGAACTCGGAGGTGGCGTAGTTTCGGTGCTTGATCGGTCGGGCCGTGAAGACGTACGACTACATCAACCGCGTTGTGCTAACACTTCCGCTTTTGGTCTACAAGGGTACGTAGACAACACTCTCCCCTCTCGTTGCTATGCATCACCATGATCTTGCGTGTGCGTAGGAATTTTTTTGAAATTACTACGTTCCCCAACAGTGGTATCAGAGCCAGGTTTTATGCGTTGATGTTATGCACGAGTAGAACACAAGTGAGTTGTGGGGGATATAAGTCATACTGCTTACCAGCATGTCATACTTTGGTTCGGCGGTTGTCGGTGTCAAAACCGGTGGATCTCGGGTAGGGGGTCCCGAACTGTGCGTCTAGGCCGGATGGTAACAGGAGACAAGGGACACAATGTTTTACCCAGGTTCGGGCCCTCTTGATGGAGGTAAAACCCTACGTCCTACTTGATTAATATTGATGATATGGGTAGTACAAGAGTAGATCTACCGCGAGTTCAAGGAGGCTAAACCCTAAAAGCTAGCCTATGGTATGATTGTTGTATGATGAAGTTGTCCTACGGACTAAAACCCTCCGGTTTATATAGGTACCAGAGAAGGTTACAATTGTAGGAGATCTTGAATATCCGCATCGCCAAGCTTGCCTTCCACGCCAAGGAAAGTCCCATCCGGACACGGGACGAAGTCTTCAATCTTGTATCTTCATAGTCCTGGAGTCCGGCTGAAGGTATAGTCCGGCTACCCGAACACCCCCTCAGTAGCCCCTGAACCAGGCTTCAATGACGATGAGTCCGGCGCGCAGATTGTCTTCGGCATTGCGAGGCGGGTTCCTCCTCCAAATTCTTGATAAAAGTTTGTAAACACCAAGAGTAGTGTTCGGCTCTGCAAAATAAGTTTCCACGTATTGCCATAGAGAGAATAATATTAACACAAATCTAATCTGCTGACGTATTCCGCAGCGTGATATCACACTACGGCCAAGCCTTTATTCGAATCGTTTTCATTTTTCCACCTTAGCGTGTTTCGCGAGGCGGTTTCCTTGGAACGTCTTGTCAAAGCAGAGATCATGTCCCCTTTGTTTACGGGATTCTCATTAATACGGACGTGGGTAACCCAACCGCGCCACTTATCATGGCGCTTGGGAGGCAAGCGAGTTTTACTTAGGCTGGTGGGGGCGCATAGTCGCATCCGCCCATATAAGGGGATAAGGATCCAACTTTTTACCTACGCCTTCTTCCTCCTTTGCCCATCCATCTTCTGCGCACCCGAGCTCCAGCGCCCAAGCCCGCACTTCCTACCTCAACCCTCTCCAAGAATGTCCGGAGCGGGAGGCAAGTGGATGGTCTTCTCCGTCACGGAGGGCCATGTCAAAAGGTTAAGGAAGGCCGGATACTTGTCCAAAGACATCGCGCACCAGCTTCCTGAGGAGGGGCAGATTCTCCCCACCCCAAGACCCCATGAGAGGGTAGTATTTCTTCCCCACTTCCTCCGCGGACTGGGTTTTCATCTCCACCCATTCGTCCGTGGGCTCATGTTCTACTATGGCATAGATTTCCACGATCTGGCCCCGAACTTCATCCTCAATATCTCGGTGTTTATCATTGTGTGCGAGGCTTTCCTCTGCATCCACCCCCATTTTGGCCTCTGGCTCAAGACCTTCAACGTCAAGCCAAAGGTGGTGCGCGGCAACCAGGCGGAGTGTGGAGGTGCCATGGCGGGCAAAATAGCCAACGTCCTATGGCTCGAGGGCTCCTTTGTGGAGACCTTGAAGGGGTGGCAGTCAGGGTGGTTTTACATCACCGAGCCACGCGATCCGAAGTGGATCGCAGCCCCTGAATTCCGATCCGGACCCCCTACGCGGCTCACGTCCTGGAAGGAGGCGAGCTTTTCATGGGGCGACGAAGAAGAGTTGACCGGACTGCAAAAATGCATCCAGTCCCTGGTGAACAAGCAGCTCAAGCTTGTCAATGTAGTCCAAGTCATGCTTGTCCGCCGAATCCTTCCGTGTCAAGAACGGGACTTCAATTTGAGGGAGTTCAACCCGGCGCAGCACCGAACTCTGAGTAGGCTCTTCGACACGACGTACGAAGATGTCTGGAGGGGGCTAACCAAAGGCGCCAAGGCTCCCACATCCGCCTCCGAAGACCGCAGATTCAGCTCGCAGCGTCCTGCTAGCGAGGTAAGATATTTCCATCTTTTATAGGATGTTAAGTTTTTCATAGTTTGACTCTATGCGGGATCCAAACTCCCTCACCTTTGAAAGGACTAGCGGGAGAAGTCCGGACAGATTAACTGTCCGACTCCCTTGCCCGAAGACCCAGCCCCTGCTCTCCTAGAGAAGCTGCTGGTTCCGGCACCTTATGTGGTGCCGGAGAAGAAGGCCAAGAAGAAGAAGGCCACGGGGACTCGAAAGAGTTCCCGGCATATGGTGGTGTCGGACTCGTCATCCGACGAGTCCGAGACGCGCTCCTCCCGTGAAGACGAGGAGGAGGAAGAAGAAACCTCTCCCCCTCCAGCGGGGGGAGGAAAGAAGAGGAAGGCCGCCCTAGCAGGGGAGGCCGAGGGGTCCAAGAAGAGGAAAACCCCTCTGCCGGACTACGCCCCCGACGCTGACGAGGACGAAGAGGAGTGGCCGGACAGGGCCAAGCGTCCGGTGAAATCGTAAGTGTTCGGATACCAGAGTAACTCATGCTATTCCTTTTGTTGCACAGCTTTCCCTAATGTCGAATATGATCGTGCAGCCCGCCCAAGGATGGGCTCGACGAGTCATCGAGCAGCTCCCTGGATTCATCGGACGTGAATTCAGTTCCGCCCACTGCCTCCCCCTGTGCTACGGATGACGCCAAAGTGGCATCACGACAAGCTCCGGGGCAAGAGGAGGTGGTCCAGGAGGAGCCGCGAGGCGACCTCCCGGACTCCAGGAGTGAAGGGGACAAGACCCCCCTGGGCTCCAAGTCCGGCTTTAAGCCGGACACCGCGCCGGAATCATCAACGGTTCCGGACTGCGGTAGGCGAACTCCTGCCAAGAGGAGCAAGCCTACTGAGCCGGCGTCCTCCGTCCAACTGGAGGCGCCGGACAATCTGCTGGAGGAGCTTAAGGGCGCCTCCATCGACGAGGAGCACTATGCCATCATGAGTACGGTGGTCCAGAAGGTTCGGTCCGCCAAAAGCGGACTAACTGAAGCTTGTGCTAGCCTTCTAACAGGCTTCGAGGTAAGTAAAAATATGTAAAAATATTACCGTATAGACAGTAGCCCCTGATGCTCTGTTTGGCGTTCGGAAAGAAAAGCCGAATAGAGGATCTATTAAGTATCGCAGGAGTCTAACTAAAAAGGAGTCAATATACGTATGCAGGCTTCGCTGCTGGCCACCGCCGCACTGACTGCGGAGGTGGGTGCCCTGAAGCAGGGCCTCGAGCGGACCGAGCAAGAGCTCGGCCTTGCCAAACGGCAGCTCGAGGAGAAAGAAGGTAAGAGATACCTTATAGAAAAAATGCCTATAGGAAGGCGCAATTGCAAAAAATGACAGGAGTATACTGCTTATTGTAGGGGCCACAACTGAGGTGGTGACCCTCAAGCAGGCGCTGTTCGAGGCCAAGAAGAAAGCGGCCATGGAGCGCACCGAGCGGGAGAAATTTGAGGCCCTCCAAGAATTGGATGCGGTGAAAAAGATAGCGGCGGGTAAGGCATTCTATATGCAAAGCAGACATATAAAAGTAAACTACTTGTTACTTACCCGAATCCGAAGCTCTCCAGGGGCATTCGCAGATCTTCCCCGCAGCGTATCCGATGCCGCCACATTCTACCGAGCCGAGGAAGGCAGCTCGACGGAGAAGGTGTTCTGGTCTCAGTACGCTGAGGCCGGACACCCTGTGCCCTTGAGCGACCAGCTGAAGCAGCTGGTCGAGCTCCACAAGGCGGCCGAACAGGCCCTGAAGGGCTTCATAGTTCGGCTGTGGCCTGGAGAGGCCCTGCCAGGGAGCTACTTCGGACTGGTGCAGCGGCTGGTGGAGGCTTGTCCAAGGCTCGAGGTCATCAAGCGCTCCGTCTGCATCGAAGGTGCCCGTAGATCCCTTGCCCGTGCAAAGGTGCACTGGGGTAAGCTGGACGGTGAGAACCTTGTGAAGGACGGGCCGCCGCCGGGGAAGGAGCATCGCAAGCCCGAGAACTATTACAAGGATGTTCTTGCTGGTGCCCGCCTTGTGGCGGATGAATGTATCAAGGATGTAATTTTTGAATGAACTCGCTCGTGTCATCCTGTGCGCTGAAAACTTATTCATATGCACTAAGCAATGCTTGAATTTAAAATATTACTTTCTGTGCGGCCGTTTATCAAAAAATTGAGAGATGGTCAGTCGTCGGCTTCTGCCCTCATGCCACTAGTGCTGGGGTGTTCGGGATAAACCTGAGCGCTCTTTTTCCCATGATTGGGTCCATCGAGGGAGGCGGTCAGCACAACGAACAAGGCAATCGGACTATAATGCTTGAACACTCTCACTTAGCCATAGAACTCTATAATTTTAAATTTTTGCGAAGCCCCTAGTATTCGGAAGACCGAGTTCGGGGCGCTATCCACGCCTTGGCCGGACAAAGCCGGTTCCTCGCTCGAAGCGGCATAAGCCTTTAAGGACTCAAAAAACCTCTCGAACAGCGACCGGTCTCTCGCCTCATCATGACAGTCAGTTTTAGCTTTCTCCACTGAGGTGCTCGGCCCAGCTCAACTGGGGCACAATCGCAGTGGTTCTCCTAGTGCTACCATAGCCGATATAGCGGAACGTAAGGCACCAAAACATAGGAGCCGGGCAAACCCAACTATTGACCCAAATCATGATTCGGAGTCGATGCATATAGTGCTATAAGTTCGGGGTGCCGCACTTGTGAAAGTGGACGGACTTCTCACGCCATATTGATGGGTACTGAAGCCCCTGGCGTATTTTGCCATACCACAGTGTATGGATGCAGCATGTTTATTAATAAACATATATATAAAAAGAGGGTAATGCAAAAAATAGACAAAAAGCTATGCATTGTTTATAGAAAGGCTGCTATGAAAGCGGAACGATACAAATAGTGCGATAAGCAAAAGAAATTGGACTATTTAACATGTCCTGGTCAGGGGCAGGCCACGGAATTGTATTAAAAAATAGCTATACTGCTCGCAATAGAGACCACCTGGGAGTTCCATAATGCGGCGTGGCTTGTCTGCTTCCCTGGATCTTGCATCGTTTGTGCAGCAGTTGAATTGCCGAAGGGTCGTCCGAAAAATGGAGTCCTGAGAGTAAGAGAAAAAAGAAGGAATCTGGCAGCCCCTGGTGCGGTTTAAGCCATATTTCGGGCATGCCATGATAGTGCCCCTTCCCCTGTGCCCACGGTATTTCAAGAGCGTAGTTATGTACGCGAACCGCTGGTTTCGCTATATCGCGAGGGCTAGGGTTGGGGCCGCATTGCTACACTAGCTCGAAACGTGCCAGGCGGTCTTGTTGTAGGGTACTCCGGGTGCGCTTGACAGTGTCCGTCTTTTTGAAGGCTGAACTGGAGAACTGCCTAGAGAGGCTGCTTTGTACTTCTGCTGCGAGCGCTGCCGTGTGCTCCTCCGTTCGGAGGGAGCGTTCAGTGTTCCCATTGACCGTGATTACTCCTCTAGGGCTTGGCATCTTGAGCTTGAGGTATGCATAGTGCGGTACCACGTTGAATTTTGCGAATGCGGTTCGCCCGAGCAGTGCGTGATAGCCACTACGAAACTGGACTATGTCGAAGATTAACTCCTCGCTTCGGAAGTTATCCGGAGATCCGAAGACCACTTCCAGTGTAACCGAGCCTGTACAGTTGGCTTCTACACCTGGTATGATGCCTTTAAAGGTCGTTTTGGTGGGCTTGATCCTTGAGGGATCTATGCCCATCTTTCGCACTGTATCTTGGTAAAGCAGGTTCAGGCTGCTGCTGCCGTCCATGAGGACTCTTGTGAGATGAAATCCGTCAATGATTGGGTCTAGAACCAATGCGGCGAAGCCGCCATGACGGATGCTAGTGGGGTGGTCCCTTCGATCAAAGGTGATCGGGCAGGAGGACCATGGGTTGAACTTTGGGGCGACCGGCTCCATCGCATATACGTCCCGTAACGCACGCTTCCGCTCCCTCTTGGGGATGCGGGTTGCGTATATCATGTTCACCGTCCACACTTGCGAGGGAAATCCCTTCTGTCCACTATTGTCCGGAAGCCTGGGCTCCTCCTCGTCATCGCTATGCAGCCCCTTGTCTTTGTTTTCGGCTCTTAACTTGCCTGCCTGCTTGAACACCCAACAGTCCCTGTTGGTGTGATTGGCTGGCTTTTCGGGGGTGCCGTGTATCTGGCACAAGCAGTCGAGTATTTGGTCCAAACTGGATGGGCCCTGAGCATTTCTTTTGAATGGCTTTTTTCGCTGACTGGATTTGTAGCCTCGGAATCCGGCATTAACTGTCGTATCCTTGTTGCTGTCGCTGTTAACGCGGCACTTTTGTTTGTTCCGACACGACCTGTCACCTTTGTCCTTGGTATTTGAATTACCAGGGTTCTTGTTTAAGTTGTTACTGTGAGCTAGCCAGCTGTCTTCTCCTGCGCAAAAGCGGGTCATGAGTGTCGTGAGGGCTGCCATAGATTTTGGCTTTTCCTGTCCTAGGTGCCGGGCAAGCCACTCGTCACGGATATTATGCTTGAAGGCCGCTAAGGCCTCTGCGTCCGGACAGTCGACTATCTGGTTTTTATTTGTTAGGAACCGTGTCCAGAATTGCCTGGCCGATTCTTCTGGCTACTGAATTATGTGGCTTAGGTCATCGGCGTCCGGTGGTCGCACATAAGTGCCCTGGAAGTTGTCAAGGAATGCGGCTTCCAGGTCCTTCCAAGAAGCGATTGAGTTTGCTGGCAAGCTGTTAAGCCAATGCTGGGCCGGTCCCTTAAGTTTGAGTGGGAGGTATTTGATGGCATGTAAATCATCACCGCGGGCCATGTGGATATGAAGGAGATAATCCTCGATCCATACCGCAGGATCCGTTGTGCCATCGTATGATTCGATGTTTACGGGTTTGAATCCCTCAGGGATTTTATGATCCATTACTTCAGCATAGTGGGTGTGCGGCGCCTCTGTATTGGGCTATATCACGACGCAGCTCGAAGGAGCTTTGTCTGTTGAGTTCGGCCCGGCCGGATTCATTGCGTCCGGAGTGACGATCACCGTCACATGCTGTGGGGCGCCTGTGCGATCCATAGATCGATCTTGTTTGCCTTGCCTTGTCCTCCAGTATGTCGCGCAAGTCGGGCGCATTTTCTCGTGCCTTAGTATGCTTGATGCGGCACCAGGGCATGGTTTGAGTGGAGGGCCAAGAGGCCTCTCTATCGCAGCCACGAGGTGGCCGGTCGGCCATGTCATGCGCTAGTGATGTAGGTGCTTCCTCCTCTAGTCGGGGGAGCAGCCTGCGCTTTGGGTAACTCTTGGAGGGGCGTTCGAGTTCATACTCTTTGGCCGCAAGGACTTCAGTCCTTCTGTCAGCTAGCAAATCCTGATCAGCTCTAAGCTGTTGCCGCTTTTTCTTGAGGCTGCTTGCTGTGGCCATAAGCCTGCGTTTAAAACGCTCTTGTTCGGCGGGATCCTCTGGCACGACGAACTCATCGTCGTCGAGGCTTGCCTCGTCTTTGGAGGGAGGTGTATAATTATTGTCCTCAACCTCTTTATCTGCCGCCCTCTCATGAGGGCTGGCTTCTCTGTCCTCCTATGCTGAATCTTGCTGGAGGGGGTGTTCTTCGGCGCTATCCGGAGTAGTATTATCTCCCGTGCCGGAATCACCGTTTTTGCTTTGGCGGGATTTAGAGCGGCGCCATTGACGCCGGCGCTTGGGCTGTTTCTTAGAGGTATCGTCCCCCGCTGTTCCATCGCCGTCTCCATCCTTTGGAGTGTCCACCATATATATGTCATATGACGAGGTGGCCTTCCAGCGCCCTACAGGTGCTGGTTCTTGTTCGTCTCCTGCATCGTCGTCCATGCCGTCGCTGTCTTCAGAGTCGAAGTCAAGCATGTCGGTTAAGTCATCGACAGTGGCTATGAAGTGGGTGGTGGGTGGGTTTTGAATTTCTTCATCGTCCGTATCCCAACCTTGCTGACCATAGTCCGGCCAGGGCTCTACTGATAAAGAGAGAGACTTTAGAGAGTTTAGGATGTCGCCGAAGGGCAAGTGCTGAAAGATGTCCGCGGCAGTGAACTCCATTATCGGCGCCCAATCGGATTCAATCGGCAGGGGCGCGGAGTTCGGAGAGGAATCCGTCTCTTCGGAGTCACGGTCCATGAGGAGTGCGGGGCTGGAGTTCAGCTCGATCGCCTCTGCGATCGCAGCCCCTGAGGCAGCGTCCAACCGCTGATCCTCGATTGGTGCAGTAGGCTCCAAATCAATGGTCGGAACCGATGCGTGTGCGGCCTCCAAAGCGCTGTTCAGCGGCAGAGCTATATCATGCCCATCGAGACAGTGCGGAACGCTTGGCTGTGGCTCGAATCCGTCGAAGATCAAGTCCCCGCGGATGTCAGCCGTGTAGTTTAGGCTTCCAAACCTGACCTGATGGCTAGGGGCGTAACTTTCGATCTGCTCAAGGTGACCAAGCGAGTTGGCCCGTAGTGCGAAACCGCCGAAGACGAAGATCTGTCCGGGGAGAAAAGTCTCACCCTGGACTGCATCCTGGTTGATGATCGAAGAAGCCATTGGGCCTGAAAGGGACGACACAAAGGAACTCTCAATGAAAGCACCAATGTCGGTGTCAAAACCGGCGGATCTCGGGTAGGGGGTCCCGAACTGCGCGTCTAGGCCAGATGGTAACAGGAGACAAGGGACACAATGTTTTACCCAGGTTCGGGCCCTCTTGATGGAGGTAAAACCCTACGTCCTGCTTGATTAATATTGATGATATGGGTAGTACAAGAGTAGATCTACCGCGAGATCAAGGAGGCTAAACCCTAAAAGCTGGCCTATGGTATGATTGTTGTATGATGAAGTTGTCCTACGGACTAAAACCCTTCGGTTTATATAGGCACCGGAGAAGGTTAGGGTTACACAAAGTCGGTTACAATTGTAGGAGATCTTGAATATCCGCGTCGCCAAGCTTGCCTTCCACGCCAAGGAAAGTCCCATCCGGACAAGGGACGAAGTCTTCAATCTTGTATCTTCATAGTCCTGGAGTCCGGCTGAAGGTATAGTCCGGCTACCCGAACACCCCCTAATCCAGGACTCCCTCAGCGGTATTGTTGGATGAGGCGGCCCGGACCGACATTACGCGTACGCTTACGCGAGACTGGTTCTACCGATGTGCTTTGCACACAGGTGGCTAGCGGGTGTCAGTTTCTCCAACTTTAGTTGAACCGAGTGTGGCTACGCCCGGTCCTTGCGAAGGTTAAAACAACACTAACTTGACAAACTATCATTGTGGTTTTCGATGCGTAGGTAAGAACGGTTCTTGCTAAGCCCGTAGCAGCCATGTAAAACTTGCAACAACAAAGTAGAGGACGTCTAACTTGCTTTTGCAGGGCATGTTGTGATGTGATATGGTGAAGACGTGATGAGATATAAGTTGTTGTATGAGATGATCATGTTTTGATGAAGTTATCGGCAACTGGCAAAAGCCTTATGGTTGTCTCTCTATTGCATAAGATGCAAGCGCCAAATAATTGCTTTACTTTATCGCTATACGATAGCAATAGTTGCAAGAGCAATAGTTGGCGAGACGACCATGTGATGACACATTGATATAGATCAAGATGATGGATATCATGGTTTCATGCCGGTGACGATGGAGATCATGACGAGATCAAACGCACAAGATGATAATGGCCATATCATGTCACATATTTTGATTGCATGTGATGTTTATCTTTTATACATCTTATTTTGCTTAGTTCGACGGTAGCTTCATAAGATGATCTCTCACTAATTATCAAGGTACAAGTGTTCTCCCTGAGTATGCACCGTTGCGAAAGTTCTTCGTGCTGAGACACCACGTGATGATCGGGTGTGATAGGCTCTATGTTCAAATACAACGGGTGCAAAACAGTTGCACACGCGGAATACTCAGGTTAAACTTGACGAGCCTAGCATATAACATATATGGCCTCGGAACACGAAGACCGAAAGGTCGAGCATGAATCATATAGTAGATATGATCAACATATTGATGTTCACCATTGATACTACTCCATCTCACGTGATGATCAGACATGGTTTAGTTGATTTGGATCACGTGATCACTTAGAGGATTAGATGGATATCTTTCTAAGTGGGAGTTCTTAAGTAATTTGATTAATTGAACTTTAATTTATCATGAACTTAGTCCTGGTAGTATTAGCATATCTATGTTGTAGATCAATAGCTCGCGTTGTTGCTTCCCTATGTTATATATATATATGTTCCTAGAGAAAACTAACTTCAAAAATGTTAGTAGCAATGATGCGGATTGGATCCGTGATCTGAGGTTTCTCCTCATTGCTGCACAGAAGAATTATGTCCTTGATGCACCACTAGATGACAGACCTATTGCAGGAGCAGATGCAGACGTTATGAACGTTTGGCTAGCTCAATATGATGACTACTTGATAGTTTAGTGCACCATGCTTAACAGCTTAGAATCGGGACTTCAAAGACGTTTTGAATGTCATGGACCATATGAGATGTTCCAGGAGTCGAAGTTAATATTTCAAGCAAATACCCGAGTTGAGAGATATGAAGTCTCCAACAAGTTCTATAGCTAAAAAGATGGAGGAGAATAGCTCAAGCAGTGAGCATGTGCTCAGATTGTCTGGGTACTACAATTGCTTGAATCAAGTGAGAGTTAATCTTCCAGATAAAATAGTGATTGACAAAATTCTCTAGTCACCATCACCAAGTTAGTAGAACTTCGTGATGAACTATAGTATGCAAGGGATGATGAAAATGATTCCTAAGCTTTTCATGATGATGAAATCGATGAAGGTAGAAATCAAGAAAAATATCAAGTGTTGATGGTAGACTAGACCACTAGTTTCAAGAAAAGGGCAAAGGGAAGAAGGGGAACTTCAAGAAGAACGGCAAGCAAGTTGTTGCTCAAGTGAAGAAGCCCAAGTCTGGTCCTAAGCCTAAGACTAAGTGCTTCTACTGCAAAGGGACTGGTCACTAGAAGCAGAACTGCCCCAAGTATTTGGCGGATAAGAAGGATGGCAAAGTGAACAAAGGTATATTTGATATACAGATTATTGATGTGTATTTTACTAGTGTTCGTAGCAACCCCTCGGTATTTGATACTGGTTCAGTTGCTAAGAGTAGTAACTCGAAACAGGAGTTGCAGAATGAACATAGACTAGTTAAGGGTGAAGTGACGATGTGTATTGGAAGTGGTTCCAAGATTGATATGATCATCATCGCACACTCCCTATACTTTTGGGATTAGTGTTGAACCTAAATAAGTGTTATTTGGTGTTTGCGTTGAGCATGAATATGATTTGATCATGTTTATTGCAATATGATTATTCATTTAAGTAAGAGAATAAATTGTTTTTCTGTTTACATGAATCAAACCTTATATGGTTACACACCCAATGAAAATGGTTCATTGGATCTCGATCGTGATACACATATTCATAAAATTGAAACCAAAAGATGCAAAGTTAATAATGATGGTGCAATTTATTTGTGACACAGCCGTTTTGGTCATATTGGTGTAAAGCGCATGAAGAAAATCCATGCTGATGGGCTTTTGGAATCACTTGATTATGAATCAGTTGATGCTTGCGAACCATGCCTCATGGGCAAGATGACTAAGACTCCGTTCTCCAGAACAATGGAGCGAGCAACAGATTTGTTGGAAATCATACATACTGATGTATGTGGTCCAATGAATATTGAGGCTCGTGGCAGGTATCATTATTTTCTGATCTTCATAGATGATTTGAGCAGATATGAGTATATCTACTTGATGAACCACAAGTCTGAAACATTTGAAAAGTTCAAAGAATTTCAGAGTGAAGTGGAGAATCATCGTAACAAAAATGAAAGTTTCTACAATATGATCGCAGAAGTAAAATATTTGAGTTACCAGTTTGGCCTTCAGTTAAAAACAATGTGAAATAGTTTCACTACTCACGCCACCTGGAACACCACAGTGTAATGGTGTGTCCGAACGTTGTAATCGTACTTTATTAGATATGGTGCGATCTATGATGTCTCTTACCGATCTACCACTATCGTTTTGGGGTTATGCATTAGAGACAGTTGCATTCATGGTAAACAGGGCACCATCTAAATCCGTTGAGATGACACTGTATGAACTATGGTTTGGCAAGAAACCTAAGCTGTCATTTCTTAAAGTTTGAGGTTGCAATGCTTATGTGAAAAAGTTTCAACCTGATAAGCTCTAACCCAAATCGGAGAAGTGCGTCTTCATAGGATACCCAAAGGAAAATGTTGGGTACACCTTATATCACAGATCCGAAGGCAATATATTCGTTGCTTTGAATGTATCCTTTCTAGAAAATGAGTTTCTCTCGAAAGAAGTGAGTGGGAGGAAAGTAGAACTTGATGAGGTAACTGTACCTGCTCCCTTATTGGAAAGTAGTTCATCACAGAAATCTGTTCCTGTGACTACTACACCGATTAGTGAGGAAGCTAATGATGATGATCATGTAACTTTAGATCAAGTTACTACCGAACCTCGTAGGTAAACCAGAGTGAGATCCGCATCAGAGTGGTACGGTAATCCTGTTCTGGAGGTCATGTTACTTGACCATGACGAGCCTACGAACTATGAGGAAGCGATGATGAGCCTAGATTCCGCGAAATGGCTTGAGGCCATGAAATCTGAGATCAGATCCATGTATGAGAACAAAGTATGGACTTTGATTGACTTGCCCAATGATCGGCGAGCCATTGAGATTAAATGGATCTTCAAGAGGAAGACGGACGCTGATAGTAGTGTTACTATCTACAAAGCTAGAATTGTCGCAAAAAGGTTTTCGACAAGTTCAAGGTGTTGACTATGATGAGAGTTTCTCACTCGTATCTATGCTTAAGTCTGTCCGAATCATGTTAGCAATTGCCGCATTTTATGAAATCTGGCTAATGGATAAACAAAACTGCATTCCTTAATGGATTTATTAAAGAAGAGTTGTATATGATGCAACCAGAAGGTTTTGTCAATCCTAAAGGTACTAACAAAATATGCAAGCTCCAGCGATCCATCTATGGACTGGTGCAAGCATCTCGGAGTTGGAATATACGCTTTGATAAGTTGATCAAAGCATATAGTTTTATACAGACTTGCGGTGAAGCCTGTATTTACAAGAAAGTGAGTGGGAGCACTACAACATTTCTGATAAGTATATGTGAAAGACATATTGTTGATCGGAGATAATGTAGAATTATTCTGCAAAGCATAAAGGAATGTTTGAAAGGAGTTTTTCAAAGAAAGACCTCGGTGAAGCTGCTTACATATTGAGCATCAAGATCTATAGAGATAGATCAAGACGCTTGATAAGTTTTTCAATGAGTACATACCTTGACAAGATTTTGAAGTAGTTCAAAATGGAACAGTCAAAGAAGGAGTTCTTGCCTGTGTTACAAGGTGTGAAGTTGAGTAAGACTCAAAACCCGACCACGGCAGAAGATAGAGAGAGAATGAAAGTCATTCCCTATGCCTCAGCCATAGGTTCTATAAAGTATGCCATGCTATGTACCAGACCTATTGTATACCCTGCCTGAGTTTGGCAAGGGAGTACAATAGTGATCTAGGAGTAGATCACTGGACATTGGTCAAAATTATCCTTAGTGGAATAAGGATATGTTTCTCGATTATGGAGGTGACAAAAGGTTCGTCGTAAAGGGTTACGTCGATGCAAGTTTTGACACTGATCCAGATGACTCTAAGTCTCAATCTGGATACATATTGAAAGTGGGAGCAATTAGCTAGAGTAGCTCCATGCAGAGCATTGTTGACATAGAAATTTGCAAAATACTTACGGATCTGAATGTGGCAGACCCGTTGACTAAACTTCTCTCACAAGCAAAACATGATCACACCTCAGTACTCTTTGGGTGTTAATCACATAGCGATGTGAACTAGATTATTGACTCTAGTAAACCCTTTGGGTGTTGGTCACATGTCGATGTGAACTATGGGTGTTAATCACATGGTGATGTGAACTATTGATGTTAAATCACATGGCGATGTGAACTAGATTATTGACTCTAGTGCAAGTGGGAGACTGAAGGAAATATGCCCTAGAGGCAATAATAAAGTTATTATTTATTTCCTTATATCATGATAAATGTTTATTATTCATGCTAGAATTGTATTAACCGGAAACATAATACATGTGTGAATACATAGACAAACAGAGTGTCACTAGTATGCCTCTACTTGACTAGCTCGTTGATCAAAGATGGTTATGTTTCCTAACCATAGACATGAGTTGTCATTTGATTAACGGGATCACATCATTAGGAGAATGATGTGATTGACTTGACCCATTCCGTTAGCATAGCACTTGATCGTTTAGTTTGTTGCTATTGCTTTCTTCATGACTTATACATGTTCCTATGACTATGAGATTATGCAACTCCCGTTTATCGGAGGAACACTTTGTGTGCCACCAAACGTCACAACGTAACTGGGTGATTATAAAGGTGCTCTACAGGTGTCTCCGAAGGTACTTGTTGGGTTGGCGTATTTCGAGATTAGGATTTGTCACTCCGATTGTCGGAGAGGTATCTCTGGGCCCTCTCGGTAATGCACATCACTTAAGCCTTGCAAGCATTGCAACTAATGAGTTAGTTGCAGGATGATGTATTACGGAATGAGTAAAGAGACTTGCCGGTAACGAGATTGAACTAGGTATTGAGATACCGACGATCGAATCTCGGGCAAGTAACATACCGATGACAAAGGGGACAACGTATGTTGTTATGCGGTCTGACCGATAAAGACCTTCGTAGAATATGTGGGAGCCAATATGTGCATCCAGGTTCCGCTATTGGTTATTGACCGGAGACGTGTCTCGGTCATGTCTACATTGTTCTCGAACCCGTAGGGTCCGCACGCTTAAGGTTTCGATGACAGTTATATTATGAGTTTATGAGTTTTGATGTACCGAAGGAGTTCGGGGTCCCGGATGAGATCGGGGACATGACGAGGAGTCTCGAAATGGTCGAGACATAAAGATCGATATATTGGACGACTATATTCAGACATTGGAAAGGTTCCGAGTGATTCAGGTATTTTTCGTAGTACCGGAGAGTTACGGGAATACTTATTGGGCCTTATTGGACCATACAGAAAGAAGGAAAAGGGCCTCAAGGGTGGCCGCACCCCTCCCCTTGGTCTGGTCCGAATTGGACTAGGGAAGGGGGGCACCCCCTTCCTTCCTTCTCCTTTTTCTTTCCTCTTTTCATATTCCATATGGGAGGTGGAATCCTACTAGCACTAGGGAGTCCTAGTAGGACTCCACACTTGGCGCGCCCCTTCCTAGGGCCGGCCTCCTCCTACCTTGCTCCTTTATATACGGGTGCAGGGGGGCACCCCAAAGACACAACAATTGATCATTGATCTCTTAGCCGTGTGCGGTGCCCCCTTCCACCATAATCCTCGATAATATTGTAGCGGTGCTTAGGCGAAGCCGTGCGACGGTAGAGCATCAAGATCGTCACCACGCCGTCGTGCTGACGGAACTCTTCCCCGACATTCTGTTGGATCGGAGTCCGGGGATCGTCATCGAGCTGAACGTGTGCTAGAACTCAGAGGTGTCGTAGTTTCGGTGCTTGATCGGTCGGGCCGTGAAGACGTACGACTACATCAACCGCGTTGTGCTAACGCTTCCGCTTTCGGTCTACGAGGGTACGTAGACAACACTCTCCCATCTCGTTGCTATGCATCACCATGATCTTGTGTGTGCGTAGGATTTTTTTTGAAATTACTACGTTCCCCAACATCCGCAACTACAACAAAAGTATTAAGGTAAACCTAACCATAGCATGAAACATATGGATCCAAATCAGCCCCTTACGAAGCAACGCATAAACTAGGGTTTAAGCTTCTGTCACTCTAGCAACCCATCATCTACTTATTACTTCCCAATGCCTTCCTCTAGGCCCAAATAATGGTGAAGTGTTATGTAGTTGACGTTCACATAACACCACTAGAGGCTAGACAACATACATCTCATCAAAATATTGAACGAATACCAAATTCACATGACTACTAATAGCAAGACTTCTCCCTTGTCCTCAGGAACAAACGTAACTACTCACAAAGCATATTCATGTTCATAATCAGAGGGGTAATAATATGCATAAAGCATTTGAACATATGATCTTCCACCAATTAAACCAACTAGCATCAACTACAAGGAGCAATTAACACTACTAGCAACCTACTAGCACCAATCCCGGGCTTGGAGACAAGAATTGGATACAAGAGATGAACTAGGGTTTTGAGATGAGATGGTGCTGATGAAGATGTTGATGGAGATTGCCCTCTCCCATTGAGAGGAGCGTTGGTGATGACGATGGCGATGATTTCCCCCTCTGGGAAGGAAGTTTCCCCAGCAGAACAGCTCTACCGGAGCTCTAGATTGGATCCGCCAAGATTCCGCCTCGTGGCTGCGGAGTTTCGTCCCGAAAGGTTGCTTGTGGTTTTTTTTCTCGACGAAAGACTTCATATAGTAGAAGATGGTCATCGAAGAGCCACTAGGGGGCCCACGAGGTAGGGGGGCGCGCCCTAGGGGGGTGCACCCCCCACCCTTCTGGAAAGGTTGTGGGCCCCTAGTCTTCATCTTTGGCGAGGATTTTTCATTATTTATTATAAGGTATTCTGTGGAGTTTCAGGACTTTTGGAGTTTTGCAGAATAGGTCTCTAATATTTGCTCCTTTTCCAGCCCAGAATGCCAGCTGTCGGCATTCTCCCTCCTTTATGTAAAACTTATAAAATAAGAGAGAATAGCCATAAGTATTGTGACATAATGTGAAATAACAGCCCATAATGCAATAAATATCGATATAAAAGCATGATGCAAAATGGACGTATCAACTCCCCAAGCTTAGACCTCGCTTGTCCTCAAGCGAAAGCCGATAACAATAAATATGTCCCCATGTTTAGAGGTAGAGGCGTCGATAAAAATAAAATACGGACATGAGGGCATCATGATTATTCTCATAACAGCAACATACATAGATATTGTCATATGATTACTTATGTTCAAGTGATGATCTATTCACAATGCAAAAGTATGAATCAGAAACCTTATTGAGAACCAACAAACTATGATCTCAGTCATTGAAGCAACTGCAATTTATCATAACATCAGAAAGAGTCTATGTTAGAGCTAAAAAGCAAGTCCACATACTCAACTATCATCTAGTCCTTCATAATTGCTAACACTCGCGCAATACTTGTGGTTACGGAGTTTTAATCGGACACAGAGAAAGATAGGGGCTTATAGTTTCGCCCCACAACCTTTTACCTCAAGGGTAATGTCAACAATAATAACTCATGCCCCCTACATCCAATTATATATATATCAGGTTCTTTCCAACATGCTGGCTTGCCAAAGGATAAAATGAAAAAGGAAAGGTGAAGATCACCATGACACTTGCATAAGGTAGAAGATAATAATAAAAGATAGGCCCTTCGCAGAGGGAAGCAGAGGTTGCCATGCGCTTTTATGGTTGGATGCACAAAATCTTAATGCGAAAGAACGTCACTTTATATTGCCCCTTGTGATATGAACCTTTATTATGCAGTCCGTCGCTTTTATTACTTCCACATCACAAGATCATATAAAGCTTATTTCTCCCACACTAATCATACATATTTAGAGCAATTTTTATTGCTTTGCACCGATGACAACTTACTTGAAGTATCTTACTCAATCCATAGGTAGATATGGTGGACTCTCATGGCAAAACTGGTTTAAGGGTATTTGGAAGCACAAGTAGTATCTCTACTTGGTGCTGAGAATTTGGCTAGCATGAGGGGGAAAGGCAAGCTCAACATGTTGGATGATCCATGACAACATACTTTATCTCAGATATAAGAAAACGTAACCCATTACGTTGTCTTCCTTGTCCAACATCAACTCTTTAGCATGTCATATTTTGATGAGTGCACCCAATCATAAAAGATGTCAATAATAGTATATTTATATGTGAAACCTCTCTTTCCTTATTACTTCCTATTAATTGCAACGATGACCAAAGCTATGTCTGCCAACTCCCAACAACTTTTAATCATCACACTCTTTCTATGTGAAGTCATTACTATCAATAAGATCAATATGAACTTTTGTTTCTTCTTATTCTTTTTCTCTTTTCTTTTTTTCACCCAAGATCATAGCAAGAAAATCAAGCCCTTGACTAAACACTAATCTTTATTATATAGCTCACGGACTTGATTACATAGAGAGATCATAAGGCAAAACTCAAAACTAGATCATGCCATAAACTTTATTCTACTAGATCAAAATACTACTAATAGGATCGAACTAAGGAAAACGGTAAAGATAGGAGTTGTGATTGTGATACGATACCGGGGCACCTCCCCCAAGCTTGGCAGTTGCCAAGGGAAGTTCCCATACCCATGTGATTATATCTCCTTGGTTGGTGAAGATGGAGGTGATGGATAGTCGCCCATTGAGCGTAAGAGGTCCTCTAGCTTGCGAATAATGCCCTTGAGTGCAAAGATATGCTCCTTCAACAAAATATTTTCACTTGTGAGATACTTGTTTTGAATATGAGTTAACTCAATCATCTGGAAAGCTTCGATCTCAGTTGGGGTAAGAAGGTTGTGATCAATTTGAAGGATGTCTTCTGTTGCCGGAGCTTGGTTCTCCGTGGCCTTCTTGATCCCTTCATCCTTGTTGATCTCCATGGGTTCTTCCCTCTTCAGGTCTATCTTCATTAGCTAGGCATCTTTGTCACCGTTGTTGGAGGAGGGAGACGACATGATGCCTGGCCTTGACAACCCTAATAGAGAACAGCCCAAAACAAGAACAGAGGATATTTGCGTGATACGGGAGTCAAAACCTTCAGGAAAATATATAGTGAATTTTTACCGACCAAAATACGTATTGTGCAAGAAAACGGAGTCTGGAAGGCACACGAGGTGCTCACGAGGTAGGGGGCGCGCCTAGGGGGGTAGGGCGCGCCCTCCACCCTCGTGGGGCCCTCGTGTCCTTCCCGGACTACTACTTAATTTCCTATTTCTCTAAATATTCCAAAACGGAGAAATATTGCCTTAAAAATTGTTTTGGAGTCGGTTTACTTACCGTACCACATACCTATTCCTTTTCGGAGTCTGAAACATTCTGGAAAGTGTCCCTTATGTATTCCTCTGGGGTTACAGTTTCAATAATATTGGTTTCAATATTTATGGGATTACCTGAGATATAATGTTTAATTCTCTGACCATTTACCACCTTCGGATTTGTGCCTTCGAAGTTGTTGATTTTTATGGCACCGAACGATAGACCTCCTCGATAACATAGGGGCCTTCCCATTTAGAGAGAAGTTTTCCTGCAAAAAATCTTAAACGAGAGTTGTATAGCAATACATAATCACCTACATTAAACTCACGCTTTTGTATCCTTTTGTCATGCCATCTTTTAACCTTTTCTTTAAACAACTTGGCATTTTCATAAGCTTGGGTTCTCCATTCATCAAGTGAGCTAATATCAAATAACCTCTTTTCACCGGCAAGTTTGAAATCATAGTTGAGCTCTTTAATAGCCCAATATGCCTTATGTTCTAGTTCGAGAGGTAAGTGACATGCTTTTCCATATACCATTTTATACGGAGACATACCCATAGGATTTTTATATGCAGTTCTATAGGCCCATAATGCATCATCAAGTTTCTTGGACCAATTCTTTCTAGACCTATTGACAGTCTTTTGCAAAATTAATTTGAGTTCTCTATTACTCAATTCTACTTGACCACTAGACTGTGGGTGATACGGAGATGCAATTCTATGATTGACGTCATATTTAGCAAGCATTTTACGGAAAGCACCATGAATAAAATGTGAACCACCATCAGTCATTAAATATCTAGGGACTCCAAACCTCGGAAAAATAACTTCTTTAAGCATTTTAATAGAAGTGTTATGATCAGCACTACTAGTTGGAATAGCTTCTACCCACTTAGTAACGTAATCAACAGCAACTAAAATATGTGTATATCCATTAGAGGCAGGAAAAGGTCCCATATAATCAAAGCCCCAAACATCAAACGGTTCAATAACAAGTGAATAATTCATAGGCATTTCTTGACGTCTACTAATATTACCAATTCTTTGACATTCATCACAAGATAGGACAAACTTACGGGCATCCTTGAAGAGAGTAGGCCAATAAAAACCGGATTGCAATACCTTATGTGCAGTTCTATCTCCCGCGTGGTGTCCTCCATAAGTTTCGGAGTGGCACTTGCGTAGGATCTGTTCCTGTTCATGCTCAGGTACACAACGTCTAATAACACCATCTACTCCTTCTTTATAAAGATGTGGGTCATCCCAAAAGTAATGTCTCAAATCATAGAAGAACTTTTTCTTTTGTTGGTATGTGAAGCTAGGTGGTATAAATTTAGCAACTATGTAATTAGCATAATCAGCATACCAAGGGGTACTACGAGAAGTACTTATGACATTTAATTGTTCATCAGGAAAGCTATCATCAATAGGTAGTGGGTCATCAAGAACATTCTCTAACCTAGATAAGTTGTCTGCAACGGGGTTCTCAGCTCCTTTTCTATCAACAATATGCAAATCAAATTCTTGTAGCAAGAGAACCCATCTAATAAGTCTAGGTTTAGCATCTTTCTTCTCCATAAGATATTTAATAGCAGCATGATCAGTGTGGATAGTTACTTTAGAATCAACAATATAAGGTCTGAACTTATCACAAGCAAATACAACTGCTAAAAGTTCTTTTTCAGTAGTAGCATAATTTCTTTGAGCATTGTCTAGAGTCTTACTAGCATAATGGATAACATTTAATTTCTTATCAACTCTTTGCCCTAGAACAGCACCTACATCATAATCGCTAGCATCACACATAATTTCAAAGGGTAAATTCCAATCAGGTGGCTGAACAATAGGTGCAGAGACTAATGCTTTCTTAAGTATTTCAAATGCTTCTACACAATCATCATCAAAGACAAATGGTATATCTTTTTGTAATAAATTAGTCAGAGGCCGAGAAATTTTTGAGAAGTCCTTAATGAACCTCCTATAAAATCCGGCGTGACCAAGGAAACTTCTTATACCTTTGATGTCCTTGGGACATGGCATCTTTTCAATAGCATCAACCTTGGCTTTATCAACTTCAATACCTCTTTCAGAAACTTTATGCCCCAAGACAATACCCTCATTAACCATAAAGTGGCACTTTCCCAATTCAATACAAGATTAGTTTCTTCACATCTCTGCAAAACTCAATCAAGATTGCTCAAGCAATCATCAACAGAAGATCCATAGACGGAAAAGTCGTCCATAAAAACCTCACAAATCTTTTCACAGAAGTCAGAGAATATAGCCATCATGCATCTTTGAAAGGTAACAGGTGCATTACGTAAACCAAAAGGCATAGATCTATAAGCAAAAGTACCAAAAGGGCAAGTAAAAGTAGTCTTTGATTGATCCTTGGCTGACACAGGTATTTGAGAGAAACCAGAATAACCATCTAGAAAGCAGTAATGTGTATGCTTGCATAATCTTTCTAGTATTTGATTGATAAAAGGTAAGGGGTAATGATCTTTCTTAGTAGCTTTATTTAATTTGCAGAAATCAATTACCATCCTATAACCTGTAATAATTCTTTGTGGAATCAATTCATCTTTATCATTAGGAACAACAGTAATACCTCCCTTCTTAGGGACACAATGAACAGGACTTACCCACTGGCTATCAGCAACGGGATAAGTTATACCTGCCTCCAGAAGCTTTAGTATTTCTTTTCTTACCACTTCTTTCATTTTAGGATTCAGACATTGTTGAGGATCACGAACTAGTTTGGCATCTGCTTCCAAATTTATTTTATGTTGACATAGAGTGGGACTGATGCCCTTAAGATCATCAAGAGTATATCCAATAGCATCACGGTGCTTCTTCAGAGTTTTCAATAATCTTTCTTCTTCATGCTCTGAAAGGTTAGCACTAATAATAACAGGATATATCTTCTTTTCATCAAGATAAGCATATTTAATATTATCAGGCAATAGTTTAAGCTCAAACACGGGATCACCCTTAGGTGGAGGGGGATCCCCTAGGATTTCAATAGGCAAATTGTGTTTCAGAATAGGTTCTTGTTTAAAGAATACTTTATCTATTTCCCTTCTTTCATTCATAAACATATCATTCTCATGGTCTAGCAAATATTGTTCTAAAGGATCACTAGGAGGTACGGCAATAGAAGCAAGACCAATAATTTCATCCTCACTAGGCAATTCTTCTTCATGGTGTTGTTTACTAAATTTAGAGAAATTAAACTCATGAGTCATATCATCTAAGCCGATAGTAACAACATCCCTTGTGCAATCTATGGTAGCATTAACAGTATTTAAGAAGGGTCTACCAAATATAATGGGACAAAAGCTATCTTGTGGGGAACCAAGAACAAGAAAATCAGCAGGTTATTTAGTTTTCCCACACAAGACTTCAACATCTCTAACAATTCCCATTGGTGAAATAGTATCTCTATTAGCAAGTTTAATAGTAACATCAATTTCTTCTAACTCAACAGGTGCAATGTCATGCATAATTTCTTTGTATAAGTCAATAGGTATTGCACTAGCACTAGCACCCATATCACATAAGCCATGATAACAATGATCTCCTATTTTAACAGAAATAACAGGCATTCCTACCGCAGGTCTATTTTTATCTTTAGCACAAGGTTTAACAATTCTAGCAGTTTCACCGCAGAACTGAATAACATGCCCATCAATATTATCAGATAAGAGATCTTTAACAATAGCAATCTTAGGTTCAACTTTAACTTGCTCAGGAGGTGTATATGTTTTAATATTGGTTTTACGAACCACAGTTGAAGCTTTAGCATGATCCTTTATCCTAACAGGGAAAGGTGGTTTCTCAACATAACAAGTAGGAACGATAGGATCATTATAAGTGACAGTCTTTTCTTTAACTTTAATTGGTGCATCTACTTTTACTTCCATGGGAGGATGATATTTAAACCACTTCTCCTTAGGGAGATCAACATAAGTAGCAAAAGATTCACAGAAAGAAGCTACTATCTTAGAATCAAGTCCATATTTAGTGCTAAACTTACGAAAAATATTGGTATCCATAAAAGATTTAACACAATCAAAACTAGGTGTAATACCTGACTCCTTACCATTGTCGAGGTCCCAATCTTCGGAGTTGCGTTTAATTCTATCGAATAAATCCCATCTAAATCCAATAGTCTTCATCATAAAAGAGCCGGCACAAGAAGTATCGAGCATGGTGCGATTATTTTCAGAAAGCCGAGCATAAATTTTTTGAAGAATTGTTTCTCTTGGAAGCTCATGATTGGGGCATGAATATAACATTGATTTAAGCCTCCCCCAAGCTTAAGCGATGGTTTCTCCTTCGCGAGGCCAAAAATTATATATATAATTGCGGTCACGATGAACAAGATGCATAGGGTAATACTTTTGATGAAATTCCAATTTCAATCTTCTATAGTTCCATGATCTCGTATCATCACATAGCCTATACCATTTCAATGCATCTCCCTTCAAAGATAAAGGAAGACCTTCTTCCTAGCAACATCATCGGGTATACCTACTGTTGGGGAACGTAGTAATTTCAAAAAAATTCCTACGCACACGCAAGAGCATGGTGATGCATAGCAACGAGAGGGGAGAGTGTGATCTACGTACCCTTGTAGATCGACAACGGAAGTGTTAGCACAACGTGGTTGATGTAGTCATACGTCTTCACGGTTCGACCGATCCAAGCACCGTTACTCCGGCACCTCCGAGTTCTTGGCACACGTTCAGCTCGATGACGATCGCCGGGCTCCGATCCAGCAAAGCGTCGGGGAGGAGTTCCGTCAGCACGACGGCATGGTGACGATCTTGATGTTCTACCGTCGCAGGGCTTCGCCTAAGCACCGCTACAATATGACCGAGGTGGAATATGGTGGAAGGGGGCACCGCACACGGCTAAGGAACGATCACGAAGATCAACTTGTGTGTCTATGGGGTGCCCGCTGCCCCCGTATATAAAGGAGTGGAGGAGGGGAGGGCCGGCCCTCTCTATGGCGCGCCCTAGGGGAGTCCTACTCCCACCGGGAGTAGGATTCCCCCTTTCCTAGTCCAACTAGGAGTCCTTCCATGTAGTAGGAGTAGGAAACAAGGAAGGGGTGCAGCCCCACCCCCTAGTCCAATTCGGACTAGGCCTTCGGGGGGCGCGCGGCCTGCCCTAGGCAGCCCCTCTCTCTTTCCCGTATGGCCCAATAAGGCCCAATACTTCTCCCGGCGAATTCCCGTAACTCTCCGGTACTCCGAAAAATACCCGAATCACTCGGAACCTTTCCGAAGTCCGAATATAGTCGTCCAATATATCGATCTTTACGTCTCGACCATTTCGAGCCTCCTCGTCATGTCCCCGATCTCATCCGGGACTCCGAACTCTTTCGGTACATCAAAACTCATAAACTCATAATATAACTGTCATCGAAACCTTAAGCGTGCGGACCCTACGGTTCGAGAACAATGTAGACATGACCGAGACACGTCTCCGGTCAATAACCAATAGCGGGACCTGGATGCCCATATTGGCTACTACATATTCTACGAAGATCTTTATCGGTCAGACCGCATAACAACATACGTTGTTCCCTTTGTCATCGATATGTTTACTTGCCCGAGATTCGATCGTCGGTATCTCAATACCTAGTTCAATCTCGTTACCGGCAAGTCTCTTTACTCGTTCCGTAATACATCATCTCGCAACTAACTCATTAGTTGCAATGCTTGCAAGGCTTAAGTGATGTGCATTACCGAGAGGGCCCAGAGATACCTCTCCGACAATCGGAGTGACAAATCCTAATCTCGAAATACGCCAACCCAACATGTACCTTTGGAGACACCTGTAGAGCACCTTTATAATCACCCAGTTACGTTGTGACGTTTGGTAGCACACAAAGTATTCCTCCGGCAAACGGGAGTTGCATAATTTCATAGTCATAGGAACATGTATAAGTCATGAAGAAAGCAATAGCAACATACTAAACGATCGGGTGCTAAGCTAATGGAATGGGTCATGTCAATCAGATCATTCACCTAATGATGTGATCCCGTTAATCAAATAACAACTCTTTGTCCATGGTTAGGAAACATAACCATCTTTGATTAACGAGCTAGTCAAGTAGAGGCATACTAGTGACACTCTGTTTGTCTATGTATTCACACATGTATTATGTTTCCGGTTAATACAATTCTAGCCTGAATAATAAACATTTATCATGAAATAAGGAAATAAATAATAACTTTATTATTGCCTCTAGGGCATATTTCCTTCAGTCTCCCACTTGCACTAGAGTCAATAATCTAGATCACATCACCATGTGATTAACATTGATAGTTCACATCATCATGTGATTAACACCCATAGTTCACATCGCCATGTGACCAACACCCAAAGGGTTTACTAGATTCAGTAATCTAGTTCACATCGCTATGTGATTAACACCCAAGGAGTACTAAGGTGTGATCATGTTTTGCTTGTGAGAGAATCTTAGTCAACGGGTCTGCCACATTCAGATCCGCATGTATTTTGCAAATTTCTATGTCAACAATGCTCTGCATGGAGCTACTCTAGCTAATTGCTCCCACTTTCAATATGTATCTAGATCGAGACTTAGAGTCATCTAGATTAGTGTCAAAACTTGCATCGGCGTAACCCTTTACGACGAACCTTTTTTCACTTCCATAATCGCGAAACATATCCTTATTCCACTAAGGATAATTTTGACCGCTGTCCAGTGATCTACTCCTAGATCACTATCGTACTCCCTTGCCAAACTCAGTGGTAGGGCATACAATAGATCTGGTATACAGCATGGCATACTTTATAGAACCTATGACTGAGGCATAGGGAATGACTTTCATTCTCTTTCTATCTTCTGCCGTGGTCGGGCTTTGAGTCTTACTCAACTTCACACCTTGTAACACAGGCAAGAAACCTTTTCTTTGACTGTTCCATTTTGAACTACTTCAAAATCTTGTCAAGGTATGTACTCATTGAAAAAACTTATCAAGTGTCTTGATCTATCTCTATAGATCTTGATACTCAATATGTAAGCAGCTTCACCGAGGTCTTTCTTTGAAAAACTCCTTTCAAACACTCCTTTATGCTTTGCAGAATAATTCTACATTATTTCCGATCAACAATATGTCATTCACATATACTTATCAGAAATGTTGTAGTGCTCCCACTCACTTTCTTGTAAATACAGGCTTCACCGCAAGTCTGTATAAAACTATATGCTTTGATCAACTTATCAAAGCGTATATTCCAACTCCGAGATTCTTGCACCAGTCCATAGATGGATCGCTGGAGCTTGCATATTTAGTTAACACCTTTAGGATCGACAAAACCTTCTAGTTGCATCGTATACAACTCTTCTTTAGTAAATCCATTAAGGAATGCAGTTTTGTTTATCCATTTGCCAGATTTCATAAAATGCGGCAATTGCTAACATGATTCGGATAGACTTAAACATAGATACGAGTGAGAAAATCTCATCATAGTCAACACCTTGAACTTGTCGAAAACCTTTTGCGACAATTCTAGCTTTGTAGATAGTAACACTACTATCAGCGTCCGTCTTCCTCTTGAAGATCCATTTATTTTATATGGCTTGCCGATCATTGGGCAAATCAACCAAAGTCCATACTTTGTTCTCATACATGGATCATATCTCAGATTTCATGGCCTCAAACCATTTCGCGGAATCTGGGCTCATCATCGCTTCCTCATAGTTCGCAAGTTCGTCATGGTCTAGTAACATGACTTCCAGAACAGGATTACCGTACCACTTTGGTGCGGATCTCACTCTGGTTTACCTACGAGATTTGGTAGTAACTTGATCTGAAGTTACATGATCATCATCATTAGCTTCCTCACTAATTGTTGTAGTAGTCACAGGAACAGATTTTTGTGATGAACTACTTTCCAATAAGGGAACAGGTACAGTTACCTCATCAAGTTCTACTTTCCTCCCACTCACTTCTTTCGAGAGAAACTCCTTCTCTAGAAAAACTCCGAATTTAGCAACAAAAGTCTTGCCTTCGGATTTGTGATAGAAGGTGTACCCAACAGTCTCCTTTGGGTATCCTATGAAGACATATTTCTCCGATTTGGGTTTGAGCTTATTAGGGTGAAACTTTTTCATATAAGCATCACAACCCCAAACTTTAAGAAACAACAACTTTGGTTTCTTGCCAAACCACAGTTCGGATTGTGTCGTCTCAACGGACTTAGATGGTGCCCTATTTAACGTGAATGCAGCTGTCTCTAATGCATAACCCCAAAACGATAGTGGTAGATTGGTAAGAGACATCATAGATCGCACTATATCTAATAAAGTACGGTTATGACGTTCGGACACACCATTATGTTGTGGTGTTCCATGTGGCATGAGTTTGTGAAACTATTCCACATTGTTTTAATTGAAGACCAAACTCGTAACTCAAATATTTGTCTCCGCGATCAGATTGTAGAAACTTTATTTTCTTGACACGATGATTTGCCACTTCAGTCTGAAATTCTTTGAACTTTTCAAATGTTTCAGACTTATGTTTCATCAAGTAGATATACCCATATCTGCTCAAATCATCTGTGAAGTTCAGAAAATAATGATACTTGCCGTGAGCCTTAACACGCATCGAACCGCATACATCAGTATGTATTATTTCCAATAAGTCAGTTGCTCGCTCCGGAGAACGGAGTCTTAGTCATCTTGCCCATGAGGCATGGTTCGCAAGCATCAAGTGATTCATAATCAAGTGATTCCAAAATCCCATCAGCATGGAGTTTCTTCATGCGCTTTACACCAATATGACCTAAACGGCAGTGCTACAAATAAGTTGCACTATCATTATTAACTTTGCATCTTTTGGTTTCAATATTATGATTATGTGTATCACTACGATCAAGATCCAACGAACTATTTTCATTGGGTGTGTAACCATATAAGGTTTTATTCATGTAAACAGAACAACAATTTATTCTCTTACTTAAATGAATAACCGTATTACAATAAACATGATCAAATCATATTCATGCTCAACGTAAACACCAAATAACACTTATTTAGGTTCAACACTAATCCCGAAAGTTATAGGGAGTGTGCGATGATGATCATATCAATCTTGGAACCACTTCCAACACACATCGTCACTTCACCCTTAACTAGTCTCTGTTTATTCTGCAACTCCCGTTTCGAGTTACTAATCTTAGCAACTGAACTAGTATCAAATACTGAGGGGTTGCTATAAACACTAGTAAAGTACACATCAATAACATGTATATCAAATATACTTATGTTCACTTTGCCATCCTTCTTATCTGCCAATCACTTGGGGTAGTTCCGCTTCCAGTGACCAGTCCCTTTGCAGTAGAAACACTTAGTCTCAAGCTTAGGACCAGACTTGGGCTTCTTCACTTGAGCAGCAACTTGCTTGCTGTTCTTCTTGAAGTTCCCCTTCTTCCCTCTGCCCTTTTCTTGAAACTAGTGATCTTGTCAACCATCAACACTTGATGCTCTTTCTTGATTTCTACCTTCATTGATTTCATCATCATGAAAAGCTCGGGATTCGTTTTCGTCATCCCTTGCATATCATAGTTCATCACGAAGTTCTACTAACTTGGTGATGGTGACTAGAGAATTCTGTCAATCACTATCTTATCTGGAAGATTAACTCCCACTTGATTCAAGCGATTGTAGTACTCAGACAATCTGAGCACATGCTCACTAGTTGAGCGATTCTCCTCCATCTTTTAGCTATAGAACTTGTTGGAGACTTCATATCTCTCAACTCGGGTATTTGCTTGAAATATTAACTTCAACTCCTGGAACATCTCATATGCTCCATGACGTTCAAAACGTCTTTGAAGTCCCGATTCTAAGCCATTAAGCATGGTGCACTAAACTATCAAGTAGTCATCATATTGAGCTAGCCAAACGTTCATAACGTCTGCATCTGCTCCTGCAATAGGTCCGTCACCTAGCGGTGCATCAAGGACATAATTCTTCTGTGCAGCAATGAGGATAAACCTCAGATCACGGATCCAATCCGCATCATTACTACTAACATCTTTCAACACAATTTTCTCTAGGAACATATCAAAATAAACACAGGGAAGCAACAACACGAGCTATTGATCTACAACATAATTTGCAAAATACTACCAGGACTAAGTTCATGATAAATTTAAGTTCAATTAATCATATTACTTAAGAACTCCCACTTAGATAGACATCCCTCTAATCCTCTAAGTGATTACGTGATCCAAATCAACTAAACCATGTCCGATCATCACGTGAGATGGAGTAGTTTCATTGGTGAACATCACTATGTTGATCATATCTGCTATATGATTCACGCTCGACCTTCCGGTCTCCGTGTTCTGAGGCCATATCTGTATATGCTTGGCTCGTCAAGTATAACCTGAGTATTCCGCGTGTGCAACTGTTTTGCACCCGTTGTATTTGAACATAGAGCCTATCACACCCGATCATCACGTGGTGTCTCAGCACGAAGAACTTTCGCAACGGTGCATACTCAGGGAGAACACTTCTTGATAATTAGTGAGAGATCATCTTATAATGCTATCGTCAATCAAAGCAAGATAAGATGCATAAAATATAAACATCATATGCAATCAAAATATGTGACATGATATGGTCATCATCATCTTGCGCCTTTGATTTCCATCTCCAAAGTACTGTTATGATCTCTTGTTGGGGAATGTAGTAATTTCAAAAAAATTCCTACGCACACGCAAGATCATGGTGATGCATAGCAACGAGAGGGGAGAGTGTGATCTACATACCTTGTAGATCGACAACGGAAGCGTTTGGTACATGTAGTCGTACGTCTTCACGGCCCGACCGATCAAGCACCGAAACTACGGCACCTTCGAGTTTTAGCACACGTTTAGCTCGATGACGATCCCCGGACTCCGATCCAGCAAAGTGCCGGGGAAGAGTTCCGTCAGCACGACGGCGTGGTGACAATCTTGATGTACTGCTGCTGCAGGGCTACGCCTAAGCACCGCTACAATATTATCGAGGACTATGGTGGCCGGGGGCGCCGCACACGGCTAAGGAATAGATCACGTGGATCAACTTGTGTGTGTTCTAGGGTGCCCTTTGCCTCAGTATATAAAGGAGCCAGGGAGAGGGGGCGTCCGGCCAAGGTGGGCGCGCCAAGGGGGAGTCCTACTCCCATCGGGAGTAGGACTCCTAGTTGGACAAGGAGAGACGGGAAAGAGGTGGAAGAGAGGAAGGAAAGGGGGGGCGCCGCACCCCTTCCCTTGTCCTTTTCGGACTAGGAAGGGGAGGGGCGCGCGGCCACCTCTTGCCTCCTTCTCTCTTCTCCCTCAAGGCCCATGTAGGCCCAATAAACCCCCGGGGGGTTCCGGTAACCCCCCGGTACTCCGAAAAAATGCCGATTTCACCCGGAACGATTCCGATGTCCAAATATAGGCTTCCAATATATCAATCTTTACGTCTCGACCATTTCGAGACTCCTCGTCATGTCCGTGATCACATCCGGGACTCCGAACAACCTTCGGTACATCAAAATGCATAAACTCATAATATAACTGTCATCGTAACCTTAAGCGTGCGGACCCTACGGGTTCGAGAACAATGTAGACATGACCAAGACATGTCTCCAGTCAATAACCAATAGCGGGACCTGGATGCCCATATTGGCTCCTACATATTCTACAAAGATCTTTATCGGTCAGACCGCATAACAACATACATCGTTCCCTTTGTCATCGGTATGTTACTTGCCCGAGATTCGATCGTCGGTATTCCAATACCTAGTTCAATCTCGTTGCTGGCAAGTCTCTTTACTCGTTCTGTAATACATCATTCCGCAACTAACTCATTTAGTTGCAATGCTTGCAAGGCTTAAGTGATGTGCATTACCGAGAGGGCCCAGAGATACCTCTCCGACAATCGGAGTGACAAAACCTAATCTCGAAATACGCCAACCCAACATGTACCTTTGGAGACACCTGTAGAGCACGTTTATAATAACCCAGTTACGTTGTGACGTTTGGTAGCACACAAAGTGTTCCTCCGGCAAACGGGAGTTGCATAATCTCATAGTCATAGGAACATGTATAAGTCATGAAGAAAGCAATAGAAACATACTAAACGATCGGGTGCTAAGCTAATGGAATGGGTCATGTCAATCAGATCATTCACCTAATGATGTGATCCCATTAATCAAATAACAACTCTTTGTCCATGGTTAGGAAACATAACCATCTTTGATTAACGAGCTAGTCAAGTAGAGGCATACTAGTGACACTCTGTTTGTCTATGTATTCACACATGTATTATGTTTCCGGTTAATACAATTCTAGCATGAATAATAAACATTTATCATGAAATAAGGAAATAAATAATAACTTTATTATTGCCTCTAGGGCATATTTCCTTCAGTCTCCCACTTGCACTAGAGTTAATAATCTAGATCACATCACCATGTGATTAACATTGATAGTTCACATCATCATGTGATTAACACCCATAGTTCACATCGCCATGTGACCAACACCCAAAGGGTTTACTAGATTCAGTAATCTAGTTCACATCGCTATGTGATTAACACCCCAGGAGTACTAAGGTGTGATCATGTTTTGCTTGTGAGAGAATCTTAGTCAACGGGTCTGCCACATTCAGATCCGCATGTATTTTGCAAATTTCTATGTCAACAATGCTCTGCATGGAGCTACTCTAGCTAATTGCTCCCACTTTCAATATGTATCTAGACCGAGACTTAGAGTCATCTAGATTAGTGTCAAAACTTGCATCGGCGTAACCCTTTACGACGAACCTTTTTTCACTTCCATAATCGAGAAACATATCCTTATTCCACTAAGGATAATTTTGACCGCTGTCCAGTGATCTACTCCTAGATCACTATCGTACTCCCTTGCCAAACTCAGTGGTAGGGCATACAATAGATCTGGTATACAGCATGGCATACTTTATAGAACCTATGACTGAGGCATAGGGAATGACTTTCATTCTCTTTCTATCTTCTGCCGTGGTCGGGCTTTGAGTCTTACTCAACTTCACACCTTGTAACACAGGCAAGAAACCTTTTCTTTGACTGTTCCATTTTGAACTACTTCAAAATCTTGTCAAGGTATGTACTCATTGAAAAAACTTATCAAGTGTCTTGATCTATCTCTATAGATCTTGATACTCAATATGTAAGCAGCTTCACCAAGGTCTTTCTTTGAAAAACTCCTTTCAAACACTCCTTTATGCTTTGCAGAATAATTCTACATTATTTCCGATCAACAATATGTCATTCACATATACTTATCAAAAATGTTGTAGTGCTCCCACTCACTTTCTTGTAAATACAGGCTTCACCGCAAGTCTGTATAAAACTATATGCTTTGATCAACTTATCAAAGCGTATATTCCAACTCCGAGATTCTTGCACTAGTCCATAGATGGATCGCTGGAGCTTGCATATTTAGTTAACACCTTTAGGATCGACAAAACCTTCTACTTGCATCGTATACAACTCTTCTTTAGTAAATCCATTAAGGAATGCAGTTTTGTTTATCCATTTGCCAGATTTCATAAAATGCGGCAATTGCTAACATGATTCGGACAGACTTAAGCATAGATACGAGTGAGAAAATCTCATCATAGTCAACACCTTGAACTTGTCGAAAACCTTTTGCGACAAGTCAAGCTTTGTAGACAGTAATATTACCGTCAGCATCAGTCTTCTTCTTGAAGATCCATTTATTCTCAATTGCTTGCCGATCATTGGGCAAGTCAACCAAAGTCCATACTTTGTTCTCATACATGGATCCCATCTCAGATTTCATGGCTTCAAGCCACTTTGCGGAATCTGGGCTCACCATTGCTTCTTCATAGTTCGTAGGTTCATCATGATCTAGTAGCATGACTTCCAGAACAGGATTACCGTACCACTCTGGTGCGGATCTTACTCTGGTTGATCTACGAGGTTCAGTTGTTCTGAAGTTTCATGATCATTATCATTAGCTTCCTCACTAATCGGTGTAGATGTCGCAGAAACAGGTTTCTGTGATGTACTACTTTCCAATAAGGGAGCAGGTACAGTTACCTCGTCAAGTTCTACTTTCCTCCCACTTACTTATTTCGAGAGAAACTCCTTCTCCAGAAAGTTTCCGAATTTAGCAACAAAAGTCTTGCCTTCGGATCTGTGATAGAAGGCTTTGGATATCCTATGAAGACACATTTATCCGATTTGGGTTCGAGCTTATCATGTTGAAGCTTTTTCACATAAGCATCGCAGCCCCAAACTTTCAGAAATGACAACTTTGGTTTCTTGCCAAACCACAGTTCATAAGGCGTCGTCTCAACGGATTTTGATGGTGCCCTATTTAACGTGAATGCAGCTGTCTCTAATGCATAACCCCAAAACGATAGTGGTAGATCGGTAAGAGACATCATAGATCGCACTATATCTAATAAAGTACGGTTATGATGTTCGGACACACCATTATGCTGTGGTGTTCCATGTGGCATGAGTTTGTGAAACTATTCCACATTGTTTTAATTGAAGACCAAACTCGTAACTCAAATATTTGTCTCCGCGATCAGATCGTAGAAACTTTATTTTCTTGTCACGATGATTTTCCACTTCACTCTGAAATTCTTTGAACTTTTCAAATGTTTCAGACTTATGTTTCATCAAGTAGATATACCCATATCTGCTCAAATCATCTGTGAAGTTCAGAAAATAACGATACTTGCCGTGAGCCTTAACACTCATCAAACCGCATACATCAGTATGTATTATTTCCAATAAGTCAGTTGCTCACTCCGGAGAACGGAGTCTTAGTCATCTTGCCCATGAGGCATGGTTCGCAAGCATCAAGTGATTCATAATCAAGTGATTCCAAAATCCCATCAGCATGGAGTTTCTTCATGCGCTTTACACCAATATGACCTAAACGGCAGTGCTACAAATAAGTTGCACTATCATTATTAACTTTGCATCTTTTGGTTTCAATATTATGATTATGTGTATCACTACGATCAAGATCCAACGAACTATTTTCATTGGGTGTGTAACCATATAAGGTTTTATTCATGTAAACAGAACAACAATTTATTCTCTTACTTAAATGAATAACCGTATTACAATAAACATGATCAAATCATATTCATGCTCAACGTAAACACCAAATAACACTTATTTAGGTTCAACACTAATCCCGAATTTATAGGGAGTGTGCAATGATGATCATATCAATCTTGGAACCACTTCCAACACACATCGTCACTTCACCCTTAACTAGTCTCTGTTTATTCTGCAACTCCCGTTTCGAGTTACTAATCTTAGCAACTGAACTAGTATCAAATAGTGAGGGGTTGCTATAAACACTAGTAAAGTACACATCAATAACATGTATATCAAATATACTTATGTTCACTTTGCCATCCTTCTTATCTGCCAATCACTTGGGGTAGTTCCGCTTCCAGTGACCAGTCCCTTTGCAGTAGAAACACTTAGTCTTAGGCTTAGGACCAGACTTGGGCTTCTTCACTTGAGCAGCAACTTTCTTGCCGTTCTTCTTGAAGTTCCCCTTCTTCCCTTTGCCCTTTTCTTGAAACTAGTGATCTTGTCAACCATCAACACTTGATGCTCTTTCTTGATTTCTACCTTCATCGATTTCATCATCATGAAAAGTTCGGGATTCGTTTTCGTCATCCCTTGCATATCATAGTTCATCACGAAGTTCTACTAACTTGGTGATGGTGACTAGAGAATTCTGTCAATCACTATCTTATCTGGAAGATTAACTCCCACTTGATTCAAGCGATTGTAGTACTCAGACAATCTGAGCACATGCTCACTAGTTGAGCGATTCTCCTCCATCTTTTAGCTATAGAACTTGTTGGAGACTTCATATCTCTCAACTCGGGTATTTGCTTGAAATATTAACTTCAACTCCTGGAACATCTCATATGCTCCATGACGTTCAAAACGTCTTTGAAGTCCCGATTCTAAGCCATTAAGCATGGTGCACTAAACTATCAAGTAGTCATCATATTGAGCTAGCCAAACGTTCATAACGTCTGCATCTGCTCCTGCAATAGGTCCGTCACCTAGTGGTGCATCAAGGACATAATTCTTCTGTGCAGCAATGAGGATAAACCTCAGATCACGGATCCAATCCGCATCATTGCTACTAACATCTTTCAACACAATTTTCTCTAGGAACATATCAAAATAAACACAGGGAAGCAACAACGTGAGCTATTGGTCTACAACATAATTTGCAAAATACTACCAGGACTAAGTTCATGATAAATTTAAGTTCAATTAATCATATTACTTAAGAACTCCCACTAAGATAGACATCCCTCTAATCCTCTAAGTGATTACGTGATCCAAATCAACTAAACCATGTCCGATCATCACGTGAGATGGAGTAGTTTCATTTGTGAACATCACTATGTTGATCTTATCTGCTATATGATTCACGCTCGACCTTTCAGTCTCCGTGTTCCGAGGCCATATCTGTATATGCTTGGCTCTTCAAGTATAACCTGAGTATTCCGTGTGTGCAACTCTTTTGCACCCGTTGTATTTGAACGTAGAGCCTATCACACTCGATCATCATGTGGTGTCTCAGCACGAAGAACTTTCGCAACGGTGCATACTCAGGGAGAACACTTCTTGATAATTAGTGAGAGATCATCTTATAATGCTACCATCAATCAAAGCAAGATAAGATGCATAAAAGATAAACATCATATGCAATCAAAATATGTGACATGATATGGCCATCATCATCTTGCGCCTTTGATTTCCATCTCCAAAGTACTATTATGATCTCTATCGTCACCGGCATGACACCATGATCTCCATCATCTTGATCTATATCAATATGTCATCACGTGGTCGTCTCGCCAACAATTGCTCTTCCAACTATTGCTATCGCATAGCAATAAAGTAAAGCAGTTATTGGGCGCTTGCATCTTATGCAATAGAGAGACAACCATAAGGATTTTGCCAGTTGCCGATAACTTCAACAAAACATGATCATCTCATACAACAACTTATATCTCATCACGTTTTGACCATATCACATCACAACATGCCCTGCAAAAATAAGTTAGACGTCCTCTACTTTGTTGTTGCAAGTTTTACGTGGCTGCTACGGGCTTAGCAAGAACCGTTCTTACCTATGCATCAAAAACCACAATGATAGTTTGTCAAGTTCGTGTTGTTTTAACCTTCGCAAGGACCGGGCGTAGCCACACTCGGTTCAACTAAAGTTGGAGAAACTGTCACCCGCAAGCCACCTATGTGCAAAGCACGTTGGGAGAACCGGTCTCGCATAAGCGTACGCGTAATGTCGGTCCGGGCCGCTTCGTCCAACAATACCACCGAACCAAAGTATGACATGCTGGTAAGCAGTATGACTTATATCGCCCACAACCCACTTGTGTTCTACTCGTGCATATAACATCAACATATAAAACCTAGGCTCGGATGCCACTGTTGGGGAACGTAGTAATTTCAAAAAAATTACTACGCACACGCAAGATCATGGTGATGCATAGCAACGAGAGGGGAGAGTGTGATCTACATACCTTGTAGATCGACAACGGAAGCATTTGGTTGATGTAGTCGTACGTCTTCACGGCTCGACCGATCAAGCACCGAAACTATGGCACCTCCGAGTTTTAGCACACGTTCAGCTCGATGACGATCCCCGAACTCCAATCCAGCAAAGTGTCGGGGAAGATTTCCGTCAGCACGACGGCGTGGTGACGATCTTGATGTACTGCTGCTGCAGGGCTTCGCCTAAGCACCGCTACAATATTATCGAGGACTATGGTGGCTGGGGGCGCCGCACACGGCTAAGGAATAGATCACGTGGATCAACTTGTGTGTGTTCTAGGGTGCCCTTTGCCTCAGTATATAAAGGAGCCAGGGAGAGGGGGCAGCCGGCCAAGGTGGGCGCGCCAACGGGGAGTCCTACTCCCATCGGGAGTAGGACTCCTAGTTGGACAAGGAGAGAGGGGAAAGAGGTGGAAGAGAGGAAGGAAAGGGGGGGCGCCGCACCCCTTCCCTTGTCCTATTCGGACTAGGAAGGGGAGGGGCGCACGGCCACCTCTTGCCTCCTTCTCTCTTCTCCCTCAAGGCCCATGTAGGCCCAATAAACCCCCGGGGGGGTTCCAGTAACCCCCCGGTACTCCGGAAAAATGCCGATTTCACCCGGAACGATTCCAATGTCCAAATATAGGCTTCCAATATATCAATCTTTACATCTCGACCATTTCGAGACTCCTCGTCATGTCCGTGATCACATCCGGGACTCCGAACAACCTTCGGTACATCAAAATGCATAAACTCATAATATAATTGTCATCGTAACCTTAAGCATGCGGACCCTACGGGTTCGAGAACAATGTAGACATGACCGAGACATGTCTCCAGTCAATAACCAATAGCGGCACCTGGATGCCCATATTGGCTCCTACATATTCTACGAAGATCTTTATCGGTCAGACCGCATAACAACATACGTCGTTCCCTTTGTCATCGGTATGTTACTTGCCCGAGATTCGACCGACGATCGTCGGTATTCCAATACCTAGTTCAATCTCGTTGCTGGCAAGTCTCTTTACTCGTTCTGTAATACATCATTCCGCAACTAACTCATTTAGTTGCAATGCTTGCAAGGCTTAAGTGATGTGCATTACCGAGAGGGCCCAGAGATACCTCTCCGACAATCGGAGTGACAAAACCTAATCTCAAAATACGCCAACCCAACATGTACCTTTGGATACACCTGTAGAGCACCTTTATAATCACCTAGTTACGTTGTGACGTTTGGTAGCACACAAAGTGTTCCTCCGGCAAACGGGAGTTGCATAATCTCATAGTCATAGGAACATGTATAAGTCATGAAGAAAGCAATAGCAACATACTAAACGATCGGGTGCTAAGCTAATGGAATGGGTCATGTCAATCAGATCATTCACCTAATGATGTGATCCCGTTAATCAAATAACAACTCTTTGTCCATGGTTAGGAAACATAACCATCTTTGATTAACGAGCTAGTCAAGTAGAGGCATACTAATGACACTCTGTTTGTCTATGTATTCACACATGTATTATGTTTCAGGTTAATACAATTCTAGCATGAATAATAAACATTTATCATGAAATAAAGAAATAAATAATAACTTTATTATTGCCTCTAGGGCATATTTCCTTCATCTCTATCGTCACAGGCATGACACCATGATCTCCATCATCTTGATCTATATCAATGTGTCGTCACGTGGTCGTCTCGCCAACAATTGCTCTTGCAACTATTGCTATCGCATAGCAATAAAGTAAAGCAGTTATTGGGCGCTTGCATCTTATGCAATAGAGAGACAACCATAAGGATTTTGCCAGTTGCCGATAACTTCAACAAAACATGATCATCTCATACAACAACTTATATCTCATCACGTCTTGACCATATCACATCACAACATGCCCTGCAAAAACAAGTTAGACGTCCTCTACTTTGTTGTTACAAGTTTTACGTGGCTGCTACGGGCTTAGCAAGAACCGTTCTTACCTACGCATCAAAAACCACAACAATAGTTTGTCAAGTTGGTGTTGTTTTAACCTTCGCAATGACCGGGCGTTGCCACACTCGGTTCAACTAAAGTTGGAGAAACTGTCACCCGCAAGCCACCTATGTGCAAAGCATGTCGGGAGAACCGGTCTTGCGTAAGCGTACGCGTAATGTCGGTCCGGGCCGCTTCATCCAACAATACCGCCGAACCAAAGTATGACATGCTGGTAAGCAATATTACTTATATCGCCCACAACTCACTTGTGTTCTACTCGTGCATATAACATCAACATATAAAACCTAGGCTCGGATGCCACTGTTGGGGAACGTAGTAATTTCAAAAAAATTCCTACGTACACGCAAGATCATGGTGATGCATAGCAACGAGAGGGGAGAGTATGATCTCCGTACCCTTGTAGATCGACAACGGAAGCGTTAGCACAACGTGGTTGATGTAGTCGTATGTCTTCACGGTTCGACCGGTCCAAGCACCGTTACTCCGGCACCTTCGAGTTCTTGGCACACGTTCAGCTTGATGACGATCCCCGGGCTCCGATCCAGCAAAGCGTCGGGGAGGAGTTGTGTCAGCACGACGGCGTGGTGACGATCTTGATGTTCTACCGTCGCAGGGCTTCGCCTAAGCACCGCTACAATATGACCGAGGTGGAATATGGTGGAGGGGGGCACCGCACACGGCTAAGGAACGATCATGAAGATCAACTTGTGTGTCTATGGGGTGCCCCCTGCCCCCGTATATAAAGGAGTGGAGGAGGGGAGAGCCGGCCCTCTCTATGGCGCACCCTAGGGAAGTCCTACTCCCACAGGGAGTAGGATTCCCCCTTTCCGAGTCCAATTAGGAGTCCTTCCATGTAGTAGGAGTAGGAAACAAGGAAGGGGTGCAGCCCCTACCCCTAGTCCAATTCGGACTAGGCCTTGGGGGGGCGCCCGGCCTGCCCTAGGCAGCCCCTCTCTCTTTCCCGTATGGCCCAATAAGGCCCAATACTTCTCCCGGCGAATTCCCGTAACTCTCCGGTACTCTGAAAAATACCCGAATCACTCGAAACCTTTCCAAAGTCCGAATATAGTCGTCCAATATATCGATCTTTATGTCTCGACCATTTCGAGACTCCTCGTCATGTCCCCGATCTCATCGGGGACTCCGAACTCCTTCGGTACATCAAAACTCATAAACTCATAATATAACTGTCATCGAAACCTTAAGCGTGCGGACCCTACGGTTCGAGAACAATGTAGACATGACCGAGACACGTCCCCGGTCAATAACCAATAGCGGGACCTGGATGCCCATATTGGCTCCTACATATTCTACGAAGATCTTTATCGGTCAGACCGCATAACAACATACATTATTCCTTTTGTCATCGGTATGTTACTTGCCCGAGATTCGATCGTCGATATCCAATACCTAGTTCAATCTCATTGCCGGCAAGTCTCTTTACTCGTTCTGTAATACATCATCCCGCAACTAACTCATTAGTTGCAATGCTTGCAAGGCTTTAAGTGATGTGCATTACCGAGAGGGCCCAGAGATACCTCTCCGACAATCGGAGTGACAAATCCTAATCTCGAAATACGCCAACCCAACATTTACCTTTGGAGACACCTGTAGAGCTCCTTTATAATCACCCAATTACGTTGTGACGTTTGGTAGCACACAAAGTGTTCCTCCGGCAAACGGGAGTTGCATAATTTCATAGTCATAGGAACATGTATAAGTCATGAAGAAAGCAATAGCAACATACTAAACGATCGGGTGCTAAGCTAATGGAATGGGTCATGTCAATCAGATCATTCACCTAATGATGTGATCCCGTTAATCAAATAACAACTCTTTGTCCATGGTTAGGAAACATAACCATCTTTGATTAACGAGCTAGTCAAGTAGAGGCATACTAGTGACACTCTGTTTGTCTATGTATTCACACATGTATTATGTTTCTGGTTAATACAATTCTAGCATGAATAGTAAACATTTATCATGAAATAAGGAAATAAATAATAACTTTATTATTGCCTCTAGGGCATATTTCCTTCACCTGCAAGCTTAAATAATCCACAAACTTCATCCACATATATTAGGTGTTCATCAGGATGCTTTGTTCCATCTCCTGTAAAAGGATTAGCTAGCAGTTTTTCTATCATACCCGAAGGATACTCATAAGGAATTTCATTTTAAATAGGTTCAGTAGGTTGAGGAGCAACTCTTTGCTCTACTGGTCGGGATGAAGATACCCCGAACAAGCCCCTCAGAGGATTACTTTCCATAGTAACAAGTGACAGTAAATTTCAGCACACTATATAAAATTTTCCTTACCAAATTCCACCTACCAAAGGCGCTTCACTCCCCGGCAACAACGCCAGAAAAGAGTCTTGATGACCCACAAGTATAGGGGATCTATCGTAGTCCTTTCGATAAGTAAGAGTGTCGAACCCAACGAGGAGCAGAAGGAAATGATAAGCGGTTTTCAGCAAGGTATTCTCTGCAAGTACTGAAATAAGTGGTAACAGATAGTTTTGTGGTAAGATAATTTGTAACGAGCAACAAGTAACAAAAATAAATAAAGTGCAGCAAGGTGGCCCAATCCTTTTTGTAGCAAAGGACAACCCTGGACAAACTCTTATATAAGGAAAAGCGCTCCTGAGGACACATGGGAATATCGTCAAGCTAGTTTTCATCACGTTCATATGATTCGCGTTCGGTACTTTGATAATTTGACATGTGGGTGGACCGGTGCTTGGGTGCTGTTCTTACTTGAACAAGCATCCCACTTATGATTAACCTCTATTGCAAGCATCCGCAACTACAACAAAAGTATTAAGGTAAACCTAACCATAGCATGAAACATATGGATCCAAATCAGCCCCTTACGAAGCAACACATAAACTAGGGTTTAAGCTTCTGCCACTCTAGCAACCCATCATCTACTTATTACTTCCCAATGCCTTCCTCTAGGCCCAAATAATGGTGAAGTGTTATGTAGTCAACGTTCACATAACACCACTAGAGGCTAGACAACATACATCTCATCAAAATATCAAACGAATACCAAATTCACATGACTACTAATAGCAAGACTTCTCCCTTGTCCTCAGGAACAAACGTAACTACTCACAAAGCATATTCATGTTCATAATCAGAGGGGTAATAATATGCATAAAGGATCTGAACATATGATCTTCCACCAATTAAACCAACTAGCATCAACTACAAGGAGTAATTAACACTACTAGCAACCTACTAGCACCAATCCCGGGCTTGGAGACAAGAATTGGATACAAGAGATGAACTAGGGTTTTGAGATGAGATGGTGTTGATGGAGATGTTGATGGAGATTGCCCTCTCCCAATGAGAGGAGCGTTGGTGATGACGATGGCGATGATTTCCCCCTGTGGGAGGGAATTTTCCCAGCAGAACAGCTCTGCCAGAGCTCTGGATTGGATCCGCCAAGGTTCCGCCTCGTGGCGGTGGAGTTTCGTCCCGAAAGGTTGCTTGTGGTTTTTTTCTCAACGAAAGACTTCATATAGCAGAAGATGGTAATCGGAGAGCCACCAGGGGGCCCACGAGGTAGGGGGCGCGCCCTAGGGGGGGCGAGCCCCCCACCCTCATGGAAAGGGTGTGGGCCCCCTGGTCTTCATCTTTGGCGAGGAGTTTTCATTATTTATTATAAGGTATTCCCTGGAGTTTCAGGACTTTTGGAGTTGTGCAGAATAGGTCTCTAATATTTGCTCCTTTTCCAGCCCAGAATTCCAGCTACCGACATTCTCCCTCCTTTATGTAAACCTTATAAAATAAGAGAGAATAGCCATAAGTATTGTGACATAATATGAAATAACAGCCCATAATGCAATAAATATCGATATAAAAGCATGATGCAAAATGGACGTATCAGCTGCCACGGGAGGGTAGGACAAAAGATGTTATGCAAGTTCTTTTCCATAAGCATTTATGACTATATTCGGAATACATGCCTACATTACATTGATGAACTGGAGCTACTTATGTGTCACCCTATGTTATAACTGTTGCATGATTGATCGCATCCGACATAATTATTCATCAGTGATCCAATGCCTACGAGCTTTTCATATATTTTTCTTCGCTTATCTACTTTTCCATTGCTACTGTTACAATCACTATAAAACCAAAACTGCTACCATTACTTTTACCACTGTTACCGCTACTATCATATTACTTTGCCACTAAATACCTTGCTGTAGATATTAAGTTATCCAGTTGTGGTTGAATTGACAATTCAGCTGCTAATACTTGAGAATATTCTTTGGCTCCCCTTATGTCAAATCAATAAATTTGGGTTGAATACTCTACCCTCGAAAACTGTTGCGATCCCCTATACTTGTAGGTTATTAGGCAGCAGCCTCAACCTGCTTTACCAGGATACAGTGCACAAAATGGGCATCGACCCATCAAGGATCAAGCCCACCAACACCACCTTTAAAGGAGTTATACCAGGTGCAGAGGCCTGTTGCTCAGGCTCAATCACATTGGTGGTCATCTTCGGATCTCCGGACAACTTTTGAAGCGAGGAGTTAATCTTCGATATCGTCCCCTTCCGCAGTGGCTATGACGCACTGCTCGGACGAACTGCGTTTTCCCGATTCAATGCGGTGCCGCACTATGCTTACCTCAAGCTCAAGATGCCCGGACCCCGCGGTGTCATAACAGTCAATGGAAATACGGAGCGCTCCCTCTATATCGACGAGCACACCACTTCCCTGGCAGCAGAAGTACAGAGTGCCCTCCGCAAACAGAACCTTAATTCGGCAGCCATACTCCCGGACACTATCAAACGAGTCCGGACTACCATGCACCAGGACAGCCCAGCTTGTCAAGAGCTCAACTAGCAATTCGGCCTCCGTCCCAGACCACACCAAGTGGCGGCGTTCGTGTTGCGCGTACATAACTACGCACTCAAAATACCGTGGGCATATAGACGGAGGCATAACCAGATTGTGATCCACAATAAGGCTCGGCCTCCCCTGGACACACATACTTTCACTTTTCCTTTTTTCCTCCTCGGGTTTCCTTTCCGCAGGTCCCCCTCGCTGGCCTCATAATCGGTCCTTTCGAAGAATGGGCACACCAAGGTGGCAAGTAGCACAGACGTGCGGGGGAATCTCTAGATGTCCCTCTTGGCAATCACTCTACCTGTTTTCAGGACCCGTACGCAGCTCCTCCTTGGTCTTGTCATGTCAAATAGCCACTGTTTCTTCTCACACTTTTTTTGTTCACATACACTTTGACGTATTAGTTAAAATTATAATGGAAATAGTTTGCGGCCCGACATATGTGGCATTCTTCTTCTTTATTTTTATTTTTGCTATTTTAATTTTCATCCGTATTCCTTGGTACACCGTAATCTGCCAGGGGCTTTATTGCGCCCCACACTATGGCAACAAGTCCGAACACTTTTACAGTATAGTTCAGCACCCCGAGTTTAGCATTATATGCATTGGCTCCGAATCATGTCTTTGGGCAATAGTTGGGTTTCCCAGCTCCTGTGCTTTCTACCTTACTTTCTGCTATATCAGCTAGGGTAGTAAAGGGAGAACTACTGCGATTGTGTTCCGGCTTATCCGTATGAGCACCTCAGTAGAGAAAGCCGAAAACTGACTGTCATGATGCGGCGTGAGCTGGTCAACTCTTCAGAGGTTTCAAATCTTTAGCGATTTTTCCCGCATTACACGACGAATCGGTTCTCATCCGATCAGGTGTTTACAACACCCTAGTCTGGACACTAGGGGCTACGCCTATATTTTAATTGTCAAACTCCTATGGCTAAGTGAGGGTAATAAAGCCACATAGTCCGATTGCCTGGTTTGTTGCGCTAAACACCTCCTTTAAGGACCAAACTCTTGGATAAAGCGTGTTTAGATTCATCCCGAACACCCCCGTACTACCTACGTGGGGGCTGAAGCCGACGACTGGCCAACTCTCAGATTTGATAAAAATGGCCGCACAGGAGGTAAATTTTTTTAAAAACAGCAAAGCATTATATTACATATCAAGCCTTGTTTTTATCATATAGGGCGGGATTACATGAATGTATTCATTCGAAAATTATGCCCTTAGCACATTGCTCCGCCACAATGCGGGATACCTTCAGAACATCTTAAAAATACCGCTCGGGCATGCGGTGCTCCTTGCCCGCAGGCGGTCCTTCGGTCGCGAGCTTGACGGCATCCATCTTCGCCCATTGTATCTTGACGCGGACGAAGGCCATCCGCGCACCTTCTATGCAGACCGACCACTTGATGGCATCAAGCCGCGGGCAGGCATTGACCAGCCACTTCATGAGGCCGAAGTAGCTGCCGAGTATAGCTTCTGCAAGCCACAACCGGATTATTAAATCCTTCATGGCTAGTTCGGCCACCCTATGCAGCTCGACCAACTGTTTTAGCTGGTCGCTAAAGGGCACCTGATGTTCTGGTGCAAGGTATTGCGACCAGAACAGCTTCTCTGTTGAGCTCCCCCCTTTGGCCCAGAAGAATGCCACAACGTCAGAAACACCACGCGACAAATCCGCAAATGCCCCTAGAGAACTCCAAATCCGAGTCAATAAGAGATACCTCGGGCTCACATACTTGCTTTGCATAATGAAAGCCTTACCTGCCATGATCTTCTTGGCCTCCTGGATCTCCAGGAGGGCGCCTTGGGCTTCGGCTCGGGCCTCTTGTGCACTTTGGCGGGCCTTAGAGAGTTCGGACTCTTGGTCCGCATTCTGGCGCTCCAAGGACTCGCATTTCTTCACTGCGTCCTGGAGCTCCTGCTGGACCTCGCCAACCCTGGCCTCATGCTTTTCTCGGGTGGCCTTTTCATTTACCGCTCTCTCCTCAGCCTTGGCCAGCGCCTTTTTGAGGGCTTCTACCTCAGTCGCCGCCCCTAATAAATGGCATGGCACTGTGATCAGCTTACATTATTCGCCCCTTCCGGACATACACAATTTCATTGCATACCTTGGGTATTCTCCAGCTGGTTTCTCGCACGGCCGATCTCATCCTCGGTCCGTTCCAGCTTCTGCTTCAGTCCGGAGACTTCGGCAGCATGAGAAGTCGCGGCCAGCACCGACGCCTGCTTATTCACAAAGACATGTATGATTAGTTTCCTATGAATAGCTATTTGATCCTCTGTTCGGCTTTTCTTTCCGAACATCGGACAAAGTCTCGGGGGCTACTGTCTATAATGTAACTTTCTTTTCACATAAATGTAGCGCTTACCTCAAAGCCTATTAGAAGGCTCGCACAGGCTTCGGTCAGTCCGCTCTTCATGGACCGAATCTTCTCAATCACCGCACCCATGAGGGCACGGTGTTCCTAAACGATGGAAGCGCTTCGCAGCGCCTCCAGTAGAGTATCCAGCGCCTCTAGTTGGACAGAGGTCACTGATACGTCCATTTTGCATCATGCTTTTATATCGATATTTATTGCATTATGGGATGTTATTACACATTATGTCACAATACTTATGCCTATTCTCTCTTATTTTACAAGGTTTACATAAAGAGGGAGAATGTCGGCAGCTGGGATTCTGGGCTGGAAAAGGAGCAAATATTAGAGACCTATTCTGCACAGCTCCAAAAGTCCTGAAACTTCACGGAAGTCATTTTCAGACTATATAAAAATACTAAGCGCAAGAAGTTCCAGAGGGGGGCCACACCCTGGCCACGAGGGTGAGGGGCGCGCCCTACCCCCCTGGGCACGCGCCCCTGCCTCGTGGGCCCCTTGGTGGCCCTCCAATGCCCATCTTCTTCTATATGGAGTCTTTCGATGAGAAAAAAATCATAAGCAAGCTTTCGGGACGAGACTCCGCCGCCACGAGGCAGAACCAATCTGGGGCTCTGGCGGAGCTGTTCTGCCGGGGACACTTCCCTCTGGGAGGGGGAAAATCATCGCCATCGTCATCACCAACGATCTTCTCATCAGGAGGGGGTCAATCTCCATCAACATCTTCACCAGCACCATATCCTCTCAAACCCTAGTTCATTTCTTGTATCCAATTCTTGTCTCTAAGCCTGGGATTGGTACATGTGGGTTGCTAGTAGTGTTGATTACTCCTTGTAGTTGATGCTAGTTGGTTTATTTGGTGGAAGATCATATGTTCAGATCCTACATGCATATTAATACCCCTCTGATTATGAACATGAATATGCTTTGTGAGTAGTTACGTTTGTTCCTGAGGACATGGGAGAAGTCTTGCTATTAGTAGTCATGTGCATTTGGTATTCGTTCGATATTTTGATGAGATGTATGTTGTCTCTCCTCTAGTGGTGTTATGTGAACGTCGACTACATGACACTTCACCATTATTTGGGCCTAGAGGAAGGCATTGGGAAGTAATAAGTAGATGATGGGTTGCTAGAGTGACAGAAGCTTAAACCCTAGTTTATGCGTTGCTTCGTAAGGGGATGATTTGGATCCACATGTTTCATGCTATGGTGAGGTTTACCTTAATACTTTTGTTGTAGTTGCAGATGCTTGCAATAGGGGTTAATGATAAGTGGGATGCTTGTCCAAGTAAGGATAGCACCCAAGCACCGGTCCACCCACATATCAGATTATCAAATTACCGAACGTGAATCATATGATCGTGATGAAACCTAGCTTGATGATAATTCCCATGTGTCCTCGGGAGCGCTTTCTATATAAGAATTTGTCCAGGCTTGTCCTTTGCTACAAAAAGGATTGGGCCACCTTGCTGCACTTTATTTACTTTTGTTACTTGTTGCTCGTTACAAATTATCTTATCACAAAACTATCTGTTACCTATAATTCCAGTGCTTGCAGAGAATACCTTGCCGAAAACCGCTTATCATTTCCTTCTGCTCCTCATTGGGTTCGACACTCTTACTTATCGAAAGGACTACGATAGATCCCCTATACTTGTGGGTCATCAGTCACGGTGGAATGGGCACACCTCCTTCCAATGAAGGAGGCTACTGGCCGGATTCCGGAGTCATATAGGTCTCTGGGACCGCATCCGGCTGGGGGCCGTATTGGACATAGCCCCCACCACCAGTCTCCATGGGGATCTGCTCCCCCATGTGTTCGGCGGCCAATGTCTCACCCTCTGGCGTTGTCTTGACGACCTTCTGTGTCTCTCCCTGGCCAGGGGTCCTTCGGGACAACACCTCGATATCATCTGTATCCTTGGGGGAGGAGGCCATTGGAAGGGACCCGCTGTCCATCACCTTCGGATCCAGCGAGTTCCCTGTAGACGAGGATCGCTCGAGGGCGGAACGAGCCAGACTGCAAATGCACGATTCAACATGTTAGAAGTATGAGGTGAAAGAGGAGGATGTATGAATACTTCAGGGTCTTCAGATACTTACAATTCAGCCAGGGGCTTGTTTCGAGGGCGCCGCTCTGGGCTGCTATCGACGTCCCACACGGAGCTATCCGCGAGGGAAGCCTTTCCCTTCTTGGACGCCTCTGCCTCTAGATCTGTGCAGGCCACCCTCTTCTTCCCCCCCCCCCCCTCGGGGAGGGGGAAATTGCTTTCTTCCTCCTCTTCCTCCTCCTCGCCCTCTTCGGCGACGGAGTGAGTTTCGGCATCTTCGGATGCCGCGTCCGAAGTACCCTTGGGACGGAGGCCTCCTCTAGTCCCCTTGGCCTTCTTATTGGCCTTCTTCTCCGGCGCCTTGTACGGCGCCGCAACTAGCATCTTCGTCAGACGCGGGCAGCGGAGCCGGACACTGAATACTCGGGCAGCGGAGCCGGACACTGAATCTGCTCCGCCTTCTTCGTCCAAGCCTGAAAGAACAAATGGGAAAGTTTATACACCCTCCTCGAATAAGCAGGTAAGGAATACACCTTGAAATAACGGAAAACTTACCGAACTGGCGGGATGAGCCAGGTCATGCCCACGATCCTCGGTGGTCTTCGGCCATGTCTAGTTGGCCTTGAAGAGCACCTTCCAGATATCTTCGTGTGTAGTTCCAAAGAACCGTTGTAGGGTCTTGTGCTCGACTGGATCGAACTCCCATAGGTGGCAAGCCCGGCTCTGGCATGGAAGGATCCTCCGGACTAGCATCACTTGAATCACATCGACAAGCTTGACGTTCTTGTCCATCATGCTCCTGATGCGCGTCTGGAGCGCTGTCAGCTCGTCCGACGAAGACCAATCCAGGCCCTTCTCCTGCTAGGAGGCTAGGCGCATTGGGGCCCCGGATTTGAATTCGGGAGCCACGGCCCAGGTGGTGTCGCGGGGCTCTGTGATGTAAAACCACAATTTTTGCCACCCTTTGATGGTCTCCATGAAGGTGCCTTTGGGCCACGGGACATTGGACATCTATCTCACCATGGCACCTCCGCAGTCCGCGTGCTCGCCGCCCACCACCTTCGGTTTCACATTGAAGGTCTTCAGCCACAGTCCAAAGAGGGGGGCGGAGGAAAGTGTCGGTGTCAAAACCGGCGGATCTCAGGTAGGGGGTCCCGAACTGTGCGTCTAGGCCGGATGGTAACAGGAGACAAGGGACACAATGTTTTACCCAGGTTCGGGCCCTCTTGATGGAGGTAAAACCCTACGTCCTGCTTGATTAATATTGATGATATGGGTAGTACAAGAATAGATCTACCACGAGATCAAGGAGGCTAAACCCTAAAAGCTAGCCTATGGTATGATTGTTGTATGATGAAGTTGTCCTACGGACTAAAACCCTCCGGTTTATATAGACACCGGAGAGGGTTAGGGTTACACAAAGTCGGTTACAATGGTAGGAGATCTTCAATATCCGCATCGCAAAGCTTGCCTTCCATGCCAAGGAAAGTCCCATCCGGACACGGGACGGAGTCTTCAATCTTGTATCTTCATAGTCCTGGAGTCCGGCTGAAGGTATAGTCCGGCTACCCAAACAACCCTAATCCAGGACTCCCTCAGTAGCCCTTGAACCAGGCTTCAATGACGACGAGTCCGGCGCGCAAATTGTCTTCGACATTGCAAGGCGGGTTCCTCCTCCAAATTCTTCATAAAAGTTTGTAAACACCAAGAGTAGTGTCCGGCTCTGCAAAATAAGTTTCCACGTATTGCCATAGAGAGAATAATATTAACACAAATCTAATCTGCTGACGTATTCCGCAGCGTGACATCACACTACAGCCAAGCCTTTATTCGAATCATTTTCACTTTTCCTTGGCACGTCTTGTCAAAGCAGAGATCGTGTCCCCTTTGTTTATGGTATTCTCGTTAATACAGACGTGGGTAACCCAACCGCGCCACTTATCACGGCGCTTGGGAGGCAAGCGAATTTTACTAGGCTGGTGGGGACGCATAGTCGCATCCGCCCATATAAGGGGATAAGGATCCACCTTTTTACCTACGCCTTCTTCCTCCTTTGCCCATCCATCTTCTGCGCACCCGAGCTCCAGCGCCCAAGCCCGCACTTCCTACCTCAACCCTCTCCAACAATGTCCGGAGCGGGAGGCAAGTGGATGGTCTCCTCCGTCGCGGAGGGCCATGTCAAAAGGTTAAGGATGGCTGGACACTTGTCCAAAGACATCGCGCACCGGCTTCCCAAAGAGGGGCAGCTTCTCCCCACCCCAAGGCCCCATGAGAGGGTAGTATTTCTTCCCCACTTCCTCCGCAGACTGGGTTTTCCTCTCCACCCATTCGTCCGTGGGCTCATGTTCTACTATGGCCTAGATTTCCACGATCTGGACCTGAACTTCATCCTCAATATCTCGGCGTTTATCGTCGTGTGCGAGGCTTTCCTCTGCATCCGCCCCCATTTCGGCCTCTGGCTCAAGACCTTCAACGTCAAGCCAAAGGTGGTGCGCGGCAACCAGGCGGAGTGCGGAGGTGCCAAGGCAGGCAAAATAGCCAATGTCCTATGGCTCGAGGGCTCCTTTGTGGAGACCTTGAAGGGGTGGCAGTCAGGGTGGTTTTACATCATCGAGCCACGCGATCCGAAGTGGATCGCAGCCCCTAAATTCCGATCCGGACCCCCTACGCGGCTCACGTCCTGGAAGGAGACGTGCTTGTCGTGGGATGATGAAGAAGAGGTGACCGGACTGCAAAAATGCATTTAGTCCCTGGTGAACAAGCAGCTCAAGCTTGTCAACGTAGTCCAGGTCATGCTCGTCCGCCGGATACTTCCGTGTCAAGGACGGGACTTCAATTTGTGGGAGTTCGACCCGGCGCAGCACCGAACTCTAAGCAGGCTCTTCGACACGACGTACGAAGATGTCTGGAAGGGGCTAACCAAAGGCGCCGAGGCTCCAAGATCCGCCTCCGAAGACCGTGGATTCAGCTCGCAGCGTCCTGCTGGCGAGGTAAGATATTTCCATCTTTTATAGGATGTTAAGTTTTTTCATAGTTTGACTCTATGCGGGATCTAAACTCCCTCACCTTTGACAGGATTGGCGGGAGAAGTCCGGACAGATTAACTGTCCAGCTCCCTTGCCCGAAGACCCAGCCCCTGCTCTCCTAGAGAAGCTGCTGGTTCCAGCACCTTATGTGGTGCCGGAGAAGAAGGCCAAGAAGAAGAAGGCCACGGGGACTCGAAAGAGTTCCCGGCATATGGTGGTGTCGGACTCGTCGTCCGACGAGTCCGAGACGCGCTCCTCCCGTGAAGACGAGGAGGAGGAAGAAGAAACCTCTCCCCCTCCAGCGGGGGGAGGAAAGAAGAGGAAGGCCGCCCCAGCAGGGGAGGCCGAGGGGTCCAAGAAGAGGAAAACCCCTCCGCCGGACTACGCCCCCGACGCCGACGAGGACGAAGGGGAGTGGCCAGACAGGGCCAAGCGTCCGGCGAAATCGTAAGTGTTTGGATACCAGAGTAACTCATGATATTCCTTTTGTTGCACAGGTTTCCCTAATGTCGAATATAATCGTGCAGCCCGCCCAAGGATGGGCTCGACGAGTCATCGAGCGGCTCCCTGGATTCATCGGACGTGAATTCAGTTCTGCCCGCTGCCTCCCCCTGTGCTGTGGATGACGCCGAAGTGGCATCGCGACAAGCTCCGGGGCAAGAGGAGGTGGTCCGCGAGGATCCGTGAGGCGACCTCCCGGACTCCAGGAGTGAAGGGGACAAGACCCCCCCTGGGCTCCAAGTCCGGCTTTAAGCCGGACACCGCGCCGGAATCATCAACGGTTCCGGACCGCGGTAGGCGAACTCCTGCCAAGAGGAGCAACTGAGGTGGTGACCCTCCGTCCTCCGTCCAACTGGAGGTGCCGGACAATCTGTTGGAGGAGCTTAAGGGCACCTCCATCGACGAGGAGCACCGTGCCATCATGAGTACGGTGGTCCAGAAGGTTCGGTCCGCCAAAAGCGGACTGACTGAAGCTTGTGCTAGCCTTCTAACAGGCTTCGAGGTAAGTAAAAATATGTAAAAAATATTACCGTATAGACAGTAGCCCCTGATGCTCTGTTTGGCGTTCGGAAAGAAAAGTTGAATAGAGGATCTATTAAATATCGCAGGAGTCTAACTAAAAAAGAGTCAATATACGTATGCAGGCTTTGCTACTGGCCACCGCTGCACTGACTGCGGAGGTGGGTGCCCTGAAGCAGGGCCTCGAGCGGACCGAGCAAGAGCTCGGCCTTGCCAAACAGCAGCTCGAGGAGAAAGAAGGTAAGAGATACCTTATAGAAAAAATGCCTATAGGAATGCGCAATTGCAAAAAATGACAGGAGTATACTGCTTATTGTAGGGGCCACAACTGAGGTGGTGACCCTCAAGCAGGCGCTGTCCGAGGCCGAGAAGAAAGCGGCCACGGAGCGCACCGAGCGAGAGAAATTTGAGGCGCAGGTCGGCGAGGTGCGGCAAGACCTTCAGGCTCTCGTGCAAAAACATGAGACTCTGGAGCTCGACTCGAAGACGCGAGCGTCCGAGCTTGCTGCGGCCCTGAAAATTGCCAAATCTGCCAAGGCCGAAGCCCAGAAGGCCCTCCAGGAATTGGATGCGGTGAAAAAGATAGTGGCGGGTAAGGCATTCTATATGCAAAGCAGACATATAAAAGTAAACTACTTGTTACTTACCCGAATCCGAAGCTCTCCAGGGGCATTCGCAGATCTTCCCCGCAGCGTATCCGATGCCACCGCATTCTACCGAGCCGAGGAAGGCAGCTCGACGGAGAAGGTGTTCTGGTCTCAGTACGCTGATGTCACGACCGCCTTTCCAATAAAACATTTATTGAAAAGCCGATCTTTGTATTAACCAGTATAGAAGAATTCTTCTTACTGGCAGACAAAACCTTGATATAGAAATCTAGCAGTACTAATATTATACATGGTTGATCTGAGGATGCTCAACAAATTATTACAAGCACGCCTATATTATACATAGAGGCGGATATGACACAAGGGTATGGTGGCATAACTACTGTCTCGTAATAGAGGTGGTGGTGGATATGTCACACTGAGGTGGGTGACATGACTCTGAAATCTTACAGCTCATCAAGCGTCGGAGTGAGGCTTGATGATTTTTATTTGGGTGGCGGAAGCGTGTATGATACAAGTGAACAACTCCAGGGTCGAACGTGACTGGCTGGGACTCCTCTAGGCGTCAGACTTGCTATCGAACTCTTCATCCATAAGATCGTCTTCGTCAACATCTGGCCAAATCAACAAGCCAGGTGAGTACTTTGAATGTACTCGCTAGACAGTTCGGACATAAGATATAACAAATGTAAACATGATGCACATGAGCAGGTTAGTATGTACAATTAAATAATAGAATTGCACTGCACGATAAATAAGGGGAAATCAGGCGGTAGTCCTCCCGAAATCCCAGTAAAAATAACTGAAGACCGATCGGGTGTCTGAAGCGACGCCTCAAAAGGTAAAATAAAATTAACATGCCGCAGTCGGGCGTCGAGGCGACACCACATAAAGGGCTTATATTGAAAAGTAAATAACAGAACGTGCCATAGTCGGGCGTCTAGGCGACACCTCGGAAAGGGCTTATAATGAAAATAAATAACAATGGTGCCACAGTCGGACGTCTGAGCGACATCGCATAAAGGGCTTATATCAAAAGTAAATAACAATGATGCCACAGTCGAACGTCTGAGCGACATCGCATAAAGGGCTTATATCAAAAGTAAATAACAGTGATGCCACAGTCGGACGTCTGAGCGACATCACATAAAGAGCTTATATCAAAAGTAAATAACAGTGATGCCACAGTCGGACGTCTGAGCGACATCACATAAAGGGCTTATATTTTATCATTCGAATTTAAGCAGCTCATGAATTCAGATCATCACAAGGAAATACTTAGCTTATGATAATAAACTGGTTAGTCCATTCACATGAATAACCTTCAACCGAGTTTACCACTCTCGGTTGTATGTTTATACTCCGGAGACTGTCACCGGGGTTGACACTGAGATTTGACACTGAGACTGACACTGACACTGAGATGATGTCCAAGTCCTTGATCGTGGACATGGATACTCGAATGATTTTTGACTCTGCAGAGTTTGTACTCTTTAACCACAGCCAACGGATTTCAGTAGTCACAAGGACTAGTTCCGTTTACAGTGTTTTAGAAGAAACACGTCTAACCAGTACACACCCATTCCGCCTTTCGTTGCCAAGAATCACCCTCAGCAACGTTCAAGAAAAACCTTAAGACGAGGAGGCCACAACCTTGAATAGCATGGGATCAAATTTATATCGCGCGCTCTAAGGGTTGCCCCCCTCTTGGTCCCAACCGGAAACACCCATGCCCCCTGACCGGATGACTGGCTTTAATCCAGGGCCATGGAACCCTCATCGCAGCCCCTCTGTTTTGTGTGTACCAGGAAAGAGGTTTGCAACTTACTAAACCGCACTCTTTGCAGAAAACATGTGGCGGCACGAAGGGGAGACGAACGGGATTGAGACTTGACCCACGTTGAAACTGGAGTTCATGGTTGACATAGAACTGGCATGCTTCAACACTACCAGCCTGCAACACATCATGTCACCACATGATCGTGTTAACTTATCATCATAAGAACACATCAACTTCGAAGCCCACCGGTAGCTTGCCTTGCATGCATATGACATTCACAAATGCTTATATAAACATGCCATGAGAACACTAATCGAGCAAACATGCAAAACACTCATCATATCAAAGGTTCAAACATGCTTGCCTGGTTCGGAGAAGTCGGAGTCTAGCTCGGCGAAGTACGCGTCTCCTTTACTCCTCCCGGTATCTACGTATTTAAAGAAAAACCGGATACTACATAAATACCGTGCGTGCACAAAAATTATCCCAAATATTTTTCAAATAAATATGAAAAAAACTAGACAGAAATACAAAGATGATAGAAAAGGTTTCAAGTTAAAATCATCTTTTGTTTAAAAGTTATAAGAGTTTTGGTCCAGGGACCTTTCTGTAATGAAACAGAAAGTTTCCAGGGTTTTCTTTGTAAAAACAGAAAACGTTTCAGTTAAGAACACGCCAGCCCAGAGGGGAAGACGTATTTTGCCCAAAGGCGTTTTTAGAAAACGATTCGAAAAAGAGAAAAAGTCGATGGGGAGGTCCCACCCGTCAGGTTTGAATGTTTGAAAGAGGGAAACAGAGTGCGCCGGCGCCCGAAGCTTGCGGTGGTCGCCGGCGGCGATCCACTGTGAGTTAGGGGGAGGTGAAGGTACCTACGTGATCAGCGTGCCCTCCCGCGTCTATGGGTGGTGGAGGTGGTTGTCGGCGAGCACCACGTCGACGGTGGCCTCTACTCCGGCGGATGGCGGCTCGAGTGATGTTGGATCTCGTCGGGGAAGGCTGCAAGGGCCAAATTGAGGCGCGGGTTAGGTGACTGGGTGCCTTAGGAGGTTACGGGCAGGGTTAGGGAGGTGGGGGAGCCCTCACTGGCGTGGATCGTGCCGGAGCCCGAAGCGGACAGAGGCGACCGGAGACAGATAAGGAGACCTCCTCGGGGTCCTTCTGTCGGCTTGGAGATGCTCTGGTGAAGTGGAGTGACTGGCGCTGGTTGAAGGCGAGCTCGGGGTGGCTATTTATAGCCGGCCCGAGGCGGTGCCTGAGAACGGGATAACGCCGACGTCGATTACGGCGAGTCGGTGACCGGACGGGTGGATTAGGTGGCTGGGCATCAGCGTGGAGGTATACTGGTTCCACTCACACGCTAACCTTGATGGGATTAGGCCTGCTCCGTGGTCTCGACGGAACGGCGCTCCACGGACCGGTCGACGGCAGAGAGCGCGCCTTGAGCACGCTAGGCCACGGCGACGGTGCCGCGGTGCATGCAGGGGTGCAGACGGCCATGCGGAGGCCTCGGGTGGTTTGGGCGGTGCCGGACGGCGCCGAAAGCTCCTGCTGCGCCCTGTCGGCCGCCACTGGTGGCCCTGCCACCGCAGAGGTTGCCGGTGTCGGCGAGGCACGCTGCCACCGACACCTGCACCCGTCCAAGAGAGCATGCGGCACTCTGGATAAGGAGGAGGAGCAGTGCACAAGGCGCCAAGCGTGCACTGGTGAGATCGATGCCAAGTCGCTGAAGAAAACGACACTGATGACCGACTGAATACTGAAGAAATCTGAATTTTACTGAAACTGAACAGCAACAGTGCCTGCCAGGTGTTTGATGGAATGATTTTGGCATGTGCAAAATTTTTCCTTGAGCTTATCTTTGGTGGGATGGCCTCTCAGTGCACCTGGGGGCTGCCTGATTTTTGTTAGAATTTTTGGGGAAAGAAAAATATGAATTTCACCAAAAATGATGAATCTGGTCCAAACTTGCAGTGGGCAAATTTTGAAATATTTGAACTGTGGAAGAGTGGATCTTTATGGATCTAGGTTGGGGGTGCTAAGGACTAGCCAGAGGAGTTGGTTTGAGATCAAAACTCACAAGAAAAAAGGTACTTCCTTTGTAAATCACCTAGGTCCAAAAATAACAACAGAAATAGTTTTAGGGTTAAAATAAATGAAATAAAAATCCAAAATGGGTTGAACTTGCTAGGATTGGCTACTTGACTTGACCCAAAGTGGACGGAGAGGTTATGGAGGGCAGATGTCAAAATGAGACATGGTAAAAGAGGGTAAAATTTTGAAATGAGAGGAGGATAAACCCAAAATCCTTAGGGTTTTCCTTTTAGTAGAAAGATTTAAAAATAAAAATTTCGTAGAAACCAGATGAAGTGAAGAGCTCTCAAGACCAAAGGTCCAAGTTGAGAAGAGTACCAAACATTTGTCATAAAAGTTTTGAGAGGGAGAGGTTTAAGAAAAAAATTTAAATGGCTTCCAAAAATTTTAAATAGTCTCCTCCAAATCAAATAAAGTTTTTGATAAAAACCAAATAAAATTTTTTGGAGTGTCACAACACCTACCCCCTTAAGAAAAATCTCGTCCCCGAGATTTTAGCTGATCCTCAAATAGGTGTGGGTATTTTGCCCGGAGAGAGTCCTCTCTTTCCCATGTCACTTCATCCTTGGTGTGATTGCTCCACTGAACCTTGAAGAACTTAATTGTTTTCTGATGGGTCCTCCTTTCAGACTCCTCTAAGGATTTTATTGGTCGTTCCCTATAGGTGAGGTCTGGTTGCACGTCAATGTCTTCATGAGATACCTGCTTCTCTGTGTTGCTTACACATTTCTTCAACTGTGAGACGTGGAATACGTCGTGGACGTCTGACAGCTCCTTGGGTAGGTCTAGCTGGTAGGATACGGTGCCTCTCCATGCAACCACGCAGAAGGGCTTCATAGTTCGGCTGTGGCTTGGAGAAGCCCTGCCTGGGAGCTACTTCGGACTGGTGCGGCGGCTGGTGGAGGCTTGTCCAAGGCTCGAGGTCATCAAGCGCTCCGTCTGCATCGAAGGTGCCCGTAGGGCCCTTGCCCATGCAAAGGTGCACTGGGGTAAACTGGACGGTGAGAAGCTTGTGAAGGACGGGCCGCCACCGGGGAAGGAGCATCGCAAGCCCGAGAACTATTACAAGGATGTTCTTACTGGTGCCCGCCTTGTGGCGGATGAATGTACCAAGGATGTAATTTTTGAATGAACTCGCTCGTGTTATCCTGTGCGCTGAAAACTTGTTCATATGCGCTAAGCAATGATTGGATTTAAAATATTACTTTCTGTGCGGCCGTTTATCAAAAAATTGAGAGATGGCCAGTCGTCGGCTTCTGCCCTCATGCCACTAGTGCTGGGGTGTTCGGGATAAACCTGAGCGCTCTTTTTCCCATGATTGGGTCCATCGAGGGAGGCGGTCAGCACAACGAACAAGGCAATCGGACTATAATGCTTGAACACTCTCACTTAGCCATAGAACTCTATAATTTTAAATTTCGGCGAAGCCCCTAGTATTCAGAAGACCGAGTTCGGGGCGCTATCCACGCCTTGGCCGGACAAAGCCGGTTCCTCGCTCGAAGCGGCATAAGCCTTTAAGGACTCGAAAAACCTCTCGAACAGCGACCGGTCTCTCGCCTCATCATGACAGTCAGTTTTAGCTTTCTCCACTGAGGTGCTCGGCCCAGCTCAACTGGGGCACAATCGCAGTGGTTCTCCTAGTGCTACCTTAGCCGATATAGCGGAACGTAAGGCACCAAAACATAGGAGCCAGGCAAACCCAACTATTAACCCAAATCATGATTCAGAGCTGATGCATATAGTGCTATAAGTTCGGGGTGCCACACTTGTGAAAGTGGACGGACTTCTCATGCCATATTGATGGGTACTGAAGCCCCTGGCGTATTTTGCCATACCACAGTGTACGGATGCAGCATGTTATTAATAAACATATATATAAAAAGAGGGTAATGCAAAAAATAGACAAAAAGCTATGCATTGTCTATAGAAAGGCTACTATGAAAGCAGAACGATACAAATAGTGCGATAAGCAAAAGAAATTGGACTATTTAACATGTCCTGGCCAGGGGCAGGCCGCGGAATTGTATTAAAAAACAGGTATACTGCTCGCAATAGAGATCACCTAGGAGTTCCATAATGCGGCGTGGCTTGTCTGCTTCCCTGGATCTTGCATCGTTTGTGCGGCAGTTGAATTGCCGAACGGGTCGTCCGAAGTATGGAGTCCTGAGAGTAAGAGAAAGAAAAGAAGGAATCCGGCAGCCCCTGGTGCGGTTTAGGCCGTATTTCGGGCGTGCCGTGATAGTGCCCCTTCCCCTGTGCCCATGGTATTTCAAGAGCATAGTTATGTACACGAAGCACTGGTTTCGCAATATTGCGAGGGCTAGGGTTGGGGCCGCATTGCTACGCTAGCTCGGAACGTGCCAGGCGGTCTTGTTGTAGGGTACTCCGAGCGCGCTTGACAGTGTCCGGCTTTTTGAAGGCCGACCTGGAGAACTGCCTAGAGAGGCTACTTTGTACTTCTGTTGCGAGTGCTGCTGTGTGCTCCTCCATTCGGAGGGAGCGTTCAGTGTTCCCATTGACCGTGATTACTCCTCTAGGGCCTGGCATCTTGAGCTTGAGGTATGCATAGTGCGGTACCGCATTGAATTTTGCGAATCCGGTTCGCCCGAGCAGTGCGTGATAGCCACTACGGAACTGGACTATGTCGAAGATTAACTCCTCACTTCGGAAGTTATCCGGAGATCTGAAGACCACTTCCAGTGTAACCGAGCCTGTATAGTTGGCTTCTACACCTGGTATGACGCCTTTAAAGGTCGTTTTGGTGGGCTTGATCCTCGAGGGATCTATGCCCATCTTTCGCACTGTATCCTGGTAAAGCAGGTTCAGGCTGCTGCCGCCGTCCATGAGGACTCTTGTGAGATGAAATCCGTCAATAATTGGGTCTAGAACCAATGCGGCGAAGCCGCCGTGACGGATGCTAGTGGGGTGGTCCCTTCGATCAAAGGTGATCGGGCAGGAGGACCATGGGTTGAACTTTGGGGCGACCGGCTCCATCGCATATACGTCCCATAACGCACGCTTCCGCTCCCTCTTGGGGATGTGGGTTGCGTATATCATGTTCATCGTCCGCACTTGCGAGGGAAATCCCTTCTGTCCACTATTGTTCGGCGGCCTGGGCTCCTCCTCGTCGTCGCTATGCAGCCCCTTGCCTTTGTTTTCGGCTCTTAACTTGCCTGCCTGCTTGAACACCCAATAGTCCCTGTTGGTGTGATTGGCTGGCTTTTTGGGGGTGCCGTATATCTGGCACAAGCGGTCGAGTATTCGGTCCAAACTGGACGGGCCCTGAGTTTTTCTTTTGAATGGCTGTTTCCGTTGACCGGATTTGTAGCCTCGGAATCCGGCATTAACTGACGTATCCTCGTTGCTGTCACCGTTAACGCGGCGCTTTTGTTTGTTCCGACACGACCTGTTTTGTCCTTGGTATTCGAATTACCAGTGTTCTTGGTTAAGTTGTTACTGCGAGCTAGCCAGCTGTCTTCTCCCGCGCAAAAGCGGGTCATGAGTGTCATGAGGGCTGCCATAGATTTCGGCTTTTCTTGTCCCAGGTGCCGGGCCAGCCACTCATCACGGATATTATGCTTGAAGGCCGCTAAGGCCTCTGCGTCCGGATAGTTGACTATCTGGTTTTTCTTTGTTAGGAACCGTGTCCAGAATTGCCTGGCCAATTCTTCTGGCTGCTGAATTATGTGGCTTAGGTCATCGGCGTCTGGTGGTCGCACATAAGTGCCCTGGAAGTTGTCAAGGAATGCGGCTTCCAGGTCCTCCCAAGAACCGATTGAGTCTGCTGGCAAGCTGTTAAGCCAATGCCGGGCCGGTCCCTTAAGTTTGAGTGGGAGGTATTTGATGGCGTGTAGATCATCACCGCGGGCCATGTGGATATGAAGGAGATAATCCTCGATCCATACCGCAGGATCTGTTGTGCCATCGTACGATTCGATGTTTACGGGTTTGAAGCCCTCAGGGATTTTATGATCCATTACTTCATCTGTGAAGCATAGTGGGTGTGCGGCGCCTCTGTATTGGGCTATATCACGACGCAGCTCGAAGGAGCTTTGTCTGTTGAGTTTGGCCCGGCCGGATTCATTGCGTCCGGAGTGACGATCACCGTCACGTGCCATGGGGCGCCTGCGCGATCCATAGATCGATCTTGTTTGCCATGCCTTGTCCTCCAGTATGTCGCACAGGTCGGGCGCATTTTCCCGTGCCTTAGTATGCTTGATGCGGCGCCGGGGCATGGTTTGAGTGGAGGGCCAAAAGGCCTCTCTGTCGTGGCCACGAGGTGGCCGGTCGGCCATGTCATGCACTGGTGATGTAGGTGCTTCCTCCTCTAGTCGGGGGAGCAGCCTGCGCTTTGGGTAACTCTTGGAGGGGCGTTCGAGTTCATACTCTTCGGTCGCGAGGACTTCAGTCCATTTGTTAGCTAGCAAATCCTGATCAGCTCTAAGTTGTTGCCACTTTTTCTTGAGGCTGCTTGCCGTGGCCATAAGCCTGCGTTTAAAACGCTCTTGTTCGGCGGGATCCTCTGGCATGACGAACTTATCGTCGTCGAGGCTTGCCTCGTCTTCGGAGGGAGGTGTATAATTATCGTCCTCAACCTCTTTATCCGCCGCCCTCTCGTGAGGGCTGGCTTCTATGTCATCCTGTGCCGAATTTTGCTGGAGGGGGTGTTCTTCGGCGCTATCTGGAGTAGTATTATCTCCCGTGCCGGAATCACCGTTTTTGCTTTGGCGGTATTTAGAGCGGCCCCGCTGACGCCGGCGCTTGGGCTGTTTCTTAGAGGTATCGTCCACTGCTGTTCCATCGCCATCTCCATCCTTTGGAGTGTCCACCATATATATGTCATATGACGAGGTGGCCTTCCAACGCCCTACAGGTGCTGGTTCTTGTTCGTCTCCTGCATCGTCGTCCATGCCGTCGATGTCTTCGGAGTCGAAGTCAAGCATGTCGGTTAAGTCGTCGACAGTGGCTACGAAGTGGGTGGTGGGTGGGTTTTGAATTTCTTCATCGTCCGTATCCCAACCTTGCTGATCGTAGTCCGGCCAGGGCTCTCTTGATAAAGAGAGAGACTTTAGAGAATTCAGGATGTTGCCGAAGGGCGAGTGCTGAAAGATGTCCGCGGCGGTGAACTCCATTATCGGTGCCCAATCGGATTCGATCGGCGGGGGCGCGGGGGGTTCGGAGTTCGGAGAGGAATCCGGCTCCTCGGGGTCACGGGCCATGCGGAGTGCGGGGCTGGAGTTCGGCTCGATCACCTCTGAGATCACAGCCCCTGAGGCAGCGTCCAACCGCTGATCCTCGATTGGTGCAGTAGGCTCCGAATCAATGGTCGGAACCGATGCGTGTGCGGCCTTCAAAGCGCTGTTCGGCGGCAGAGCTATATCATGCCCGTCGAGACAGTGTGGCGCGCTTGGTTGTGGCTCGAATCCGTCGAAGATCAAGTCCCCGCGGATGTCAGTCGTGTAGTTTAGGCTTCCAAACCTGACCTGATGGCCAGGGGCGTAGCTTTCGATCTGCTCAAGGTGGCCAAGCGAGTTGGCCCGCAGTGCGAAGCCGCTGAAGACGAAGATCTGTCCGGGGAGAAAAGTCTCACCCTGGACTACATCCTTGTTGATGATCAAAGAAGCCATCGGGCCTGAAAGCGACGACACAGAGGAACTCTCTATGAAAGCACCAATGTCGGTGTCAAAACCGGCGGATCTCGGGTAGGGGGTCCCGAACTGTGCGTCTAGGCCGGATGGTAATAGGAGACAAGGGACACAATGTTTTACCTAGGTTCCGGCCCTCTTGATGGAGGTAAAACCCTACGTCCTGCTTGATTAATATTGATGATATGGGTAGTACAAGAGTAGATCTACCACGAGATCAAGGAGGCTAAACCCTAAAAGCTAGCCTATGGTATGATTGTTGTATGATGAAGTTGTCCTACGAACTAAAACCCTCCGGTTTATATAGACACCGGAGAGGGTTAGGGTTACACAAAGTCGGTTACAATGGTAGGAGATCTTGAATATCTGCATCGCCAAGCTTGCCTTCCACGCCAAGGAAAGTCCCATCCGGACCGGGACGGAGTCTTCAATCTTGTATCTTCATAGTCCTGGAGTCCGGCTGAAGGTATAGTCCGGCTACCCGAACACCCACTAATCCAGGACTCCCTCAGAAAGCCTCACACGCGACGATGAACACCGAAATAGTGAGGAAGGATTTTGGGGCTAGATCATGGAAATCTAGCCCGTAATAGAACATGAGTCTGCGGATGAAAGGGTGGAGAGAAAACCCTAACCCACAGATGAAATGGGGGATGAACACCACCCTCTCATTGTGCTTTGGGGTGGGGACAATTTTCCCCTTGGCCGGAAGCCGGTGGGCGATTTCTTTCGCCAGGTACCCGACCTCCTGAAGATCGGTGATGTCCTTCTCCTTGACGGAGGAGGCCATCCACTTGCCCTGCGCTCCAGATCCAGACATGGTCGAGTGCTTTCTTGAGGCGGAGATGATGAGGACTTGGGCACTAGAGCTCGAGAATGGGAGGGCAGAGAGAGAAAGAAGGTGTGGGTGAAAGAAGGGAGTCCTTATCTCCTTATAAAGGCAGTGAATATCAAGCGCCTCCCCACTCACCTTAAAACTCGCCTATTCCCAAGGGTTGTGCAAACGGCACAGTTGGATTACCCATGCTCGTATTGATGAGAATCCAGTAATAAGGGGACACGATCTCTGCTTTGACAAGATGTGCCAATGAGACCGCATCTCGAAGCGGCAGGCTGAAAAAATGGTTCGAAATAATGACCGGGTAGTGACGTGGTGTCACGTTGTCAAAAATTGTCAGCAAATTGGACTCGTGAAATATTATACTCTCTGCGGTGGTGTGTGATGCTTGTTTTGCAGACCCGGACATGTTAGTCGTATTCGAAGACTGTGTTGGAGTATTCGGAGGAGGAACCCGCCTTGCAATGCCGAAGACAATCTGCGCGTCGGACACCTCGTCATTGAAGCCTGGTTCAGGGGCTACTGAGGGAGTCCTGGACTAAGGGGTCCTCGGGCGTCTGACCTATTGGACATGGGCCGGACTGATGGGCTACAAAGATACAAGACCGAAGACTCTCACCCGTGTCCGGATGGGACTCTCCTTTGCATGGATGGCAAGCTTGGCGTCTAGATATACTATTTCCTTCCTATGTAACCGACTTTGTATAACCCTAGTCCCCTCCGGTGTCTATATAAACTGGAGGGCTTAGTCCATGGACGAGGATAATCAGATAAGCTAGACTTCTAGGGTTTTAGTCATTGCGATCTCATGGTAGATCAACTCTTGTAACCCCCATACTCATCAATATTAATCTAGCAGGATGTAGGGTTTTACCTCCATCGAGAGAGCCCGAACGTGGGTAAACATTGTGTTCCCTGTCTCCTATTACCATCAACCTCAGACGCACAGTTCGGGACCCCCTACCCGAGATCCACCGGTTTTGACACCGACAGGGGCGCCCTATTGGGTAACGTAGTAATTTCAAAAAAATTCCTACGCACACGCAAGATCATGGTGATGCATAGCAACGTGGGGGGAGTATGATCTACGTACCTCGTAGATCGACAACGGAAGCATTTGGTTGATGTAGTCGTACGTCTCCATGGCCCGACCGATCAAGCGCCGAAACTACGGCACCTCCGAGTTCTAGCACAAGTTCAGCTCGATGACGATCCCCGGACTCCGATCTAGCAAAGTGTCGGGGAAGAGTTCCGTCAGCACGACGGCGTGGTGACGATCTTGATGAACTACTGCAGCAGGGCTTCGCCTAAACTCCGCTACAATATTATCGAGGACTATGGTGGCAGGGGGCGCCGCACACGGCTAAGGAATAGATCACGTGGATCAACTTGTGTGTCTCTAGGGTGCCTCTGCCTCAGTATATAAAGGACCAAAGGGGGAGGACAGCCGGCCACATAGGGTGCGCCAGGAGAGTCGTACTCCCTCTGGGAGTAGGATTCCCCCCCCCCCCAATCCTAGTTGGAATAGGACTCGCGGAGGGGGGAAAAGAGAGAGAGGGGCCGGCCCCCTCTCCTTGTCCAATTCGGACCAAGGGAAGGGAGGGGCGCGCGGCCCACTATGGGCTGCCTCTTCTCTTTTCCACCAAGGCCCATTAAGGCCCATCTAGCTCCCCGGGGGGTTCCGGTAACCTCCCGGTACTCCGGTAAAATCCCGATTTCACCCGGAACACTTCCGATATCCAAACATAGGCTTCCAATATATCAATCTTTATGTCTCGACCATTTCGAGACTCCTCGTCATGTCCGTGATCACATCCGGGACTCCGAACAACCTTCGGTACATCAAATGCATAAACTCATAATATAACTGTCATCGTAACCTTAAGCGTGCGGACCCTACGGGTTCGAGAACAATGCAGACATGACCGAGACATGTCTCCGTTCAATAACCAATAGCGGGACCTGGATGCCCATATTGGCTCCTACATATTCTACGAAGATCTTTATCGGTCAGACCGCATAACAACATACGTTGTTCCCTTTGTCATCGGTATGTTACTTGCCCGAGATTCGATCGTCGGTATCCAATACCTAGTTCAATCTCATTACCGGCAAGTCTCTTTACTCGTTCTGTAATACATCATCCCGCAACTAACTCATTAGTTGCAATGCTTGCAAGGCTTTAAGTGATGTGCATTACCGAGAGGGCCCAGAGATACCTCTCCGACAATCGAAGTGACAAATCCTAATCTTGAAATACGCCAACCCAACATTTACCTTTGGAGACACCTGTAGAGCTCCTTTATAATCACCCAGTTACGTTGTGACGTTTGGTAGCACACAAAGTGTTCCTCCGGCAAATGGGAGTTGCATAATCTCATAGTCATAGGAACATGTATAAGTCATGAAGAAAGCAATAGCAACATACTAAACGATCGGGTGCTAAGCTAATGGAATGGGTCATGTCAATCAGATCATTCACTTAATGATGTGATCCCATTAATCAAATGACAACTCATGTCTATGGTTAGGAAACATAACCATCTTTGATCAACAAGCTAGTCAAGTAGAGGCATACTAGTGACACTCTGTTTGTCTATGTATTCACACATGTATTATGTTTCCGGTTAATACAATTCTAGCATGAATAATAAACATTTATCATGAAATAAGGAAATAAATAATAACTTTATTATTGCCTCTAGGGCATATTTCCTTCAGTCTCCCACTTGCACTAGAGTCAATAATCTAGTTCACATCGCCATGTGATTTAACAGCAATAGTTCACATCACCATGTGATTAACACCCATAGTCCACATCGATATGTGACCAACACCCAAAGGGTTTACTAGAGTCGGTAATCTAGTTCACATCATTGTGTGATTAACATCCAAAGAGTACTAAGGTGTGATCATGTTTTGCTTTGTGAGATAATTTTAGTCACCGGGTCTGTTATATTCAGATCCGTAAGTATTTTGCGAATTCTATGTCTACAATGCTCTGCACGGAGCTACACTAGCTAATTGCTCCCACTTTCAATATGTATCTAGATCGAGAGTTAGAGTCATCCAGATCTGTGTCAAAACTTGCATCGACGTAATTTTTACGATGAACCTTTTGTCACCTCCATAATCAAGAAATATTTCCTTATTCCACTAAGGATAATTTTTGACCAATGTCCAGTGATCTACTCTTAGATCACTATTGTACTCCCTTGCTTAACACAGTGTAGGGTATACAATAGATCTGGTACACATCATGGCATACTTTATAGAACCTATGGCTGAGGCATAGGGAATGACTTTCATTCTCTTTCTATCTTCTGCCGTGGTCGGGCTTTGAGTCTTACTCAATTTCATACCTTGTAACACAGCCAAGAACTCTTTCTTTAACTGTTCCATTTTTGAACTACTTCAAAATATTGTCAAGGTATGTACTCATTGAAAAAACTTATCAAGCGTCTTGATCTATCTCTATAGATTTTGATGCTTAATATGTAAGCAGCTTCACCGAGGTCTTTTTCTGGAAAATTCCTTTCAAACACTCCTTTATGCTTTGTAGAATAATTCTACATTATTTCCGATCAACAATATGTCATTCACATATACTTATCAGAAATGTTGTAGTGCTCCCACTCACTTTCTTGTAAATACAGGCTTCATCGCAAGTCTGTATAAAACTATATGCTTTGATCAACTTATCAAAGTGTATATTCCAACTCCGAGATGCTTGCACCAGTCCATAGATGGATCGCTGGAGCTTGCATATTTTGTTAGCACCTTTAGGATTGACAAAACCTTTTGGTTGCATCGTATACAACTCTTCTTTAGTAAATCCATTAAGGAATGCGGTTTTGTTTATCCATTTGCCAGATTTCATAAAATGCGGCAATTGCTAACATGATTCAGACAGACTTAAGCATAGATACGAGTGAGAAAATCTCATCGTAGTCAACACCTTGAACTTGTCGAAAACCTTTTGCGACAATTCTAGCTTTGTAGATAGTAACACTACTATCAGCGTCCGTCTTCCTCTTGAAGATCCATTTATTTTCTATGGCTTGCCGATCATCGGGCAAATCCATCCAAGTCCATACTTTGTTCTCATACATGGATCATATCTCAGATTTCATGGCCTCAAACCATTTCGGGGAATCTGGGCTCACCATCGCTTCTTCATAATTTGTAGGTTCGTCATGGTCAAGTTGCATGACCTCCAGAACAGGATTACCGTACCACTCTGGTGCGGATCTCACTCTGGTTTACCTACGAGATTCGGCAGTAACTTGATCTGAAGTTATATGATCATCATCATTAGCTTCCTCACTAATTGGTGTAGTAGTCACAGGAATAGATTTCTGTAATGAAATACTTTCCAATAAGGGAGAAGGTACAATTACCTTATCAAGTTCTACTTTCCTCCCACTCACTTCTTTTGAGAGAAACTCCTTCTCTAGAAAAACTCCAAATTTAGCAACGAAAAGTCTTGCCTTCGGATTTGTGATAGAAGGTGTACCCAACAGTCTCCTTTGGGTATCCTATGACGACATACATCTCCAATTTGCGTTCGAGCTTATCATGTTGAAGCTTATTCACATAAGCATCGCAGTCCCAAACTTTAAGAAATGACAACTTTAGTTTCTTGCCAAACCACAGTTCAGATTGTGTTGTCTCAACGGACTTAGATGGTGCCCTATTTAACGTGAATGCAGCTGTCTCTAATGCATAACCCCAAAACGATGGTGGTAGATCGGTAAGAGACATCATGGATCGCACTATATCTAATAAAGTACGGTTATGACGTTCGGACACACCATTACACTATGGTGTTCCAGGTGGCGTGAGTAGTGAAACTATTTCACATTGTTTTAGTTGAAGACCAAACTCGTAACTCAAATATTTTACCTCTGCGATCATATCGTAGAAACTTTTATTTTCTTGTCACGATGATTTTCCACTTCACTCTGAAATTCTTTGAACTTTTCAAATGTTTCAGACTTATGTTTCATCAAGTAGATATACCCATATCTGCTCAAATCATATGTGACGGTCAGAAAATAACGATACCCGTCGCGAGCTTCAACACTCATCGGATCGCATACATCAGTATGTATTATTTCCAATAAGTCAGTTGCTTGCTCCATTGTTCCGGAGAACGGGGTCTTTAGTCATCTTGCCCATAAGGCATGGTTCGCAAGCACCAAGTGATTCATAATCAAGTGATTCCAAAATCCCATCAGCATGGAGTTTCTTCATGCGCTTTACACCAATATGACCTAAACGGCAGTGCTACAAATAAGTTGCACTATCACTATTAACTTTGCATCTTTTGGTTTCAATATTATGATTATGTGTATCACTACGATCGAGATCCAACAAACTATTTTCATTGGGTGTGTAACCATATAAGGTTTTATTCATGTAAACAGAACAACAATTTATTCTCTTACTTAAATGAATAACCGTATTACAATAAACATGATCAAATCATATTCATGCTTAACGCAAACACCAAATAACACTTATTCAGGTTCAACACTAATCCCGAAAGTATAGGGAGTGTACGATGATGATCATATCAATCTTGGAACCACTTCCAACACACATCGTCACTTTTTACCCTTAACTAGTCTCTGTTTATTCTACAACTCCCGTTTCGAGTTACTAATCTTAGCAACTGAACTAGTATCAAATACTAAGGGGTTGCTATAAACACTAGTAAAGTACACATCAATAGCATGTATATCAAATATACTTATGTTCACTTTGCCATCCTTCTTATCTGCCAATCACTTGGGGTAGTTCCGCTTCCAGTGACCAGTCCCTTTGCAGTAGAAACACTTAGTCTTAGGCTTAGGACCAGACTTGGGCTTCTTCACTTGAGCAGCAACTTTCTTGTCGTTCTTCTTGAAGTTCCCCTTCTTCCCTTTGCCCTTTTCTTGAAACTAGTGATCTTGTCAACCATCAACACTTGATGCTCATTCTTGATTTCTACCTTCATCGATTTCATCATCATGAAAAGCTCGGGATTCGTTTTCGTCATCCCTTGTATACTATAGTTCATCACGAAGTTCTACTAACTTGGTGATGGTGACTAGAGAATTCTGTCAATCACTATCTTATCTGGAAGATTAACTCCCACTTGATTCAAGCGATTGTTGTACTCAAACAATCTGGGCACATGCTCACTAGTTGAGCAACTCTCCTCCATCCTTTAGCTATAGAACTTGTTGGAGACTTTCATATCTCTCAACTCGGGTATTTGCTTGAAATATTAACTTCAACTCCTGGAACATCTCATATGCTCCATGACGTTCAAAACGTCTTTGAAGTCCCGATTCTAAGCCGTTAAGCATGGTGCACTAAACTATCAAGTAGTCATCATATTTAGCTAGCCAAACGTTCATAACGTCTGCATCTGCTCCTGCAATAGGTCTATCACCTAGCGGTGCATCAAGGACATAATTCCTCTGTGCAGCAATGAGGATAAACCTCAGATCACGGATCCAATCCGCATCATTGCTACTAACAGCTTTCAACACAATTTTTCTCTAGGAATATATCAAAATAAACATATGAAAGCAATAACGTGAGCTATTGATCTACAACATAATTTGCAAAATACTACCAGGACTAAGTTCATGATAAATTTAAGTTCAATTAATCATATTACTTAAGAACTCCCACTTAGATAGACATCCCTCTAATCCTCTAAGTGATCACGTGATCCAAATCAACTAACCCATGTCCGATCATCACGTGAGATGGAGTAGTTTCATTGGTGAACATCGCTATGTTGATCATATCTACTATATGATTCACGCTCGACCTTTCGGTCTCCATGTTCCGAGGCCATATCTGTATATGATTGGCTCATCAAGTATAACCTGAGTATTCCGCGTGTGCAACTGTTTTGCACCCGTTGTATTTGAACGTAGAGCCTATCACACCCGATCATCACGTGGTGTCTCAGCATGAAGAACTTTCGCAACGGTGCATACTCAGGGAGAACACTTCTTGATAATTTAGTGAGAGATCATCTTATAATGCTACCGTCAATCAAAGCAAGATAAGATGCATAAAAGATAAACATCACATGCAATCAATATAAGTGATATGATATGGCCATCATCATCTTGCGCCTTTGATCTCCATCTCCAAAGTACTGTCATGATCTCTATCGTCACCGGCATGACACCATGATCTCCATCATCTTGATCTATATCAATGTGTCGTCACACGGTCGTCTCGCCAACTATTGCTCTTGCAACTATTGCTATCGCATAGCGATAAAGTAAAGCAATTATTTGGTGCTTGCATCTTATGCAATAAAGAGACAACCATAAGGCTTTTGCCAGTTGCCGATAACTTTAACAAAACACGATCATCTCATACAACAACTTATATCTCATCACGTTTTGACCATATCACATCACAACATGCCCTGAAAAAACAAGTTAGACGTCCTCTACTTTGTTGTTGCAAGTTTTACATGGCTGCTACGGGCTTAAGCAAGAACCAATCTTACCTACGCATCAAAACCACAACGATAGTTTGTCAAGTTGGTGATGTTTTAACCTTCGCAAGGACCGGGCGTAGCCATACTCGGTTCAACTAAAGTTGGAGAAACTGTCACCCGCTAGCCACCTTTGTGCAAAGCACGTCGGGAGAACCGGTCTCGCGTAAGCGTACGCGTAATGTCGGTCCGGGTCACTTCATCCAACAATACCGCCGAACCAAAGTATGACATGCTGGTAAGCAGTATGACTTATATCGCCCACTACTCACTTGTGTTCTACTCGTGCATATAACATCAAACCATAAAAACCTAGGCTCGGATGCCACTTTTGGGTAACGTAGTAATTTCAAAAAAATTCCTACGCACACGCAAGATCATGGTGATGCATAGCAACGAGGGGGGGAGTATGATCTACGTACCTCGTATATCGACAACGGAAGCGTTTGGGTGATGTAGTCGTACGTCTCCACGGCCCGACCGATCAAGCACCGAAACTACGGCACCTCCGAGTTCTAGCACACGTTCAGCTCAATGATGATCCCCGGACTCCGATCCAGCAAAGTGTCGGGGAAGAGTTCCGTCAGCACGACGGCGTGGTGACAATCTTGATGAACTACTGCAGCAGGGCTTCGCCTAAACTCCGCTACTATATTATCGAGGACTATGGTGGCAGGGGGCGCCGCACACGGCTAAGGAATAGATCACGTGGATCAACTTGTGTGTCTCTAGGGTGCCTCTGCCTCAGTATATAAAGTACCAAAGGGGGGAGGACAGACGGCCACATAGGGCGCGCCAGGAGAGTCCTACTCCCTCTGGGAGTAGGATTCCCCCCCCCCCCAATCCTAGTTGGAATAGGACTCGCGGAGGGGGGAAAAGAGAGAGAGGGGCCGGCCCCCTCTCCTTGTCCAATTCGGACCAAGGGAAGGGAGGGGCGCGCGGCCCACTATGGGCTGCCTCTTCTCTTTTCCACCAAGGCCCATTAAGGCCCATCTAGCTCCCCGGGGGGTTCCGCTAACCTCCCGGTACTCCGGTAAAATCCCGGTTTCACCCGGAACACTTCTGATATCCAAACATAGGCTTCCAATATATCAATCTTTATGTCTCAACCATTTCGAGACTCCTCGTCATGTCGGTGATCACATCCGGGACTCCGAACAACCTTCGGTACATCAAATGCATAAACTCATAATATAACTGTCATCGTAACCTTAAGCGTGCGGACCCTACGGGTTCGAGAACAATGCAGACATGACCGAGACATGTCTCCGTTCAATAACCAATAGCGGGACCTGGATGCCCATATTGGCTCCTACATATTCTACGAAGATCTTTATCGGTCAGACCGCATAACAACATACGTTGTTCCCTTTGTCATCGGTATGTTACTTGCCCGAGATTCGATTGTCGGTATCCAATACCTAGTTCAATCTCATTACCGGCAAGTCTCTTTACTCGTTCTGTAATACATCATCCCGCAACTAACTCATTAGTTGCAATGCTTGCAAGGCTTTAAGTGATGTGCATTACCGAGAGGGCCCAGAGATACCTCTCCGACAATCGGAGTGACAAATCCTAATCTCGAAATACGCCAACCCAACATTTACCTTTGGAGACACCTGTAGAGCTCCTTTATAATCACCCAGTTACGTTGTGACGTTTGGTAGCACACAAAGTGTTCCTCCGGCAAACGGGAGTTGCATAATCTCATAGTCACAGGAACATGTATAAGTCATGAAGAAAGCAATAGCAACATACTAAACGACCGGGTGCTAAGCTAATGGAATGGGTCATGTCAATCAGATCATTCACTTAATGATGTGATCCCATTAATCAAATGACAACTCATGTCTATGGTTAGGAAACATAACCATCTTTGATCAACGAGCTAGTCAAGTAGAGGCATACTAGTGACACTCTGTTTGTCTATGTATTCACACATGTATTATGTTTCCGGTTAATACAATTCTAGCATGAATAATAAACATTTATCATGAAATAAGGAAATAAATAATAACTTTATTATTGCCTCTAGGGCATATTTCCTTCAGTCTCCCACTTGCACTAGAGTCAATAATCTAGTTCACATCGCCATGTGATTTAACAGCAATAGTTCACATCACCATGTGATTAACACCCATAGTCCACATCGATATGTGACCAACACCCAAAGGGTTTACTAGAGTCGGTAATCTAGTTCACATCGTTGTGTGATTAACACCCAAAGAGTACTAAGGTGTGATCATGTTTTGCTTTGTGAGATAATTTTAGTCACCGAGTCTGTTATATTCAGATCCGTAAGTATTTTGCGAATCCTATGTCTACAATGCTCTGCACGGAGCTACACTAGCTAATTGCTCCCACTTTCAATATGTATCTAGATCGAGAGTTAGAGTCATCCAGATCTGTGTCAAAACTTGCATCGACGTAATTTTTATGATGAACCTTTTGTCACCTCCATAATCAAGAAATATTTCCTTATTCCACTAAGGATAATTTTTGACCAATGTCCAGTGATCTACTCTTAGATCACTATTGTACTCCCTTGCTTAACACAGTGTAGGGTATACAATAGATCTGGTACACATCATGGCATACTTTATAGAACCTATGGCTGAGGCATAGGGAATGACTTTCATTCTCTTTCTATCTTCTGCCGTGGTCGGGCTTTGAGTCTTACTCAATTTCATACCTTGTAACACAGCCAAGAACTCTTTCTTTAACTGTTCCATTTTTGAACTACTTCAAAATATTGTCAAGGTATGTACTCATTGAAAAAACTTATCAAGCGTCTTGATCTATCTCTATAGATTTTGATGCTTAATATGTAAGCAGCTTCACCGAGGTCTTTTCTGGAAAATTCCTTTCAAACACTCCTTTATGCTTTGTAGAATAATTCTACATTATTTCCGATCAACAATATGTCATTCACATATACTTATCAGAAATGTTGTAGTGCTCCCACTCACTTTCTTGTAAATACAGGCTTCATCGCAAGTCTGTATAAAACTATATGCTTTGATCAACTTATCAAAGTGTATATTCCAACTCCGAGATGCTTGCACCAGTCCATAGATGGATCGCTGGAGCTTGCATATTTTGTTAGCACCTTTAGGATTGACAAAACCTTTTGGTTGCATCGTATACAACTCTTCTTTAGTAAATCCATTAAGGAATGCGGTTTTGTTTATCCATTTGCCAGATTTCATAAAATGCGGCAATTGCTAACATGATTCAGACAGACTTAAGCATAGATACGAGTGAGAAAATCTCATCGTAGTCAACACCTTGAACTTGTCGAAAACCTTTCACGAAATCTGGGCTCACCATCGCTTCTTCATAGTTCGTAGGTTCGTCATGGTCAAGTTGCATGACCTCCAGAACAGGATTACCGTACCACTCTGGTGCGGATCTCACTCTGGTTTACCTACGAGATTCGGCAGTAACTTGATCTGAAGTTATATGATCATCATCATTAGCTTCCTCACTAATTGGTGTAGTAGTCACAGGAATAGATTTCTGTAATGAACTACTTTCCAATAAGGGAGAAGGTACAATTACCTTATCAAGTTCTACTTTCCTCCCACTCACTTCTTTTGAGAGAAACTCCTTCTCTAGAAAAACTCCGAATTTAGCAACGAAAAGTCTTGCCTTCGGATTTGTGATAGAAGGTGTACCCAACAGTCTCCTTTGGGTATCCTATGACGACATACTTCTCCAATTTGGGTTCGAGCTTATCATGTTGAAGCTTATTCACATAAGCATCGCAGTCCCAAACTTTAAGAAACGACAACTTTAGTTTCTTGCCAAACCACAGTTCGGATTGTGTCGTCTCAACGGACTTAGATGGTGCCCTATTTAACGTGAATGCAGCTGTCTCTAATGCATAACCCCAAAACGATAGTGGTAGATCGGTAAGAGACATCATGGATCGCACTATATCTAATAAAGTACGGTTATGACGTTCGGACACACCATTACACTATGGTGTTCCAGGTGGCGTGAGTAGTGAAACTATTTCACATTGTTTTAGTTGAAGACCAAACTCGTAACTCAAATATTTTACCTCTGCGATCATATCGTAGAAACTTCTATTTTCTTGTCACGATGATTTTCCACTTCACTCTGAAATTCTTTGAACTTTTCAAATGTTTCAGACTTATGTTTCATCAAGTAGATATACCCATATCTGCTCAAATCATATGTGAAGGTCAGAAAATAACGATACCCGCCGCGAGCTTCAACACTCATCGGATCGCATACATCAGTATGTATTATTTCCAATAAGTCAGTTGCTTGCTCCATTGTTCCGGAGAACGGGGTCTTTAGTCATCTTGCCCATAAGGCATGGTTCGCAAGCACCAAGTGATTCATAATCAAGTGATTCCAAAATCCCATCAGCATGGAGTTTCTTCATGCGCTTTACACCAATATGACCTAAACGGCAGTGCTACAAATAAGTTGCACTATCACTATTAACTTTGCATCTTTTGGTTTCAATATTATGATTATGTGTATCACTATGATCGAGATCCAACAAACTATTTTCATTGGGTGTGTAACCATATAAGGTTTTATTCATGTAAACAGAACAACAATTTATTCTCTTACTTAAATGAATAACCGTATTACAATAAACATGATCAAATCATATTCATTCTTAACGCAAACACCAAATAACACTTATTCAGGTTCAACACTAATCCCGAAAGTATAGGGAGTGTACGATGATGATCATATCAATCTTGGAACCACTTCCAACACACATCGTCACTTTTTACCCTTAACTAGTCTCTGTTTATTCTACAACTCCCGTTTCGAGTTACTAATCTTAGCAACTGAACTAGTATCAAATACTAAGGGGTTGCTATAAACACTAGTAAAGTACACATCAATAGCATGTATATCAAATATACTTATGTTCACTTTGCCATCCTTCTTATCTGCCAATCACTTGGGGTAGTTCCGCTTCCAGTGACCAGTCCCTTTGCAGTAGAAACACTTAGTCTTAGGCTTAGGACCATACTTGGGCTTCTTCACTTGAGCAGCAACTTTCTTGCCGTTCTTCTTGAAGTTCCCCTTCTTCCCTTTGCCCTTTTCTTGAAACTAGTGATCTTGTCAACCATCAACACTTGATGCTCATTCTTGATTTCTACCTTCGTCGATTTCATCATCATGAAAAGCTCGGGATTCGTTTTCGTCATCCCTTGTATACTATAGTTCATCACGAAGTTCTACTAACTTGGTGATGGTGACTAGAGAATTCTGTCAATCACTATCTTATCTGGAAGATTAACTCCCACTTGATTCAAGCGATTGTTGTACTCAGACAATCTGGGCACATGCTCACTAGTTGAGCAACTCTCCTCCATCCTTTAGCTATAGAACTTGTTGGAGACTTTCATATCTCTCAACTCGGGTATTTGCTTGAAATATTAACTTCAACTCCTGGAACATCTCATATGCTCCATGACGTTCAAAACGTCTTTGAAGTCCCGATTCTAAGCCGTTAAGCATGGTGCACTAAACTATCAAGTAGTCATCATATTTAGCTAGCCAAACGTTCATAACGTCAGCATCTACTCCTGCAATAGGTCTATCACCTAGCGGTGCATCAAGGACATAATTCCTCTGTGCAGCAATGAGGATAAACCTCAGATCACGGATCCAATCCGCATCATTGCTACTAACATCTTTCAACACAATTTTTCTCTAGGAACATATCAAAATAAACATATGAAAGCAATAACGCGAGCTATTGATCTACAACATCATTTGCAAAATACTACCAGGACTAAGTTCATGATAAATTTAAGTTTAATTAATCATATTACTTAAGAACTCCCACTTAGATAGACATCCCTCTAATCCTCTAAGTGATCACGTGATCCAAATCAACTAAACCATGTCTGATCATCACATGAGATGGAGTAGTTTCATTGGTGAACATTGCTATGTTGATCATATCTACTATATGATTAGCACTCGACCTTTTGGTCTCCATGTTCCGAGGCCATATCTATATATGATTGGCTCGTCAAGTATAACCTGAGTATTCCGCGTGTGCAACTGTTTTGCACTCGTTGTATTTGAACGTAGAGCCTATCACACCCGATCATCACGTGGTGTCTCAGCATGAAGAACTTTCGCAACGGTGCATACTCAGGGAGAACACTTCTTGATAATTTAGTGAGAGATCATCTTATAATGCTACCGTCAATCAAAGCAAGATAAGATGCATAAAAGATAAACATCACATGCAATCAATATAAGTGATATGATATGGCCATCATCATCTTGTGCCTTTGATCTCCATCTCCAAAGTACTGTCATGATCTCTATCCTCACCGGCATGACACCATGATCTCCATCATCTTGATCTATATCAATGTGTCGTCACACGGTCGTCTCGCCAACTATTGCTCTTGCAACTATTGCTATCGCATAGTGATAAAGTAAAGCAATTATTTGGTGCTTGCATCTTATGCAATAAAGAGACAACCATAAGGCTTTTGCCAGTTGCCGATAACTTTAACAAAACACGATCATCTCATACAACAACTTATATCTCATCACGTTTTGACCATATCACATCACAACATGCCCTGCAAAAACAAGTTAGACGTCCTCTACTTTGTTGTTGCAAGTTTTACGTGGCTGCTACGGGCTTAAGCAAGAACCAATCTTACCTACGCATCAAAACCACAACAATAGTTTGTCAAGTTGGTGCTGTTTTAACCTTCGCAAGGACCGGGCGTAGCCATACTCGGTTCAACTAAAGTTGGAGAAACTGTCACCCGCTAGCCACCTTTGTGCAAAGCACGTCGGGAGAACCGGTCTCGCGTAAGCGTACGCGTAATGTCGGTCCGGGCCGCTTCATCCAACAATACCGCCGAACCAAAGTATGACATGCTGGTAAGCAGTATGACTTATATCGCCCACAACTCACTTGTGTTCTACTCATGCATATAACATAAAACCATAAAAACCTAGGCTCGGATGCCACTTTTGGGGAACGTAGTAATTTCAAAAAAATTCCTACGCACACGCAAGATCATGGTGATGCATAGCAACAAGGGGGGGAGTATGATCTACGTACCTCGTATATCGACAACGGAAGCGTTTGGTTGATGTAGTCGTACGTCTCCACGGCCCGACCGATCAAGCACCGAAACTACGGCACCTCCGAGTTCTAGCACACGTTCAGCTCAATGATGATCCTCGGACTACGATCTAGCAAAGTGTCGGGGAAGAGTTCCGTCAGCACGACGGCGTGGTGACGATCTTGATGAACTACTGCAGCAGGGCTTCGCCTACATATTCTACGAAGATCTTTATCGGTCAGACCGCATAACAACATACGTTATTCCCTTTGTCATCGGTATGTTACTTGCCCGAGATTCGATCGTCGGTATCCAATACCTAGTTCAATCTCATTACCGGCAAGTCTCTTTACTCGTTCTGTAATACATCATCCCGCAACTAACTCATTAGTTGCAATGCTTGCAAGGCTTTAAGTGATGTGCATTACCGAGAGGGCCCAGAGATACCTCTCCGACAATCGGAGTGACAAATCCTAATCTCGAAATACGCCAACCCAACATTTACCTTTGGAGACACCTGTAGAGCTCCTTTATAATCACCCAGTTACGTTGTGACGTTTGGTAGCACACAAAGTGTTCCTCCGGCAAACGGGAGTTGCATAATCTCATAGTCACAGGAACATGTATAAGTCATGAAGAAGGCAATAGCAACATACTAAACGATCGGGTGCTAAGCTAATGGAATGGGTCATGTCAATCAGATCATTCACTTAATGATGTGATCCCATTAATCAAATGACAACTCATGTCTATGGTTAGGAAACATAACCATCTTTGATCAACGAGCTAGTCAAGTAGAGGCATACTAGTGACACTCTGTTTGTCTATGTATTCACACATGTATTATGTTTCCGGTTAATACAATTCTAGCATGAATAATAAACATTTATCATGAAATAAGGAAATAAATAATAACTTTATTATTGCCTCTAGGGCATATTTCCTTCAGTCTCCCACTTGCACTAGAGTCAATAATCTAGTTCACATCGCCATGTGATTTAACAGCAATAGTTCACATCACCATGTGATTAACACCCATAGTCCACATCGATATGTGACCAACACCCAAAGGGTTTTATAAGAGTCGGTAATCTAGTTCACATCGTTGTGTGATTAACACCCAAAGAGTACTAAGGTGTGATCATGTTTTGCTTTGTGAGATAATTTTAGTCACCGGGTCTGTTATATTCAGATCCGTAAGTATTTTGCGAATTCTATGTCTACAATGCTCTGCACGGAGCTACACTAGCTAATTGCTCCCACTTTCAATATGTATCTAGATCGAGAGTTAGAGTCATCCAGATCTGTGTCAAAACTTGCATCGACGTAATTTTTATGATGAACCTTTTGTCACCTCCATAATCAAGAAATATTTCCTTATTCCACTAAGGATAATTTTTGACCAATGTCCAGTGATCTACTCTTAGATCACTATTGTACTCCCTTGCTTAACACAGTGTAGGGTATACAATAGATCTAGTACACATCATGGCATACTTTATAGAACCTATGGCTGAGGCATAGGGAATGACTTTCATTCTCTTTCTATCTTCTGCCGTGGTCGGGCTTTGAGTCTTACTCAATTTCATACCTTGTAACACAGCCAAGAACTCTTTCTTTAACTGTTCCATTTTTGAACTACTTCAAAATATTGTCAAGGTATGTACTCATTGAAAAAACTTATCAAGCGTCTTGATCTATCTCTATAGATTTTGATGCTTAATATGTAAGCAGCTTCACCGAGGTCTTTTTCTGGAAAATTCCTTTCAAACACTCCTTTATGCTTTGTAGAATAATTCTACATTATTTCCGATCAACAATATGTCATTCACATATACTTATCAGAAATGTTGTAGTGCTCCCACTCACTTTCTTGTAAATACAGGCTTCATCGCAAGTCTGTATAAAACTATATGCTTTGATCAACTTATCAAAGTGTATATTCCAACTCCGAGATGCTTGCACCAGTCCATAGATGGATCGCTGGAGCTTGCATATTTTGTTAGCACCTTTAGGATTGACAAAACCTTTTGGTTGCATCGTATACAACTCTTCTTTAGTAAATCCATTAAGGAATGCGGTTTTGTTTATCCATTTGCCAGATTTCATAAAATGCGGCAATTGCTAACATGATTCAGACAGACTTAAGCATAGATACGAGTGAGAAAATCTCATCGTAGTCAACACCTTGAACTTGTCGAAAACCTTTGCAACAATTCTAGCTTTGTAGATAGTAACACTACTATCAGCGTCCGTCTTCCTCTTGAAGATCCATTTATTTTCTATGGCTTGCCGATCATCGGACAAATCCATCCAAGTCCATACTTTGTTCTCATACATGGACCATATCTCAGATTTCATGGCCTCAAACCATTTCGCGAAATCTGGGCTCACCATCGCTTCTTCATAGTTCGTAGGTTCGTCATGGTCAAGTTGCATGACCTCCAGAACAGGATTACCGTACCACTCTGGTGCGGATCTCACTCTGGTTTACCTACGAGATTCGGCAGTAACTTGATCTGAAGTTATATGATCATCATCATTAGCTTCCTCACTAATTGGTGTAGTAGTCACAGGAATAGATTTCTGTAATGAACTACTTTCCAATAAGGGAGAAGGTACAATTACCTTATCAAGTTCTACTTTCCTCCCACTCACTTCTTTTGAGAGAAACTCCTTCTCTAGAAAAACTCCGAATTTAGCAACGAAAAGTCTTGCCTTCGGATTTGTGATAGAAGGTGTACCCAACAGTCTCCTTTGGGTATCCTATGACGACATACTTCTCCAATTTGGGTTCGAGCTTATCATGTTGAAGCTTATTCACATAAGCATCGCAGTCCCAAACTTTAAGAAACGACAACTTTAGTTTCTTGCCAAACCACAGTTCAGATTGTGTCGTCTCAACGGACTTAGATGGTGCCCTATTTAACGTGAATGCAGCTGTCTCTAATGCATAACCCCAAAACGATAGTGGTAGATCGGTAAGAGACATCATGGATCGCACTATATCTAATAAAGTACGGTTATGACGTTCAGACACACCATTACACTATGGTGTTCCAGGTGGCGTGAGTAGTGAAACTATTTCACATTGTTTTAGTTAAAGACCAAACTCGTAACTCAAATATTTTACCTCTGCGATCATATCGTAGAAACTTCTATTTTCTTGTCACGATGATTTTCCACTTCACTCTGAAATTCTTTGAACTTTTCAAATGTTTCAGACTTATGTTTCATCAAGTAGATATACCCATATCTGCTCAAATCATATGTGAAGGTCAGAAAATAACGATACCCGCCGCGAGCTTCAACACTCATCGGATCACATACATCAGTATGTATTATTTCCAATAAGTCAGTTGCTTGCTCCATTGTTCCGGAGAACGGGGTCTTTAGTCATCTTGCCCATAAGGCATGGTTCGCAAGCACCAAGTGATTCATAATCAAGTGATTCCAAAATCCCATCAGCATGGAGTTTCTTCATGCGCTTTACACCAATATGACCTAAACGGCAGTGCTACAAATAAGTTGCACTATCACTATTAACTTTGCATCTTTTGGTTTCAATATTATGATTATGTGTATCACTACGATCGAGATCCAACAAACTATTTTCATTGGGTGTGTAACCATATAAGGTTTTATTCATGTAAACAGAACAACAATTTATTCTCTTACTTAAATGAATAACCGTATTACAATAAACATGATCAAATCATATTCATGCTTAACGCAAACACCAAATAACACTTATTCAGGTTCAACACTAATCCCGAAAGTATAGGGAGTGTACGATGATGATCATATCAATCTTGGAACCACTTCCAACACACATCGTCACTTTTTACCCTTAACTAGTCTCTGTTTATTCTACAACTCCCGTTTTGAGTTACTAATCTTAGCAACTGAACTAGTATCAAATACTAAGGGGTTGCTATAAACACTAGTAAAGTACACATCAATAGCATGTATATCAAATATACTTATGTTCACTTTGCCATCCTTCTTATCTGCCAATCACTTGGGGTAGTTCCGCTTCCAGTGACCAGTCCCTTTGCAGTAGAAACACTTAGTCTTAGGCTTAGGACCAGACTTGGGCTTCTTCACTTGAGCAGCAACTTTCTTGCCGTTCTTCTTGAAGTTCCCCTTCTTCCCTTTGCCCTTTTCTTGAAACTAGTGATCTTGTCAACCATCAACACTTGATGCTCATTCTTGATTTCTACCTTCGTCGATTTCATCATCATGAAAAGCTCGGGATTCGTTTTCGTCATCCCTTGTATACTATAGTTCATCACGAAGTTCTACTAACTTGGTGATGGTGACTAGAGAATTCTGTCAATCACTATCTTATCTGGAAGATTAACTCCCACTTGATTCAAGCGATTGTTGTACTCAGACAATCTGGGCACATGCTCACTAGTTGAGCAACTCTCCTCCATCCTTTAGCTATAGAACTTGTTGGAGACTTTCATATCTCTCAACTCGGGTATTTGCTTGAAATATTAACTTCAACTCCTGGAACATCTCATATGCTCCATGACGTTCAAAACGTCTTTGAAGTCCCGATTCTAAGCCGTTAAGCATGGTGCACTAAACTATCAAGTAGTCATCATATTTAGCTAGCCAAACGTTCATAACGTCAGCATCTACTCCTGTAATAGGTCTATCACCTAGCGGTGCATCAAGGACATAATTCCTCTGTGCAGCAATGAGGATAAACCTCAGATCACGGATCCAATCCGCATCATTGCTACTAACATCTTTCAACACAATTTTTCTCTAGGAACATATCAAAATAAACATATGAAAGCAATAACGCGAGCTATTGATCTACAACATCATTTGCAAAATACTACCAGGACTAAGTTCATGATAAATTTAAGTTTAATTAATCATATTACTTAAGAACTCCCACTTAGATAGACTTCCCTCTAATCCTCTAAGTGATCACGTGATCCAAATCAACTAAACCATGTCTGATCATCACATGAGATGGAGTAGTTTCATTGGTGAACATCGCTATGTTGATCATATCTACTATATGATTAGCACTCGACCTTTTGGTCTCCATGTTCCGAGGCCATATCTGTATATGATTGGCTCGTCAAGTATAACCTGAGTATTCCGCGTGTGCAACTGTTTTGCACTCGTTGTATTTGAACGTAGAGCCTATCACACCCGATCATCACGTGGTGTCTCAGCATGAAGAACTTTCGCAACGGTGCATACTCAGGGAGAACACTTCTTGATAATTTAGTGAGAGATCATCTTATAATGCTACCGTCAATCAAAGCAAGATAAGATGCATAAAAGATAAACATCACATGCAATCAATATAAGTGATATGATATGGCCATCATCATCTTGTGCCTTTGATCTCCATCTCCAAAGTACTGTCATGATCTCTATCCTCACCGGCATGACACCATGATCTCCATCATCTTGATCTATATCAATGTGTCGTCACACGGTCGTCTCGCCAACTATTGCTCTTGCAACTATTGCTATCGCATAGTGATAAAGTAAAGCAATTATTTGGTGCTTGCATCTTATGCAATAAAGAGACAACCATAAGGCTTTTGCCAGTTGCCGATAACTTTAACAAAACACGATCATCTCATACAACAACTTATATCTCATCACGTTTTGACCATATCACATCACAACATGCCCTGCAAAAACAAGTTAGACGTCCTCTACTTTGTTGTTGCAAGTTTTACGTGGCTGCTACGGGCTTAAGCAAGAACCAATCTTACCTACGCATCAAAACCACAACGATAGTTTGTCAAGTTGGTGCTGTTTTAACCTTCGCAAGGACCGGGCGTAGCCATACTCGGTTCAACTAAAGTTGGAGAAACTGTCACCCGCTAGCCACCTTTGTGCAAAGCACGTCGGGAGAACCGGTCTCGCGTAAGCGTACGCGTAATGTCGGTCCGGGCCGCTTCATCCAACAATACCGCCGAACCAAAGTATGACATGCTGGTAAGCAGTATGACTTATATCGCCCACAACTCACTTGTGTTCTACTCATGCATATAACATAAAACCATAAAAACCTAGGCTCGGATGCCACTTTTGGGGAACGTAGTAATTTCAAAAAAATTCCTACGCACACGCAAGATCATGGTGATGCATAGCAACGAGGGGGGGAGTATGATCTACGTACCTCGTATATCGACAACGGAAGCGTTTGGTTGATGCAGTCGTACGTCTCCACGGCCCGACCGATCAAGCACCGAAACTACGGCACCTCCGAGTTCTAGCACACGTTCAGCTCAATGATGATCCCCGGACTACGATCCAGCAAAGTGTCGGGGAAGAGTTCCGTCAGCACGACGGCGTGGTGACGATCTTGATGAACTACTGCAGCAGGGCTTCGCCTACATATTCTACGAAGATCTTTATCGGTCAGACCGCATAACAACATACGTTGTTCCCTTTGTCATCGGTATGTTACTTGCCCGAGATTCGATCGTCGGTATCCAATACCTAGTTCAATCTCATTACCGGCAAGTCTCTTTACTCGTTCTGTAATACATCATCCCGCAACTAACTCATTAGTTGCAATGCTTGCAAGGCTTTAAGTGATGTGCATTACCGAGAGGGCCCAGAGATACCTCTCCGACAATCGGAGTGACAAATCCTAATCTCGAAATACGCCAACCCAACATTTACCTTTGGAGACACCTGTAGAGCTCCTTTATAATCACCCAGTTACGTTGTGACGTTTGGTAGCACACAAAGTGTTCCTCCGGCAAACGGGAGTTGCATAATCTCATAGTCACAGGAACATGTATAAGTCATGAAGAAAGCAATAGCAACATACTAAACGATCGGGTGCTAAGCTAATGGAATGGGTCATGTCAATCAGATCATTCACTTAATGATGTGATCCCATTAATCAAATGACAACTCATGTCTATGGTTAGGAAACATAACCATCTTTGATCAACGAGCTAGTCAAGTAGAGGCATACTAGTGACACTCTGTTTGTCTATGTATTCACACATGTATTATGTTTCCGGTTAATACAATTCTAGCATGAATAATAAACATTTATCATGAAATAAGGAAATAAATAATAACTTTATTATTGCCTCTAGGGCATATTTCCTTCACGCCCCCCACTTGGCCACCTCCTTCTCTCTCCCACTATGGCCCATTAACTCCCCGGGGGGTTCCGGTAACCCCCCCGGTACTCTGGTAATTGCCCGAACTTATCCGAAACCATTCCAGTGTCCAAACATAGCCTTCCATTATATAAATCTTTATGTCTCGACCATTTCGAGACTCGTCATCATGTCCGTGATCACATCTGGGACTCCGAACTACCTTCGGTACATCAAAACACATAAACTCATAATACCGATCGTCAATGAACGTTAAGCGTGCGAACCCTACGGGTTCGAGACCTATGTAGATATGACCGAGACTCACTTCCGGTCAATAACCAATAGCGGAACCTGGATGCTCATATTGGTTCCTACATATTCTATGAAGATCTTTATCGGTCAAACCGCATAACAACATACGTTGTTTCCTTTGTCATCGGTATGTTACTTGCCCGAGATTCGATCGTTGGTATCATCATACCTAGTTCAATCTTGTTACAGGCAAGTCTCTTTACTCATTCTGTAATGCACCATCTTGTAACTAACTCATTAGTCACATTGCTTGCAAGGCTTTATAGTGATGTGCATTACCGAGAGGGCCCAGAGATACCTCTCCGATAATCGGAGTGACAAATCCTAATCTCGATCTATGCCAACTCAACAAACACCATCGGAGACACCTGTAGAGCATCTTTATAATCACCCAGTTACGTTGTGACGTTTGATAGCACACTAAGTGTTCCTCCGGTATTCGGGAGTTGCATAATCTCATAGTCATAGGAACATGTATAAGTTATGAAGAAAGCAATAGCAATAAACTAAACAATCATAGTGCAAAGCTAATGGATGGGTCAAGTCAATTGCATCATTCTCTAATGATTTGATCCCGTTCATCAAATGACAACTCTTGTCCATGGCTAGGAAACTTAACCATCTTTGATTAACGAGCTAGTCAAGTAGAGACATACTAGTGACACTCTGTTTGTCTATGTATTCACACATGTACTAAGTTTCCGGTTCATACAATTCTAGCATGAATAATAAACATTTCATGATATAAGGAAATATAAATAACAACTTTATTATTGCCTCTAGGGCATATTTACTTCACAATATTGGTTCTACAACTGGATCTGATCAAAGATAGAGAGGAAGAATTTTCATAGATACTGTGATTCTCTGGTCGCTTCGAACTATCATCAGATGTGATTGCAGAAAGTCAATTGTGGATGGATGGATGGAGTAAGTAGTTAATTAGGTACTATGATTCTCTGGTCGCTTCGAACTATCATCAGATGTAACTGCATTAACAGATGATAATACTTGATCTAGCGCACATGGATCATGGATGGCAGCAAAATGACACTTGACAGGTGTGCAAACATGAACTATGTATGCTGACAGGAATCACCCGAGGCCTATTGTTGAATCACCAAAGGTAAAGACGGAGAAGAATCAGGGGTACAGAAGAAGAGGCACAATTAACTAATCAATGCCCAACAGAATCCATAATGCTGGTGGATCAAATTATCTCTGGTAGCAAAGTATATAACATAAAAAATCCTCTTTACAAAGAGAACTTCTATCCGACAGTAGACTGACATTTCCTGATCAACAAAATAAATACTTTGGAAAGTTTTGTGGGGCGAAAACCTGGTAGCACATTGATGCGGCTTGAAGCTACGTCGGTATTTCCCCAAAGAGGAAGGGATGATGCTGCACAGCGACGGTAGGTATTTCCCTCAGTGATGAAATCAAGGTTATCGAACCAGTAGGAGAACCAAGCAACAACACGTAAACGACACCTGCACACAAATAACTGTTGGAAATATGCCCTAGAGGCAATAATAAAATAGTTATTATTATATTTCCTTGTTCATGCTATAATTGTGTTATCTGGAAATCGTAATACATGTGTGAATACATAGACCACAACATGTCCCTAGTGAGCCTCTAGTTGACTAGCTCGTTGATCAATAGATGGTTACGGTTTCCTGACCATGGACATTGGATGTCGTTGACAACGGGATCACATCATTAGGAGAATGATGTGATGGACAAGACCCAATCCTAAGCCTTGCACAAGATCGTGTAGTTCGTATGCTAAAGCTTTTCCAATGTCGAGTATCCTTTCCTTAGACCATGAGAATGTGCAGCTCCCGGTGTAGGAGTACTTTGGGTGTGCCAAACGTCACAACGTAACTGGGTGGCTATAAAGGTACACTATGGGTATCCCTGAAAGTATCTGTTGGGTTGGCACAAATCGAGACTGGGATTTGTCACTCCATATGATGGAGAGGTATCTCTGGGCCCACTCGGTAAGACATCATCGTAATGAGCTCAATGTGACTAAGGGGTTGGTCACGAGATGATGTGTTACAGAACAAGTAAAGATACTTGCCGTAACGAGATTGAACAAGGTATCGGTATACCGACGATCGAATCTTTGGCAAGTGCTATACCGGTAGACAAAGGGAATCGTATACGGGATTGATTGAATCCTTGACATCGTGGTTCATCCGATGAGATCATCATGGAACATGTGGGAGACAACACGGGTATCCAGATCCCGCTGTTGGTTATTGGCCGGAGAGATGTCTCGGTCATGTCTGCATGGTTCCCGAACCCATAGGGTCTACACACTTAAGGTTCGATGACGCTAGGGTTATAGGGAATAGAAGTACGTGGTTACGAATGTTGTTCGGAGACCCGGATGAGATCCAAGACATCACGAGGAGTTCCGGAATGGTCCGGAGGTAAAGATTTATATATGGGAAGTCCCGTTTTGGACACCAGCAGTGTTCTGGGCGTTATCCGTAACGTACCAAGACCACCAGAAGGGTTCGGGGGTCCACCGGGAGGGGCCACCAGCCCCGGAGGCTTGCGTGGGCCAAGTGTGGGAAGGGACCAGCCCCTAGGTGGGCTGGTGCGCCTCCCACAAGAGGCCCAAGGCGCATGGAAGGGGAGAAGGGGGAAACCCTAGCTCAGATGGGCCTAAGGCCCACCTAGGGTGCGCCCCCCCTCTCTCCCCCTCTAGCTGCCCCCTAGATGCATCTAGGGCTGGCCGACACCCCTAGGGGGGAACCCTAGATGGGTGCGTAGCCCCACCCCTCCCCCTATATATAGTGGGGGTTTGGGGGCTGCCAGAGACACGAGTCTCCCTCCCTCTTGGCGCAGCCCTACCCCTCTCCCTCCTCATCTCTCGCAGTGCTTGGAGAAGCCCTGCTGGAGTGCCACGCTCCTCCACCACCACCACGCCGTCGTGCTGCTGCTGGATGGAGTCTTCCCCAACCTCTCCCTCTCCCCTTGCTGGATCAAGGCGCGGGAGACGTCATCGGGCTGCACGTGTGTTGAATGCGGAGGCACCGTTGTTCGGTGCTTAGATCGGATTCGGTCGTGATCTGAATCGCTTCGTGTACGACTCCTTCATCCGTGTTCTTGTAACTCTTCCGTTCCACGATCTTCAAGGGTATGAAGATACACTCCCCTCTCTCTCGTTGCTAGTCTCTCCATAGATTGATCTTGGTGATGCGTAGACATTTTTTAATTTCTGCAACGATCCCCAATAGTGGCATCATGAGCCAGGTCTATGCGATGTTTCTATGCACGAGTAGAACACAAGTTGTTGTGGGCGTCGATTTTGTCAATTTACTTGCCGTTACTAGTCTTATCTTGATTCAGCGGCCTCGTGGGATGAAGCGGCCCGGACCGACCTTACACGTACTCTTATGTGAGACTGGTTCCACCGACTGACATGCACTAGTTGCATAAGGTGGCTAGCGGGTGTCTGTCTCTCCCACTTTAGTCGTGGATTCGATGAAAAGGTTCCTTATGAAGGGTAAATAGAAATTGGCATATCACGTAGAGGTTTTGGCATAGGTAAGAAACGTTCTTGCTAGAAACCTATAGCAGCCACGTAAAAACTTGCAACAACAATTAGAGGACGTCTAACTTGTTCTTGCAGCATATGCCGTGTGATGTGATATGGCCAAAAGGATGTGATGAATGATATATGTGATGTATGAGATTGATCATGTTCTTGTAATAGGAATCACGACTTGCATGTCGATGAGTATGACAACTGGCAGGAGCCATAGGAGTTGTCTTAATTTATTTATGACCTGTGTGTCAACATAAACGTCATGTAATTACTTTACTTTATCGCTAACCATTAGCCATAGTAGTAGAAGTAATAGTTGGCGAGACAACTTCATGAAGACACGATGATGGAGATCATGATGATGGAGGTCATGGTGTCATGCCGGTGACGATGATGATCATGGCGCCCCGAAGATGGAGATCAAAAGGAGCAAAATGATATTGGCCATATCATGTCACTATTTGATTGCATGTGATGTTTATCATGTTTTTACATCTTATTTGCTTAGAACGATGGTAGCTTAAATAAGATGATCCCTTGCAATAATTTCAAGAAAGTGTTCCCCCTAACTGTGCACCGTAGCTAAGGTCTGTTGTTTCGAAGCACCACATGATGATCGGGTGTGATAGGTTCTAACGCTCGCATACAACGGGTGTAAGCCAGATTTACACACGTAATACACTTAGGTTGACTTGACGAGCCTAGCATTTACAGACATGGCCTCGGAACACGGAAGACCGAAAGGTCAAACATGAGTCGTATAGAAGATACGATCAACATAAAGATGTTCACCGATGATGACTAGTCCATCTCACGTGATGATCGGACACGGCCTAGTTGATTCGGATTATGTATCACTTAGATGACTAGAGGGTTGTCTATCTGAGTGGGAGTTCATTAAATAATTTGATTAGATGAACTTAATTATCATGAACATAGTCTAAAAACTTTGCAATATGTCTTGTAGATCAAATGGCCCACGCTAATGTTGCCCTCAACTTCAACGCGTTCCTAGAGAAAACCAAGCTGAAAGACGATGGTAGCAACTACACGGACTAGGTCCGTAACCTGAGGATTATCCTCATAGCTGCATAGAAAGCATATGTCCTTGAAGCACCGCTAGGTGATGCACCTGTTTTCCCAGCAACTCACGACGTTATGAACGCCTGGTAGTCGCGTAGTGATGATTACTCCCTGGTTCAGTGCGGCATGCTTTACAGCTTAGAACCGGGGCTCCAAAAGCGTTTTGAGCAGCACGGAGCATATGAGATGTTCCAAGAGCTGAAAATGGTTTTCCAAGCTCATGCCCGGGTTGAGAGATATGAAGTCTCCGACAAGTTCTACAGTTGTAAAATGGAGGAGAATAGTTATGTCAGCGAGCACATACTCAAAATGTCTGGGTTGCACAACCGCTTATCTCAGCTGGGAGCTAATCTCCCTGATGATGCGGTCATTGACAGAATCCTTTAGTCACTCCCACCTAGCTACAAGAGCTTTGTGATGAACTTCAATATGCAGGGGATGTAAAAGACCATTCCTGAGGTATATTCAATGCTGAAATCAGCGGAGGTGGAGATCAAAAAGGAACATCAAGTGTTGATGGTGAATAAAACCACTAAGTTCAAGAAAGGCAAGGGTAAGAAGAACTTCAAGAAGGATGGCAAGGGAGTTGCCGCGCCCGGTAAGCCATTTGTTGGGAAGAAGACAAAGCATGGACCCAAGCCTGAGACTGAGTGCTTTTATTGCAAGGGAAACAGTCACTGGAAGCGGAACTGCCCCAAGTACTTAGCGGATAAGAAGGCCGGCAATACCAAAGGTATATGTGATATACATGTTATTGATGTGTACCTAACCAGCGCTCGTAGTAGCTCCTGGGTATTTGATACCGGTGCGGTTTCTCATATTTGTAACTCAAAACAGGAGCTACGGAATAAGCGGAGACTGGCAAAGGACGAGGTGACGATGCACGTCGGGAATGGTTCCAAGGTCGATGTGATCGCCTTCGGCACGCTACCTCTACATTTACACCTACGGGATTAGTTTTAAACCTCAATAATTGTTATTTAGTACCAGCTTTGAGCATGAACATTGCATCTGGATCTCGTTTAATGCGAGATGGCTACTCATTTAAATCTGAGAATAATGGTTGTTCTATTTATATGAGAGACATGTTTTATGGTCATGCCCCGCTAGTCAATGGTTTATTCTTATTTAATCTCAAACGTGATGTTACACATATTCATAGTGTGAATGCCAAAAAATGTAAGGTTGATAATGATAGTCCCACATACTTGTGGCACTGCCGCCTTGGTCACATTGGTGTCCAACGCATGAAGAAACTCCATGCAGATGGACTTTTGGAATCTCTTGATTATGAATCATTTGACACATGCGAACCATGCCTCATGGGCAAAATGACCAAGACTCCGTTCTTCGGAACAATAGAGCGAGCAACCAACTTATTGGAAATCATACATACTGATGTGTGCGGTCCAATGAGCATTGAGGCTCGCGGTGGTTATCGCTATGTTCTCACCCTCACGGATGACTTAAGTGGATATGGGTATGTCTACTTAATGAAACACAAGTCTGAGACATTTGAAAAGTTCAAGGAATTTCAGAGTGAGGTTGAGAATCAACGTGACATGAAAATCAAGTTCTTACGATCAGATCGTGGGGGAGAATATTTGAGTCACGAATTTGGCATGCACTTAAGGAAATGTGGAATTGTTTCACAACTCACACCACCTGGGACACCTCAGCGTAATGGTGTGTCTGAACGTCGTAATCGCACTCTATTGGATATGGTGCGATCTATGATGTCTCTTACCAATCTACCGCTATCATTTTGGGGTTATGCTATAGAGACTGCCGCATTCACTTTAAATAGGGCTCCGTCGAAATCCGTTGAGACGACACTGTATGAATTGTGGTTTGGGAAGAAACCTAAGCTGTCGTTTCTGAAAGTTTGGGGATGTGATGCTTATGTCAAGAAACTTCAACCTGAAAAGCTCGAACCCAAATCGGAAAAATGTGTCTTCATAGGATACCCTAAGGAAACTATTGGGTATACCTTCTACCTCAGATCCGAAGGCAAGATCTTTGTTGCCAAGAATGGATCCTTTCTAGATAAAGAGTTTCTCTCGAAAGAAGTATGTGGGAGGAAAGTAGAACTTGATGAAGTATTGCCTCTTGAACCAGAGATTAGCGCAGCTCAAGAAAATGTTTGTGTGGTGCCTGCACCGACTAGAGAGGAAGTTAATGAAGATGATCATGAAACTTCATATCAAGTTTCTACTAAACTTCGTAGGTCCACAAGGACACGTTCCGCACCAGAGTGGTACGGCGACCCTGTCCTGGAAATCATGTCGTTAGACAATGGTGAACCTTTGAACTATGAAGAAGCGATGGCGGGCCCGGATTCTGACAAATGGCTTGAAGCCATGAAATCCGAGATAGGATCCATGTATGAAAACAAAGTCTGGACTTTGACTGACTTGCCCGATGATCGATGAGCCATAGAAAATAAATGGATCTTTAAGAAGAAGACAGACGCGGATGGTAATGTAACCATCTATAAGGCTCGGCTTGTCGCTAAGGGTTATCGACAAGTTCAAGGGGTTGACTATGATGAGACCTTCTCACCCGTAGCGAAGCTGAAGTCTGTCCGAATCATGTTAGCAATTGCTGCATTCTATGATTATGAGATATGGCAAATGGACATCAAAACGACATTCCTTAATGGTTTCCTTAAGGAATAATTGTATATGATGCAGCCGGAAGGTGTTGTCGATCCTAAGAATGCTGACAAGGTATGCAAGCTCCAACGCTCGATCTATGGGCTGGTGCAAGCATCTCGGAGTTGGAACATTCATTTTGATGAGATGATCAAAGCGTTTGGGTTTACACAGATTTATGGAGAAGCCTGTGTTTACAAGAAAGTGAGTGGGAGCTCTGTAGCATTTCTCATATTATATGTGGATGACATACTATTGATGGGAAATGATATAGAACTCTTGGAAAGCATAAAGGCCTACTTGAATAAGTGTTTTTCAATGAACGACCTTGGAGAAGCTGCTTACATATTAGGCATCAAGATCTATAGAGATAGATCGAGACGCCTCATTGGTCTTTCACAAAGCACGTACCTTGACAAGATATTGAAGAAGTTCAATATGGATCAGTCCAAGAAGGGGTTCTTGCCTGTATTGCAAGGTGTGAGATTGAGCACGGCTCAATGCCTGACCATGGTAGAAGATAGAGAAAAGATGAGTGTCATCAGCCTCGGCCATAGGGTCTATTATGTATGCCATGCTGTGTACCAGACCTGATGTAAACCTTGCCGTAAGTTTGGTAGGAAGGTACCAAAGTAATCCCGGCATGGAACACTGGACAGCAGTCAAGAATATCCTGAAGTACCTGAAAAGGACTAAGGATATGTTTCTCGTTTATGGAGGTGACGAAGAGCTCATCGTAAAGGGTTACGTCAATGCTACTTTTGACACAGATCTGGATAACTCCAAGTCACAAACCGGATACGTGTGTATTTTGAATGGTAGGGCAGTCAGCTGGTGCAGTTGCAAGCAAAGCGTCATGGCGGGATCTACATGTGAAGCGGAGTACATGGTAGCCTCGGAGGCAGTACATGAAGCAATCTGTATGTAGGAGTTCATTACCGACCTAGGAGTTATTCCCAATGCATCGGGCCCGATGACTCTCTTCTGTGACAACACTGGAGCCATTGCCCTTGCCAAGGTGCCCAGGTTTCACAAGAAGACCAGGCATATCAAGCGTCGCTTCAACTCCATTCGTGAAAATGTTCAAAATGGACACATGCATATTTGTAAAGTGCGTACGGACCTGAATGTCGCAGATCCGTTGACTAAACCCCTTCCATGAGCAAAACATGATCAACACCAGAACGATATGGGTGTTCGATTCATCACAATGTAACTAGATTATTGACTCTGGTGCAAGTGGGAGACTGTTGGAAATATGCCCTAGAGGCAATAATAAAATAGTTATTATTATATTTCCTTGTTCATGATAATTGTTTATTGTTCATGCTATAATTGTGTTATCCGGAAATCACAATACATGTGTGAATACATAGACCACAACATGTCCCTAGTAAGCCTCTAGTTGACAAGCTCGTTGATCAATAGATGGTTACGGTTTCCTGACCATGGACATTGGATGTCATTGACAATGGGATCACATCATTAGGAGAATGATATGATGGACAAGACCCAATCCTAAACCTAGCACAAGATCGTGTAGTTCGTATGCTAAAGCTTTTCCAATGTCGAGTATCCTTTCCTTAGAACATGAGATTGTGCAACTCCCAGATACCGCAGGAGTACTTTGGGTGTGCCAAACATCACAACGTAACTGGGTGGATATAAAGGTACACTACGGGTATCCCCGAAAGTATCTGTTGGGTTGGCACGAATCGAGACTGGGATTTGTCACTCCGTATGATGGAGAGGTATCTTTGGGCCCACTCGGTAAGACATCATCGTAATGAGCTCAATGTGACTAAGGGGTTGGTCATAGGATGATGTGTTACAGAACGAGTAAAGAGACTTGTCGTAACGATATTGAATAAGGTATCGGTATACCGACGATCGAATCTCGGGCAAGTGTTATACCGGTAGACAAAGGGAATCGTATACGGGATTGATTGAATCCTTGACATCATGGTTCATCCGATGAGATCATTGTGGAACATGTGGGAGCGAACATGGGTATCCAGATCCCGCTATTGGTTATTGGCTGGAGAGATGTCTCGGTCATGTCTGCATGGTTCCCGAACCCGTAGGGTCTACATACTTAAGGTTCGATGACGCTAGGGTTATAGGGAATAGAAGCACGTGGTTACCGAATGTTGTTCGGAGTCCCGGATGAGATCCCGGACGTCACGAGGAGTTCCGGAATGGTCCAGAGGTAAAGATTTATATATGGGAAGTCCCGTTTTAGACACCGGAAGTGTTCTGGGCGTTATCCGTAACGTACCGGGACCACCGGGAGGGGCCACCAGCCCCGGAGGCTTGCGTGGGCCAAGTGTGGGAAGGGACCAGCCCCTAGGTGGGCTGGTGCGCCTCCCACAAGAGGCCAGGGCACATGGAAGGGGAGAAGGGGGAAACCCTAGGCTCATATGGGCCTTAGGCCCACCTAGGGTGCGCCCCCCCTCTCTCCCCCTCTGGCCGCCCCCCTACATGCATCTAGGGCTGGCCGCCACCCCTAGGGGGGAACCCTAGATGGGGGCGCAGCCCCTCCCCTCCCTCTATATATAGTGGGGGGTTTTGGGGCTGCTAGAGACACGAGTGTTGAACGCGGAGGCACCGTTGTTCGGTGCTTAGATCGGATTCGGCCGCGATCTGAATCGCTTCGTGTATGACTCCTTCATCCGCGTTCTTGTAACGCTTCCGTTTCGCGATCTTCAAGGGTATGAAGATACACTCCCCTCTCTCTCGTTGCTAGTCTCTCCATAGATTGATCTTGGTGATGCGTAGAAATTTTTTAATGTCTGCAACGATCCCCAACAATAACAAGTACTCATAACCCGACGTACTAAAGGGGTTGTCAATCCCTTTCGGGTAACGGCGCCAGAAATTGGCAAACGGACGTGAATAAATTGTAGTAGATTGATAGATCGAATGCCAAATAAAATAAATAAGAATAAAATGCAGGAAGGTATTTTTGTATTTTGGGGTTTAATGGATCTGAAAATAAAAGGCAAATAAAATAGATCACAAAGGCAAATAATATGAGAATGAGACCCGGGGGATGTAGCTTTCACTAGTGGCTTCTCTCGAGAAAAATAGCAAACGGTGGATAAACGAATTATTGTTGGGCAATTGATAGAACTGTTGGGGAACGTAGCAGAATTTAAAATTTTCTATGCATCACCAAGATCAATCTATGGAGTCATCTAGCAACGAGGGAAGAGGAGTGCATCTACATACCCTTGTAGATCGCGAGCGGAAGCGTTCAAGAGAAACGGGTTGATGGAGTCGTACTCGTCGTGATCTAAATCACCGATGACCGAGCGCCGAACGGACGGCACCTCCGCGTTCAACACACGTACGGTTGGGAAGACGTCTCCTCCTTCTTGATCCAGCAAGGGGAAGGAGAGGTTGATGGAGATCCAGCAGCACGACGGCGTGGTGGTGGAAGCAGCGGTGATCTCGGCAGGGCGCCAAGCTCCAACGAGAGAGAGAGGTGTTACGTGGGGAGAGGGAGGCGCCAGGGACTCAGGTGCGGCTTCCCTCCCCCCCCCCACTATATATAGGGCCCCTAAGGGGGGGCGCCGTCCCTAGGAGATCCAATCTCCAAGGGGGGCAGCGGCCAAGGGGGGACTTGCCCCCCAAGTCAGGTGGGGCGCCCCCCACCCCTAGGGTTTCCAACCCTAGGCGTAGGGGGAGGCCCATGGGGGGTGCACCAGCCCACTAGGGGCTGGTTCCCCTCCCACTTCAGCCCATGGGGTCCTCCAGGATAGGTGGCCCCACCCGGTGGACCCCCCGGGACCCTTCCGGTGGTCCTAGTACAATACTGATTACCCCCGAAACTTTCCCAATGGCCGAAACTGGACTTCCTATATATAAATCTTCACCTCCGGACCATTCCAGAACTCCTCGTGACGTCCGGGTCTCATCCGGGACTCCGAACAACTTTCGGGTTACCGCATACTAATATCTCTACAACCCTAGCGTCACCGAACCTTAAGTGTGTAGACCCTACGGGTTCGGGAGACACGCAGACATGACCGAGACGACTCTCCGGTCAATAACCAACAGCGGGATCTGGATACCCATGTTGGCTCCTACATGTTCCATGATGATCTCATCGGATGAACCATGATGTCGAGGATTCAATCAATCCCGTATTCAATTCCCTTTGTCAATCGGTACGTTACTTGCCCGAGATTCGATCGTCGGATCCTAATACCTCGTTCAATCTCGTTACGGCAAGTCACTTTACTCGTACCGCAATGCATGATCCCGTGACCAAACACTTGGTCACATTGAGCTCATTATGATGATGCATTACCGAGTGGGCCCAGAGATACCTCTCCGTCATACGGAGTGACAAATCCCAGTCTCGATCCGTGTCAACCCAACAAATACTTTCGGGGATACCTGTAGTATACCTTTATAGTCACCCAGTTACATTGTGACGTTTGGTACACCCAAAGCACTCCTACGGCATCCGGGAGTTACACGATCTCATGGTCTAAGGAAATGATACTTGACATTGGAAAAGCTCTAGCAAATGAACTACACGATCTTGTGCTATGCTTAGGATTGGGTCTTGTCCATCACATCATTCCCCTAATGACGGGATCCCATTATCAATGACATCCAATGTCCATAGTCAGGAAACAATGACTATCTATTGATCAACGAGCTAGTTAACTAGAGGCTCACTAGGGACATGTTATGGTCTATGTATTCACACATGTATTATGATTTCCAGATAACACAATTATAGCATGAACAATAGACAATTATCATGAACAAGGAAATATAATAATAATCATTTTATTATTGCCTCTAGGGCATATTTCCACAGTCTCCCACTTGCACTAGAGTCAATAATCTAGTTACATTGTGATGAATCGAACACCCATAGAGTTCTGGTGTTGATCATGTTTTGCTCACGGAAGAGGTTTAGTCAATGGATCTGCGACATTCAGATCCGTATGTACTTTGCAAATATCTATGTCTCCATCTTGAACATTTTCACGAATGGAGTTGAAGCGACGCTTGATGTGCCTGGTCTTCTTGTGAAACCTGGGCTCCTTGGCAAGGGCAATAGCTCCAGTGTTGTCACAGAAGAGAGTGATCGGCCCCGACGCATTGGGTATGACTCCTTGGTCGGTGATGAACTCCTTCGTCCAGATTGCTTCATGCGCTGCCTCCGAGGCTGCCATGTACTCCGCTTCACATGTAGATCCCACCACGACGCTTTGCTTGCAACTGCACCAGCTTACTGCCCCACCATTCAAAATATACACATATCCGGTTTGTGACTTAGAGTCATCCAGATTTGTGTCGAAGCTAGCGTCGACGTAACCCTTTACGGCGAGATCCTCGTCACCTCCATATACGAGAAACATATCCTTGGTCCTTTTCAGGTACTTCAGGATGTTCTTGACCGCTGTCCAGTGTTCCATGTCGGGATTACTTTGGTAACTACCTACCAAACTCACGTCAAGGTTTACATCAGGTCTGGTACACAGCATGACATACATGATAGACCCTATGGCTGAGGCATAGGGGACGACACTCATCTTTTCTCTATCTTCTGCCGTGGTCGGACACTGAGCTGAGCTCAATTTCACACTTGGCAACACAGGCAAGAACCCCTTCTTGGACTAATCCATATTGAACTTCTTCAATATCTTATCAAGGTATGTGCTTTGTGAAAGACCTATGAGGCGTCTCGATCTATCTCTATAGATCTTGATGCCTAATATGTAAGCAGCTTCTCCAAGGTCCTTCATTGAAAAACACTTATTCAAGTAGGACTTAATACTGTCCAAAAGTTCTATATCATTTCCCATCAAAAGTATGTCATCCACATATAATATGAGAAATGCTACAGAGCTCCCACTCACTTTCTTGTAAACGTAGGCTTCTCCATAAGTCTGCATAAACCCAAACGCTTTGATCATTTCATTAAAGCGAATGTTCCAACTCCGAGATGCTTGCACCAGCCCATAGATGGAGCGCTGGAGCTTGCATAAATTGTTAGCATTCTTAGGATCGACAAAACCTTCCGGCTGCATCATATACAATTCTTCCTTAAGAAAGCCGTTAAGGAATGCCGTTTTGACGTCCATCTGCCATATCTCATAATCATAGTATGTGGCAATTGCTAACATGATTCGAACGGACTTCAGCTTTGCTACGGGTGAGAAGGTCTCATCGTAGTCATTAGCGACAAGTCGAGCCTTATAGATGGTAACATTACCATCCGCGTCCGTCTTCTTCTTAAAGATCCATTTATTCTCTATTGCTCGTCGATCATCGGGCAAGTCTGTCAAAGTCCATACTTTGTTTTCATACATGGATCCTATCTCGGATTGCATGGCTTCAAGCCATTTGTTGGAATCTAGGCCCGCCATTGCTTCTTCATAGTTCGAAGGTTCACCGTTGTCTAACAACATGATTTCCAGGACTGGGTTGCCATACCATTCTGGTGTGGAACGTGTCCTTGTGGACCTTCGAAGTTTAGTAGCAACTTGATCTGAAGTACCTTGATCATTATCATTAACTTTCTCTCTAGTCGGTGTAGGCACCACAGGAACATCTTCCTGAGCTGCGCTACTTTCTGGTTCAAGAGGCAGTACTTCATCAAGTTCTACTTTCCTCCCACTTACTTCTCTCGAGAGAAACTATTTCTCCAGAAAGGACCCGTTCTTGGCAACAAAGATCTTGCCTTCGGATCTGAGGTAGAAGGTATACCCAATGGTTTCCTTAGGGTATCCTATGAAGACGCATTTTTCCGACTTGGGTTCGAGCTTTTCAGGTTGAAGTTTCTTGACATAAGCATCGCATCCCCAAACTTTTAGAAATGACAGCTTAGGTTTCTTCCCAAACCATAATTCATACGGTGTCATCTCAACGGATTTAGACGGTGCCCTATTTAAAGTGAATGTAGCTGTCTCTAGAGCGTAACCCCAAAAAGATAGCGGTAAATCAGTGAGTAACATCATAGATCGCACCATATCCAATAGAGTGCGATTACGACGTTCAGACACACCGTTACGCTGAGGTGTTCCAGGCGGTGTGAGTTGTGAAACAATTCCACATTTCCTTAAGTGCGTACCAAATTCGTGACTTAAATATTCTCCCCCATGATCTGATCGTAAGAATTTTATCTTTCGGTCACGTTGATTCTCTACCTCATTCTGAAATTCCTTGAACTTTTCAAAGGTCTCAAACTTGTGTTTCATCAAATAGACATACCCATATCTACTTAAGTCATCACTGAGAGTGAGAACATAATGATAGCCTCCGCGAGCCTCAACGCTCATTGGACCGCACACATCAGTATGTATAATTTCCAATAAGTTGGTTGCTCGCTCCATTGTTCCGGAGAACGGAGCCTTGGTCATTTTACCCATAAGGCATGGTTCGCATGTGTCAAATGATTCGAAATCAAGAGACTCCAAAAGTCCATCTGTATGGAGCTTCTTCATGCGTTTGACACCGATGTGACCAAGGCGGCAGTGCCACAGATATGTGGGACTATCATTATCAATCTTACATCTTTTGGTATTCACACTATGAATATGTGTAACATCACGTTCGAGATTCATTAAGAATAAACCATTGACCAGTGGGGCATGACCATAAAACATATCTCTCATATAATTAGAACAACCATTATTCTCGGATTTAAATGAGTAGCCATCTCGTATTAAACGAGATCCAGACACAGTGTTCATGCTCAAAGCTGGCACTAAATAACAATTATTGAGGTTTAAAACTAATCCCGTATGTAAATGTAGAGGTAGCGTGCCGACGGCGATCACATGGACCTTGGAACCATTCCCGACGCGCATCGTCACCTCGTCCTTCGCCAGTCTCCGCTTATTCCGCAGCTCCTGTTTTGAGTTACAAATATGAGCAACCGCACCGGTATCAAATACCCAGGAGCTACTACAAGTACTGGTAAGGTACACATCAATTACATGTATATCACATATACCTTTAGTGTTGCCGGCCTTCTTGTCCGCTAAGTATTTGGGGCAGTTCCGCTTCCAGTGTCCCTTTCCCTTGCAATAAAAGCACTCAGTCTCAGGTTTGGGTCCATTCTTTGGCTTCTTCCCGGCAGCTTGCTTACCGGGCGCGGCAACCCCCTTGTCGTCCTTCTTGAAGTTCTTCTTACCCTTGCCTTTCTTGAAACTAGTGGTTTTATTGACCATCAACACTTGATGTTCCTTTTTGATTTCCACCTCCGCTGATTTCAGCATTGAAAATACTTCAGGAATAGTTTTGACCATCCCCTGCATATTGTAGGTCATCACAAAGCTCTTGTAGCTAGGTGGGAGCGACTAAAGGATTCTGTTAATGACCGCCTCGTTCGAGAGGTTAATGTCCAGCTGGGACAAGCGGTTATGCAACCCAGACATTTTGAGTATGTGCTCACTGACAGAACTATTTTCCTCCATCTTACAACTGTAGAACTTGTCGGAGACTTCATATCTCTTGACCCGGGCATGAGCTTGGAAAACCATTTTCAGCTCTTCAAACATCTCATATGCTCTGTGTTGCTCAAAATGCTTTTGGAGCCCCGGTTCTAAGCTGTAAAGCATGCCGCACTGAACGAGGGAGTAATCATCAGCACGTGACTGCCAAGCGTTCATAACGTCTTGGTTCTCTGGGATGGGTGCGTCATCTAGCGGTGCTTCTAGGACATATGCTTTCTTGGCACCTATGAGGATGATCCTCAGGTTCCGGACCCAGTCCGTATAGTTGCTGCCATCATCTTTCAGCTTGGTTTTCTCTAGGAATGCGTTGAAGTTGAGGTTGACATGAGCGTTGGCCATTTGATCTACAAGACATTTTGCAAAGGTTTTTAGACTAAGTTCATGATAATTAAGTTCATCTAATCAAATTATTTAATAAACTCCCACTCAGACAGACATCCCTCAAGTCATCTAAGTGATACATGATCCGAGTCAACTAGGCCGTGTCCGATCATCACGTGAGACGGACTAGTCATCATCGGTGAACATCTTCATGTCGACCGTATCTTCTATATGACTCATGTTCGACCTTTCGGTCTTCCGTGTTCCGAGGCCATGTCTGTACATGCTAGGCTCGTCAAGTCAACCTAAGTGTATTGCGTGTGTAAATCTGGCTTACACCCGTTGTATTCGAACATTAGAATCTATCACACCTGATCATCACATGGTGCTTCAAAACAACGAACCTTCGCAACGGTGCACAGTTAGGGGGAACACTTTCTTGAAATTATTGTGAGGGATCATCTTATTTATGCTACCATCGTTCTAAGCAAATAAGATGTAAAACATGATAAACATCACATGCAATCAAATAGTGACATGATATGGCCAATATCATTTTGCTCCTTTTGATCTCCATCTTCGGGCGCCATGATCATCGTCGTCACCGGCATGACACCATGATCTCCATCATCATGATCTCCATCATCGTGTCTTCATGAAGTTGTCTCGTCAACTATTACTTCTACTACTATGGCTAGTGGTTAGCGATAAAATAAAGTAATTACATGACGTTTATGTTGACACGCAGGTCATAAATGAATTAAGACAACTCCTATGGCTCCTGCCGGTTGTCATACTCATCGACATGCAAGTCGTGATTCCTATTACAAGAACATGATCAATCTCATACATAACATATATCATTCATCACATCCTTTTGGCCATATCACATTGCATGGCACATGCTGCAAAAACAAGTTAGACGTCCTCTAATTGTTGTTGCAAGTTTTTATGTGGCTGCTATAGGTTTCTAGCAAGAACGTTTCTTACCTACGCCAAAACCACAACGTGATATGCCAATTTCTATTTACCCTTCATAAGGACCCTTTTCATCGAATCCGATCCGACTAAAGTGGGAGAGACAGACACCCACTAGCCACCTTATGCAACTAGTGCATGTCAGTCGGTGGAACCAGTCTCACGTAAGCGTACGTGTAAGGTCGGTCCGGGCCGCTTCATCCCACGATGCCGCTGAATCAAGATAAGACTAGTAACGGCAAGTAAATTTACAAAATCAACGCCCACAACAACTTGTGTTCTACTCGTGCATAGAAACTACGCATAGACCTAGCTCATGATGCCACTGTTGGGGAACGTAGCAGAATTTAAAATTTTCTACACATCGCCAAGATCAATCTATGGAGTCATCTAGCAACGAGGGAAGAAGAGTGCATCTACATACCCTTGTAGATCGCGAGCGGAAGCGTTCAAGAGAACGGGGTTGATGGAGTCGTACTCGTCATGATCCAAATCACCGATGACCGAGCGCCGAACGGACGGCACCTCCGCGTTCAACACACGTACGGTTGGAAAGACGTCTCCTCCTTCTTGATCTAGCAAGGGGAAGGAGAGGTTGATGGAGATCCAGCAGCACGACGGCGTGGTGGTGGAAGCAACGGTGATCTCGGTAGGGCTTCGCCAAGCTCCAACGAGAGAGAGAGAGAGAGAGAGAGAGAGAGGTGTTACGTGGGGAGAGGGAGGCGCCAGGGACTCGGGTGCATCTGCCCTCCCTCCCCCCCCCCACTATATATAGGGCCCCTAAGGGGGGGGCGCCGTCCCTAGGAGATCCAATCTCCAAGGGGGGGCGGCGGCCAAGGGGGGACTTGCCCCCCAAGTCAGGTGGGGCACCCCCACCCCTAGGGTTTCCAACCCTAGGCGCAGGAGGAGGCCCATGGGGGGCGCACCAGCCCACTAGGGGCTGGTTCCCCTCCCACTTCAGCCCATGGGGCCCTCCAGGATAGGTGGCCCCACCCGGTGGACCCCCCGGGACCCTTCCGGTGGTCCCGGTACAATACCGATTACCCCTGAAACTTTCCTAATGGACGAAACTAGACTTCCTATATATAAATCTTCACCTTCGGACCATTCCGGAACTCCTCGTGACGTCCGGGATCTCATCCGGAACTCCGAACAACTTTCAGGTTACCGCATACTAATATCTCTACAACCCTAGCGTCACTGAACCTTAAGTGTGTAGACCCTACGGGTTCAGGAGACACGCAGACATGACCGAGACGACTCTCCGGTCAATAACCAACAGCGGGATCTGGATACCCATGTTGGCTCCTATATGTTCCACGATGATCTCATCGGATGAACCACGATGTCGAGGATTCAATCAATCCCGTATTCAATTCCCTTTGTCAATCGGTACGTTACTTGCCCGAGATTCGATCGTCGGTATCCCAATACCTCGTTCAATCTTGTTACCGGCAAGTCACTTTACTCGTACCGCAATGCATGATCCCGTGACCAAACACTTGGTCAAATTGAGCTCATTATGATGATGCATTACCGAGTGGGCCCAGAGATACCTCTCCGTCATACGGAGTGACAAATCCCAGTCTCGATCCGTGTCAACCCAACAGATACTTTCGGGGATACCTGTAGTATACCTTTATAGTCACCCGGTTACGTTGTGACGTTTGGTACACCCAAAGCACTCCTACGGCATCCGGGAGTTACACGATCTCATGGTCTAAGGAAATGATACTTGATATTGGAAAAGCTCTAGCAAACGAACTACACGATCTTGTGCTATCCTTAGGATTGGGTCTTGTCCATCACATCATTCCCCTAATGCCGTGATCCCGTTATCAATGACATCCAATGTCCATAGTCAGGAAACCATGACTATCTATTGATCAACGAGCTAGTTAACTAGAGGCTCACTAGGGACATGTTATGGTCTATGTATTCACACATGTATTATGATTTCTGGATAACACAATTATAGCATGAACAATAGACAATTATCATGAACAAGGAAATATAATAATAATCATTTTATTATTGCCTCTAGGGCATATTTCCAACAAGAACTTCAAATAATCATGACGATATCCAGGCAATGATCATTATATAGGCATCACGCCCAAGATTAGTAGACCGACTCCTGCCTGCATCTACTACTATTACTCCACACATTGACCGTTATACAGCATGCATCTAGTGTATTAAGTTCATGGAGAAACGGAGTAATGCAATAAGAACGATGACATGATGTAGACAAGATCTATTTATGTAGAAAAATAGACCCCATCATTTTATCAGCAACGATATATATGTGTCGGTTCCCCTTCTGTCACTGGGATCAAGCACCGTAAGATCGAACCCACTACAAAGCACCTCTTCCCATTGCAAGATAAATAGATCAAGTTGGCCAAACAAAACCCAAATATCAGAGAAGAAATACGAGGCTATAAGCAATCATGTATAAAAGAGATCAAAGAAACTCAAATAACTTTCATGGATAAAAGGAGATAGATCTGATCATAAACTCAAAATTCATCAGATCCCAACAAACACACCGCAAAAGAGTTACATCATATGGATCTCCAAGAGACCATCATATTGAGAATCAAACGAGAGAGAGGAAGCCATCTAGCTACTAACTATGGACCCAAAGGTCTACAAAGAACTACTCACGTATCATCAGAGAGGCACCAATGGAAGTGGTGAACCCCTCCATGATGGTCTCTAGATTGGATCTGGTGGTTCTGGACTCTGCGGCGGCTGGAATTGATTTTCGTCGACTCCCTTAGAGTTTCTGGAATATTGGAATATTTATAGAATAAAGAGGCGATCCGGGGGGCACCCAAGGTGGGCACAACCCACCAGGGCATGCCTGGGCCTCCAGGGGTGCCCTGGTGGGTTGTGCTCCCCTCGGAGCAGCCCCCAGGTGCTTCTTTGGCCCATTGGTTGTCTTCTGGTCCAAAAAAATTCACAAAAAGTTTCGCTGCATTTGGACTCCGTTTGATATTGATTACATGCGATGTAAAAAACATACAAAAAACAGCAACTGGCACTTGGCACTGTGTCAATAGGTTAGTACCAAAAAATGATATAAAATGATTATAAAACATCCAAGAATGATAATATAACAGCATGGAACAATCAAAAATTATAGATATGTTGGAGACCTATCACACATACATCTAAATAGAGAAATCCAGACTATTACAACCACCAACAAACGAACAGGAGACAACTCTAGACTCGCAACCAGTAGAATAGAGCAACTCCTGCGAAGATCGCCAGTCTTCATGTACCAAAAGCACCAAGGCCGTGCCCATCATGTTCCTCCGATCGGACAACTTGCATCATCGCACACCCTCATCAGTTGCATCGTGCTTGCCCTAATCATCTCGGCACCTGATCCCAGCTTGTCGATGTCGCCTCCCTGCTGTAGTCCTGCCCAATACAAGAGAAAAGAGCATATGGAAAGCACAATTTCAAAGGGGTTTTTAATCAGTTTCCTTTCAAAAGTAGACGTGTTTCGAGCAAGCCAAAACGCCCAGCATGCGGCCGCTAGTCCAACAGTATAGAACTTCTCACCACCTGGGAGGAAAGTGTGGCACCAAGTAAAGAACTGCCATTATTAGGGCATTTGCCAGTGCCAAGCACCATCCCAATTGATGGCCACACAATTTTGGCCACAGGACATGTAAAAAGAGAGATGTTGTGAGGTTTCTACCTCATTGCAAAAAGAACACACAGGGTTCCCCGGCCAGTTTCTTTTTCTCATTACTTGCCTGGTCAAGACCGCATCTTGAGAAAGTTGCCACATAAACCGTTCTTCTCTGCATAGCAATTGTTAAGAAAATCAACATGTAAAATAAACCATTCTTCTCTGCATAGCAATTGTCTTTGATGTCTTATTCCTAAGGATATTATTAATCTTTTGAGGGTTAAAGAGCAATGTAAAACTGACATCAAAAGGGAATTAAACTTTTACATGGGAATGCCTACTGGTCTTGGAAAAACATGCTTACACTTTGCTATGCTACTTTGCAAGATAATGGCGACAATTTTCTGAACTGGATATCCTCAAAAGAGAAAAAAAAATCTGAACTGAAAATGGAGGGTAAATATTTACGATGGACTGAACTATCTGTCAGGACAGCATGTACCGTGGCCTTTGATGCCATATGAACCTAGCTTGGATGCCGAAGAATCAATTCGTTGAACATCGAACCTGCAAGAACCGACAAAGATCCATCTATTCTCGTCTATATATGCATTCAACTAAAGCAGCTGATAAAATGCTGAACCTTACCGAGCAAGATCATTTGAAGTTATAATTTGTTGGAAAACAGAAGGGAACAACAAACAGAAGTAGCCGCTAGATTCCAAATAATTTCTACATATAAGAAAGCACCAATGTTAGGCTTTAGGACACTATGTACAGAATCAGTTAATGTAGAAATAAGAAGTAAAAAAAATCACAAAGCCTACTGTTGTGGCGACCTACCAACAAATCATTTGGTACAAACATATGATGTTTTTACTGGAAATTCATTCTCAGTACAAATCACCGAGCAGCACGAAAACAATAGCAGCTGCTGGCATGGTTCAAGGATACGGAGAGAGTAGTATTTTTAGGAAATATTATGGATACGGAGAGAGTAATATTTTTAGGAAATCATGCTCAACTTAGACTTCATCCAGAGGTGGGTGCAATCAGTAAGTAGTACTGTTTGTGTTGTCACATTTTATGTCTGTGGGGGTTATGTTCTCTTAAGGGAGCATTTTTGGAGGAGTTTCAGCCATGGAGAGGGGATTCGCGTGGAAGACCTTATATTCATTGTACATGTTTTAGTTAGCATGAAGGTCTGTCTAGCCTTTTTTGAGGAGCACTGGAATTTCAATGGCAACATTATTTCTACTATCAGCAACCCACAGAAGCTTTTCTATGTTCTGTCATAAAAAATAGGAGACAGATCAATTTTACAATTAAATTTACCATGAAAAACTTCACAATGCAATTAACTAAAGAAACTTCACAATGCATATTGCTTTAACAGTGGAATAAGAAAGTTGACTGAGCATGACTTTCACCACCACATAAAAGAACGTAAAACCACAAATATTTAATGCAGAGTATCCCTAAAGTCACAAAGGTTCAATTTGTAATGCTGCAAAGAATACTTCTCTCTTATATTCTGAGCTCTAACATATGCTTCCAGGATCTAAATTATATCACTCCAAACACTAAAAAGGAAGTTGTGAAGCACCAACAGAATACTGATACAAATATCCCCTCACATAGTTCCTCTAGACTATACTCATTTTCTAATCTAGAGATAGCTCTGTGGCCGTATGCAGGAAATACAGAGTACACTCTGCTCTTCTGCACGTGTGACATGTCCCCAAATCATCTCCAACTTTAGAAGGCAAAGTTGAGCTATCAACAAGGCATAATCATATAAAAATGATGCATCTAAATACAAAACAAACATTATGAGACGATTGAACGTTGCTATGTCCTATAAGAACATATACAGTGCAATGAATTGTTATACAGAGAGGAAACTAATGTCAACAAATTTATGCCACGTACCAGCTATAAAAAATATCAGTGCACTAGAATATGAAGCATTGCGTATCCAACGAACCGACAAGAACTTCAGCATAAACAAAACCATGAAGCATAGCAGCCCTGACTTCCATCAACACAAATTCTTTTCGGTGTCACAAATTCAAACAGACACAAAGTGACAGGAATTTCAAGTCAAGGGCATAAAGCCACAAACAAAATATAGGAAGTTATCAGTGAAGAACATAATGCTGGAACCATAACAGGCGAAGATCACATGAACAGGCAAAAAAGCCGCAAATAATAAATCACCTGGAATTGTCAATGAACCAGGACAATGGCAAGAACACATCACCCAATTGCTAGACAGACATTAACTAACAAGAATAGAGCAAGGAAAAGCAAGTTCATAGCTATAACTAGGTAAAGAGCAAAAACAAAAACAATCGCACCACAGTATCAGGAACTACCAGTAGACAATAGGGTACACAATCTATGTTTAACATCTGTTACATTACGATACAGATCAAAATGTAGCCGTCTCAGCATCACGACAGATAAGACGATTCATAGACAGAATTAATGCAGCTCCCTTAACAAACAAGAGAAAGTAGCAAAACATGACCAAAAATTTAGAGCTTGTCCTCAAAATCGGATAGGGGAGTCATCTGTTCCTTGAGACCCTTCCTCTTGCGGATCTCGGTGACAAGCGTCGCCGACTGGGTCCCAGGGTCCAAAGGATCGGAAGCCATGATGTCCCAGTGGTCAAACACACACTGGGGGAAAGCCTGACCGGACGTCGCAGCCCTGAGGGTGCTCGAGAACCCGAAGGACTCAATGACAGGCAGGTAGGCCTTGATGTTGTAGAGCGGGGTACCTTGCCTCTGCATCTCCTCGAACACGTGACCTCTCTTCTGATTCAGAACACCATAGATACCACCAAGCGCATTCTCCGGGGCCTGGATCTCAACCAGGTAGACGGGCTCCAGCAGCCTTGGCTTAGCAGTGAGCTGAGAAGCGTAAATGACCCTCCTAGCCGTTGGGATGACCTGACCACCACCCCTGTGAATAGCATCAGTGTGCAGAACAACATCACAGACCTCAAAGCAAATGCCACGCATGTTCTCCTCAGCCAATGCACCTTCCTTTGATGCCCACTGGAACCCAGCCACAACAGAGTCCTTGATTTCATTGAGATACTGCACTCCCTTACACATGTCGACAACCATGTTGGGGCCAGTAGTCTCAGGTCCAAAGCACCAAATCTTCTTGGCGAGATCCTTGTCCCAACCAAACTCCTCAGACAGGATCTTGGAGCGCACCTTAGGATCATCACGTGGGCCAATTCGGCCATCATCAATAGCCTCAGCCAGTCCCTCCTCCAATGGGCGAGCCTCCATGTAAAGACGGTTATGCTTGTTGGGGGACTTGCTCATGACGGTCCGGCAGGACTTCTCCAGAACAGTCTCACGGAAGGAGACAACAGGAGGGGAAACAATAATTTCAGCACCACCCATGAAGTCATCCTGCAGATCCTTCAGACAGATTTCAAGATGAAGCTCTCCAGCTCCAGCAATGATATGCTCACCAGACTCTTCAATGGTACAGAGAACCATAGGATCAGACTTGGCAAGACGCTTCAAACCCTCAACAAGCTTAGGAAGATCAGAAGCCACCTTGCACTGAACAGCAACACGCACAACAGGGGACACAGAGAACTTCATTGCCCTGATTGGGCAGGCATCAACTTCCTTCTCATTTGTCAGGGTTGCATTCTTGGTGATGAACTGATCCAAACCAACCAAAGCAACAGTGTTACCACAGGGAACATCCTCAACAGACTCTTGCTTCTTTCCCATCCAGATAACAGTACGCTGGACACTTTTCACATACAGATCCTTCTTCTGGCCAGGAACAAAGTTAGGTCCCATGATACGGACCTTCATGCCAGTTGCAACCCTCCCAGCGAAAACACGTCCAAAGGCAAAGAATCTACCCTTGTCAGATGCTGGAATCATCTTGGAGACATACAGCATAAGAGGACCGTCAGGGTCACAATTTCTGATAGCATTAGCATATATATCATCAAGGGGGCCCTCGTATAAGTTCTCCACACGATACCTCTGTGCCTTTGAAGGAGAAGGGAGATGAAATATCATCATCTCAAGCAGAGCACGACTGGCAGGCAGCCAAGTTTGCATCACACGCTTCATGAGAGCCTTGCCCATCAAGTCCTTCTCATCATTCTTCATGGTCACACCAAGCTTCTTCAACATAGGCCACAACTTATCCTTCTGATCATTCATGCAGGTGGCTATGATTTGCTTGATTGGCTCGTAGCAAAACTGAACAAAACCTCTCTTGCAGGTAGCTGTCCCGGTGTTCTTGGAGGTCCATTTCTTTGTGGCTGGGTCAAAGAAGTTCTCACCCCACAGCCTCTCCATCATCTTCGCCTCATCAACTCCAAACTTGGAAGCATACATCTTGGCAAAGTTTGTAAGCCCACCCATGCAAACCAGCAGAGAACGCAACAGTCCCCTTCTCCGGGTACACTTGGACATCACCAAGGAGCACATCTTCATATGTTGCCATGATGACATTGGCATTTTCAATGACACGGGAGAAAGTCTGGTATGCTTCCTCACCTTCCACTTGAAGCTCAAGGAAGCATCTGTCCATCTTGTTCACGGTGAGGACAGGTCTAATCCTCTCACCAAGGGCTTGGCGCAGCACAGTTTCGGTCTGCACACAGACACCCTCAATACAGTCAACAACCACTAAAGCACCATCGGTGATACGAAGAGCAGCTGTGACTTCCGAAGAGAAGTCAACGTGGCCAGGTGAATCAATAAGGTTGATCAGGTATTCGTCCCCATCCCTGTCGCCCTTGTACATCTCGAGTGATTCAGGAGTCATCTGATAGAAAAGAGAGATACCCGTGGATTTGATTGTAATACCACGTTCTGCCTCGTCTGCACGGGTATCAGTCATGCGAACATCACCAGCAACTTCCTGGGCAATAATCCCAGCAGCTGCCACAAGGGAATCCGTAAGCGTAGACTTGCCTGCAGATATGCAAATAATATGTGAGAACAGAACAGTGCACAAGCATCTGGTTTGACAGTTGAACATAATCTACATGAATATAAAGTTGAACATATTGAGTTATATAAGACAGAATAGGACACAGCAGTACAGTATTTTCAAACAATCAAGAAATAAAATAATAAGGTACAAATAAGACGAGCCAGGTATTTAGCAACATGGTTAAGCAAAATCTAGTGGGAAATTGCAAACAACACAAATATAAAGATATGAATATTGAAGTAACTAAGTATAATCATGTAAATTTCAGATCTTATACACTAATGCATTCAGGGACAACATGAGCATACACCAAACTGGGGAGATTTGAGCCCTTGGATGTTATGTCATAGTAACATTTAAGCTGGTTGAAGCAGAAATCAATCAGAGGGCAGGCCTGGCGCAGTGGTGAAGTCCTCCCCACTTGTGCCAAGAGGTCCTGGGTTCGAACCAGCCTCTCTGCATTGCACTTTGCAGGGGTAAGACTAGGTTCCTATAATCCCTCCCCAGACCCCACCTTGTGTGGGAGCTTCTATGCACTGGGTCTGTCCTTTTTAAGCAGAAATCAATCATATAAGAAGCAGTAGTATAGTAGTAAACTCCAGGACACAATAAGATGGATTGATTTTAGGGACGAAAATAATTATTTCAAAACAATTCTAAACCACTCGTTAAATTTAACCAATTTAAATAGTAGAATTAATACAGTAGAATTAAGAGCAGGCTACAAAAACATCAACATACAAAATTCTACTGTATAAACTCAATATTTAGGTACAACTGCCACTGTTGAGTGTTGAGGCACATACCATGGTCGACATGAGCAATAACAGACATGTTACGGATATTATTTTTCTTATCCATAATCCCGCGGAGCTCCTCCGCTGTGAACTTCACCATCTTGACTGCTTATGAATATCACAGCGGGGATATAAGTTCCTGTTCAGAGAATAGCAAAGCTATTAGAATTGAACAAGAATCAGATGTGGATGACTAAACGTGAATATCCAGCAGTGTAATATAATGATTATGTTCAAGTAAACTGCAACCACAATTGTCTACTAAAAATGCTTAATAATGAAAAATAGCAACAATGAGGAACAACCAGGTAATGCAAAAACACACATCGCGACAAGAAAAGCAATCCACCATGAAAAGTGTACATGCAAAAGCTGGTGCTCCACCATAGAATGGGCTGCACAACTATGAGGAACAAACAGGTATGGATTTCACAAACTAAACCAAATACTACCAGATCTGTACAACTAACTAGGGGGTGAATCATAGTAAAACTTCTCAGGATTTGATCAAATTATATTAGAAAGGCTTAATGAGCAGATACAATAAGTAATCTGTACATGAATAAGCAAGCATCTATGCTAACCATTAAGTGACAAGTAAGTCATGTAAATTAAATTTCATTATTACCACAGTGACATAATCAAATACGCAAGCACAAAACCTGGTACTACTCAAAAAGCATAGCTTGACGCCTAATTACAAAGGGAAACAAGAACACATGTAAACAATTTCTTTTGCAAGCAATGTATGAGTGGCAAAACAGTGTAGAAGTACAGCCCAAAACAAGTCGCGTAAATGGTCTGATCAGAGAAAACTAACATATGGGGAGCACTGAGAAAGGCCAAATCATACATGGCAAGCACATAAAAAAACGCAGAAGTTGCCCACACATAATAGTTTAGGCGAAATGGCTAGATCAGAGAAAAATTCATGCAGAACTTGAGAACTAAAATTACATAGAGTATAGTAGTAAAACAGACCAACATATGCATCTCCCATTTCACACATTAAATTAGATTGAGCATGCGAAGCAGTTAGACATGCATCTCCATTTCCTCCACGCCGAACATGGTAGCAGAAAACAAAATCGACCAGGTTACAGACAGGCAGCAAAGTAAGCAAGCAAGCGAGCAAGCAAAACCCTGCAGCTCGAACGATTTCCAGCGAATCCCCGTGGACGAACAGCCGAGCGAAGTAGCCAAAAATACAGACCAACTTCTCTCGGGGAGAACAAAAAAAAAATAGATCGCCGCCGACCACACCGGAGCGACGGAAACCACGGGCGCCTACCACCTATGCGACCACCGATAACTAGTGGACGCACGCGGGAGGAGAAACAACGGGCATCCATCCACGCCAGCACAGATCGCTCCCGGAGCAAGCGATCGGGGCTAACGGAGCGGCAGATCTACCACGGGAATGATGCGCACACGTCCCTAACGACGACGAATCCGGCGAACCAGAGCCTAGAACCCAGTGAAGCCGGTCGACTAGGCAGTAGCTAGCTGGCGGCGAGCTCCGGGGAGAAGCAATCGGAGGAGCGGTGAGGGCGGGGGAGGAGGAGAGGGGGGTCTCACCTTGGGGCTTGGCTTCCGCCTCCCGATCCGGGAGGATGAGATGAGGAAGCGGCGGTGGAGAGGGGCTTCGGGTTTAGGGGACAGGCGAGGGGTGCAAGGGACCTGCTTGCGGATATACTGCGTGAGGTGCGATTGGGAGACTGCGTGGACTGCGACCACGGCCCAGGGTGATGGAAGCGGCTGGGTGGACTCAAGGCCCGGCCGAATGAATGGCCCAGATGTGTGAGAACTTTCTTATTACAAAGAAGTCCATTTTCACCTTAAAAAAGAGTCCATTTCTTGCTAAAAAAAAGGTCCATTTTTCACCCTCAAATGTGCCCCGATAGACAAATCCCCCCCTGAAGTCGATTTTGGTACAATTTTAACCCTGAAATATCTTTTTTTTTGAAGCTAAAACGCCAGTTGGCTCTTTATTTGTTTGGCGCTAGCAACCCTGAAATATCTGAAACCAGGTAAATTTGCCCCTTGAGTGGTTTTAATTTAGGTGGTTTTGGGAGATGAGGTCGTCTTCCTCCTCCCTCCACGGAAGCCAAGTCATGCATAAGCACAAACACAAAATGCGTAGTGAGCATCTCCCGAAAGCAAGTGAAGTGGGTGGAAGCGATGAGGAAGAAAGAGTTGTAGCGTATGTGGTGTGGCACGCCCAGGTGAGGAAATGGATGAACTTGAAGGCGGGAGTGGCGGGCATGTCAGCGTCCTTAGCGAAATTGGTGTGCGCCCATTGGAGGACGTAGGGGCTGGGTTTGGAGCGGATGAGTGCCAAACCGACGACGGTGGGCACCGCATCCGCTCTGACCCCTCTTCCTCTTGGGTGGCCATTGGTGGATCTCACATGCCCTGTTCATCAGCGAGAGGCGGGGAAACGGAATCGAACAGCAATGGTCGCGGGCGGCGCCGACGCGCTCTGGTCGGAGAAGAGCGAGAGAAAGGAGTGCAGGTATTCCGCATCTGCTGTTGTCGCACGCGGTACCGACGACTAAGCTAGGGGCTCTCGCTGCAATGAGAGAGGACCTCACCCTGCACTCGCGCGCCAGGTTAGGGGGGAGGACAGCTGCGGTGGCTATCGGAGCACCGCATCATGGAGGAGGGAGCTCGGTGTCGGGAGGAGCCAGGAGCGTCAGGAATACCGGAGGTAGCTCGGGGAACGCGATAGAGGCGTGATACGTCTCTGACGTATCTATAATTTTTTATTGTTCCATGTTGTTATATTATCATTCTTGGATGTTTTACAATCATTTTATATTATTTTTTGGTAATAACCTATTGACATAGTGCCCAGTGCCAGTTATTGTTTTCTACATATTTTTTACATCTCAGGAAATCAATACCAAACGGGGTCCAAACGCAGCGAAACTTTTTATGATTTTTTTTGGACCAGAAGACATCCAGTAAGCAAAGAAGTACCGAAGAGGGAGCCCGAGTTGAGCACAAAACACCAGGGCGCGCCTGGAGGCCCAGGCGCGCCCTGGTGGGTTGTGCCCACCTCGGTGGCCACCCGCACCGCCTCTTTGCTCTATAAATATCTCAATATTCCAGAAACCCTAGGGGAGTCGATGAAAATCAATTCCAGTCGCCGCAAGTATCAGAAACACCAAATCCAATCTAGACACCATCATGGAGGGGTTCAGCATGCCCATTGGTGCCTCTTCAATGATGCGTAAGTAGTTCACTGTAGACCTACGGGTCTGTAGTTAGTAGCTAGATGGCTTCCTTTCTCTTTTTTGATTCTCAATACAATGGTCTCTTGAAGATCCATATGATGTAACTCTTTTTTGTGATGTGTTTGTTGGGATCCGATGAACTTTGAGTTTATGATCAGATCTATGTTTTTATCCATGAAAGTTATTTGAGTCTTTTTTGATCTCTTATATGCATGATTGCTTATAGCCTCGTATTTCTTCTTCGATATTTGGGTTTTGTTTGGCCAACTTGATCTATTTATCTTGCAATGGGAAGAGGTGCTTTGTGATGGGTTCGATTTTACGGTGCTTGATCCCAGTGACAGAAGGGGAACTGACACGTATGTATCATTGCTATTAAGGATAACAAGATGGGGTCTATTTTTACATAAATAGATCTTGGCTACATCATGTCATCGTTCTTATTGCATTACTCCATTTTTTCATGAACTTAATACACTAGATGCATACTGGATAGCGGTCGATGTGTGGAGTAATAGTAGTAGATGCAGAATCATTTTGGTCTACTTGACACGGACGTGATGCCTATATGCATAAACATTGCCTTGGATATCACCATAACTTTGCGCTTTTCTATCAATTGCTCGACAGTAATTTGTTCACCCACCGTATTATTTGCCTTCAAGAGAGAAGCCTCTAGTGAAACCTATGGCCCTCGGGTCTATTTTCCCTTATATATTTTCAGATCTGTAAACTGAAAAAAAACCAAAAATATCTCGCTGCAATTTATTTACTTTTATTTTATTTTACGTTTTAGTTATTTTATATCTATCTCTATCAGATCTCACCATTGCAATTGACCGTGAAGGGATTGACAACCCTTTATCGCGTTGGGTGCAAGTGTTTGACTGTTTGTGTAGGTGCATAGATTCAAGACTTGCTTGTGCCTCCTACTGGATTGATACCTTGGTTCTCTAACTGAGGGAAATACTTATCTCTACTTTGCTGCATCACCCTTTCAAAAAAACCAACGCAAACTCAAGAAGTAGCAGTATCCACTTGCATCGACAGAAGGGATACATAGGCTAAGCTTCAACGCAAAAACATGAACCTTCAGAGGCACTAGAGCCTTCCAAATAATTTCAATTGCATTGGAGTTTGCTTGTACCTAGCGTAGCATCAGTGCCAAATGGTAGGTGCTCCGGACAAAAAACTGTCGTTCTTCTTAGGATAGTAGGTATACCTGGTCATCCCTCGGGCCGGGCCTAACCAAGCCCAATGCAAAAAACCCAGGCCCAGGCCCGGGCCGGCCCACCAGTGTAAAAGCCCGCCGGGCCTCGGGTCGGGCCTCTTCATTATTAACACGCTAATATGGCGGGCTCGGGACCGGCCTGGCCTTCGGGCTTGAAATCTAGGCCCGAGCCCGGCCTGTGGACAAGGTCGGACCAGGCCGGGTCAGGTCGGGTCGACCGGGCCGAGCTGCCCATGGCCAGGTCTAATAATAGGTAGTGAAGTCATCATCTTCATAATTTGGGCGACCTGATTTTCATGTTTTCTGCATCATGCATCAGAAGAATCCGCCAAACTACCACCTCCTCCCAATAGTCTTGATCAATGACGTCTGTCATCGAACAAACACGTGAGTTTAAATGATTACTCGCAATATTAACCAACCTGTGGTAGGATGGTTAGGTGGAATATCCCCAGCCAACAAGGGTTCAAATCTTGGTGCTCGCATTTATCCTAGATTTATTTCAGGGTTTCCGGTGATGCGTGTCCAGTGGGAGGAGACGTTCTCGTTGACTACGAGGCGTCTATGGTGACTTCGTAAAATCTCGGCTTGCTCTCGGAGGTGCTCATAGGGGTAGGGTGTGTGTGCGCTGTATGAGCGCTTCCGTCAGTACTGTGTTAAAAAAAGATCCAACTAATCCTCATTTTTTAACATTTAATGGCCATGCAGTGTGCACGCGTGCTGTCAGTACCGTGTTAAAAAATAGATCCAACTAATCGTCATTTTTTAACATTTAAAGGCCATGCATAATGCCTCGTCATCCTTACGATGTAGTTCAAACAAAAGTATTATTTTTAAACCTCCCTCAATATATACTTAGTTTTCAGTGATTTTGCACATAATATGTCCATGGCAAGCAGGGTTTTTTATAAAAAAATTAGGTCTCTAAATCTACTTCCCCTAGCCTTTTCTCTTTCATCACCCCCGCCCAAGAGGAGAATTCAAAAACACTCATCCCATAAGTAAAGGAGGATGCAATACATGTGATATATTCCACTAGAGTCAGTTATGTGTTTATGATAGAAAACAAACACCACACATGAACAAACGAGTGATGGCCACAAAGATGACATGCACACATACACAAAAGATAAGCATGACATGCAACAAGAGATGTAAGTCACCACATTAAAAATAGAGTTTACAAGACATAGAAGAATCACAAGAACAAGTCTCGTAACTCTTGATACCTTGGGACGATCCTAGTTTAGTGAATCATTATTATCTCCCATCAGGACCAAGACACCAACAATAGAGAAAAAGACACTATTACGGTGGCTGAGCGTCTTATTTGAGATCTTCGGTGGGAGTGTGTGACCCTGACTGAGGAGGTGGTGAAGCAACAACCTTCTCCCCCTCGGCCTTGTCTGCAGGGGTACCAGTCATGCGAACATCGCTAGCAACTTCCTGGGCAATAGTCTGAGCAGCTTCTACAAGCGTATTCGTAAACGTAGACCTGCCTGCAAACATGTAAACAAAATGTAAGAACGGTGCTAAATTGTGTTATTGAACAAAATGAAAGCATCAGGTTTGAACAACTGAACACAATTTATATGAAGAGACGATTGAAAATTTAGTTGGGCACAACAGTGAAGTACATTGAAACAAAATAAGTTGACTACTCATATAAAATAACATACCTTACAAATTGTAATAAAAACATGATCGTGAGTACACTCCAAATTTGGTAGATTTGAGCCCTTGGCACATATGTAGTAGTTACATTTTAGCTTACTAAACCTTAAATCAATCCTATGACAAGAAAACAAAATACGATGGATTGATACTTCCAGGGATGGAATTAATTACTTCGTAATAACAAATTTGAAAATTTACACATGTTTTAGATTTAATGCAATATATAATTAAGAACATGCTATGAAGACATCAATCAACGAGAATCTACAATTTAAACTTAAAGTACGAGGCCACCGCGCACTGTTTAGGCACATACCATGGTCAGCATGAGCAATAACAGAGCTATTACGGATGTTGTCCTTCTTGTCCATAATTGCGCGGAGCTCCGCCGCTGTCCACTTCACCATCTTGACTATCACGGTGGTAAGATAAGTTCCTACTCAAAGAATAGCAGAGCATGAGTATCCAAGATCATTAATACGAATAATTATACAGGAAAGGAAACACACACATGCAACAATTCTTTTTGCAAGTAATGTTCGAATGGCAAGACAGTGTAGAGGGCTGCTTTGTAGCAGAGTAGTATTAGCATGCACAAGTGCTGGCAGCATTATCCTGTAACTAGCACGGTAAGAAACAGTGCGATGCACAGGACGTCAGAGTCAAACTCTGAAAGAGATGCAACATGCATCCAACCATACACCGAAAAAAACACACGTAATGATAATAATTTAAACGAAATGATCAGATCAGAAATCCATTCATGCAGAAAGCCTGCAGTGAAATTACATGGAATAGTAACACGCACCAATATGCATCTGTTGATATCTACCTTTTGAAACATAGAATTTGACTACATTAAACATCCGATGAGAAGATAAGGAACAGAGAGCAGAACCGAGCAGCAGGTGAAGGCATGCAAGCGAGCGAGCACTATATATTCCTACGGCATGAACATTCTGGCTGAACAAGTGAATGAACTGTGAACAGTCTACCAGCAATATATACAGAAAAAAGTAAAGAACACCACACTAGAACGACAGATCCAGGCATGTCTAGTACCGGTCGAACATCTGCGACAACTTAGCGACCGATGCACGAGGGTGGACGACGAGCGCCTATATATCTGTACGTAGCAGCAGGACGAACAATGGCAGATCTACTAGGTTCAGAATGATATGCCAACGACGAAGAAGCAGTCAAACTAGGGCTGGCTCACCTTGGGGTTTCGCTCTCCCGATCCGAGAGATGAGAAAATGAGGAGGCGGCGGCGGCGAAGGTCTGAAGGGTGCTTTTTGGCACGCTTGGACTAGGGCCGTGAAGGAGACCGGCCAGATGGAATGACAGCCCGGCCCAAAGGGTGCCTTGTTTTCCTGAAAACAGACTAGTGTAGTGTTTTCATTTTCATCTAAGAAAAACTTTTTTTTTGCGGGAAAGAGGATTTCATTCATCAAGTAATATGATTACACTCAGCGGCAATGATGCTCACGATCTCGTCGGGAGGGTTACACAGCCAAACAGCAGTCCGCTGTTGAGTACGTCCCAAATGGGCGAGAGTGTGGCTAGCGAGATTTACACTACGCTTAATCTTCTGTAACTGGATCCTTCTTTCTTGAGCTAGCAGGGATCTAATCTCCATGACTCTATGAGTGTGAGCTGACCGATCTTTCCCCACAGCAGAGATCAAATGTAGCGCATCCGCACAATCGCTCTCTACCACAAGGTCCAATTCTGTCCAACTGAGCGCCAATGTTATGCCTTCGTGAATTGCAGCTAGTTCAGCCTCCAGTGCATCCACACAATTCACAAGGTCTCTGGTTGCAGCGAGCATCACAGCCCCATTGTGATCACGAAGTATCATACCGGCACCTGCTGTACCATCTAAGGCCACGAACGATCCGTCGACATTCAGCTTGGCATAGCCAATCGCTGGAGGCATCCAGTGCTCCACACGCATCATTGGCTTTGGCTCCCAAACATGTTCCCCAAAGTAATCAACAATTTGTTTACCTTTGATCTGATCAGCCTGAGGGTGTTGCTGCAGCGACAAGATCGATGTGACGTAACTAGCGAGGAAGCGGCGAGAGACCTCAATGGGGATCGCCGGCTTCTGGTGGGTTATTTCATTATGCACATACCAAGCCCGCCACATAATCATCAGGGCCATGACTCTCTGAGGTTCAGTCAGCTTGTCTAGGAGGGCGGAATATCCAATCCGTCTCTGAATCCTGAAGGTCGGCATCATTAGGAAGATCCCAAACTTCTCGCATTGCATTCCATAGACCAGCCGCATGGGGACATCGAATAAGGGCATGGTGAGCATCTTCAAGAGCATTACCACAAATAGTACAAGCTTGGACATGCACCATGTGTTTAACTTTCTGGGTTGCTTCCGTGGCCAAAGCTTCATGTGCAGCCTTCCACGCAAATATGCGTACTTTGGGCGGTGCCTGACTCTTCCAGATGAGATCCCAAACAAGACGTCGACCATCAGGGCGCATACTCGAGGCCCCTTGATCATTGGCGGCCATCTTTTCCTGTAAGGCAAGAGAGTATGCACTCTTAACTGAAAACAATCCACGCTTGTCAGGAAACCAAGCCACAAAATCAGATTCCAACCGTGGAGAGGGCATGATTTTCAGAATCTCAATAACATCAGCGTGACAAAAAGTGTTGTTGTAAGAGCCCTCTGTTCCAAGATCCATCTGTATTCAATAGTTCAGCAACCCACTTCAGACGACACCGTCGTTTCGGCGTGATGGGGCGGCATGAAGTACCACGGGGTATCCATGGGTCTCTCCAGATCCGGACCTTTGCACCATTGCCGATACGCCAGATGATCCCTTTCTTTAACAACTCAAGGCCAAAATCGATGGCTTTCCAAGTAGATGATGCATTTCCCGTGAATACTGTATCCACCAATGGGCCATTGGGATAATACTTTGCCCTCAGGACTTTGGCGCATAAACTATCAGGATATTCAATTAATCTCCATGCCTGTTTAGCCAACAAAGCCTGGTTGAAGAGCTGTAGGTCTCGAAAACCCATACCACCACAAGCTTTTGGCCTGATCATACAATCCCAAGAAATCCAATGAGTGCGTCGTTTATTTTTGCTAGCACCCCACCAAAACTCTCTTATCATTTTCATAAGATCTTCACATAGACCCGCAGGAAGTTTAAAGACCCCCATCAAATAGGTTGGCAAGGATTGCGCAACTGCCTTGATAAGGATTTCTTTTCCACCGCTAGAAAAATCACCCCATTGTACCATTCTTTTTAGGAGCTTCTCTTGAATGCTCTGGAACTTTCCTCGAGTCATCCGGCCCTCTGGTGTTGGGAGGCCCAAATATTTTGGCTCGAATTCAACTTGTGTGACCTGTAGTACAGCCCGAACCTCCTCTTGTGCATCGCTTGGGCAAGCTTTCCCAAACATCAGGGAGCATTTATCAACATTAACCAGCTGGCCCGTCCCTTGCGCATATGTATTGATCACTTGCTGCACCCTCAAGGCTTGCTCAGCCTCTGCCTTAAAGAAGAGCAATGTATCGTCGGCGAATAACATATGAGAGATACCAGGGGCCCTGCGACATACTTTCAAAGGCACAATCTGATTATCATTGATCTCTTTCTGAAGTAAAGCTGAGAGACCATCCGCGACAAACAAAAATAGGAAAGGCGACAAGGGATCGCCTTGGCGCAGACCACGGGTAGGGATAAACGAATCCAGCAAGGTTCCATTGAATTTAACTGAGTAGCTCACCGTGGTCACACATGTCATGATCCAACTGATCCATCGGTGAGAGAAACCTAAGCCTTTCATCGCCTTCTCAAGGAAGCCCCAGTCCACGCGATCATATGCCTTTGACAGGTCAATTTTGTAAGCACGAAAATTCTTACCCGGATTTGTGTTCTGCTTAATAAAATGGAAGCACTCAAAAGCCACCAGCGCATTATCTGTAATAAGCCTTCCAGGGACGAACGCACTTTGGTTCACCGAAATAATATCACCAAGTATAGGCTTCAAGCGATTAGCTAAGCATTTTGCAATCACCTTATAGAGCACAGTACACAGACTAATAGGCCGAAATTCTCGCAAACTTGATGGCTGATCCACCTTGGGAATAAGAACAATAGCAGTATGATTGATATTGGCCGGCATATTACCTGTTACAAAGAACAACTTAACTGCTGCGATGATCTCTTCTTTCATGATACCCCAATTTCTCTGATAAAACCTCGCAGGGAATCCATCTGTACCTGGAGCCTTAAGTGGCCCAATTTCAAAGAGAGCATCAGAAATTTCTTTATCACTGAGACCTTTTTTTCAAACAGATTCACAATGTCACTCGGATTAAGGTTGGGATCTTGACTAAACAACTCTTGAAAGAAACGAGTAGCTAAGTCCTCCATCTCGGCCGTAGAGGACACCCAACAAGCGCCGATGCAGACAATATGAACTCTTTTGGGAGAGAGCGTCCGACCTGTCAGAATTTATTGAAAAGGTATGGGCCGAGGTTGGGGATAAGAGTAACCTGGGAGCTATCCAGGGGTGCTTAGGTAATGTGATGAGATCGCTGCAGGACTGGAGTAAGAGTAAGTTTGGGAATATCCTGAAAGAGCTTGAGCTGGTCATCTAAGAAAAACTGTTCCCCTCAAAAAAAAATCTAAGAAAAACTGTAGTGTTTTCATTTTGGCTTCTTCCACATCGCGATGCGTGCGTGCACGCGACGCATTCCACGCCGTGTACCTTAGCTGGATCGATGTTATCATGAACTTGTGCGCACACGGGCAAACGACCGATGAGAGTGTTGAACTGGTCGCACTTTAAGGTCAAGCACCGGGCGTTGGAACATTGGATTTTTAGGGCCTGTTTGGGTTATGGTTTTTTTAGATACACCTGTAAAAAATACGTGTATCTATCCATCTGTTTTGTTTCAGTTCAAAAAACACTCATGTTTGGTAATTTAATACTCCCTTCATTCCAGAATAAGTGTCCTGACTCTAATACAACTTTCTGCTAAAGTTAATACTCCGTATTAAAACACAACGATGCCAAGCACAATCTTAGGTTTTCTTTCTCAGTGAAGTTTGAAAAAGACCTTGAACTTGTAGAGACGGTCGGAATTGAACCTTAAACTCTCAATCCATGAATATTGACGATCTGTACTTAGCGCTCCCAGTCAATTCCAACCCTAAACTGACCCTAGATTGTTTGCCCCACCGGGAAAAGTGCACCCCGAATGCTTCTCTCACTAACCACGTGGTCCTACTTGTGATATTCACCCCCCTCCTCCTCCCCCCCCCCAAAAAAAATATATCTCCTTTCTCATTGCCGACGATTCGTTCGTCCACATGAGGCATGCATGACATGATGCAGACCTCCTTGTGGCGCATGTTCACAACCAAGACGAGTCGCCTAGGAAGGGCGAATGTTATCGTTGTTGCTGTTATCATCATCAAGGGCATCGGGAACACGCCGACGAAGAACGTACGGTGAAAGACATCGCCAGTCGAGTTGCTAGAGCATGAATGATAGCATATCCATGGGAGGTCCTCGATAATTGTCTATGTCACGCCCCCACCTCCACACCCTGGAGAATCTACCCATATGAATACTCGCCTCCATGGACAAGACAAACTCGCAGTTGTGCAAATCATTTTGTGCATTCCACCCCTTGCACGCATTGCAGCCACATACAACGCATCACCAATTACGGTGCGGAGTTGCCGAAGCACAATAGATCTCCATGCAGCTCCATAGAGCATCCTTAAATGATTTTGACTGAAATTGGGGATTGTATGCTGGTGCACACCATGCATTTGACCAATGCTTTAAGATCCTCGCCGGCACGTACCTTCATTGGTGGCCACACTGCGAGTCGCACGACCACCTCTGGTGGCGACGAGGAAGAGGGGAAAGTGGAGGGAAGGCCGGTGGCATGCTAGGGTTACGCCTCCCGAGTCACCCCTGCAGGAGCAATGAGGGGGCCGAGTGTGTTGACCCTTACCTTTAGACTGCTCGCTTTCCATGGTGCCCCTGGTTTCATCTCTTATTTGATTGTCACTGATGTCAACTGTCAATGAATGCATGAATAAAATGGGTATTGAATGCCAGAAGCAAAATCTGGAGCCAGAAGTGTAACAACACACGGACATTGATCGTGAATATAACACCATTTCTGACACCCGGGGCCCCGCCTGCCTATGGGACCCACCCGCCGCGCGGCACCACCCACAAGCCGGTACATGCAAGCGATACCTACGAGGAGGAGGCCTCCACGTACCATTCCTCGTCCTGGCGCTCGGAAACACGTCGCTTTTGCCACGCGGCGCCCTCCCATTCGCCAGCCCCTCCCCGCCCCCGTGCGCCATTGGCGGGTCACGCGGCCCATGCGTGCGCCGCGCGCGCGGCAACCACCCGGGCTCGCGCTGTCAGTGAGACGGCGCCCTCGCGCGGCGACGCCACTCCGCTCCTTTATCAAGGCGCGTCTCGCGCTCGCTATCCATCAGGAGGTTTTAGGTTGCGGAGGTTCGGAGTTAGGTACACAGATCGGAAGGGTCTAGAAGCTTCCGTTCCGTTGGTGGTGACGATGGCGGCCCTCGCTAGGTCGGCCGCCGCGGTGGCCGCGCTCGCGCTGCTCGCGTCGGCCGTCGCCGGCGAGGTCTTCTTCCAGGAGAAGTTCGACGGTGAGCCGCCCTTCGGATCCAGATTCCAAACCCCCCTCCTCTCTCGTAGCGGGCGTGTTCTAGATCCAGTCGATCAAAACGTCTCAGTTGTTCGTTGATCCAGTCCTACTTGTAAGTCGTTTCGTGCCTGAATTCTCGCCGTGATTTGTGCCTGACGAAATACAGGCGGATGGGAGGACCGGTGGGTCAAGTCGGAGTGGAAGAAGGAGGACAACACGGCCGGCGAGTGGAACCACACCTCCGGCAAGTGGAACGGAGACGCCGACGACAAAGGTAACTTTCGTCGCCGGATTTCGTTTTGTTATGTTCTGTTCTGTTATGATCGGCGGCGAATGGGGGACTGAATTGTTCTGTTTCCGCAGGCATCCAGACGTCGGAGGATTACAGATTCTACGCCATCTCGGCGCAGTACCCGGAGTTCAGCAACAAGGACAAGACCCTGGTGCTGCAGTTCTCGGTCAAGCACGAGCAGGACCTCGACTGCGGCGGCGGCTACGTCAAGCTGCTCCCCGCCGACGTCGACCAGAAGAAGTTCGGCGGCGAGACCCCATACAGGTGCCGATCATCTCCTCTCAATTGTTCAACCCGTCTCCGATCTGTTTTAGTGGCTGGTTGATCATTCATGCCCTGGTTCGATTCGAATCGCAGCATCATGTTCGGGCCGGACATCTGCGGGTACGCCACCAAGAAGGTGCACGCGATCCTCACCAAGAACGGCAAGAACCATCTGATCAAGAAGGAGGTGCCCTGCGAGACGGACCAGCTCACGCACGTCTACACCTTGATCCTCCGGCCCGACGCCACGTACAGCATCCTCATTGACAATGTCGAGAAGCAGTCCGGCAGCGTCTACAATGACTGGGACATCCTTCCTGCCAAGAAGAAGAGGGATCCTACTGCCAAGAAGGTGAGGTTCAGAGATAAAACTGTCTACTAGCCATGGTTAAGGTGTTTTTGTCACAGAGGTGATAAATAATAAAGCCATTAATATAACATTGGGTGATGATTGTTGCAGCCAGAGGACTGGGAGGACGAGGAGTTCCTTCCTGACCCCGAGGACAAGAAGCCAGAGGTAGCTTTCCCTTTGTTGCTGCACAATTTGGATGATGATATTGTTGTAGCATGAGTATTGATTTGCCAATGCCATAATATTGAGCTAAGCCCAACTATTCATCATATTCTGTGTTGTGTCTCACAAGTCTACCGATGCAAAGTGTCCATTATACAATCCTAACTGCACAACATGAGTTTCCACATTTTTGTGTTATAAACTGTTGTTTGTATTTGATGCTTTGCCTCTGGTGGCTTCCTGTCTGACTCAGATTATTTGCAGGGGTATGATGACATTCCCAAGGAAATCACTGAACCTGATGCAACGAAGGTGCACATTTTCCCATTCTTAAAACAATTTTACTTTGTGCTCTGTTGCCTCTTCTATGCAGTTTCTCACATTGGTCAATATTACATATATGGCAGCCTGAGGACTGGGATGATGAGGAAGATGGTGAATGGACAGCTCCAACCATCCCAAACCCTGAGTACAAGGGACCATGGATCCAAAAGGTATAACTATGACAGCATGACTAGTTACTTTACTTGTTCTAGACAGGTAGCAATGTGCTTTACAAGTTCTGACATGAGACTGTATTCAGAAAATCAAGAACCCTAACTTCAAGGGCAAATGGAAGGCACCTTTGATCGACAACCCAGGTAAACTGGGCTTGCCCACTGTTGTACATTCATATTAACTGCTGTACAGTTATCTTTTCTGCTCAACTAATTCAGTGAAACATCAAAGCTCATATGATCTTCTTTTCCTTTGTTCGTACAGAGTTCAAGGATGATCCTTACATCTACGCTTTTGACAGCCTGAAGCACATTGGTATTGAGTTGTGGCAGGTTAGTGCTTCACAAGTTCTGTGAAACATGGTTAGCATAGCACATTGTGAAGCTTTTGTTGGGACCACTGATATTGATTTCTCCTTTGACCGGCACTAGGTTAAATCAGGAACTCTGTTTGACAACATCCTGATCACTGATGACCCCGAGTACGCCAAGAAGTTCGTGGAGGAGACCTGGGGCAAGCACAAGGATGTATGCCGTCTTATCACGAGCAGTTTAAGTTTTGTTTCATTTTCAGTTTTGCTTCGTTTTAGATATTTGATGTAGAGAGCTAAGTCAATGGCTCTCTGCCTTGCAGGCTGAGAAGGCCGCCTTTGATGAGGCCAAGAAGAAGAGGCTTGAGGAGGTATATATGCAAACATCTTCTATTTGTTATACTGCCTTCTACGCTAAATCCAGTACTAACTACTCTGTTTTCTCCTTGTCAGGAATCCGCAAACGCTAAGACCGAAGACAATGACGATGCAGCTGATGTAAGCTGCAAATGAATTTAATTTTATCCTCAACGTTTCTAACTGCTTATATGACGTGTCTCATCTTAACACAAAACTACATTCTCTTACCTGTGGCAGGAGGATGAGGGCAAAGCTGCCGGTGACAGCGATGAGGAGAACAAGGATGCCTCCGGCGATGAGAAGGTGGAGGAAATTAGCAAGGATGCTTCTTCTTCTTCCGACAAGAAGGACGAGCTTTAGAGTGTAGCAGGAAGGCTCTGTATCTAACCTTTTTCCTCTTGAGAAGAACATTTTCTGTGAAAGATGAGAGAAGTAATGCAATCTCGGCTCTTGTAATTTGTTATGTTTTTGTCGGTAATAGGAAATATAGCATAGTCATGAATCTCTCTCGGTGCCTCATCGCGTTTTTTTTTGGAGCAACCGGTTGGAGGTCAACCTTCTAATTAAGAACAGAAGAAATAATTTACCTGTCAAAAAAAAGTAGGAGAAATAATTCAGCTAAAAAAAATAGAAGAACTTTTTGAGAGAAACAGGACCCCAAAAAAAGCCAAAGTACTTGCAGCACAATAGGTTCATCCAACTCATCAACGGCCCGAGTTTGATGGAAGCAAGAGTCTCAAACAAGCCCTACTCATCAATGTTTTTGCCTCGTTTTAGAAAATTTTGAAATGTTTTGATGATCACTGTCTTAAACCCAGACCCAATTCCAAACTAACCCATGTATGTCGTAGTTTTCTGAGCCAAGACACTGCAGCTCAGCAGTTTTCAGCAAAACTATATTGTTATGATGTACAACTACAGTAGAAATGTTGATTTAGAAGATAAACACTACCTGTCTTGAATAGCCAGCCTCTTCGAATTAGCTATGCATGCTACTTAAACCAAGCAACTGCCGGCAAGAGTAGGAAAAACAGATTCATACAGAAAGGAAAAAAAAGAGAGTACTGTTTTCTTGCAACTGATGAAATATGTCGACGATGTTTATCCCATTTCTTAAAGTCTTCACATAATAGAAACATTGCCGTATAGAACAACAAACAGACCCTGAGCCGTTCCAGTGCTAAGGCATCATCATACAACTATCAGGTTTAGCAGTTACAAATAGTTTTCAAGTCCTAGTTGCGACGCTATCTTCAGAACAAGTCTTCAACATCATTCGCTACTTCACTTGTTCGTGCCTTAATTCTTGTCAATGTTTGATCTGGAATCTAAACTACAATACCATGAAAAGAAGTGTTTCCTGACTGCGGAGAAAAAGGGGATCCTACTCACGGCACTGATGATGACTGACCATCAGAGTAGCACTAAGCAGCACACAACAGATTGAGATGTTAGTATGTCAGATATATATGGAAAGCTTAACTCCTCCAAATGGCATGTATATATGCTAGCAGAATGGACTGAGACAAGATGTAATACATTTATACATATGGATTTCACATAAAAAGCAACATTCACACATGCACAAGAAGATGCAAAATTGTTTATACAACCCTCCAAGACTAATGCAATGCCTGTTGCTTCAAAGCAAAGGGCAAAACAATGGCAGGCTTTTCAGAGCATTGATTGGTATACAAGTAGCTACTTTGCTAATTATTTGTCAAACAGCCGATGTGCCTGAACTATTGTTTTCTCCCCCCTCACCGCTTGCCTCCTCACAAGGTTTCAACGCCAGCAGATTCTGGTTCTCGCGTCGGGGCACAGGAGTGTAGAAGCCGACAACTGGAATCAGATTGCAGAAGCCACGATCATCCGGCACCTCCGTCACCAACCCTAATTGCAGATCGATTGTGTGAAGAGGCTATCAATCGTGTCAACGAAAATGACTTGTGCTTCCTCAGTAAAGCCCAGCACGGCCACTCTGTAATTTATACCCGGGACCAAGAGATCGCTAGTTGGAAGCAAATTTTCCAAGCAGAAGATGCAGTTCAGTACCCATCGTGCATCAGTGGTGTCACTCGCCTTCCTTGTCCACAGTTTGAGGCGCAGACCCGATTCTTCACTAACTCCCAGTCCACCATCCTCCGCAAGCATGAGTTTAAATCTGTTGTCGTCCAAGGACGACGACCCACCGTCGGACTTGTAGTCGGGCTGGCTGTCAGGTGGGTCCAACACAGCCAGGCCATGCCTCACTAAATCATACTCCAGGATCAACCCAGCATCGGACATGAAGTAGAGCAGAGAGCTCGAGCAGGCTAGAATATTTTTCAAAGAACATCATGAATTCGCTGTGCATCGAGGTCAGCTCGCCCCACGTGCCGGTCTCCGACGAGTATACGCCGGCCGATATGACATTCTCGTCGTAGTCAACGTCTTCGTTGTCGACGACGAACACGAAGACCACACGGAAAGGACCCCCAAGGCAGTCGCGGTGGTCGACCATAGGTTCGGCTGAACCATGGTCCAGAATCACGCCTCTCCTGCGCATAAAAATGTTATACGGAACCATGGTTCAGCCGAACCTACGCTCGACACCATTGATCTCTGGACACTTTTTATAAGGATCCGTGCATAATTGATTAAAAATGCATGATGGGAGCTGTTTGCATGTTAAATAATGTATGACGCGGGTCCATATATAGTAGGATGTTGAATCATACGGCGTCGATCATAGGTCGCTGAACCATGGTCTAGAATCACGCCTCTCCACTGCGCAGAACACCGCCGCGGTCGGCCAGCTGCCGTTGAACGCCGCGGGCACCGGTATGCACTGCTGGGCGCCCGTGATTGGCTCCCACAGGAGCAGCTCCCAGGTACGAGTATGATTGCGCTTGGAAAGGAAGAGGGCGTGGCCGTGGCGGCAGTCCACGGCCCGCCACGAGCGCCAGTCCGGGGCGGCGAGGGAGAAGGGCGACGCGGTGGTGTGGACGAAGTGCGGGATGTCCTCGTCTTCCGATCCATGGAGAAAGCCGAGCACGGGGGGTGCGAGGTAGAGCTCATGGAGGCGGCGGCGGAAGACGGGGTGGAACCGTGGGAGACGATGCCTCCCCAGTCCTTGCAGACGAGGGAGGCGCGGAGCAGGCATGCGGGGTCGGCGGGCGGTAGGCGGAGGAGGATCTCTTCGACGAGCTCGTCCGGGATCGCCAGCGGCGAGGCGCGACGTCGCTGCGGTGGTGGTAGCTGGGTTTGGGGTTGTCTGTGTGAAAGGGCTTCGCTACATCTACTGGATTATAATCAACAGTTTTGCTAGAACTCATCTAGATGCGATATAATTTGGTCTCATTCATCTTTTATAGTCATTGGATGCGATGCTATAAGATGCGTGTGTGCTGACATGGACTGTATCTGTTCTAGTTTTCAAAGTGAGGCCTCATTCGGTTTGGAGGATTTTCGTAGGAAAAACATAGGAATAAGGATTCCAGAGGAAAATTTCCTATGTATGCATTCGGTTTGTAGGAAATGCGTGCAGGAATTTCGTAGGAATACTACTCATTTTCCGTGTTTTTGGAGGAAACTACACATCCACTCAAAGCTCATTTTACGCGTAGGAACGAGGCAAGTCAATTCCTTAGGATGGCAAGTGCCATCCTATCATATTCCTATACTACTCCTAATTCCTACGTTTTGATTTCCTCCAAATCGAATGAGCCCTGAATGAGACCAAATTATATCTCATCTAGATGAGTTCTAGGTACTCCCTATAATTAATTTATAAATCCTAAGGGGTTCGTTTACGGGCCGGACCAGGATGGGGACGGGAGGTCCATTTTGAGTCGGAGCAGGATAGCTAGTTTTTTTTCTGTTTCTAAGAAAATAATACTTAATTTTCTTTTTAATAAAACCTATAAAATTCAAATTCATATACTCGTCTAACTCAACTTGAGATAGCTGAGAGCTGACCATCCGTGTGGCAATGAGTCCCAAGCTTAAAAAGCAACGGTGTGGTACCACGTTTTCCCCTGTACATTCTATGCCATCTGGAGCACACAAAATAATTAGAAGAACACCCGTGCGTTGCAACGGGACTACATTAACTTAAAGAGTTCAATATTAATATTCTCATACATATCAAGTTACATTGGCGGCCTTTTTTTACCATCAAATCCTCACACACACACTCTCCCTCCCTCTTCCTCACTCTCTCTCCTCCTCTCCCTCTCTCTCTCTAACACACACACACGCACACACGCACACACATATCCATCTTATTGGGTATGGGATCATAATCCATCTATTTCACACATAATCCATAAAAGTAAATAGACGACCTTGTAATAGATTCAGCAAGTTGTGAGGGTAGTCAAAGCAGGAATGCACATTGTTTCATTATAAATCAAACAATCATACCAGAAATTGAAAGGTAAGCTTGACTTTTCATGCTCAAGTTTCTTTGCTTCCTCCTCTTTTTTCCGGCGATAAGTAGCTCGTCTCTTGGCGTTTATCTGCTTCCTTTTTTCATCAGATAAGATACCTTTTTTAGGTTGTTTGGTGACGTTGTCCAAAGATCCTGTAGTCATGTGCTCGGATGTTGAAACGGTTTGGGATAAAACTTGAGCAGTTGACATAGTGTACAGGTGTATTCCTCCATCAATAGGAGACACATCAAGAACATCTGGAACAAAACAAAAGCAAAATGATATTTTTCTTATGCTGTTCTTGAACATATGCAACACGATCTCTATAAGCATGATATTTTTCTTATGCTGTTCTTTTTGCCGGTTCTCATTTTCAATATGTTTTTTGCTCACGTGAGATCAAATCGGGAGGCCGCTGATCACATGTGATATCACCATCACTGGGTTGGGGAACGACCGGGTCCGCGGTCTGTTCAGGTATGGAGTGGCCTGGAGCATGGTTCATACAAGTTACTGAGATTGAAGTTAAGAACATAAGAGAATAAAATGACGAGTACTCTATCCGCACAGCCTCATACCTGGACTAATAGGGTGATTATCAACAACGTTTGTCCCAGCCGTCTGATATCCTACACCTTCAGTACCCACAAGTTCATTATCCGGAAGAACCGGTTGTCCAGACGGTTCAAGTGTCAGCCCATCTGAGTGTCATTCATACAAGTAAGCGAGATAAATTCGATAAATAATTAGTATTAAATCATGGAAAAAAATTTAGTCAAAGATTTACCTCTAGGGACACCTGACGATGTTGTATGTTCCGCAGATTTGCTTTGTGGATTCCCCATACATACCTACAAGCAAAGATTTCATCATATTAACAATTGGTTGTGAACTGAAGTTATCTACCATCATATTAATCAGGTGGGATTGTCTTCCTGCTTAGCTGTCATAATATCCATTTTTGAATTTTTTATATAGTCAAGTCGGAATTGTGATGACCTAAAAGCATTGTGGATCTGGTGCTTGTTCTGACTATAGATTCCTTAATCCGAATTCAGGAAGATTTTGATGAATTTAGTGATGTTGAGGATCTCTATAGCACATTCCCTATGGAGAAGGTTGAAGCACTCGAAGACATGGTTTCATTTTCTCCTTCCATTCTTATCAACGTGAGCTGTGAGCTGTTAATAGAATCGACTGGCAAACTTTCTTATGTTTTTCCCCACTCATACTGCTACTCTGATATGCTGGTGCAGACCATTTCTCTAACATGTTTTTATGGGTAATTATATATTTCTCAACATCGCTTCTTGTTTGGTTGCCAGGGTGTTGCTGCTGTTTCCACTACTGCAGTTTTGAGTACGAAGAGTCCGACAGCAACTTCACCTACTCAGGTACATGTTATTAAATCCTAGTATTAGTATATCGAATAGTCAGAACACAATGGTTGTTATGTGCCCAGTGTCAACTTAGTTGGCATCCTGGATGCTGTAATCTTGTCAACCTTCACATGCTAGTATTGATTTATTTGATCATATTATTACAAGCTAATCCTTGAATATAAATACACGTGGTTGTTGCTAGTTTGAGGAATTGGTCATTTCTGATATATTCAGGTATACAACGGTCCTGGCATCCGTATTGGGAGGTTTTCTTTAATGAGAATGTTTCTAAACTTTTTTTTTCAACATTCATGTACTTTCGTTAGTGAACTTGGAGACAACATTAAGTATGTAAACAGTCTGCTTCTAAATTGTTTGACTATGCTTATTGGACAGGCTGCTTCTTGGCAGTGCAAAGTTAGCAGACCAAGCCACACAACCAACCAATCAAAGTAAGTAAAAGCTGCACACTCATTTATGCAAACATGTACAGCAACTAAACATGATCAGCATCATGCGTAAAGATCTCCTAAACGATTCTGTTTCAAATTTCAGAAATGGTGCCCGGCATACCATGCTCCAGGAAAGGAGGTCATGTGCTTGATGTATATGTAATATAAGATTGCCGACAGTGAGCATTCCAAGTAAGCACTTGCAACCAACTCAAATATGCATTTTCTTTAGTGCTGTTTGGCCTACCATGCTCCAGCAAATATAGTCATAACTGAGGGATTATTGAGTAAATTAAGTAATGAGCGATTATTGAGTATAAACTTGCAATACGTACAGCACAAGTTGGATCTTGGGCGCGTCCAGGAGGGGATCACCAGGGGATTTACAGTCTACTGAAGAGATCACACAGCAGATCGCTTCGCGTCTCCTGAAGCGATCCCACGGCAGTTCACCGCCTCCTGAGACGATTTTTTGTATGGCCTTCAGTATGTAATATTAAGTACAAAATAATGTGTATGAACTTGCATTACGTTGAGAACCTGTGGGTGGTCACAGGGTGGCGCCGTCGGATCGGGGTCGTGATCGCCGGCGAACACGACACGCGGGATCGCGTCCCCGTTTCCTCGCCCGATCCAACAGCAGACCGCCGCCTCCTGCAACTGCGACGGCGAAGGTTTCGTTAAGCCGCGTTAGAGGGATGGATCGGCGCGGCGCAGGGATGGATCTACCGCGGCGCGGCACAGGATGGATCCGCCGCGGCGCGGTCCAGGGATGGATCCGCCGCGGAGTGGGCGTAGGGTTGGATCGGGCGTGCGATCGGGCGGCGTCGGAGATCGATCTGCTGTTTCGGGCGGGGGCGGAGACAGATCAGCTGCGTGAACGAGGGAGCGAAACCAGCGGTTTTTGATGTAGCGGGTTTTTTCGTTCGAGGGTAGTGCACAGGTCGTACGACGACGAAAAAAAATCGGTGGTGGGAGTATGACGAAAATAAACCAGCGAAAAAAACCCGCGCGGACTATTCACCAAGTGCTCCATTAGGAGTAGAGATATGTCACGTTCCTCGGTTTCAAATTAGTCCCGTAACATTTTTCCTATAAATTTGTTTAATGTAAATAAAAAAGTCCATCGCAACAAAGTAAGTATATAAAGCTTCCATCGCAACAAGAAGTTATATAACCCACTAAAAAAACAAGGAACTATATAAAGTACGCTTTAGGCCAATATATTTTGAAAACGGGGGGAGATAATTAATTAATATATTTATGCTAACAATACTAATTAATGTGGATGCATGCTTATAAAACTTGACCAATTAAATTAAACTAGAAAACATGTATGTAAGCGAAAACATCTTGTAGAAAACAAGGACGCGGCATTTTGGCTGCACCCGAGGTAAATAGTAAATTCATTTAAAATAGTAAAAACAAATTCAAAAAATTCTGATTTTTTTTGTGATGCTAGATGCTCATGTGTGCGAAGTCCATGCCAAATTTCGTGAAGTTTGGACATTACAGTAGCTTTTAGCAAAAAAGACAAATTTTTGGGTGGTAAAAAAGTTTACTGTTCACATACTATTTTGACCGATTTTGACCTTTTGCCGCAAGTTCCTCAGATGTTCGAACAAGCTGCAATTTGGCACGAACATCACACGTTGGAACATCTTCCATCTAAAAAAAATTCAGTTTTTTTTGTGTATTTTTAGTATTTTTTTGAATTTACTGTTTTCTATGCACAGATGAGCCTGAACACCGAATTGAATATGCGAGAGAAAAGGTATTTTTCTACTAAAAAAGTAGTAGTACTATATCTTAACCAAGGTAATGCAAACGTTCCTTTTCGTTTACACTCTTCCAAATGAGCAGTTTAACCTGCGATTTTGCTAAGCTAAGATAGTACCGTTGTAGGAGTATGTCAAAACGATCACTTTGGCTCCCGGCTACCAAAGAGCCCAGAATTTTAAAATAATAGTAGAAGAACATAGTTATAAATTTAAAAAAATATCATATGAGTACTTATAAATTTTACATGAGATTCTAGAAGCACTTTTGAGACAAATTATACATGTGGTTTTTGAATTTCTGATTTGAAAATACCTAAATTGATATTTGTAGTCACAATTCAAATGGATAGTCCCAAACAAGCCTCTTACTTTGCGTTAGCATGAGTACATTGCTGGTTAGCTGTTCATCAGGTATACTTTCCAGTAGGCACGAACCGACAATGAAAATGACTAATCAGTAGACTGTTAATAACCACACTAAATATTGATAACAAGGATAATACTGTTTTTCAGTGTATAAGACTGTCTGCGGCATTAGCAGTGTCACATGTTAAAGCTGTGGGGTAACTAATCCCCGTGGCTTTCTCTAAGAAAACCATTCGATACAAGGAAATTGCCATATAAAACTCAGCAATACTTGTCACCCAACAGTGGTGCAAATGATAAATCATATACAGTATACCTTCTTCAAAATCACCATGATCAATATTGCTACTAGAGGCCTCTGCTCCCAGCATCATCTTTATTGGTTGAAGCTGTAATTTTGAGCTTTGCATAGCAAGGCATGTTCATTTCTATAAAATGTGGTAGCACGCTCCAGAGCAAGTTCTCCATAATTAGGAACCCTACGTGCAAGATGTAAATTTGTCAATGCATCATTGTTAGGGTACATAAAACAGAAGGTCATGAACGTTAATGCACTCTGAATCTCTGGCGCAAAACAACAGAACCATATCATGACACAAAGTGCTGATATATCCTGTTAACTGTCTTTTATAACAACTGACTGGCGTTTGCAGAGATTATCATGTACGATCCTGAAGTGCCATATAGATAAACTGCAAAAGCATGAAATATTTGCAACTAGACAGTACCGGAGAGGATATAACCTTCTCAAATAGGATAAGACCTATCCCTCAAGCAGTTGAACTTTTTTTTATTGGTCTGAGATGCATAACCATGCTTGCCACACAGTCCTCGATCACAACTATGAAATATTTGCAAGCAGACAGTATCGGAGAGGAATATAACCTTCTTAAATAGGATAAAACCTATCCCTCAAGCACTCAGACTTTTTTAAATATTGGTTTCAGATGCCTAACCACACATCCTGCACGATCCTCAAGCAATTGTGCTTTGATTTGATGCTCAGCCTAGTACAGACATCATAACAAAAGACGCAATACCCTGACTCTCAGGTACCGGTATCATGTCACCTTGGATAATGTACTCACAAATCCCTCAAATACCAACACACACACCGTCAGGCGCACTATCAAACACTTTAAACCAAACACATCAGACTTAATAACCACATTGTCAATTGTTATAGGACATCTTAAATCCTACTAAGCTAATGTCAATGGTGCAAAACAATGACGGACACATGAAAATACCACAGAGCTGATTGTAAGTTTTTCCCCCTGAATCCATTCATACTTATGCTACAGCTTATCTGGGCCAATAAGTGGAGTATGGGAGTAGAACCCTAACCTGATCTAGAGAGCGTGGCTGAAGCTGTCACTTGCATTGGCGAAGTTCCATGGCCTTGCATCCGTTATCAAACAGCTCCTGCACCTGCTCCAGTGTTTTCTCCTCCTCCTCTCCCACTTCCTCACTACCCATCTCCTCGGCAATGTTCGGCGGCAACGGTGGGTCATTGTGTTTGCCCCCAATTCAAGCACTTCAAGCCTAGGATGTGGAGTATAGAAGCTGACAATTGGAATCAAATTAGAGGAGTTATCATCATCTTCATCGAGCATCTTCCTCGCCCGTTCTGATTGTAGTTCGATTGTGAAGAGTCCATAAAATGTGCTCATAAAAATGGCATTAGCTCCCTCGGCAAAGCCTAACACATTAACTGAAGTTGTACCATTCGGTAGCAAATTTTCCAAGCAGATGACCCGGCTCAGCACTCAACGTGCGTCAACGCCGTCACTCGCCTCCCTTGACCACAATCTGAGATGCAAACTGAAGTTTTGGATAACTCCCAGCCCACCATCCTCTGCCAGCATCAGGTTAAATCTTACCATGTAATGGTCTGGTAAATCGAACAAAGCCAGGTTGTGCCTGTCCAAGTGATACCCATAGATGCTCCTGCTGTCGGACATGAAGTAGAGCAGAGACCTCCCAACGAGCACGCTGGAATAATCACTAGAGACCATGGACTCCTCGTGGCGCATCGAGGTTAGCTCGCCCCAGGTGCCAGTCTCCGACGAGTATACGCATGCCGACGTGACAGTAAGCCCATCCCCGTCGTCGTCTTAAAAACGCTAGCTAGATAGTTTCAGGGACCTGGTGGTAAGGCCATCATCCCCAGGGGAAGGGATCACTCATTCTTCTATTGAGGACAGGTGCACGAACGACAACTCCAAACGTCATACACCCGCCGCCTATACCTACCGTTTAGGTGGCACCAGCGAGATCCAGCTAAGGTAAGGAACTTCGTGTCGCGGCTACTCCACTCCGCTGCGGTCTTTTGAACTGAACCTCGTTGCCTTCCCGCGCGCGAAACAAATGGGCAATGTGTCGTGGGTCAGTTTTGGGACGGGGGTTTATATGACGGGCCATAAAAAAAGGAAGTTTTTTTTATGGCATGCGGGATGATCGCGCCTAGTAGCCACATATCAGCTGCGCTCAATATGCGGAATTTCCGTTGGATCAGATTTTCGCTTTGATGAATTTGGACCTAGCGAAAAGGACTCTAAGCCTTCGCGCAAATAAGGAAAGTAGAGCAAGACGAGGAAGCGGAGCTTCCCCCGACTGTTAGAATAAATCCGAGGCATATCGTTGATCATCCGAGGACCAAACAATCACACAAGCACGACGTCGAGATTTGTTAACGAGGTTCACCGATATGGCTACATCCCCGGGGCATGACTATGGGCGCTCCTCCCCATGACACCGCTACGATACCGCACCCGGTCGTCCTGGACACCGGCACAAGCCGCCGGCTTCCCCTGCGTTCCGGTGCTATTATGTTGGCATATGTTACATCGTGTGTCTAGCCCCGCTATATATGAGACGCCAAGGATACAAGTGTCCTACTAGGACACGACTCCATATCCTATCTAAACACAATACTACTCAGAGTCCAACTGTAACCTACCTTGTACACAATATTCGACACAACTCTAACAAACTCTACCTTGGCGAATATTCTCCACCACCTTGAATTCGTCAATGCGTCAAACTTCCATGTACATTGGACCTGAGTTTATCCCATGAGTACCGCTGCTACTCCAAAGACTCCATATGACTCCACCTGCAACTTGTAGTCCCTTCTTTTTTCTTGACCACAGTCAACACTCGAGCGAAATTAAGTTCCACATTACTCTAGTTTGGGCTCCCAACTTCCAGAGTATCAGTCCAACGCCATCACACACTGATCATTGACCTGCGTGAAAGTGAATAACTCACATATTGGGTGTCACACATAAGAGTTACCTGAACTCAACATCACCGCTCCTTTCTTGACCGTCTGTCTAAAACTTGAAAGAATTTCACCATTGCTTGTAGTCATCCCGAGTCAAATTCGCAGTTGTCTCACCACATGTATGACCACTACAGCCCTGGCCCGTCTCCATGTCTCGTGCATACCGCACGCCTCGCCGCTATTACCGCGCCGAGCCTCCGTTGTCCCAGTCGAGTCTCAAGGGCCACGAACCCACACCACTCAACCCCCACTATAGAGTTCCACCGATCATCACCGACCGATGACGAGTTTTACGCTTTCATCAGACCACTGGGCTCCAGTCCGAACTGCGTGTCACTCGCTTTTTTCACCCTTGCTGAATAGGCTTCGATTCTCTGGATCCTTACACCGTAGCCCCTCAATCCAGCTTCACCTTCAACATGACTCCATGGTAGATGATCAGTCCACCCTCGCGCCCCGTCGACTTCAAGCTCCGTGTGTACATCACCTTGAATCAACCCAGTGCCATGGTCTTGTCAAAGCCACACAAGCCCTCAGGCTCGCGCCACGTGTTTCCATGCCCAGAAGTCGGTCATATCAGCATCAAGCCCATATGTCGTCGCCGCCGATTCCACCGCCGTCTTCTGTACCGACCGACTCATGTTGATCCCGTCAGACTGTCCAGTCTGACCCAGGCTCCCAAATCATTCCGCGAATTCCCATCCATCATATGATAACTCCATCTCAGCTGACATGACTTCCCGCAACACTTTCAAGCATCCCTATTGTGCTAATAAATATTTCACCATTGTCTGCCATAACCTAAGGTTTTCAGTTCATCAAACTTCTCCACCTCAAACCTGATACCCGTTGGTGCCATGGTTCTTTGTACGGCTGACTCTGCGAAAAATTATCTGAGCTATCCCCGCGACGCCGAAGTACACTAGCAAAAACCTACATGGTCTCGCCTCCGTGCACTAGTAGCAATCCGCCAAAAAAAATTGTCCTTCACCTGATCTGCTCCTTGCACAACTCCAACGCTGGCTAATTGCTTTACCTATGTCATGGAATTGTCACGGCAGATGTCCTTTTGCAAGGACTTAGTCGTGGAGCCATCGTAGCTAGGAAGCTTAAAGGGGTTAATCGGGACAAGGAACATGAGAGGTTTATACTAGTTCGGCCCCTTACAGTGAAGGTAAGGCCTACGTCTAGTTGGGTTGGTATTGCTTGAGGTTTCGATGACCAGGGAGCGAGATACGCTATGCCCGGTTCTCGACTGGTTGTTTTCTTGCCCTAAGCCGCCAGCGGGTCGTCCCCTTATATACACGGGTTGACGCCCTACGGCTTACAGAGTCCCGGCCGGCTCATAGACAATGTCCGGCTCGGTGACTAGTTAATTCTACCTTACAATACAAGTCATGCCATCATAGCGGTTTATCACTACGGGCCTTAAGGCGCCTGTGGGCTTTAGACCCTTTATTGAACCGCCATCTTCATGCTTGGTCTTGGGCTTCTTCTGATGAATACTCATTGTATAACCCGGCCCCTCCTGGGCGGCTTACACAATTAGTTATATCCCCAACATTAGGCCCCAGATTGATTTGAACCGGTTCATGTCAATCTTAAAATACCTTAATAACCAGTCCTTCTGTCTTCTGTCCGTGAAAAGGTCATAACCCGTTGTGACGTCATCTTCTAGATCCGTGTTAACCCACCGTGACATCATCTTTTAATTAAATCCCTATTTTATTCCATCATATCTTCAACGGATCTTTGCCTTTACTGACCATCCCGAAAACCGAGGCGCCGGGGTCGCTGGATAATGATACTCCGTCTCCTCGTTTCTCGCGCCGTCTTGGTTGGCCCCTCCTTATAAATAGGTGCTACCTAGGTCTTTCCCATTTCCTTCAGTCGTCTTCTTCCTCGCACTCCCTTCTCTGCTGCTCGAGCTCTGCCGCCGCCGCCGTCGAACCCATCGTCTTCACCGACTCAGGCCGCTGCATCAACCTGACTCTGACCAGAAATCAATGGCGAACCTCCGCAGCTCGTCCACATCCGTGAGTTCCCCTTCTTCCCTTTCTTAGATCTGCATTGGAACTTTGTTGAGTTCGTCGGCGTTCATCGCTGCCCGACGCAAACCCTCGCTAGCTTTCACCTCCAATGCCCTGTTTAGATTGCAAAAACAACGTAAAAATGCTGCGATGATTGTTTGTGCTTATCTTGCAGAAAAATAGATCTCATTTCCCTTATTTGGAAGCCCTCTTCGAGTGTATGAACTTCTCTGCATTGTTTTTAGGTCTAGAAGTTTTTCTTTCCAGAGCGACCGTTTGATCCAAAATAATAATTGCAACTTGTGAAACCTGTTTGTCCCACACTTAGCCAAAAATTGCATCTATTGAATCTGTTTTAGCCATAGTAGTCCATGTGATTGGTTTAAGACAACACCGGCTGTCGGCACCGCTTGCGCCCGGCGACTTAAGAAAATTTTAATTACCTTTGGTACCTGTAGCGACTTAAATGCCATTACATAGTTACCCATATGTCATTAGGCCCCTTCTTAAGCCGCCACCTTGAATAAATCAACAATGCTCTCTTCCGGGTTACGAATTGAGCCGGAAAAATTCTTTTATCTTGTTGTAGGCTTCGATTTACGCAATGGCACCCAAAGCTCCCAAACCTTCGGTGACCTGCAATTGGGTCCCGTCCATTGTCACAGAAAGCAAATTGTACGAATTTGTGAAGTCTGGCTATCTGCCCAAGAAGGAGGTTATGTCCTATCGTGCTCCTGAGCCATCTGAAGGAAAGCCTCAACCCAAAGAGGGGGAGGTGATCGTTTTTACTGATCATATGAGCCGGGGATTTGCTCCACCCGGTTCAAAATTCTTTAGGGATGTTCTGAAATTCTTTGATCTAAGGCCTCAAGACATCGGACCCAATTCCGTATCAAACATATGCAACTTCCAAGTCTTCTGCGAGGTGTACCTTGGAGAAGAACCCAACTTACTTTTATTGAGAGCTGTTTTATTTAAACCGGCAGAACAAGCGTGCCAACGGGCCCAGTCTAGAGCTCGGTGGTATCTCAATTCAGCGGTGAAGAGATTGCCTTGTTCCTTACGCTGAACTGCCGAGTCACCCCAAAGATTGGAACCATACGTGGTTCTACTGCCAGGACACTTCTCCGGCTGGCGAAAATCCACTGCCCAGCTTTCATGCCTTGCGCCTTGAATCCAACCACCCGCTGCCGGACAAGTTGACTGCTGTTGAACGTCTGCCACTCACCCCCACTATCAAGAAAATCAAAGCTCTTTTGGGGAACGGCTTAGATGGCATCGACCTGGTCCGAGTCTGGGTTGCTTGGAGAGGGATTCCGTTAAGCCGCCATCCCGGCTTAATGTGTACTTACTCAGGCGAGAAGGATGATCCTCAGCGTCATAGTCCCGACGACTTACCAGATGATGTGGTGGAGGCTACAACCCAGTCCTTGTTGAAAGAGGGCACGATGACCAGTAATGCCTTCGGTTTACTGCCCTTCTACAAGAAGAACCCGACCCCTGCAGTAAGTCATTCACCGAAGATTACTTTTTACTATGTTATACCTTATCTTTACTCATAACCCTTTACCATCATTCACAGGCAAATGACAACTTCTAGAAGGTCCAGTATGACCATGAGGCGGACAAACAAGCTAGGGCTGCCAAAAGGGCCGAGAGAAAAGCCGTCAAGACTGGGACTTCGAAGAAAAGGAAGCCAAGCGCCTCAGAGATGTTCCAACTTGATGACTCTGATGACAATGAAGAAGAGGTAACTTTTAACTTCCCTTACTCTTTTACCACCACCTTGCTGACCTTATTCCCCTTTCAGGAAGACACGGGAAACAGCCAACCCGTCGAAGAAGAGGTAACTATAATCTCCTCCGACTCCGAGCCTTTGCCGCGGCAGAAAACTCGAAGAGTGACCCGAAAAGTAAGATTTTCACATCCTTTGGCTTACCAAGATCCTCAATTTCTTTTGAAGCGACATCAATTTGAAAGCCGGAGGCAGAACCGGACCAGCAAGGATGCAGAGCTCTCCTCCGGCTTGCCTGACCCAACCAGGAAGCGTCGGACTGAGGTTATCTCCAACTTACATCCTGTTTTACCTTTGGCGGGTTTAATCCGTCAACCTCTCAATTCATCTGACTCCAATTATCAGGATACCTCTCCTTCCTCCGGCGAGTCTATGCAGTCAAACATGCCGGCTTTTAAAACTACCCCTGGGTAATGTCAATTTGTTTACCTTATGGTTTATCTTACTCATGTTTTTGTACTCACTCTTCTGCCTTGTCCACAGTGTGCAAGTGAAGCCCTGGAAGAAAGCAAAGAAGGATAAACTGGCTCAAGACCCTGTAGTAACTGAGCCGGAACTGGGCACGGCTACCCCCGACTCTTCCACACATCAGCCGCCGCCTGAGCCGGCTCATGATATTCCAGCACCAACTTCTGACCCGCCTGCTGAAGATACTCTTGATGGTTCTGATAATCCGAAAGCACCTAGCCCGGCCAAGACGACTGATCCAGAAGTGTAAATTCTCAAGACTCAGTTTGTTGAGCCGGCACGGCCCACCGTACTTGCCAAGTGTTCTGCTAAGGAGGAGTTGTTAGAACGCCGAAAGGCCAAGATGGACATCACTGACTATACTCATTTGAGTATTGGAGAGATCGTCTCGGGCTATATCAATCAAGTGCATAGCAACCGTGACCTGGAAATTGACATGGTGAAGCAAATACAGCAAAAATCTGAGGTATGACTTATGCTACCTTCCCTTAACCATACTTACTGTACCAGCCCCCAAGTCTATTGCTTATAAGTAAATACGCTGTAGACTTACAAAAATTTCTAGCACCGTTTGTCCGGCTTAGAAAGAAGACAATTAACCCGGTTGTAGCAAGAAATGTTGAACTTGCGATACACATTAGCCCCCAAGTGCCACGTACATTTTCTTGCAAAGTGCTTGGGACTTAATCTGGTTAAACCGGCATAGTAATGTAGAGTTCTTCAGCATACATTAGCCCCCAAGTGTCAAGTGTCTTTTTCTTGCAAAGTGCTTGGGACTTAACATTATTTTATCATGACCCTGACTATGACCCGGTATCAATGCAGGCCACCATAAGTCAATTTGAGTCAGAGATTGCTGACCTGAAGAGCCGCCTGGCAGCCCAGGAACTTGAAATTCAAAAGGCCAACTCCAAGTTTGAATTCAGCATCTCTGAACAAGAGAAGTTGAAGAAGAACTTTGAATCAGAGAAGAAAATCTGGGCTGATGAGAAGGCCTCACTAGTAACCTGGGTCAAGACAGCAGAAACCTCACTTGCAGAAGCAACAGCTGAGCTGTTCGGCTTAAAGCGCCAGATATCTCAAATGGTCCTAGCAATCTTTGGTAAATGATTATATATAAACCTCAAATATTGCAATCCTTCCTTTGATGACTATGTTAATTATTACCTCTGGCTCACCTTTTGTTTAATAACACAGGCCCCAGGAGCACCAACCTCAAGCAGAACATGGTGGTCAAGCTGAAGGCAGTCTACACTCTGGTGGAGCAACTGTACGCCGGGTCACAACGTGCTTTGGCCGTTGTGGCTTTATCAAATGATGTCCCCCATCTCCTGCAAGATGTGCTAAAACGGCTTGTTGTGCTTCCTCAGCGGGTCCAAGAGCTAAGACGGGCATCTGCAAGAGCCGGAGCTATAGCCTCCTTGAGCCGGGCCAAGGCGTGGATTCCAGAGCTAGACCTGGCCGATCTCACTCTTGGATACCCGAGTCTGAAGGAGGATGAAACCTTGTTTGATGAGGCAGACTTCACCGCTTGTGTGAAAGACATACGCCCTGTGGCTACTCTCATTGGGAACGACACTGATCTTACCAAGTATCAGCCGGGTTATGACAGCGAGAACCGGAGGATTCCAACACCTCATTACGATGATGTTAGCCTGATCCCTCCAACTCGTAAGCATACCTTTGCCCCTGAAGTTGACCCAACCGGTTTAATAGATGATGAAGCTGAGTTTGAAGCCTTGAGTGGCATTGACTGGGCCTCATCAACCTTCCAGGACAGGGCAGCCGACGAAGAGGCGGAGAAGGCTGACCCGGAATCGTCAAGCCAACCAAAGGAGTAAAGACGTCGGGCGTCATATGTTTATGTCTTTTGTGAAAACAATGCCTTACTATTCAGACTCGGGGAGTCTTGTAATAGGGTAGAAAAACTCTCGATTTTTGTCATGCCTTCACGCATGTTTATGGCACTCAATACTTCCTTAAGCCGCCATCGCTATATACTTCCAGCTTTTATTGATCTTCTAGTTCCTTTATGTTAAACAAAAGTTACCTGCCTTATCTTGCATAGAGGACAAACAAAGAATCCTCTGGCGACTTATCGCCTTGGGGGTCACATAAGGTATTGATAACCTGGAGTATACACCAAATAATATTAGGAAAACCAACTTACGATTAGACTTAGTAGACATAATCATAATGATATACCTCTGATGCTTGTGGTTATCTCTCCGACTTATATAACCCAACCCCTGAGGGTAAGTTTAACTCCTGAAAATTGGTATATAAAAGTTCACCTGGCACGCAACAACCCGAGGTAACCAATATTAACCCGGAGGAACGAAATCCACTCCATAGTACTTTCAAGAGGGTCTCCAGATAGTCAAACATTGACACTGATAAAATATGATGAATAATAAATAAAATTAAAAAAGGCGTCTGATTCGAATACAATCAGTGAACCGTTCCAAAGGGGTTAAGCTAAAATTCGGATACGATCATATAGCCCCCAGTGGCTGTGGCGATGCCATCAAGTGGGTATCGACAGCTATGTTCTCTTTGGTTCGAATACGACCTATGTTTGAACAGGAAGCCCCCAAGTGACCATAAGAGTTGTTTAATGACGCTGATTCGAATACGATCCACGTCAGACCCAAAGGGGTTAAGCTATGATTCAAATATGATCAAGAAGCCCCCAAGTGGGTTTGGCAGTATGCCGATCAAGTCGGTATCGACAGCTATGTTCTCTTTGGTTCGAATACGACCTATGTTTGAACAGGAAGCCCCCAAGTGATCGTGGCTAGATTCAGATATGATCATAAGCTGGACCAAAGGAAAAGCCGGATTCAGATGTGACCCGCTCCCTGTTGGTTGTTTCCACCACATGACAAAGAAGACACATAAACTTGTTTAGGGTGGAAAAAAGGACAGAGGTCCTGCTTTATTGCTTCATCTAATATATACATTGTCGAAATATATACATATTAGAGCCGGTGGCTCAAGTATAATAAGGCTGAAGATGAGCGATATTCCACGGCCGGCGGGTCTCCTCCTCCTACTTACGTGAGTCTTTGTGCTCTCGAACATCGATAAGGTAGTATGACCCGTTGTTTAGATTCTTGCTGAACACAAAGGGTCCTTCCCAAGGAGGGGATAGCTTGTGCATATCAAACTGATCCTAGATGAGCCGGAGCACTAAGTCGCCTTCCTGAAAGGTTCTGGATCTAACCCGGCGGCTGTGGTAGCGGCGCAGGTCTTGCTGGTAAATCGCTGAGCGGGCTATTGCCAAGTCTCGCTCTTCGTCCAACAGGTCAAGTGCATCCTGGCGAGCTCTTTCGTTGTCAGCCTCAACGTAAGCCGCCACACGGGGTGAGTCATGATGGATGTCACTTGGTAGGACCGCCTCTGCTCCATACACCATGAAGAAAGGTGTGTAACCCGTAGACCTGTTAGGTGTAGTATTGATGCTCCAAAGTATAGAAGGTAACTCCTCCACCCAACAACCCGGCGTCCGCTATAAGGGGACTAAGAGCCGGGGCTTGATACCTTTCAAGATCTCTTGATTGGCTCTTTCTGCTTGACCATTGGATTGAGGATGAGCCACAGCCGAAACGTCAAGCCGGATATGCTCTCATTGACAGAACTCTTCCATGGCTCCTTTGGAAAGATTAGTACCATTATCAGTGATGATGCTGTGTGGAAAACCAAAACAGATAATCACTTTTTCATAAATTGAACCGCCGTGGCTGCATCACACTTACTGACTGGCTCCGCCTCAACCCACTTTGTAAACTTGTCAACTGCTACCAGGAGGTGCGTCTTTTTATCCTTAGACCTTTTGAAAGGCCCAACCATGTCAAGCCCCCAGACTGCAAACGGCCAAGTAATTGGAATCATCCTTAATTCTTGAGCCGGCACATGAGCTCGTCGTGAGAATTTCTGACATCCGTCACATTTACTAACCAGATCTTATGCATCAGCATGAGCCGTCAGCCAATAAAACCCATGACAGAAAGCCTTGGCCACAAGGGATTTTGAACCAGCATGATGACCGCAATCCCCTTCATGGATCTCACGAAGTATCTCCTGACCCTCCGCCGGTGACACGCAATGTTGAAACGCTCCAGTGACGCTGCAGTGATGTAACTCGCCATTAACAATTGTCATGGACTTGGACCGCCGGACGATTTGTCTTACCAAGGTCTCATCCTCAGGCAACTCTCCCCGGGTCATATAAGCCAAATAAGGCACTGTCCAATCCGGGATGATGTGGAGAGCCGCTACCAGATGCGCCTCCGGGTCTGGTACTGGTAGATCTTCTTCTGTTGGTAACTTAACAGAAGGAGTATGCAAAACATCAAGAAAGGTGTTAGGTGGCACCGACTTACGCTGAGATCCCAGCCGGCTTAAGGCATCGGCCGCCTCATTCTTCCTCCGATCAATGTGCTCCACTTGATAACCTTTGAAGTACCCAGCCACAGCATCAACTTCACGACGGTAAGCCGCCATAAGAGGATCCTTGGAGTCCCACGTGCCTGACACTTGTTGAGCCACGAGATCAGAATCTCCTAAGCACCTTACCCGGCTCAAATTCATCTCCTTGGCCATCCGGAGACCATGGAGTAAGGCCTCGTACTCAGCTGCATTGTTAGTACAAGGAAACATAAGCCGGAGCACATAACAGAACTTGTCACCTCGAGGGGAAGTTAACACGACTCCAGCCCCCGAGCCTTCCAACTGCCTGGACCCATCAAAGTGAATAGTCCAATACGTGTTATCAGGCTTCTCCTCAGGTGCCTGTAGCTCTGTCCAGTCATTGATAAAATCTACCAAGGCTTGAGACTTAATGGCGGTACGTGGCATGTACTTCAGACCATGAGGCCCAAGCTCAATGTCCCACTTGGCGACTTGTCCTGTGGCCTCTCTGTTCTGGATGATGTCTCCCAAAGGGGCAGAACTTACCACAGTGATAGGGTGACCTTGGAAATATTGCTTCAGATTCCGGCTTGCCATGAACACCCCATAGACAAGCTTCTGCCAATGTGGATATCTTTGCTTAGACTCAATGAGCACCTCACTGACGTAATAAACCGGCCGTTGAACCGGATGTTCCTTGCCAGCCTCCTTGCGCTCCACCATGATCGCAACACTGACAGCTCGTGAGTTAGCGGCCACATATAACGACAATGGCTCTCTATCAATGGGAGCCGCAAGGACCGGCGGCTCAGACAACTGTCTCTTCAAATCTTCAAAAGCAACATTAGCAGCATCACTCCAGACAAAAGTGTCCGTTTTCTTCATCATTTGATACAGCGGTAAGGCCTTCTCACCTAACCGGCTTATGAACCGACTTAAAGCGGCAACACGACCCGCCAGTCGCTGAACATCATTGATGCACGCCGGCTTAGCCAGAGAGGTAATTGCCTTGATCTTCTCCGGATTAGCTTCAATGCCCCTGTTTGAGACTAGAAATCCCAAAAGCTTGCCTGCGGGTACGCCGAACACACACTTGTCTGGGTTAAGCATCATCTTGTAAACCTGGAGATTATCAAAGGTCTCCTTTAAATCAGATATTAAGGTTTCCTTCTCTCTGGACTTCACCACTATGTCATCCACATAAGCATGAACATTGCGCCCAATCTAATTGTGGAGATAGTTCTGTACACACCACTGATAAGTCGCCTGGGCACTCTTAAGCCCAAAAGGCATCACTACAGGAATCAGCTACTTTGCCGTCCGCCACGGCGGACGGCAAAGGCCCGAACGGCAGACGGCAAAGGCCTTTGCCGTCAGCCACGGACGGCAAAAGGCTCCGGCAAAGTAGGCTTTGGTAAACAGCTACTTTGCCGTCTGCTACTGATGGAAAGTCTTTGCCGTCTGCGGCGGACGGCAAAGAGAGCGGACGACAATAATTGCGCTGTCAGTCCGTTAAGTGGCTAACGGAAGGCCTTTGCCGTCCGCTGCTGACGGCAAAATTTCTAGGGTCTTTGCCGTCCGCCGTATGATGTCATCTATACGTCACTACATGGCAGGTTCTTTGCCGTCCGCCACTGACGGCAAAGTCTTTGCCGTCTGCCACTGTAGGCAAACCGACCAAATGGGTCAGCTCCCAGGAAGCACAGCTGGATGCCACGTGGCCGTCAGTGGCAGACGGCAAAGAGCCCGTTGCCGTCAGTGGCAGACGGCAAAGAGCCTGCATTGCCTCTGTTTTTTCATATACCCAACCATTTTCACAGCAAATAGATGATACATATATATTTTTCACATGGCAAGTTCACAGCAAACATATGAGATATCCAACACATATAATTTCATCATACATGCATAGTTCCATCAACCATACATAGCAAGTTCGACATACATGCATCCAACCATACATATTACAATAGTGTCATCCTACCATACATGCATAGTTCATAGATACAAAGGAAACATAGTTCATCCAAACAAGCACTCCATCTATGCAAGCTTCCGTGAAGTGAATGAATTCTGCAAAATGGGAAATAAGAAACTTAGAAGAAGAAGATTAGAAGAAGAAGAAGATTAGAAGAAGAAGAAGAAGAAGAAGAAAATGAAGAAGAAGAAGAATATATGACATTTATGAGCTAATTTAGGTGAAATTGATCATTTGTGAGCTAACTTAGGTGAAATGGATCGTTTATGAGCTAACCTAGGTGCAATGGATCGCTTATGAGCAAACTTAGGTAAAATGCATCATTTTAGAGGTAACCTAGGTAAGATGGATCATTTTGGAGCTAACCTAGGTAAAATGGGTCATTTTAGAGCTAACTTGGGTAGAATGGATCATTTATGAGCTAAGTAAGGTTAAATGGGTCATTTTAGAGCTAACGTAGGTAAAATGGATCGTTTATGAGCTAAGTAAGGTAAAATGGATCATTTTAGAACTAACTTAGGTAAAATGGATCGTTTATGAGCTAACTAAGCTAATTATGCCATTTTTGACATAAGTAAGCTAAGTACATGTCATTATTGAGCAAACCTAGTTAACTAAGCATATTAGAGCTAACTTTGGTCATTTTGGAGGAAACAAAGCTAAGTACATATCGTTTTAGAGCTAACTTAGGTAAAATGGATGGTTTTGGAGGTCAGTAAGCTTATTAAGTCATTTTGGAGGTGAAGAAGCTAAGTCTAGGTCATTATGGTAAGCATTGGAGGAAATAAAGCTAAGTCTAGGTCTTTATGCATGTGTTAAGCAAAACACTAGATAAACTTACCAAGATGTAGGAGGTGTAGGAGCGGGGTGGCTCGTGTCGGTAGCTGGAGAAGGATCGTGCGATGCTTGTCTGGAGTTACGCTGCACCAAAGATCATTTCCAATGTCTTGTTAGCATGATGACACTCAAATGTTAAGACTAGCAAGTAATGTCCATTCAATAAAACTCACCGTGGTCCCAGGAGCAATCACTGGCATCGGCGGAGCGGTCTGACCTGTCTTCTCGCACACAGACTGCACATTTGGTTTTGACGACTCATTCATACTAGTTAGTAATGAGACAAACACTACATGAATGTTTTGGCTAATCTGCAGAAGAAACTTACCACAAGGAGCTCGTACATGGCCCTTGCCTGCATGTCATTCCGTGCCCTCTCCTCCTCCATCATCTTTGTCGTCCTCTCGTCCAACTCCCCCTGCCTCTCCGCCGCCTCCGCCAGAAGTTTCTCCGTTCTATCTCTCTCACTCTGTATAGCAGCCTGCAACACCACTCACATGACCATTTGTAATCATTGATGGAAGCACACAGAATGTAATGGAGAAAGATAACTGAGTACGTATCACTAACCTTGATGGAGAGTTGCACTGGCCGTTCACGAGGCCTTATCTCAGGAGTGGAGCTCGACTGGCGCGCCTTGATCTCTGGGAGAGTGCTAGGACAACGGATAAGTCCATCTCCAATGGCTATGGAGCCATGGGACCTCCCGCCACCAGATATCATCAACAGCTCTGGATCAATGGGACCCTGGCTTGGGTTAAAGTCCTCCCCTTTCCTCGCCTTCCCCTCATCTCTATATCTCACGAGCTTGTTGTGGGAGGAGATGTTGGTGAAGTTGTTTGCATCATCGAGGTCAGACTGAGAGAAAGCCTTGACTTTCTTGAAAGAGGCAGTGTGGGCCATGGCATACAGGTCGTACACCTCTGGCACCTTATCCGCCTTATTGTAGCGTGCCTGAAAGAAAGAAACAATGAAAATTAGTAATTAAAGGGCTCAAGCTAGCATGATGAATGAATTGCATGAATCATGAAGCAAACCACATACCCAGTTGCGCCCGAACTGATATAAGTTGGAGCTGCCTTGATGGTGTGGCACACCTTCCATTTGGGCACGTTTGTCCTTGGCCTCGTTGTGGAGGGCTAGCCATTGTGGAGAGCACCACTCATCGACCAACACCTCCCAACAATCCATCCGATCCGCACACCATCTCGGAGGCGCCTAAGTTAGCAAATAGAAACTTGAGCGCTATGGCTAAGAATTACTAAATGAAGGAACTTAAGTAGAGAAGGCCTTAAGAATTACCTTCATGTACTGCTCCTTACTCAGGAACTTACCGCGGCACGCTGGCTTGGTCTTCTTGATACCACGCAAGGCGTAGTAGTCTCGAACAGCCTGCACCCGAGCCTCGTGCCGTAAGTTCTGGAGTAGGCGCTTGCAGACGTTCTCGATAACATGTGCCGCGTCCTCCTCGTATCCCTCCTCACACCTGTAGAATGTCTGCAATCAAATGAGACAATATTGATTAGTACAATTAATAACTAGCTAGTTGAAGATTTTTAAATGTGTAAAGGAGAAATTACCCAAAACTTTCTGATCACCATGTCTGCCCTTGTGTTGCACACGACACCGTCGATAATCTCATCCGGCGGGGCCGCGGCAGCCACGTAGTGCTCCCAGCTCAATCCAAGCTCTGGAAGCCGACCCTCACCAGGCAACGTGACAAACCCCGGGAAATTTTGCCGGCAAAGAACTCCAAGGACGGAGTTGGGCCGGCGGACACTATGATGGTGGTCCCAACCCCTGCAGCATGACAAGGCCAACGCATTAGTTATTTGAAAAAATGTGAATGCACAAGGTACAAAAATATTAAATGCACTTACGTACCTCTCCCCATCAGGGAAAATCAACCACCTCTGCTCGCGGGTCACCGGCACGGACGGGAGCCGTGTAGCACCACGCTGGTAGACGGTGCCCCCCTCCTCCTCAAGATCAGTCGGCTCCCCACCATCATCAGCATGGCCACTCGGCTCCTCGGGCTGATCCGGCCAGGCGTCGTATGTCTTGAACCCATTATCCCAGGCTTCTTGCAATTCGTCCTTAAGCGGCTGCATGTACACATTCATATTTTTGCCCGGATAGTTGGGTCCTGGAATTATCAACGTCAGGAAAATGTTCTTTCTTTGCATAATCTGTCCGGGGGGGAGATTGAGTGGAAAGACAAATACGGGCCAACAACTATATTGGCTTGCCGTCATACCAAACACACTGAACCCATTCGTGCTGATGGCGACTCGAGGATGCCTCGGATCTGCCGCTTTGTCAGCATGTAATTCATCAAACTTTTTCCACGCAACACCATCCGATGTGTGTACCATCATCAGATTCCCATCTGCATCTAGTTCGGTTCTTTTGCCTGTTTTGTGCCATGTCATCTGCCTGGCCGTCTCTTCGACCATGAAAAGACGTTGAAGTCTTGGTACGATTGGCATATACCGAAGAACAGTAACGGGGATTTTGGTCTGTGTCTTCTCACCCATACCGTTGTCTACCACAATATACCTGGAAGACTTGCAAATGGGACAATAGTTCAAGTCCTCATAGTCAAGCCTAAATAAGGCACATCCTTTCTCACAGGCATGTATCTTCTCATAGGGCATCTTCAGTGCACGGAGGATTTTGTCCGACTGGTACATGTTTGCAGGCATTACATGGCCTTTGGGTAGAAAGCGTCCAAATACTGTCATAATTGCGTCATAGCATTCTCTGCCCAAGTTGAACTGAGCCTTCAGAGCCATTACTTGTGAGATGGCATCCAACTGACAAAGCTCAGTGTGCTCGTGGAGCGGACGTTTCGAAGACTCCAACATTTCATTGAAGGCCTTTGCAGATTCCTCCATCTCCTCGTCCGAATCCCGAGCATCATCATAGCCTTGCACCATGTTTTCCATCCCGGTACCATGCTCGTCGGTGCGACGACGATCCACCTCAGCTCGGTCACGTTGGGCAGACTCACCATGAAATGTCCACACCGTATAATCGGGCGTAAAACCACTCTTCTGCAGGTGTTTGCCCATTTTAGCCTCTGTCTTCTTTTCCCAATTGCCGCACCAGAAACAGGGGCACCAGGTTTTCTTTTGGCCATTTGCAAATGCGGCTTGCACAAACCCCTTAGTTTTCGTGAACCATTCAGCGCTCCATTTGTTCTGACCAGTGTGACCGGTATACATCCAAGCACGGTCACTCATCTTGACTTTCAGAGCTACTGGACACACAACAATTATATATGTAATTCACCATGTATATATTCATCAGTTGATCTACTTTGTCAATTTTATTACGTCCATGCAACCTACACTCTAATAGGTAATGATAGGTCCTAATCCCACCCGTGTATGTGTAGATTGGGTTTATTTTCCCATGCTATGCTCCGGATCCGACGCAAAATTTCGGCAGCACCTCCCCGCTGTTCTCCTGATACACGTCTCTGCAATAAACAGAGAGGATGTGTACCCGGAGAACAACAGGGGAGGCACTGACGAAATATATGCGTCGGATCCGGAGCAAAGCATATGGGAAAACGAACCCAATCTACACATACTCGGGCTGTCCATGGATAGCGTTGGACAATTCGAAAGAATCAAGGTTATATATATGTAAATGCATGCATATTTATAACTATGATGCTTTCGAACGGGAGACACATATTGGTTACGCATACTGATGATTCAAGACACATACATAGCTAGCTATCAAGTTTCATCGGAATAGATCAAATAATTAATGGGGGAGGAGGACTTGTCATTTGTGCTCACCCACGAACGAAGGGGCAGAGCTCGTCAAACGCACGGCGAGGTCGTCGAACACCAAACCTCGCAGCGATGAAACAACTGCACATTTAAAACTACACGATCAACACAATTATATATGATGTTTTTCATAACAAAATTGAAAAATATATGACCTAACTAATAATTCACAAATATATGACCCCGTCGGCCTCTGGAAGGCCAAAGAACACCTTTTCGGGAGGTGTCGGGGGTCGGGGTGTCCTGTCGGTGTCGGGGTGCCGTGTCGGGGTCGGGGTGCTGTTTTGGGGTCGGGGTGTGGTGTCGGGGTCAGGGGGTCAGGGGGTCGGTTGTCGGGGTGTGGTGTCGGGGTCGGGGTGTGGTGTCGGGGTTGGGGGGTCAGGGGGTCGGGTGTCGGGGGGTCGGGTGTCGGGGCATCGGGGTGTCGTGTCGGGGTCGGGGTGTGATGTCAGGGTGTCGGGGGTCGGGGGTCGGGGTCGGGGTGTCGGGCCGGGGTGTCGGGGTGGCGTGTCGGGGTCGGGGTGTCGGAGGTCGGGGTCGGGGTGTCGGGGGTCGGGGGTCGGGGTGTCGGGCCGGGGTGTCGGGGTGGCGTGTCGGGATCGGGGTCGGGGTGTCGGGGGTCGGGGTCGGGGTCGGGGTCGGGTTGTCGGGCCGGGGTGTCGGGGTGTCGGGGGTCGGGGTCGGGGTGTCGGGGGTCGGGGTCGGGGTGTCGGGGGTCGGGGGTCGGGGTCGGGGTGTTGGGGTGGCGCGTCGGGGTCTTCTTCTTCTTATTCTTTCTTCTTCTTTCTTCTTCTTCTTTTCTTTCTTCTTCTCCCTCCTCCTCTTCCTCCTCCTCCTCCTCCTCTTTCTTCTTCTTCTTCTTCTTTCTTCTTCTCCTTTTTCCTCTTCTATATTGTTCTGTTTTTCAACTTTCTTCTTATTCTTCTTCCTTTTTTTCCTTTTTCCTCTTCTTCTACATCTTCTTCTTTTTTTCAACTTTCTTCTTGTAATAATAATCTAAACCTAAATCTAGCACTAACCTAAACCACTAACCTAAATCTAGCACTAACCTAAACCTATCAATAACCTAATTAAACCTAAACAGCAAAGAAAAACAGTAGAAAAAAAAAGCTCACCTTGGCTCCTCTCGATGGAGGATGGAGGGGGCGGCACGACCGCAGGGGCGGCGGCGAGCCTGGCTCCTGGGCGGCGGCGAGCTCCGGGGCGCGAGGTAGACAGGACGGCGAGCTCTGGGGCGCAGGGGCGGCGAGCTCCGGGGCGCAGGGGCGGCGAGCTCCGGGGCGCAGGGACAGCGAGCTCCGAGGCGCAGGGGCGGCGAGCTCCGGGGCGCGAGCCTAGATCCGGCGCGGGCGACGGGACGCCGGGGCGGTGGCGGGTGATGGGGGCGACGGGGCGAGGGGAGGTGGGGCAAGGGGGCGGCGGGGCGAGGGGAGGTGGGGCAAGGGGGCGGCGGTGGGTGGCGGGGGAGGCGGGGCAAGGGGGCAGCGCGGTGGGTGGCGGGGGAGGCGGCGGGTGGCGGTGGTCGTCGGGGAGGAGAGGGAACAGAGAGAGATGGGCGGGGTGGGGCGCCGTTAGTAACCTAAACGTTTGCCGTCCGCCCCCCTTTGCCGTCCGCTTACTTGCTCTTTGCCGTCTGCTGGCAGACGGCAAAGAGGGGGGCGTTAAGTTTTTTTTAACCAGCTCGTCAGTGGGTCCCCCCCTCCCTCTTTGCCGTCCGCTAGCCGACAGCAAAGAATCTTTGCTGTCCGCTAGCGGACGGCAAAGAACTGGCTGATGGCAAAGAAGGTCTTTGCCATCAGCCAGTTCTTTGCCGTCAGCTTTTGGGTAGCTGATGGCAAAGAGCTTCTTTGCCGTCCGCTAGCAGACGGCAAAGAGCCGGCAGATGGCAAAGTAGCTGATTCCAGTAGTGCATAGATACATAGCAGAAGGCTCCAAACGGAGTGATGAAAGCCGTCTTCTCCTGGTCCTTAACTGCCATCTTGATCTGATGATATCCAAAATATGCATCCAAAAAACTCAAACGCTCACAACCCGCCGTAGCATCAATGATTTGATCAATATGGGGGAGAGCAAAAGGATCAGCCGGACAAGCTTTATTTAAGTCTGTGTAATCCACACACATCCGCCAGGTGCCGTTCTTCTTGAGTACGAGCACCGGGTTAGCCAGCCACTCCGGGTAAAAAACTTCGACAATAAACCCAGCCGCCAAGAGCCGGGCAACCTCCTCTCCAATAGCTTTTCATCTTTCTTCATTGAATCGCCGAAGAAACTGCCTGACCGGCTTATACTTTGGATCAATATTAAGAGTGTGCTCAGCGAGTCCTCTCGGTACACCCGACATTTCAGAAGGTTTCCATGCAAAGATGTCCCGGTTCTCACGGATGAACTCGATGAGCGCGCTTTCCTATTTAGGATCCAAGTTGGCACTGATGTTGAACTGTTTAGATGAGTCGCCTGGAGTGAAATCCACAAGTTTAGTTTCAGCTGCCGATTTAAACTTCAACACCGGGTCATGCTCCGTAGTTGGCTTCTTCAGAGAGGTCATATCTGCCGGGTCAACATTATCTTGATAAAACTTTAGCTCTTCCGCTGCACAAACAGACTCAGCATAAGCCGCGTCTCTCTCTTCACACTCCAAGGCTACCTTTCGACTCCCATGCACAGTGATGGTGCCCTTGTGACCCGGCATCTTAAGCTGCAAATAAATGTAACACGGTCGTGCCATGAACTTGGCATAAGCCGGCCGCCCAAACAGAGCATGCTATGGACTTTTGATTTTGACCACCTCAAACGTCAATTTCTCAGCCCGGGAATCATATTCATCTCCAAAGGCTGCCTCCAATTCAATCTTACCGACCGGGTACGCCGACTTACCAGGCACCACTCCATGGAAGACGGTGTTGGATGTCTTTAAATTTTGATCAGTCAAACCCATGCGCCGAAAGGTCTCATAATAGAGGATGTTGATGCTGCTACCCCCATCCATGAGTACCTTGGTGAATTTATATCCACCAACCTGAGGTGCCACCACCAAGGCTAACTGACCCAGATTATCAACCCGGGGAGGGTGATCTTCCCTGCTCCATACGATGGGCTGCTCTGACCACCTCAGGTAACGAGGAACTGTCGGCTCAACAGAGTTCACGGCCCTCTTATGAGTCTTCTGGTCACGTTTGCATAAGCTAGTGGTGAACACATGATACTGCCCACTATTCAGCTGCTTCGGATGGCTTTGATAACCCGACTGCTGCTGCTGCTGTCCTCCTTGACCAGACTGCTGTTGATTATAGCCGCCTTGATTTCCCTGAAAGCCGGAACTTGAACCGCCGCCCGGGCCATGAAAGCCGCCGACACCTGAGCCGCCGCCCGACCCGTGATTTCCATCAAACATGTTGGAATTCTTGAAAGCCTTCATGATGGCACAATCTTTCCATAAGTGGGTGGAGGGTCATTCCCGGGTGCCGTGTCTCGGGCAGGGCTCATTGAGTAGCTGCTCAAGAGATGGACCTGACCCGCCAGACCGAGGGGGCGGTTTTCCCTTACGTCTCTGATTGTTACCCTGTGCATTGGCGTTGGCCACAAACTCCGGGTTACCCTCCGCCTTACGCTTATTGCCTCCTTGATTCGTCGGGTTATGCTGCTGACCCTTTCCATTGCCATTCTTCTTTCCCTTCCCTGTCTTTTCCTCATCAGAGGCGGGATCCTTGGTACTATCAGAGTCGGCGTATTTGACTAAAGCTGCCATCAGCGTACCCATATCGTTGCAATCATGCTTAAGGCGCCCCAGTTTCTTTCTCAGCGGCTCAAAGCGGCAATTCTTCTCTAACATGAGGACTGCAGAGCCGGCATCCATCTTGTCAGATGAATGTATAATCTCCTTGACCCGGCGCACCCAATGAGTTGTGGATTCACCCTCCTCTTGCTTACAATTTGTTAAGTCCACAATTGACATAGATTTCTTGCAAGTATCCTTGAAGTTCTGGATGAACCGGGCCTTTAACTCTGCCCATGAACCAATGGAATTGGGTGGTAAGCCCTTTAACCAAGACCGGGCTGTTCCATCCAACATCATGGTGAAGTATTTAGCCATTTCTGCGTCGCTGACCTCCAACAGCTCCATGGCCATCTCATAGCTTTTTCAATCCATGTCCCAGGCTGTAAGTCGGCCGTATAGTTTGGCACCTTTCAAGGCCCCTTGAAGTCCTTAGGGAGGCTCACATTATGTAAAGCCGGCACCAGACACGGTACGCCGCCGGTTCTAGTGGCTACTCCCGCCTCAACAGAGGTCGTTGGATAATCTGGAATGGCCGGGTGAGCCATCTGCTGAGTCGCCAGCTGAGCCGCTAGCTGAGCCGCCCGCTTATCCTCCTGACGTATCCGGTCCTGCACCGGGTTATATCCGCCGGACTGGTTACGGCGTTGACCATTGCTTGACAAAGCCTCTGACTCCATGTGCCTGCTGTAACTCGGGCTCTGTTTTGGACGAGACGGAGCCAACCAAGGCAGAGGAGTTGAATGAATTCTGTCCCGGCTATAAGAATAAGTTTCTTGCTGAGCCAGAGCTGTCTGGACAAGCTCTCTGATCCTCCGGGTCTCCACCGCTGTCGGATCATCACCGTCTACTGGGAGAGCCGCCAAACGCACTGATGCTGCGATTAAGTTCTCCATGGGGTTGCAGAAGTGGCCCGGTGGTATTGGTACATAACGGGGCGGTGCCATGTTCTCGTGAGGAGGTGCCGTCACCTGAGGCTGAACCGGACCCCCGGCTGTCATGAACTGATTGACCTCTGGCGGGTTACTTGGACCGGCTCTGGGCGTCGCGAAGAGGTTCCACGGGTCATAAACCGGAGGTAAACGGGATTGAGTTTTCTGATGCCTTCTCCTCATCACCTCATTAGACGCGTTCAGGCTCATTGTAAGCTGGAAAGCCTCGGATTGGAGCAGTTGCGCCCAAGTATCCAAAGCCGCCCGTTCTGTGGCCAACCTGACGTCCTCAGCTGCCAAAGCCTCCTTAGCCCGAGCTATCTCCTCACGAACCTGTGCCACCTCTACATTATGCTCATCTTGATTTGCCGAGATAACTGTGGCAGTTAACAGGGCCGTAAGCTTATCCATGAGATCCAGCAGCACCTGAGCCGGCGGGCGGACGGGGCCTCCTGCCACAGCTGCTCCTGACCCGGACGTTATGGCTGCTGCGGCTGTGGAATTTTGGCCGGGTTGAGTACCAGCCATGAAGACTCCTGCCCAGCTTGGCGGCTCATCGGGGTCCGGAATACTGGAGCCATCGGAACAGCCCCCAAGCCCGCCATCTTGCACTGGATACAAAGAATCTGTCGAACCGGCGGACGAATCACCATCAGAGAGGACGGCTGTCTGACCACCACCTTCAGATACTTCAGAAAGTTCCCCTCCATGGACGCAGCCCATGAAGGCACACTTCACGACGGGTTGAGCCCGGGCGGGTCTCGCGCGCTGAGCCGTCTCGATGAGGTCGGTGTAGTTGTCCGGCTCAGGGCCCGGCTCACCAATCCGGCCGATAAAGATGTGGATTCTGCCGAAGGGGACCCGTTACCCGTACTCAATTGAGCCGGCGTCGGGGCCCCAACCTTCGTCGTCGATGTAGATCTTGCCGCGACGACTCTTGGTCATCCGCCCGACTGCGTATCCCTTGAGCCCTTCGAAGCTGCCCTTCAAGAACTCAAATCCACCGTGCGCTGGCCCCACGGTGGGCGCCAACTGTCGTGGAATTGTCACGGCAGATGTCCTTTTGCAAGGACTTAGTCGTGGAGCCATCGCAGCTAGGAAGCTTAAAGGGGTTAATCGGGACAAGGAACACGAGAGGTTTATACTAGTTCGGCCCCTTACGGTGAAGGTAAGGCCTACGTCTAGTTGGGTTGGTATTGCTTGAGGTTTCAATGACCAGGGAGCGAGATACGCTATGCCCGATTCTCGACTGGTTGTTTTCTTGCCCTAAGCCGCTAGCGGGTCGTCCCCTTATATACACGGGTTGACGCCCTGCGGCTTACAGAGTCCCGGCCGGCTCATAGACAATGTCCGGCTCGGTGACTAGTTAATTCTACCTTACAATACAAGTCATGCCATCATAGCGGTTTATCACTACGGGCCTTAAGGCGCCTGTGGGCTTTAGACCCTTTATTGAACCGCCATCTTCATGCTTGGTCTTGGGCTTCTTCTGATGAATACTCATTGTATAACCCGGCCCCTCCTGGGCGGCTTACACAATTAGTTATATCCCCAACAACCTAGCCTCTGCTTTCCGATGTACTACTATGCATCAATAGATTTTGCTTCTGGCCGATTTGATCTGCTGTCTCACCTTGTATACGAGAGGCCAATGCCTCCAGGGGCTCGGTCCCCCTTTTTTTCAAAACAAAATCTCGTACACAACCTTGTTGTCATGGTCGAACGCCCGCGCTGGCCTCCTCATGGGCTTTCAATGCCTGGACACGTCACGTGTCTGGCCACTCTACGACCTGGCCTAGCTACACGATCCCAATTGATCGCTGCCGCCTTTTCGAGCATGCTTTCGCCGCCACCGCCGCTTGTGTGTTTCTAACTGCTGTACGCTCGCCCGATTGATCCTCCCTGATGCATCACCGCACGTCAAGCTTGCTGCCTGTACACGTGCCTTCTGATCGCCTTTTCTGATTTTGCTAAGAACCATGCTATAGTCGGCTGCATCTCAACTCAATCCTTCCTCTAAATTGATTCACAGCCTCCGAACAACCTAGCTCTGATACCACTTGTTAGAATAAATCCGAGGCATATCGTTGATCATCCGAGGACCAAACAATCACACAAGCACGACGCTGAGATTTGTTAACGAGGTTCATTGATATGGCTACATCCCCGGGGCATGACTATGGGCGCTCGTCCTCATGACACCGCTACAATACCGCACCCGGTCGCCCTGGACACCGGCACAAGCCGCCGGCTTCCCCTGTGTTCCGGTGCTATTATGTTGGCATAGGTTACATTGTGTGTCTAGCCCTGCTATATATGAGATGCCTAGGATACAAGTGTCCTACTAGGACACGACTCCATATCCTATCTAAACACAATACTACTCAGAGTCCAACTATAACCTATCTTGTACACAATATTCGACACAACTCTAACACCGACAATATACAATACAACAGTAGCGACCATGAATAAAAAGCCCCTTTTTTAACGAGTTCGCTACTTTTCCCAGGCCGGAGAAGGGCAACTACTTATTGATTGATCGCCTTTCTTTGATATGTGTTCAATTTAGTACAATACAAACTACAACTAGATCAAAGCGGAAGGGCCACTCACTATAGAAGCTATAACTAGTAAAGCCCTAGCCAATAGTTTAGTAGTCGGCCAAACCCCCATGCTCACGACATGCTCTTGATATTGATTGAGTTGGAGGGAGTCAGAGACTACCACGGAATCCTTCCATAGTCACCCACTTCATCACCAAAGTGTCACGACAGTTTCCAAGACCCCTCATATAATCTCGAGTGGGGATCAGCCGGAGCACGTAGGAATGCCGACCACTACATAAGCCACTGGCGGAGAAAGCTCGAAGAGCTTCCCTTCATTCGCTTCACGGGAGTCGCACACAACACATAGCTGGAAGTCAGAGGGCCCGTACTACCTGCCTAACCCTTCGCTCCGAGGGACCGTAGAACAAAAAGTGCCTTCTAAACAACTCGGCAGAAGGGAAGGGGCCTATGTATTTGCATGACCCCTGCGGATTTGACCCTACCTACACCCGGAGCCAATCCCCTAGCGGTCCTGCCACCACGCCCCAGAACAGGAGCTCGTGTGGAAACTTGGATTTCTGGCGTAACAGCGGTGGAAGGTATCAAAATATTACAGTCACATAACATAGTATATACGCTAAGGTCGGCCAAAATATGGACACCCGAAGGGCCCGACACGCACAATCCTATCCTATCCGAGCCCGTCATTGCATGCACTTCGGACAATCGTCCATAGCATCATAAGGAACACCTCCCTTTCGAGGTACCCAAATGGAACGGTCTTTATTTGTGTTGTTGGTTGGTCTATCTAGCTATAGACCACGTTGAAAGAAAAATACAAAATCCATTCTTCATGGTCGGGCGCATTTCTCCAAATCCTCCAGGATCACAAGTGGAATGCTAAGCAAGGGCGGGGAGGCTGCGAGCTCCGCATCGAACAGAAAGAAGCAAGCAGGGGGTGTTGCCGTGTCGTGCCGGAGAGCAAGCATAGTCAACCAAACTAAATAAGGCTACAAAAGTAGCTAGCTAGCGTTTTTAAGCTGGCTGCCTATTCTAGCGCGTGTACTCTTCTGTGGAGTCGCACGGAACGAGCCTTGTCTTCCCTAAAACGACTAGCTCCCTTTTCTTGTTCCGGTCACCCTTCTCTTGCCGTGGAAATACTTTTGCCTGTGGTGTGGTCCAACCCATGGGCGGGGTCACCCTCATCCCGCCATTGCTCAGTGCTCTCTGCAGCTTCGCTGGGCTTTACCTGCATGGGCGCGGGGTTCTATAAGAGAACGAGAAGCTCTCTTTTTACAATAAAACGCGAACTGCGCGGAGCCCACCCTTTTTCGTTTTCTGCCGCCACTGGGTCGCCGCAGGGGAAACACAGCCAGGCCACCTCTCGGGAAGGGGGGGGGGTGGGCCTACCTATCCCGAGGGAGCAGCTGAGAGGTTCCATATGCTGAGCCGAAGGGCAGAACTTCAGTGCGTGATCGTAGTATGTCACCTTGTCTTGTCCTTGCAGCATCGAAGAATACCTATGCACTATGTTCCGGTTCACTAATAAGGAAGATAGAGTTGGGGTGGGGGTCTACGATGTGATACTGTAGTATGCCCCGGGGAGAAAGATGCGTAACTCAAAACGGAAGCAGGAAGCGTGTTGTCAAATATGTCGGAGGTTACCAGATCTTTGAGACTACCATCGATTCGACAGTGCAGAACAACCAGAAAAAGAAGTGGAGTTAGAAAGCCGTATGATAGGTGGTAACTATCTTTTACAGTTCGTGGGTTAAGCGGCGTACTCTGGGGGAATATTAGGCTCTATCGAACATACAGGGAATTGGAGGTAGCATTTTACTTATGTTAAGTCATGGAATGGTTTCTTCAGCCCTTTTTCTATGTGTTGGTGTTCTATATGACCGACATAAGACTCAACTTGTTAGATATTATGGACGTTTAGTGAGCACCATGCCTAATTTCTCTACCAGTTTCTTCTTTTTCACTTTAGCCAATATGAGTTCACCCCGCACTAGCAGCTTTATCGGGGAATTTCTAATCTTAGTAGGAGCTTTGCAAAGAAATAGCTTAGTAGCCACATTAGCTGCGCTTGGGATGATTTTAGGCGCGGCGTATTCCCTTTGGCTATATAATCATGTGGTTTCTGGAAATTTAAAACCCGATTTCCTCTATAAATCCTCTAATCTCAATGGCAGAGAAGTTTCCATATTTCTACCTTTTCTTGTTGGAGGGGCGACCGTCCGTTGAACTACCAAAAAAGGGTAAACCAATGTGATCATGACATTGTAGATGCTTGCGATGGGACGGATGCGACTTCCCTCATAAGTAATGGGTGCCATAGCCCGTAGCAGAAGTCCCCTTTTTTATCCATTTCTTTATTACCCCAGAGGGGCCCACCCTGGTGGGACCAAGAGAAAGAAAGGACGGGGGGCAACCATGCATGGCACTTCTCGACCTAGTCTCCGAGGGACAGTTGAACGAGCGACTCATGAATGCTGCCGGGTCGGACGAGCGAATAACTCAAACATGTTCGGTCAGTTTTTTGAGCAAGAATCACAACGTTACCTTACCTTCACCATGATACAGACTCCAAGGTCTTATGGCAGAGCACAAGGAGTTTCCTTCAATATGATTATGAGAATGGAAACCAGAAGCACGACTGGGTCTTCGTAGTCCGAGATCATACTTATATATCAGTCACAGTAACGTAAGCATGAGACTTTTTGGTAGTACCGGTGAACCAGATGGCCGCGGCGAGGGAATCTGGGACAGAGGACTCGTAATATCTCTATAGATCTGGCAAAAGCGAAAGACCCCTAACGTTAGGGGCTGACCACTAAGCTCACTCAGGCCCCGCTGGGCGGGCCAGAGTGGGTGCGAGCTGGAATTGCCATAGCTTATGGTTAGAGCAATAGGAAAGGGCCCAGCAGAGAGAACAGTCAGGATAACGAGCGCGGAGCCCACTTGGCAGGCGGCAGGAGCAGCAGGCAAGTGCTTTCTTGGTAGGCCAACAACCCTGTGAACCGGGCGGGGCACTCGACGAAAGGGGGCACGCTGAGAAAGTATGCAAAATTGGCCCTGCGGAGCTTTCAAAAAGAAAAGCAAGGACCACTACGGGAGGTCGAACCACGGACCGGAGGTAGTAGAACATGGTCCGCACCGGTCAATATTGGATCAAACAATAGGGGACCGTAGCAATGACCTTTTTTTTCAAGACAATAGGTACTCTTCCCTACCGAGACAAGGGACACTCTCAACGGATCCTCCACGCACTGGGCATACCATAGTTCTTCCGTGCGTCTTGTCAGGACCCCGATTCCAAGTCACATCAATCTAGTCGGTAACACCTCATATCACTTTGCGGCCTCACGCACGGTATTCCCACGGGTGTCGCCTTCCCATGGCCCGGAATCGTTTGTGCCTTTTGGCTCACGTATATGATAGTGTCGCTAGCATCCATATGACAGAGAACCCGGGCCGACATGGCTAGTCGTGAACCCAAAGCAGCACTAACCCATGGGGACAGGTATACATGAATAAACTTCGAGCATGTCGGTTAGCAGCATGCGAATTCGGGCTGTAGCACTGGGCTAACAGGACTTCGGTAACCGCGTGACATTTCCCCGAAGGGACAGACACAGGAACGAAGTGAAACACATGCCGGCCAGTCAAGTGTCCTGAGTAGTAGTGCCGGGCTAGCAGGACTCCGGTGAACCGGGTTGTAGCGGACTACTATGGCTCATGGAAGCACTAGACTACATTTCCCCATAAGAGAGGCTGCCAAGGATAAACAACTAGATTGTCGGATCCCACACATACCAAGCATTTCAATCATACACACAATATGCTCGATATGTGTAAATACAACATGGCATCACAACATAACTCTACGACTCAAGAATTTATTCATTAGGCTTCGAGGAGTGAGATATTTCAAACATGGGTCTCATGACCCAACATTCAGAGCATACAAGTCAAAGCACATGCGGAAGCTTAACATGTCTGAGTACAGATATCTACAAATGAAAAAGGCTGAGAAGCCTAACTATCTACCAGATCCTGCCGAGGGCACAAGATCGTAGCTGAGGTATCAAGCTAAACGTCGAAGTCCACACGGAACTACTAGCGAGACTGACGTCTCTCTGCAAAACATAAAATAAGCAAACGTGAGTACAAATGTACCCAGCAAGACTTACATCAGAACTATCTACATATGCATTAGTATCAACAAAGGGGGTGGTGGAGTTTAACTGCAGCAAGCCAGCTTTGACTCAGTGGCTATCCTAAACTATGACTGCAAGTAACTCTTTTGAGGTGGCGCACACGAGTCCACATATTCACCATATCAATACACCACTATGGATCCGCTCCCGTCTCCCTACGAGAACACCATCCATAGCACTCACGCTTATCTTGCGCATTTTAGAGTATCCACTTTCACTTGTCTATGAACTGTACAGGCAACCCAGAAGTCCTTTTCCACGGACACAGCTATTCGAATAGATGATGTTAACCTTGCAGGGGTGTACTTCTTCACACACGCTCTCGCCACTTACCACCATGTACACGTCGTGTATCTCGGCAACCTTCAAGCGGAAGCCTGGTGAGGGAGTCGGCCACGACCTGACTAACCACACAAGTCTCTCGTCCATGTTTATCGCCTATTCGGGTTCCATCCGCAAGGAGATTCGGCCAGGGTGTCGCTCACGGCCCCAAACGATGTGTACAGGGTTCCAAGCCCACCAAACGGGCGGCGCTTGGCATACCCGGCCATGGTGCCTAGTCTGTACCAAGCCCACCTGTACCGGGTGCCACTTGGTAGACTACTAACACTACCTAAAAACACCAGAAACTAGTTGCAACTCCTGGACAAAGAGCAAGTTGATTAATAAGTCGAGAGGGGCACTTAAGCACTCCAATGCGTGGTAGTAACTGTTCATGGATCACAAACATAGAACTCAGTTCCTGAGGACGGTTTCAATGAGACAACCCACCATGTACTCCTACATGGCCTCTCACCGCTACCTTTACCAAATCGTGTTCACACACTTAGCTCTCAATAGTAGGACATGTTCACCACATTCCAATTCATCCCCGATGAATCAGACCTCACTCAACTCTAAGTAGTAGCAGGCATGACAAACAAGCATGAATGAGTAGGCACATCAGGGCTCAAACAACTCCTACTCATGCTAGTGGGTTTCATCTATTTACTGTGACAATGACAGGTCATGCAGAGGAAAGGGATTCAACTACCGCATCATGTAACAGTTGAAACATTGTTGTCCTAATGCAGTAAAAGAGAGCAGGAGCGAGAGAGTGGGATTGTACCGGAATGAACAAGGGGTTTTTGCTTGCCTGGCACTTCTGAAGATATTATAGCTCTTCATCGGTGTCATCGAACTCATCGTCGGGATATGCCTACCGAGAGGGGACAAGCACCGGCAATAGAGAAGAACACAATCAATGCAAATGCGACAATATGATGCATGATCATGACATGGCAATATGCTATGATTTGTACTAATGCATCTAGCAACAATTTAAATGAAGTCCATATGAACGAAGGGTTCATATGCAAACTCCATAAGGGGTATTTAAAATGCCATTATCATGTTTTCACCGATACAGGGGGTATAAGTTGGTTGAACATGCATGAAAGTAGCATAAATGGACAGATTGGATTTTTTTGATAATTTTTCATATATAAAACTTTTCATTTGGAGTTATAGATTATTTTCTATGATTTTTACAAGTTTTAAACATTTTCTAGAATTTCAAATTATTTAGAATTAAACTAATTCTAGAAAATGAATTACTGCGTCATCACTACATCATGCTGACCTCAGCAGGTCAACAGAGCTGACCGGGGTCAAACCTGGCTTGCGGGGTCCACACATCACTAACACAGGGGTTAACCGGGTCTAATCCCACGTTGACTGGGGTTTGACTCGCTGCGGGGCCGCTGTCAGTGGCTGTGGGGCATCTAGCTGGCGGGGATTAGCACTAATGATAGTGCCACGTCAGCTCGCCGGAGTTTGGCCGGCGGCGACCAATTCGCGCGGCGGAGGTGTCGGGTTTGAGCTACGGTCGACGGTTTCGAGCGCGGTTTGCGGCTATGGGTTGCTGGCACACGCGCGCATCTAAAGGAGGCAGCGGGAGTTGCCGGGGTGCAGTGTAGCGGCGGCGGCGACGGGCGGAGCGGCAGCCGGAGTTCGGCGTTCATGAGTTTTGTTGCTGCTGCTCGCGGTCGAGCGAACTAGTGCGCTAGGGATGTACTACGCAAGGTTGCTATCGCGTTGCACACCGACGGATGACCAAATGGTCACCGAAGTGATGCCGGCGTCGAGCTCGTGCGGCGGGGCATTTCGGTCAGTGCGGAATCAATGGCTACAGGTCACGAACAGCGTCGGGGTAAGAGGGAAACGACGTAGGAGCTCACATAGAGGTTGTAGGGATGCTTAGCATGCTCGGGGACGACCGGCAGGCGACAGATCGATGGCGGCTTCCTCCGGTGGCCGACATTGAAGACGAAGACGATGGCGACGAAGCAGCGTGTCCCGAGGTCGCTTGCTTCGGTGGATAGGCCCGCGGCGTCTTGGCGAATCGGTTGGACGGCTAGGGAGGCCAGGGGTGGGCGGTGGCCGCGAGGGCAGCGAGGGGCAGCGACGGTGGCGCTCGACCGGTGAGAAGAGAGCCAGGGAAGGGGATGGGGACGAGAGAGAGTGAGAGAGAGTCGAGGGGGCAGCGTGGCGTCTCCAGGCAAGCAGCTGGACTCGCAGGGACGCTGCCAGCGCGAAGCAGGGGGTGGAGGCCTCCCAGCGCGCGCGTGCATCTTCGCCTCTGCCTACTGGCAGAGGAAGACGACGAGCGACGAGGTAGGTAGGCTGGGCTGGCCAACCGGGCCGGCCAGGTGGCTTTGGTGGGCGCCAGGTAAGTTCCAGGTGAGCCTCTGTTCTTTTCCTAATTTTATTTCTCTTTTCTATTTTCTGTAATTGTGTTTGGCTTTATTAAAAATACTTAGGCACACTCAAAAATCACCAAACTGCTCATGGACACTGTTTGGAAAATATCCAACATGGAACATTTCAGTTTAGGATTATTTGGACATTTTAAATATTTTATAGAATTTAAGTGCCCAAATTCAAATAGAGTATGATTTAATTCAAAGACCAAATATGTCATGGAAAAATGTGCATCACCTCTGGCTACTGTTTACAGTATTTTCCATAAATGATGAACATTTTTGAAAGCCGTTTGGACTTACTGAAAATATTTTAGGTGAACCTAGTGAATTCCTTTAATGATAGGGTTTAGGCAATCCCCATTTCAAATTTAATTGAAAAAAATAACATCACACAAGAAGGGCTAGCCTAGTGCATACTAGAACTAGGGATGTGACAACTCACCCCTACTAAACAAGAATCTCGTCCCGAGATTCAAGTCGCGAGGTAAGAAGAAAGGAGGTCACAAACTATCATGATCTTCTCGATCCAACTTGCACTTCATAAGAACGTTGATTCGATCATCATCTTTGTCTCGATGTCTTGCTCTGAGAACTCCAACCAACATGACAACAAGAGGAAAGGAAAAACTCTAGAAGGATTGATCTTCTTGAAGATCGAACAACTCAGGATCAACTCATGGAGTGAGACATTGAAAACATCTCTCGAGCTGAGACACGGAGTATACATCCATAGGGATGTAGTGAAACAGATGACGAAGATTCACTAGGTAGGCAACAATTCCACACTAAAGAAGGTGGTGAACAGTTGTCAACGTAGGGAGGAGTTGAGTTATCATGATACCATAACAAGACATCTTGGAGGAGGTGACTCGTATAATTATTCCCTTAAGTGGCAAAAAGAATTACTTTTGATATCTAGATCATTGAAACTCTTTATACCTGCTAAGGCAATTCACACTTGATTGTTTGGAGGAATTCGAAAGACTATCATACTTGGGCTAGGATGGACGATGTGGATGATTTTGCTTATCATCAGAAATGGATGGGATCTGTGGTAGGACCACTTTGAAGATGATCCTAATCAGTAATTACTGAGAAAGGTAGTCCATAGGGAATGGCACAATGGCGGTGCAAGCTGGGAACAAAAAGCAAATGTTGGGAATGATTCTAGTAACTGGGGATACACTCAACAGTAGATAGTGTTTCCAACGTTTCAATGGTTATGGAATCATCGAAGAAACTGAGAGCACAAGGATCCCTAAGGAACAACTTCTATAATAAGTCACACGAAATTCTCATGTAAAGATGGTCAAAGATACTACAATGACAGATCTTCTGGCTAGGTGTGTCGGCCAGAACATCAACCCTGTCGGGACCTACATCATAGATCTTGGAAAAGTTCCAACCATCATATCTGCCTGAGATTCAGATCTGGTTGGTGTCAGGATATTCCAGTCTCATCAAGTCTAGAAAGAAAAATGAAAGTTTGCAACACAATTCGATGAGATGACGTTGCGAGATTCCCGGGGGAATAAACTACGATAGCAAGCTCCAAAACATGAGCCGGTTCTGCTACATACCTGTGAACACACTGTCCTAGACAAGCATGACCACATAGTAGTCTTATAATAAAACACTACCGAGTTCAGGAGGGGAACCATCAATGAGGATATCAGAGTCTTGTGCATGATCTAGAATTAACACAACAGACTCCTTTTCCTTGAGCAAATCAATCAGTGGCTTGGGGTGTTAGGAATTACACATGGAGTGGAGGTAGCGAGCCTATCAAACCATGGAATACTTCGCACATGCATGACTGACTTGGGATGATTCCAGAGGAAGAAAAACAAACTTTTCTCAAATTCATGGCGGCAACTTGCATCAACTGCACATGAATTAGAGGAAGTCACTTCTTTCATCCAACATATGCTTCATGAACGGAACAAGAAGATAATGCTTATAGAAGTTTCCAACACTAACATAGATGTCCAACATGAATCATGGATAAGATGAAAATATTGCTGATGGGCTCAACAACAGGTCATCCAGATTTCCATGAAGATGGAATTCCACAACCATGTGAACAAGGTGATAGAATTGGTCAGACCCAAAAGATATAATGGGGTATGCTTGAGGAAACAACCACGAGTAAGACAACATTACAAATATCGTTGGTTCTGATTTGATCTGGCGATAGCCCACACTCAAATCAAAGTTTGGATAAGATGATAGTTCCATTAACTGATCACGAGGATCAATCGATGAAAATACCATCTTTCTTCAACACAGATACAAGATATCCCTTAGGGATGAGCTAGGTCAGACAAGCCTTTATCTTCCAACTCTCCAAGTTGTTGTTTGGCTTAACCAACTAGCTCAGGGGTATCCAACACAGATTCTTGGAGAAGGGGTGGTTTATAGGAAACCAACTTGATCACAAACTCAACATAGCGGTCAGGTAAAAACCTGGTAATACTTCCGAGAAGATATTCGGAACATCACGAACCACCGATATGTTACTAAGCTTGGGAACAATCTTGCTTTTCATAGCAAGACGATATGATCTGTCAGGACCCCAATTCCAAGTCACATTGATCTAGCCGGTAACACCTCATATCACTTTGCGGCCTCACGCACGGTATTCCCACGGGTGTCGCCTTACCATGGCCCGAGACCGTTTGCGCCTTTTGGCTCACGTATATGATAGTGTCACTAGCATCCATATGACAGAGAACCCGGGCCGACATGGCTAGTCGTGAACCCAAAGCGGCACTAACCCATGGGGACAGGCATACATGAATCAACTTCGAGCCTGTTTGTCAGCTGCGTGCGAATCTGGGCTGTAGCACTAGCTAACTGGACTCCGGTAACCCGGGCTGTAGCAGGCTAGGTAGGACTCCGGATGTCACCGCGTGACATTTCCCCGAAGCGACAGACACAGGAACGAAGTGAAACACATGCCGGCCAGTCAAGTGTCCAGAGCAGTAGTGTTGGGCTAGCAGGACTCCGATGAACTGGGCTGTAGCGGACTACTATCGCTCAGGAAGCACTAGACTACATTTCCCCATATGAGAGGCTGTCAAGGATAAACAACTAGATTGTAGGGTCCCACTCATACCAAGCATTTCAATCATACACATAATATGCCCGATATGAGTACATACAACATGGCATCACAACATAACTCTACGACTCAAAGTATCTATTCATTAGGCTCCGAAGAGCCAGATATTACAAACATGGGTCTCATGACCCAAAATTCAGAGCATACAAGTCAAAGCACATGCGGAAGCTTAACATGTCTGGGTATAGACATCTACAAATGAAAAAGGCTGAGAAGCCTGACTATCTACCAGATCCTGTCGAGGGCACAAGATCATAGCTGAGGTATCAAGCTAAACGTCAGAGTCCACACGGAACTACTAGCGAGACTGTCGTCTCTCTGCAAAACATAGAATAAGCAAACGTGAGTACAAATGTACCCAGCAAGACTTACATCAGAAGTATCTACATATGCATCGGTATCAACAAAGGGGTGGTGGAGTTTAACTGCAGCAAGCCAGCTTTGACTCAGTGTCTAACCTAAACTATGATTGCAAGTAACTCTTTTGAGGTGGCGCACACGAGTCCACATATTCACCATATCAATACACCACTATGGATCCACTTCCGTCTCCCTACGAGAAGGCCATCCATAGCACTCACGCTTATCTTGCGCATTTTAGAGTATCCACTTTCACTTGTCTATGAACTGTTATAGGCAACCCAGAAGTCCATTACCGCGGACACGGCTATTCGAATAGATGATGTTAACCCTGCAGGGGTGTACTTCTTCACACACGCTCTCACCACCTATCGCCGTTTACACGACATGTACTCGGCAACCTTCAAGCGGAAGCCCAGCGAGGGTGTCGGCCACGGACTACCTAAACACTCTAGTCTCTAGTCCAAGTTTATCGCCTGTTCAGGTTCCATCCGCAGGGAGTCCGGCCGAGGTTTCCACATACGGCCCCGAACGATGTGTGCAGGGTTCCCGAGACATGAAACGGGCGCCCGGTACACCGTGCCATGTGCCTACCGCAACACAGCCCACCTCTCGGTCAGCGCTGCGCACGACCCCCAACATACTACAAACACCAGAAACTACTTGCAACTCCTGGACAGAGGACAAGGGTGATTAAGAAGCCAAGAGAGTCAATTAAGGATCCCAATGTGTGGTAGTAACTGTTTCATGGATCACAAACACAGAACTCAGTTCCTGAGGACGGCTTCAATGAGACAACCCACCATGTACTCCTACATGGCGTTTCACCGCTTCCTTTACCAAATCGTGTTCACACACTTAGCTCTCAACAGTAAGACATGTTCACACATCTCTGATTCATCCCCGATGAATCAGACCTGGCACAACTCTAAGCAATAGCAGGCACGACAAACAAGCATGAATGAGTAGGCACATCAGGGCTCAAACAACTCCTACTCATGCTAGTGGGTTTCATCTATTTACTGTGGCAATGACAGGTCATGCAGAGGATAAGGGGTTCAACTACCGCAGCAAGTAACAGATGAATCGTTGTTGTCCTAATGCAGTAAAAGGGAGCAAGAGCGAGAGAGTGGGATTGTATTGGGATGAACAAGGGGGTTTTGCTTGCCTGGCACTTCTGAAGATAATATAGTTCTTCATCGGTGTCATCGATCTCATCGTCGGAACACATCTATCGAGAGGGAACAACCACCGACAAACAAGAGGGAACACAATCAATGCAATACGACAATATGATGCATGATCATGACATGGCAAAATGAATGTGTTTGAGCTAATGCAACTAGCAACAGTTTAAATGAAGTTGGTTTGAACACTAGGTTCAAATTCAAACTCCATATGTGCTCTCTTAAATGCCATTTAATTGAATTGTCCTAAACAGAGGACATAAGTTGCTCTAACATGCATGCAAATGGCATAAACAGATTCTTTGGATTTTTTTGATAATTTTTCATATATAATTTATTTCATTTGGAGTTATAGATTATTTTCTATGATTTTTACAAGTTTAAGCTATTTTCTGAAATAAATAAATCATTTCTGATTTATTTAAAATCCCAGAAAAGCTTTACTGCGTCAGCATTGCGCAAGGGTGATGTCAGCGGGTCAACTGGTTGGCCAGGTCAAACCTGACCTGTGGGACCCATTGGTCAGTGACCCTGGGCTAGTTAGGTCGCCGACAGGTGGGCCCGGTCAACATTGACTAAGTCAAAGTCATGCTGACACGTGGGGTCTGCAGGATTAGCACTAATTTAAGCAGGATATTTAGACTAACCTAATTAGGCTTGGGGACCCACATGTCAGTGTCTGTTAGGATGGGTAATTAATGGAGATTAGCACTAATTACGCCGCCATGTCGGCATGCCGGAGTTTGGCCGGCGGCGACCTCAAGCCGTGGCGGAGTTTGCTCGGGACTAAGCTACAGGTGATGGTTTTGAGCGTGGTTTGCAGCTACGAGACGCTGGCACTTGCGCGCATCCAATGGTGCCATCAGTTAGTCGCGGGGTGGCCAGATACGTTGACGGCGTCGAGTTCCACGGTGGCCGGAGTTCGGACCTTGACGGAAACGATGCTACGAGGCGTCTTCGGGCGAGCTGGTGGTGTCTGCGGGTTCCTAGGGGCGCAGTGAGAATGAAAACATGCTCAGACGCGACGTGTGTGGGCTCTAGCCACGGCGGTGACATTGCCGGCGGGTGGGAGCTCACAGCTCCGGTAGTTAGCGCGGCAAAGGAAGAAAACCGGCGGCGGGGCTAAGGGAAATAACCAGGGGCTCATAGCGGTCACGGAGAGCTTCTCGGTGTGCCCGGGGATGATCTGTAGGCGGTGAATCGACCGGTGGCATCCGGTGGTCGTGGCGAGGGAAACGACGACAATGGTGACGGTGTGCTGCTCCCGAGCTTGCGTGCGTCATTGAGGGGAAGCTCCACGCCATGGTGATGCTCCGGAAACAGGCGTTGGGGTGGTTTGAGGGCTCTGACCACGGTGATTCTCGGCGGCACGCTCCAGCGTTCTCGGGTCCGAGGGGGAAGCGAGGCAGAGAGCGGGGTGGGGGCAAGTGAGAGGTCGGGCGGATCTGTACGGCAACGGGGTGGTCACCCGCAGCGTTGATGGGTGTCGGGGCAAGCAGGAGGTGGAGGCTGGCGCGCATGCTGGCGCCACGCACCTGCCTGTCTGTCACGCCTAAGATGCGACCCTATCCTAAAGGAACTCGAAGGTCCCACCAAGGATAGAAGCGCATCTTGAAGACGCTTTTGCAAGGTGGATATCATTACATCAACATTACATAATAGTGGGGATACAACCAAGACATACAATGTCACATGAATACAACAATACATCATATACAAGATCAACATCTGACTACGGATGAAATATAAACAGAAACTCAGACGACATCCACCTTGCTAGCCTAGGCTGCCGACCAGGAGCCTATCCCTCAATCGAAGAAGAAGCAGAAGAAGAACTCCAACACAAATAAACATCGCTCTCACATCAAGATCATCGCATAACCTGTACCTGCAACTGGTGTTGTAGTAATCTGTGAGCCATGAGGACTCATCAATCCCATTACCATGGGTATCAAGACTAGCAAAGCTAAATGGGTAAGGAAGGGGTAAAGTGGTGAGGTTGCAGCAGCGACTAAGCATGTATGGTGGCTAGTTTACGCAAATAAGAGCGAGAAGAGAAGCAAAGCAAGCGGTCGTCAACTAGTAATGATCAAGAAGTGATCCTGAACTCCTACTTACGTCAAACATAACCCAGAAACCGTGTTCACCTCTCGAACAACCCCGAAAAGAGACACTCATGGTTACGCACACGGTTGGTGTATTTTAGAAGAGTTTACTTCAAGTTTACTACAACCGGATGTTAACAAATTCCCATCTGCCACATAACCGTGGGCACGGCTTTCGAAAGTTCAAACCCTGCAGGGGTGTCCCAACTTACCCCATGATAAGCTCTCGCGATCAACGAAGGATATTCCTTCTCCCGGGAAGACCCGATCCGTCTCGGAATCCCGTTTACAAGACATTTCGACAATGGTAAAACAAGTCCAGCAAGACCGCCCGATGCGCCGACAATCCCGATAGGAGTTGCACATATCTCGTTCTCAGGGCAACACCGGATGAACACTACGTACGGCAACCGAAGATATCCCAAGTTGCCTAGGGGCGGCACCGCAAGTGGCTCTAGTTTGGACCAACACTTAGACAAGCATTGGCCCAGGGGGGCTAAAATAAAAATGACCCTCGGGATGCACGACTCCCAAGGAAAAAAGTAATAGGCTGAGGCAAATGTAAAACCAATGTTGGGCCTTGCTGGAAGAGCTTTATTCAAAGCGAACTGTCAAGGGGGTCCCATAAATCACCCAACCGCGTTAGGGACGCAAAATCCGGGAACATAACACCGATATGACGGAAACTAGGGCGGCAAGAGTGGAACACAACACCAGGCATAAGGCCGAGCCTTCCACCCTTTACGAAGTATATAGATGCATTAATAATTTAAGAGATATTGTGATATCCCAACATAAACATAATCCAACATGGAGCAATCTTCATCTTCACCTACAACTAGCAACGCTATAAGAGGGGCTGAGCAAAGCGGTAACATAGCCAAACAACGGTTTGCTAGGAAGGGTGACAAGGTTAGAGGTTCATGAAAATTTGGGAGGCTTGATAAGCAAGTGGTAGGCGACGCGGCATATTGATAGAACGAAGCAACTAGCATGGCAATGATAGTAATGAGATCCAAGGTGACGGTCATCTTGCCTGAAATCCCGCAAGGAAGAAGAACGAGTCCATGAAGAAGATGAAGCCATGAAGACAAACCAAGCGTAGACGAACGAATCCTCACGATCGCAACGAAATGGGAACTATCGAGAAGAAGCACACAACATGGTAAACACACCACACATGAACAAGGCATGATGCTCAACCAAGTATGATGCATGGCAAGGCTACATGAGGCTACTCATGGCAAGGGATGATGCAAACAAGAGCAACACATCAAAGCAAGTTTAAATGAGGCCGGAAACAACATAGAACAATTCCGGTAAGTCCTCATATGCAAATTTCGAAATTGGTCCAGATCTTAATAAACCTTATGTTCAAGTTTTTAAACAGCAAGTTAAGATGCACCACGATGATCTACACGAAATTCTAGTCAAGTTACATATAAAGTTCATTGAATTCGGAGCTACGGCCTAGAAGATATGAGCAAAACAAGATAATCATGACATTGATGCAAAATGCATTCAAACATCAATCAAACACCTCAAAACATGGATGCAACAAGGTAACATGAAACGACATGCAAAACTAAGCAAGTTTCATATAGAGCACACTCAAAACGGAGCAACGGTTCAACACATACACACCATGTTTAAAGGGCATGCTATCTAAAACAGCAACTAGGCATATTGCAAGCATCAAAACAACATGCTACAGGATCTCAACATGAAAAGAAAAGGCATGGACATGATGTACAGGTAAAGCATAACAAATCATGAACACTGAGCTATCTCCAAAAATCACTAGATCATACTCAAACAAGCATGGCAAGATTGCAAATAATAACAGGTTCACAGACTTAGCAGAATTTCAGGACATGGCAGAAATAACATCAGGTTACAATGTTTAGAGCTATCAAGCAACAAGCTATAGGAACTTATCATGGCAACTACAGGCATGGCATGAATCTACTAATTACAAAGAACAAAAGTCCCTTACTGACCATGAGCCAAAAGGGCACAGAAAATATGATGGCGCCCATGTAAATATAGTGTCAGGACCCCGATTCCAAGTCGCATCGATCTAGCTGGTAACACCTCATATCACTTTGTGGCCTCACGCACGGTATTCCCACGGGTATCGCCTTACCATGCCCCGGGACCGTTTGCGCCTTTTGGCTCACGTATATGATAGTGTCGCTAGCATCCATATGACAGAGAACCCGGGCCGACATGGCTAGTCGTGAACCCAAGCGGCACTAACCCATGGGGACATGCATACATGAATCAACTTCGAGCATGTCGGTCAGCAGCGTGTGAATCCCGGCTGTAGCACTGGGCTAACAGGACTCCGGTAACCCGGGATGTAGCAGGCTAGGCAGGACTCCGGATGTCACCGCATGACATTTCCCCGAAGGGATAGACACAGGAACGAAGTGAATCACATGCCGGACAGTCAAGTGTTTCGGAGCAGTAGTGCTGGGCTAGCAGGACTCCGGTGAACCGGGCTGTAGCGGACTACTATGGCTCATGGAAGCACAAGACTACATTTCCCCATAAGAGAGGCTACCAAGGATAAACCACTAGGTTGTCGGATCCCACACATACCAAGCATTTCAATCATACACACAATATGCTCGATATGTGCAAATACAACATGGCATCACAACATAACTCTACGACTCAAAGTATTTATTCATTAGGCTCCGAGGAGCGAGATATTACAAACATGGGTCTCATGACCCAACATACAGAGCATACAAGCAACAAGCACATGCGGAATCTTAACTTGTCTGAGTACAGACAACTATAAATGAAGAAAGCTTAGAAGCCTGACTATCTACAAGACCCTCCCAAGGTACAAGATCGTAGCTGAGGTAACAAGCTAAACATCGAAGTCCACGCGGAACTACTAGCGAGACTGACATCTCTTTGCAAAAACATAAAATAGGCAAACGTGAGTACAAATGTACCCAGCAAGACTTACATCAGAACTATCTACAAATGCATCGGTATCAATAAAGGGGTGGTGGAGTTTGACTGCAGCAAGCCAACTTTGACTCAGTGGCTAACCTAAACTACAACTGCAAGTAACTCTTTTGAGGTGGCGCACACGAGTCCTCATATTCACCATATTAATACTCCACTATGGATCCGCTCCCGTCTCCCTACGAGAACGCCATCCATAGCACTCACGCTTATCTTGCGCATTTTAGAGTATCCACTTTCACTTGTCTATGAACTATGCAAGGGGTCCAAGTTTCCATATCCGAGGAATCCGGCTATTCGAATAGATAATGATAACCCTGCAGGGGTGTAATTCTTCACACACGCTCTCGCCACTTATCGCCCTGTACACGTCATGTACCTCGGCAACCTTCAAGCGGAAACCGGGCGAGGGAGTCGGCCACGACCTGACTAACCCACAAGTCTCTAGTCCAGGTTTATTGCCTATTCGGGTTCCATCCGCAAGGAGATCCGGCCGGGGTGTCGCTCACGGCCCCAAACGATGTGTGCAGGGTTCCCAAGCCCACCATCCGGGTGCCACTTGGTACACCGTGCCACTGTGCCTAGTCTGTCCCAAGCCCACCTGTACCGGGTGCCACTTGGTAGACTACTAACACTACCTACAAACACCAGAAACTAGTTGCAACTCCTGGACAGAGATCGAGTTGATTAATAAGCCGAGAGGGGCCGAGTTACCGGAACCCAATGTGTGGTAGTAACTGTTCATGGATCACATACACAGGACTCAGTTCCTGAGGACGGCTGCAATGAGACAGCACACCATGTACTCCTACATGGCCTCTCACCGCTACCTTTACCAAATCGTGTTCACACACTTAGCTCTCAACGGTAGGACATGTTCACCATGTTCCAATTAATTCCCGATGAATCAGACCTGACTCAACTCTAAGCAGTAGCAGGCATGACAACAAGCATGAATGAGTAGGCACATCAGGGCTAAAACAATTCCTACTCATGCTAGTGGGTTTCATCTATTTACTGTGGCAATGACAGGTCATGCAGAGGAAAGGGGTTCAGCTACCGCAGCATGTAACAGTTGAAACGGTGTTGTCCTAATGCAGTAAAAGAGAGCAGGAGCGAGAGAGTGGGATTGTATCGGAATGAACAAGGGGTTTTTGCTTGCCTGGCACTTCTGAAGATATTATAGCTCTTCATCGGTGTCATCGATCATGTCGTCGGAACCACGTCTATCAAGAGGGGACAAACACCGGCAACTGAGAAAGAACACAATCAATGTTATGCCACAATATGATGCATGATCATGACATGGCAATATGCTGTGATTTGAGCTAATGCATCTAGCTATGATTTAAATGAAGTTGGTTTGAATACATGATTCAAATTCCAACCCCATATATCATTATTTAAATGCCCTTTATTTGTTTTGTCCAAAACAGAGGACAAACATTGTTCAAACATGCATGAAAATGGTACAGATGGATTCCTTGAATTTTTTTGATAATTTTTCATATATAATTTATTTCATTTGGAGTTACAGTTGATTTTCTATGATTTTTAGAAGTTTGAAGTATTTTCTGAAATTCATAAATCCTTTTCTGATTTATTCTAATTTCCAGAAAATAGTAACAGCGTCAGCATGATGTCAGGAAGACATCAGCGGTCAACAGACCTGGTCCAGGTCAAACCTGACCGTGGGACCTGCAGGTCAGTGTCACAGTGACTAAGTACGATTAGTTTAAAGTCTAACAAAATACTTAGCCGGGCTAGGCCCACTGTCAGTGTGACTGGATTAGTTAACAGGGTGATTACCTCCTAATTAAGTGCGACATCATCCAGAATGGCGGTTAGCCGTCGACGACCAAATCCCGCGGCGGTGGCTCGCCGGCATTGCTCGGGACGGCGCTACAGAGCACCATTTCATGCGCGGTTTGCAGCTACGGCGAGCTGGAAGTGCGGCGTGTCCGGTGGTGGCCGTGTGGTGTGCTGGGGGTGTGTGTAACCGCGGCGGCGATGAGTCGGGCGGCTGCCGGAGTTCAGACATCCATGCTTGAGGCGTTACGGGGCATGGCGAGCACGGCCAATGGGCTCTACGGGTTGACGGGATCACCAGGAACACGCGGAGGCAACGAGCGCAGGTGGAGGAGCTCGGGAGCATGAAGCTCACCGTCCATGGCGGCGACCGGAGCTCGGGTAGATGCGGGCACGGGGCTGCAGTGCACTAGGGGAGGATCTAATGAGCTAGGTGGCATCCACGGGCCACCAGAAGCACGCTGGTGCCACGGGTTCGAGCGGAGGGGCTCGGGTCAAGAAAGCTAGGTGGCCATGGCGGACGACGGTGCTCGGGTATGTGGGCGAGGGCACTACGGCACGGGAACGAGCAAAATGAAGGAGGGGAAATGGAGTGGAGCTCACAGTGGGGTCGTTGGAGGTCTCATTGGACTCGGGGAGGCCTTTGCGGCGGCGAATTCGACGACGGCATCCGGTGGCCGAGGCGGCGAGGAAGATGACTGGCGAGCTGGAGGGCCTCCGGCCTTTCTTGGTGCGATGAGGAGGTGCAGCGTGGTACGGACGATCTCGGGAGCACGGTGGCGCGTCATTTTGTCGTCGGTGGCCATGCGGGCGAGTCGCGGCGGACGGCGGAAGCTCTCGGTGACGCTCAGAGGAGGGGCTAGAGGCGAGAGAGAAAGCAGAGGATGAGGGGAAAGTGAGAGGAGGGCCTCGTGCGTCTCCAGACGCGGATTAGGACGAAGGAGCGGCCTCCAGCGCGAAGCAGGAGGTGGAGGGCTCCTCGGGTGTGCGCGCGTGTTCTCTGCTGCCTACTGGCAGGAGGAAGACGACGAGCGAGGAGGTAAGTGGGCTGGGCCGGCTTCTCTCCTGGGCCAGGTGGGTGGGCTGCTCAGGTGAGCTCCTGTTTCCTTTTTGTTTCTGTTGTTTTTTATTATTATTTAATCTTTTGCCACTATTTTGAATTCAACAGATTTCAAACAATGCCAAAAACATCCTTTGGGTATTATTATGTTGCTTCATGGACTTTTCCGGAGGCACATAATTTATCGTAGAGCATTTGAAGATATATCCCATATATATTTGAATATATTTTCAAATTCAAATAGAATATTGTCTTAAATTCAGAGACAAAATGATTCCTTAAAAATGTTCCAAAATTTTGGTTTGGTATATAACCCTTGCCAAAATTTCCAAAACTATTTTAGGGCATTTTTGGAAACACTGAATGCAATTTAAAGGGTTCTTGCCCTTCTTTTAAAATAATTTATGAGGCTTTGAAAATTCCTCATTTCAATTTCTTGAATTAAACATGATGCATCCTCACTGATGCAACTATTACACTCAGATATTCTAGGGCTGTGACATATAGCAAGTTTCGTTACAGATTCAGACTTGGTGAAAAACTGGAGCATGGCAAAACAGATAACGAGTAGGCATGTTTACGAGCTCGATGCACTCCCTACAAGGCATTGAATGACAAACTAAGCATACACCCAGCAAATAGACATGGCATAGAAGCTAGACATGGCAAGAACAACAACATAGCATGCACGGATCAACTACAACAACCATGGCAAACTTGATTAATATGTAAACAATCTGCCAGGAACATTTTATAGCAAAAGTAGAGCAAGATTAAGACATGATAGAGCACTCTATAATTGCAACCAGAGGCATAAATTGATAGAGCATAACCATATGAACAAAACACTCTTACTGAACATACTCAAAAGAGGCATGGATCTCACTGTAGCAACATGAATACATGGCATCACAATAACAGCAGAACAAGGGCTGAAATCAGCAACATCACGAAGCCTAGTTTGCATGCTTGTTCTAGTCACCACATAGATCACAAAAATACATGGCATACACCCCTGTAAAGATGGCATGGCATACTTCAAAACACATGTAGGGCTCAAGTTCATAGGAGGCACACATTAAACATGGCAAAAATGACAAATGTCCAAATCCTGATAAGAATCTGAAACTAACATTACATAGCACTCTTGCAACGATGATTAGGGCATCAAGATGAACTCAAATGAACATGGCACAATGGAACATAATGAAGAGAATCTCTCAATGAACATTTCGGTATGTCATACACGCAAAACGGAGCAGCACACATGAAGTTATGATGCGATGAACAGGGCAACATAAAGTGCATATCTGGGACTTAGAGAAAAATATACCCCGCGGAAAAGTCAACCCGGGACGGAGGCGTGCGGGACGAGGAGATCCGGTCACGGCGGAGGCGTTTGGTTCGCGGGGTTGATGGATCTGGTCCCGATCCAGATCGGGCGAGGTGGCGGCGTTACTCCGGCGAGCTAGAGGCGGGCGGCGCGACAACGCCGGCGAGGTCCGGTGGCGCCGGTGGCGAGGTTCGCCGGCGGGAGGAGCGGGGCGCGCTCCGGCGGCGCGAGATCCGGCCTGGCGTGGCCGGCGACGAGGTCAGAGGACCCCGCGGGGGCAGCGCGGGCGGCGAACGGCGGCCTCCGGCGACGGCGCGCGGTGGTGGCGGTTTGCGGCGGCGGTGGGACACACCGGCGAGGCGGCGGCGGGATCCGGCGCGCGCGGGGACGTGGGCGCCGGCAACCGCGGCGGCGGGATCCGGCGCGCGCGGGGACGCGGGCGCCGGCAACCGCGGCGGCGGAACGGGCCGGGCGGGCCCCGCCTGGGCTCCGCGGGCCGGCGGCGCGGGGACGGCGGTGGAGGACAGGTGGCGCGACTGGATTGGAGGAGAGCGGCGGCGGGATTTCGTCCGGCGGGCGCGGACATGTCCGGCGGCGTGCGCGGGGGGGGGGGGGGGATTTTTAGGGTTTGCACCGCGTATTTCGGAGGGGGAGGTGTTTATATAGGTAGAGGGAGCTAGGAGAGTCCAAATGGAGTGCGGTTTTCGGCCACACGATCATGATCGAATGACCGAGAGCATGAAGGAGGTTTGGATGGGTTATTAGGCTGTTTTGGAGGGGTGTTGGGCTGCAACCCAAAGAGGCCTTTACGGTTACCCGGTTAACCGTTGGAGCATCAAATGACCTCCAAATGGAACGAAACTTGACAGGCGGTCTACCGGTGGTGTACCAAGGCCGCTTGGAAAATCTCGGTCCATTCTAAAAAAGTTTAACACCCGCACAAAAAAAGAGGTAAAAGGGGGCGCCGGAGGGCATAGGAGTGTCGAATTGCAAAACGGACAACGGGGAAAATGCTCGGATGCATGAGACGAACACGTATGCAAAATGAGATGCACATGATGACATGGCAAAATGCAACACGCAAGCAAATGACATGGCAACAATGGCGCATAACTGGCGGACACCTGGCGCATCGGATCTGGGGCGTTACACTGTCCTCCTGGCAGGAGGTGGAAGACGGGTGTGCCCCTGGTGGGCTGGGCCAGCCACTTGGGCCGCCAGGTGGCTGCACAGATGAGGTAAGCCCAGGTAAGTTCCTTCCCTTTTTATTATTTCCTATTTTCTATTATTTCTGTAACTTCGGGGCTTTATTAAAAATGCCAGGGCATTTCCAAAAATCATGAAACTAATCATGGCTACTGTTTAGAATATATCCAACAGTAAACATTTTAGTTTATGATTATTTAAGCATTTAAAATATTTTATAGCATTTAAATGCCCAAATGCAAATACAATATGAATTAATTCAAAAATCCAGAATGGCCTAAAAATATGTGCATCATTTTTGTCAGAGGTGCTGGACCAATTCAAAAATGATGAACATTTCTAAAGGCTAGTTTGGGATCATTGAAAAGATTTAAGTTTGAACCTGGTTGAAATTCATTTGCTGCTAGGGTTTATTATCCCCCATTTCAAATTAAAGAAGTAATTTAGACAAGATACATGGATGCTTGTGCCACTAATTGCAATCAATTCTAGGGCTGTGACAACTCACCCCCACTAAACAAGAATCTCGTCCTGGGATTCAAGACGTGAGGTAAGAAGACAGAGGGAGCACAAGCTAACACGGTCTTCACGATCCAGGTTGCACTGCATAGGAATGTTGACACGATCACCATATTTGTCTCGATGTCTTGCTCTGAGAACTCCAACTAACATGACAATGAGAGGAAATGGAAACTCCAGAAGGATCGATCTTCTCGAAGATCGAACAACTTAGGATCACTCATCGAGTGAGACATTGAAACATCTCTCGAGCTGAGACACGAAACACATCAGGAGGGATGGAAGAACAAGCGACGGGGTTTGATTTGGTGGGCAACAGTTCCACGCTTGGAAAGATGGTGGATGGTGTCAAGGTGGCGAGGAAATAATTGCCATGGTCCCATAATGGGGCACCTTGGAAAAAGTGACTCGTTGAACTGTTCCCTTAAGTGGAAAAAAAATTACTTTTGATCCATAGATCATTGGAACTCTTCATACCAGCTTAAGGCAATCGCAAATGATCGTTCAAGGAGGTTCAAAAGAATGGCATACCCATACTAGAATGGAAGATGTGGACTACCTTGTTGAAGACAACGCAATGGATGATTTTGCTTTATCATCGGAAATGGATGGGACCCATGGTAGGACCACTTTTGAAGATGATCCTGACCAGAGGTTACCGAGAAGGGTAGTCCATGGTAGTATGGCACAATGGTGGTGCAAGCTAGGAACAAAATGCTAATGCTGGGAATGATTCTAGTAACGGGGGTGAAAACTCAACAAACGAGAGTGATTCCACTGTTTGAATGGTGATGGTATAATCGAGGAAACTGAGAGCACAAGGATCCCTAAGGAGCAACTTCTAGAATAAGTCGCACGAAATCCTCATGGAGAAGATGGTCAAATAGATCAATCAAGATACTACAATGATAGATCTTCCGGCTAGGTGTGTCGGCCAGACATCAACCTTGTCGGGACCTACATCATAGATCTTGGAAAAGTTCCAATCATCATATCTGCCTGAGATTTAGATCTGGTTGGTAACGGAATATTTCAGACGGCCTGTCTGGAAAAAGAAAGTTTGCAACACAAATCGATGAGTTGGCATTGCGAGATTCTCAGGAAATGAACTACGATAGCAAGCTCCAAAACATGAGCTGATTCTGCTACATACATGTGAATATGATGTCCAAGACAAGCATGATCACGTAGAAGTCTTACAACAAAAACACTACCGAGTTCAGGTGGGGAACCATCATCGAGGATATCGAAGTCCTTGTATAAGTCTTGCTCTTAAGAAGGAGCTTCTTTTCCTTGAACAAATCAATCAGTGGCTTGGTGTGCTAGGGATCACATATGGAAAGGAGATGATCAGTCTATCAGACCATAGAATGCTTCGCACGTGCATGACTGACTTGGGATGATTCCAAAGGAGGCAAAAATAAACCTTCTCGAATTCACGGCGGCAACTTGCATCGATTGCACGTGAACCAGAGGAAGTCACTTCTTTCATCCAGACAGATACTTCATGAACGGGGCATGAAGAAAATGCTTACACAAGTTTCCAACACTAGCTGGATGTTCAACACGAATCATGGAGGAGACAAAATGCTGTTGATGGGCTCAACAACAACTCATTGGAATTTCCATATCACTGGACTTCCACCATCATGTGAACACGATGATAGCATTGGTCAGACCAAAAGATGTAATGGTGTATGCTCGAGGGATCAACCACGAGTAAGACAACATTACAAACATCGTTGGTTCTGATTTGACTTGACAATAGCCCATACTCAAGTCAAAGTTTTGACAAGGCAATAGATCCAACAACTGATCACGAGGACCAATCGATGGAAATATCATCTTTCTTCAACACACACACACACAAAAAGATATCCCTTAACATGAACTAAGTCTGACAAGCTTTTATCTTCCAACTCTCCAAGTTGTTGTTTGGCTTAACCAACTAGCTCAGGGGTATCCCACACAGATTCTTGGAGAATGGGTGGTTTGGAGGAAACCCAACATGATCACGAACTCAACATAGCGGTCAGGTGACAACCTGGTAATACTTCCGAGAAGATATTTGGAACATCACGAACCACCGATATGTTACTAAGCTCGAGAACAATCTTGTTTTTCAGAGCAAGACGATATGATCAACTAAGTAAGGGATTGAATAATCCTAACTCATTGATCGAAGAGTGCACCAGAAATAAGGACTAGGTAGCACGATCAATCTTAGGATGATGATTTAATAACCAACACACTAAGAATGAGAATATTGTCCATTTACTACAAAGCAACGAGTTGCTCGGAGTATTGATTTCACACATCACAATTCACTTGCCGGCATTCCGGTTATAACAACACAAGACCGAGGAATGAATAATGATAGCAAGAAGTATCACTATATCAAGAGTTCATAAGAGAAGGTGCAATTCTCATGACGTTCCTGGCATAAAGTGGGTAATACTTCAGGGTAGAACAAAATCAAAAGCTTGATTGCATTTGATCTGTGGAATACAACTGCTTTGACCCAATCCTAGATATGGATGAGGTGCTAGAGTTTGTTTCTCCTAGTCATTCCGGAGTAGAATGGCTTGGCGGACCACAAGAGTAAAAGGCGACAATGAAAATGAATGCACATCTACTCCTTACTATCAATTGATAGACGAGGGTCGGATGACAACTAAAAAGGGACAACTCAAAGGAACATGTAACTTTTTGAGTTGTGGATGCATGGATTAGTATGCCGAACGAAGCTCAACATTTCTTCCGGATAACCCATGCGGAAAGGGTAGAACTGGCAGATTTACAATTATGAATGGAGAACTCCTCAAGAGTACTTTGATTGTGATCTTTTGGTTCAAAGAACTTCTGCCTTAATGGTTCATGGTATTTGGAAGAACGAAATACCATGGACCTCGAGGACTGTCGCAAGGTTACTAATATCCTGAAGGAACTAGCAAACACTATCAACATGAAGTAGGGTGAATCTCGGGTTCAAAAACCCAGGAGTAGAATACCTACTACTAAGTAGCATCACGGGATGCTTTTGGAAAAGATGGCCAAAATCATCACGCTGGGAACACAAAATATGGCTAGATTACTAGGTGACTCCCTAAAACACCTAGGGTCATAACAAAAGCTCCAACATATATGTCGAGGCAACAGAGTACCTCAACTCACCGATTAGTGTGATTGAATTGGCCCAAAGGGATATCGGGAACAGAAATAAAGGATTTGCAAATGCATCAGACTATTTAGAGATCTGGGATGACTCGGACAGCATAACGGATGTAAATGCTTAGAAAAAGATTTGAGACATTCACAAAGATTTGCATAGTCACTTAACAACATCATATCAAGGTTCTGGTTCAACTGACAACATACTAAAGTAGTAGAAACTGAATTGAGGCCTGGAACCAACAATCCTATAAGTCTCTATCATAACAATTCGTCATCCTAATAGATAGATGAGCAGGCCTAGTTCTTAATCCCCGTAGAAAAGAAGAGGCTGACTCAGATCAGAAGGCCATGAGGTATAAGGAGTAAAAAGAGCCTTACGTTCCCTTCCACAATCAATTCAATTATATAACTAAAGCATTTCTAGACACAACTTCGACCAGATTGGCTTGGTAATCCTACAGGCAGTCAGGCTCTGATACCAACACTGTCAGGACCCCGATTCCAAGTCACATCGATCTAGCCGGTAACACCTCATATCACTTTGCGGCCTCACGCACGGTATTCCCACGGGTGTCGCCTTACCATGGCCCGGCACCGTTTGTGCCTTTTGGCTCACGTATATGATAGTGTCGCTAGCATCCATATGACAAAGAACCCGGGCCGACATGGCTAGTCGTGAACCCAAAGCGGCACTAACCCATGGGGACATGCATACATGAATCAACTTCGAGCATGTTGGTCAGCAGCGTGCGAATCCGAGCTGTAGCACTGGGCTAACAGGACTCCGGTAACCCAGGCTGTAGCAGGCTAGGCAGGACTCCGGATGTCACCGTGTGACATTTCCCCGAAGGGACAGACACAAGAGCGAAGTGAAACACATGCCGGCCAGTCAAGTGTCCTGAGCAGTAGTGCTGGGCTAGCAGGACTCCGGTGAACCGGGCTATAGCGGACTACTATCGCTCAGGAAGCACTAGACTACATTTCCCCATATGAGAGGCTGTCAAGGATAAACAACTAGATTGTCGGGTCCCACTCATACCAAGCATTTCAATCATACACACAATATGCCCGATATGAGTACATACAACATGGCATCACAACATAACTCTACGACTCAAAGTATCTATTCATTAGGCTCTGAAGAGCCAGATATTACAAACATGGGTCTCATGACCCAAAATTCAGAGCATACAAGTCAAAGCACATGCGGAAGCTTAACATGTCTGGGTACAGACATCTACAAATGAAAAAGGCTGAGAAGCCTGACTATCTACCAGATCCTGCCGAGGTCACAAGATCATAGCTGAGGTATCAAGCTAAACGTCGGAGTCCACACGGAACTACTAGCGAGACTGTCGTCTCTCTGCAAAACATAGAATAAGCAAACATGAGTACAAATGTACCCAGCAAGACTTACATCAGAAGTATCTACATATGCATCGGTATCAACAAAGGGGTGGTGGAGTTTAACTGCAGCAAGCCAGCTTTGACTCAGTGGCTAACCTAAACTATGATTGCAAGTAACTCTTTTGAGGTGGCGCACACAAGTCCACATATTCACCATATCAATACACCACTATGGATCCACTTCCGTCTCCCTACGAGAAGGCCATCCATAGCACTCACGCTTATCTTGCACATTTTAGAGTATCCACTTTCACTTGTCTATGAACTGTTATAGGCAACCCAGAAGTCCATTACCGCAGACACGGCTATTCGAATAGATGATGTTAACCCTACAGGGGTGTACTTCTTCACACACACTCTCACCACTTATCGCCGTTTACACGACATGTACTCGGCAACCTTCAAGCGAAAGCCCAGCGAGGGTGTCGACCACGGCCTACCTAAACACTCAAGTCTCTAGTCCAGGTTTATCGCCTGTTCAGGTTCCATCCGCAGGGAGTCCGGCCGAGGTTTCCACATACGGCCCCGAACGATGTGTGCAAGGTTCCCGAGACACCAAACGGGCGCCCGGTACACCGTGCCACGTGCCTACCGCAACACAGTGCACCCCTCGGTCAGCGCTGCGCACGGCCCCCAGCTTACTACAAACACCAGAAACTACTTGCAACTCCTGGACAGAGGACAAGGGTGATTAAGAAGCCGAGAGAGTCAATTAAGGATCCCAATGTGTGGTAGTAACTGTTTCATGGATCACAAACACAGAACTCAGTTCCTGGGGACGGCTTCAATGAGACAACCCACCATGTACTCCTACATGGCCTCTCACCGCTTCCTTTACCAAATCGTGTTCACACACTTAGTTCTCAACAGTAAGACATGTTCACACATCTCTGATTCATCCCTGATGAATCAGACCCGACACAACTCTAAGCAATAGCAGGCACGACAAACAAGCATGAATGAGTAGGAACATCAGGGCTCAAACAACTCCTACTCATGCTAGTGGGTTTCATCTATTTACTGTGGCAATGACAGGTCATGCAGAGGATAAGGGGTTCAACTACCGCAGCAAGTAACAGATGAATCATTGTTGTCCTAATGCAGTAAAAGAGAGCAAGAGCGAGAGAGTGGGATTGTATCGGGATGAACAAGGGGGTTTTGCTTGCCTGACACTTCTGAAGATAATATAGTTCTTCATCGGTGTCATCGATCTCATCGTCGGAACACATCTATCGAGAGGCAACAACCACCGGCAAACAAGAGGGAACACAATCAATGCAATGCGACAATATGATGCATGATCATGACATGGCAAAATGAATGTGTTTGAGCTAGTGCAACTAGCAGTAGTTTAAATGAAGTTGGTTTGAACACTAGGTTCAAATTCAAACTCCATATGTGCTCTCTTAAATGCCATTTAATTGAATTGTCCTAAACAGAGGACATAAGTTGCTCCAACATGCATGCAAATGGCATAAACAGATTCTTTGGATTTTTCTGATAATTTTTCATATATAATTTATTTCATTTGGAGTTATAGAATATTTTCTATGATTTTTAGAAGTTTTAGGTATTTTCTGAAATAAATAAATCATTTCTGATTTATTGAAAATCCCAGAAAAGCTTTACTGCGTCAGCATTGCGCAAGGGTGATGTCAGCGGGTCAACTGGTCGGCCAGGTCAAACCTGACCTGCGGGACCCATTGGTTAGTGACCCTGGGCTAGTTAGGTCACCGACAGGTGGGCCCGGTCAATGTTGACTAAGTCAAAGTCAAGCTGACACGTGGGGTCCGGAGGATTAGCACTAATTTAAGCAGGATATTTAGACTAACCTAATTAGGCTCGAGGACCCACATGTTAGTGTCTGTTAGGATGGGTAATTAACGGAGATTAGCACTAATTACGCCGCCACGTCGGCATGCCGGAGTTTGGCCGGCGGCGACCTCAAGCCGTGGCAGAGTCTCCTCGGGATTGAGCTATAGGTGATGGTTTTGAGCGTGGTTTGCAGCTACGGGACGCTGGCACTCGCGCGCATCCAATGGTGCCATCAGTTAGTCGCGGGGTGGCTGGATACATTGACGGTGTCGAGTTCCGCGGCGGCCGGAGTTCGGACCTTGACGGAAATGACGCTACGGGGCGTCTCCGGACGAGCTAGTGGTGTCTATGGGTTCCTAGGGGCACAGTGAGAATGAAAACATGCTTAGACGCGACGTGTGTGGGCTCTAGCCACGGCGGTGACATGGCCGGCGCGTGGGAGCTCACGGCTCCAGTAGTTAGCGCGGCAGAGGAAGCAAACTGGCGGCGGGGCTAAGGTAAATAACCAGGGGCTCACAGCGGTCATGGAGAGCTTCTCGGTGTGTCCGGGGATGATCTATAGGCGGCGAATTGACCGGTGGCGTCCGGTGGCCGTGGCGAGGGAAACGACGACGATGGCGATGGTGTGCTGCTCCCGAGCTTGCGTGCGTCGTTGAGGGGAAGCTCCATGCCATGGTGATGCTCCGGAACCAGGCGGTGGGGTGGTTTGAGGGCTCTGACCACGGTGATTCTCGGCGGCGCGCTCCGGCTTTGTCGGGTCTGAGGGGGAAGCGAGGCAGAGAGCGGGGTGGGGGCAAGTGGGAGGTCGGGCGGATCCGTACGACAACGGGGTGGTCATCCGCGGCGTCGACAGGTGTCGGGGCAAGCAGGAGGTGGAGGCTGGCGCACGTGCTGGCGCCACGCACCTGCCTATCCTCCTGGCTGGAGGTGGAAGACGGGTGTGCCCCTGGTGGGCTGGGCCAGCCACTTGGGCCGCCAGGTGGCTGCACAGATGAGGTAAGCCCAGGTAAGTTCCTTCCCTTTTTATTATTTCCTGTTTTCTATTATTTCTGTAACTTTGGGGCTTTATTAAAAATGCCAGGGCATTTCCAAAAATCATGAAACTAATCATGGCTACTGTTTAGAATATATCCAATAGTAAACATTTTAGTCTTTGATTATTTGAGCATTTAAAATATTTTATAGCATTTAAATGCCCAAATGCAAATACAATATGAATTAATTCAAAAATCCAGAATGGCCTAAAAATATGTGCATCATTTTTGTCAGAGGTGCTGGACCAATTCAAAAATGATGAACATTTCTAAAGGGCAGTTTGGGATCATTGAAAAGATTTAAGTTTGAACCTGGTTGAAATTCATTTGCTGCTAGGGTTTATTATCCCCCATTTCAAATTAAAGAACTAATTTAGACAAGATACATGGATGCTTGTGCCACTAATTGCAATCAATTCTAGGGCTGTGACATGATCAAATAAGCAAGGGATTGAATAATCCTAACCCATTGATCGAAGAGTGCACTAGAATTAAGGACTAGGTAGCACAATCTATCTTAGAATGATGATTCAATAACCAACACGCTAAGAACGAAATTATTGTCCATTAACTACTAAGCAACAAAGTTGCTAGGAGTATTGATTTCACACATCATGGTTCACTTGTCGGCATTCTGGTTACAATAACATGGGAACCGAGGAATGAACAATGATGGCAAGAAGTATTACTGCATCAAGAATTCATAAGAGGTGGTGCAATTTTCATGACACTCTTGACATAAAGATGGTAACACTCCAAGGTAGAACAGAGAAAAAGCTGGATTGGCATTTTGATCTGTGAAATACAACTACTTTGACTAGTCCAAGAAGTGGATGAGGTACTGGAGTTTGTTTCTCCTAGTCATTCCAAAATAGAATGGCTTGACGGACTACAAGAATATTAGACTTTGATGAACGAATGCAATGATATACCCTCGACTATCAATTGATAGATGAAGGTCACAAACAACTAAGGAGGGCAACTCAAAGGAACATATAACTTTCTGAGTTGTGGATTCATGGGTTAGTATGTCAAACAAGTTCAACATATTTCTTCCAGATAACCCATGCAAAATGATTGAACTGGCAGAGTCACAATATGAATGGAGTACTCCTCAAGAGCACCCTCGTTGTGATCTTTTGGTTCAAAAGAACTTCTGCCATGATGGTTCATGGTATTGGAAGAATGAGACACCATGGACCTCGAGGACTATCAGAAAGGTTACTAATATCCTAAAGGTACGAGCAACACTATCAACACGAGGTAAGTAGGGTGAATCTTGGGTCAAGAACCCAGGAGTAGAATACCTACTACTAAATGGCATCACGGGATGCTTTCGAGAATGGTGCCAGATTCATCACACTGGGAACACAAAACATGGCTAGATTACTAGGTGATCCTCTAAGACACCTATGGTCATAGTAATAGCTCCAACATATATGTCAAGGCAATGGAGTACCTCAACAGACCGATTAGTGTGGTTGAACTAGCCCAAAGGAACATCGGGAACAGAAAGAAGGGATTTGCAAATGCATCAGACTATTTAGAAACCTGGGATGACTCGGACAGCATAACGGCTGTAAGTGCTCAAAAAGATTTGAGACATCCTGCAAAATAGTGGCATAACCACTTAACATCATAATACCGAAGTTCTAGGATCAACCGCCAACACACAGAAGTAGTAGAAACTGAACTGGGCTTAAATCCATCAATCCTATAAGTCTCTATCATAGTAATTCGTCACCCTGATAGATAGATGAGAAGGCCTAGTTCTTAATCCCCGTAGAAAGGAAGAGGATGGCTCAGATCAGAAGGGCATACGGTAAAGGAGTAAAAAGAGCCTTACGTTCCCATCCACAATCAATTCCCTTACATAACTAAAGAATTTTTAGACTCAACTTCGACCAGTTTGGCTTGGTAATCCTACAGGCAGTCAGGCTCTGATACCAAAACTGCCAGGACCCCGATTCCAAGTCACATCAATCTAGCCGGTAACACCTCATATCACTTTGCGGCCTCACGCACGGTATTCCCATGGGTGTCGCCTTACCATGGCCCGACACAGTTTGCGCCTTTTGGCTCACGTATATGATAGTTTCGCTAGCATCCATATGACAGAGAACCCGGGCCGACATGGCTAGTCGTGAACCCAAAGCGGCACTAACCCATGGGGACAGGCATACATGAATCAACTTCGAGCATGTCGGTCAGCAGCGTGCGAATCCGAGCTGTAGCACTGGGCTAACAAAACTCCGGTAACCCGGGATGTAGCAAGCTAGGCAGGACTCTAGATGTCACCGCGTGACATTGCCCCGAAGGGACAGACACATGAACGAAGTGAAACACATGCCGGCCAGTCAAGTGTCCTGAGTAGTAGTGCTGGGCTAGCAGGACTCTGGTGAACCGGGCTGTAGCGTACTACTATGGCTCATGGAAGCACTAGACTACATTTCCCCATAAGAGAGGCTGCCAAGGATAAACAACTAGATCGTCGGATCCCACACATACCAAGCATTTCAATCATACACACAATATGCTCGATATGTGTAAATACAACATGGCATCACAACAGAACTCTACGACTCAAGAATTTATTCATTAGGCTTCGAGGAGCGAGATATTTCAAACACGGGTCTCATGACCCAACATTCAGAGCATACAAGTCAAAGTACATGCGGAAGAATAACATGTCTGAGTACAGACATCTATAATTGAAAAAGGCTGAGAAGCCTGACTATCTACTAGATCCTGCCGAGGGCACAAGATCGTAGCTAAGGTATCAAGCTAAACATCGAAGTCCACACGGAACTACTAGCAAGACTGACGTCTCTCTGCAAAACATAAAATAAGCAAACGTGAGTACAAATGTACCCAGCAAGACTTACATCAGAACTATCTACATATGCATTAGTATCAACAAAGGGGGTGGTGGAGTTTAACTGCAGCAAGCCAGCTTTGACTCAGTGGCTATCCTAAACTATGACTGCAAGTAACTCTTTTGAGGTGGCGCACACGAGTCCACATATTCACCATATCAATACACCACTATGGATCCACTCCCGTCTCCCTACGAGAACGCCATCCATAGCACTCACGCTTATCTTGCGCATTTTAGAGTATCCACTTTCACTTGTCTATGAACTGTACAGGCAACCCAGAAGTCCTTTTCCGCGGACACGACTATTTGAATAGATGATGTTAACCCTGCAGGGGTGTACTTCTTCACACATGCTCTCGCCACTTACCACCATGTACACGTCATGTATCTCGACAACCTTCAAGCGGAAGCCTGGTGAGGGAGTCGGCCACGACCTGACTAACCACACAAGTCTCTCGTCCAGGTTTATCGCCTATTCGGGTTCCATCCGCAAGGAGATCCGGCCGGGGTGTCGCTCACGGCCCCAAACGATGTGTACAGGGTTCCAAGCCCACCAAACGTGCGGTGCTTGGCATACCCGGCCACGGTGCCTAGTCTGTCCCAAGCCCACCTGTACCGGGTGCCACTTGGTAGACTACTAACACTACCTACAAACACCAGAAACTAGTTGCAACTCCTGGACAGAGATCAAGTTGATTAATAAGTCGAGAGGGGCACTTAAGCATTCCAATGCGTGGTAGTAACTGTTCATGGATCACAAACACAGAACTCAGTTCCTGAGGACAGTTTCATTGAGACAACCCACACTACTAGGGAAAACCTTATACACAGAACTTTGCAGTAGCGAGGGTCAAAAAAGCACGCTGGTGCTAAGTAGCAGTAGCGCGCCTGCGCAAACCGCGCTGCAGATAAAGTTCTAGCAGTAGCGCGTCTTCTTCTAAACACGTTACTACTAAAATTCCCATGGCTTAGCCGATAGGCTACACATAGTAGTAGCGACCTATAACGAACCGTGCTACCGCTACTTTCTTTGTAGCAGCGCGTTTTAGTCTAAACTCGCTACTGATAGAGAGATATAAAATTAAATGGAAAGCAAATAGAAAGGTAATTGAAAATGAAAGAAATAGAATAAGGTGAAAGGAAAAAAATAAAATGTGAAGAAAACTAAATGAAAAAGGGGAAAAAGAGAATGATGTACCAGTAGCGTGTATTCCAGAACGCGCTGTAGCTAACGTAGCAGTAGCGCCCTTTCCGGAACGCGCTACTGGTACTTCTGACTTAACCACGGGGTTCGTCCTTCCCCACGGCCACTTCATCCCCCAAATCCAACTCCACTCTCGGCGCCGCCGTTGCCCCTCGGCCGCCGCGCGCTCTCCGCACACCCTCTACGCCGCCCCCGACCCCAGATTCAACGCCGCCCCCGACCCCAGATTCAACGCCGCCCCCACCCCCGACCTCAACGCCGCCCCGGACGCCGCCCCCAACCCCGACCTCAGCGCCGCCCCGGACGCCGCCCCCGCCCCCCGACCTCAACGCCGCCCCAGAGCCCTGACCACGACCTCGACGCCCCCTGCCCCTTCCTCGTCGCAGGCACCCGAGGTGAGCACGCCTGCTCCTCCCTCTCCCCTACCTCTGCCTAGGGTTTCTACCTCCATCAAATTAGTTGGGGTTCATGTAAGGGTGGAAACGAATCGGATGCAGATGCGGCTCAAATGAGTTAGGGTTCATGTAAGGGTGGAAACGAATCAAATTTCTAAGATGAATCATAAAACGAGTAAAATTTGACCACTTATTTCACTTTATAGTTGGATAATTGGAATATCCGCTACCACTTTCCACACCTATAGGTTCATCAAATTAGATGGTAATTAGGGCAGTAGTTCCTAGGTACTAATTAGTTAGTAAGAACTAGGTACTAATTAGGTACTAGAATATTTTTATTTATAGTAAGTTTATTTTTAGTAAGAACTAGTTGAATTAATAGAACTAGTTAGTAAGAACTTGTTGCTATTTTTTTAGTTAAAGCAATTTTCCCGCATCGACGTGGACGATGCCTATCCCGCATCCTCGTCGTCGAGTCAGCGGAGGACGACACCTGCTTGACCAGATGGGCCATGTCCGGGACTGGGCTCCGTCGGGGTGGTACTGGGAGGCGCTACCTACCGGGGGGCGCAGGTTGGTGAGGAGCCAGCCTGTCGTTGACCCGAACCTTCTTTGGTGGCGGTCGCGTGGGCCAGTGACGGTCCAGAGGCTCGAGGACTCTGCCGAGGTGGTGCGTCACCGTGTCAGTGAGGAGGACGCGCATGTCCGTCGCTACTTGTTTGCATTGGAGCACGGGTTCTCCAATACCTGGCAGGTTCTCCAGGGATCTCACTGGAGCTATGATCCCGTGATGGTTCCTTCTCTGTGGGTGTCCACCGCCAGCGCCGATACCCGTTGTGTGCTAGGGTTTTAGTTGTACTAGTGATGTTATATGTATGACACTATTCGGGATGTATTAGTGATAATATTCAACGATGTACGGATGCATGAGATCATTTACTTTTGCTTATTGAATGCATGCTAATTTGAGTCTTATAAGATATTTTGAAATGTATATCTTGTGTTTCTCAATATCCAAGTGGCCGGTCATGTTTGCAGGTTACACCTCCGAGTGGCCTATGTTTTGCCGGAGTGTTGATTCATTTCCGTTCCGGCAAATTTCAGGCGCTTGATATGTCCTATTTTAGTAAAGGTCATGCCGAATTTTTTCGTGAATTTTGGCATGACTTTTGCCAGAATATGTAGGAAATATCGATTTCCCCGGATTTGTGTGTTGAGTATCCTGGTAGTTGTCTTCTATCGATTTTCAATTAATGTTTTAACTATGAACATAGGAAATGTCTGACGACAAAAAGGATTTCGGTATTTGCAAATACTGCGAAGACGAGCGCGACCTGTGTGACGGAATCTTCCTAGATGATGATAGGCGCTTCAGCATCAAGCTGGACGAGAACTTTGAAGTGGATACAGTAAGTCACAACGACAAGTCTTTTTTCGTAATTAAGCATGACATCTGCTTCATTTGCTTCAACTTATATTTTTTTACTATTCTACTAGTGTATCCCCTTCCATGCAAGAGTTTTTGTATTGGATAAGATAGGTTTCAGTCATACTATGGAGGTAAAGAAAGTTTACTTGAAGACCGAGCATGGTTATATTATCCACGCAAAATTATACAATTCAGACGACTACACCTATTTTGGATGCAAAACATGGCGAGCACTATGCAAGACTTATGCATTTGAGCCTGATATGGTTATCACCTTTGATATTCGTCCGGAAGATAATATTGAAGGTAATACCGACATCTGGGTCAATGTGCAGACACCTCCGGTTCACCATTATGTAAGTTTCTCAACCATATTTATGTCTTTGATATTGTTTATTCAAAAATAGTTGACATCTATTCAAAAATTTGTATTGTCAGCTTATTTTGGTGCAAGCAAACATGTCCAGCGCTTGGTAGACAGGACCTACTACTGTCCCGGGGCTGAACTAAACTGCGAGGAGCTAAGCCATTATGTTTCATGGCTTGAGGATCTTGATACTGTCAAGACAAATTTTCTTCCTGGACTTAGAAATGTTAGTACTGAAAACGTGTGACCAATAGTGTTTGTAATGAACTACGGTCACATCTATTTAGGAAGGATGGTAAGATTTTTACTATTTGTCCTCAGTGCATCTTTTCCATACATTATTTGTGAAGCTAAACTTCATTGCTAAGTATGTGACCATACGATGTTCTTCAACAGGGACTCCTGATGAATGTTGTGCCTTATGGGATCGAGACTAAAGGTACCATGAGTATTATTAGCTTATGGCCAAGATATCCTACATGTTACTTTAGTGCATTCAAGATCAGCGATGAATGCTTAATAGTGCAAGACTGGACCAGATATGTGATGGGGGAGCGCAGACAAGTACTAGGGGGCAGCAAACAGATGTGCTACCCAAAATTAGGAGACAGGTTCATATGCATGCTCCAACTTGATCAAGGAGGAGAGCTACACATGTTTTATGTTGTTTTACCTAAGAGAGAGCAACATGAGTGATTAGCTAGAAATGAGTTTGAGGATGATGATGTGCTACACTATTACTATGATGATAAAATAGCTAGTGTTGGTGGTAATGACTGATGATTATTATTAGCTAGTGTTAGTGGTGATTAAATAAATATTGTTGGTGGTAATGATTATGATGATGATTAAATAGCTTGTGCTGGCGGATTAGATTCAAGTGGAGGCAACATGTGGTGCACATCGAAAGTACTACTAGTCCAAACTAGATCAAGTTTGGATTAGTAGTATACTTTTGACATGCACCACATATTGCCACCACTTGAACCTAATACACGTTCATTTGACACACTATTATGGACAGAATGATGTAAACCTCATAACTGGGTATTGTACCAATATTTGTACGATGGCACATAAATACACTAAAAAAACAATACTAGTAGCGATGGAAAGAAAACACGCTGCCAGTAGTTACATTAGCAGTAGCGTGGGAGTGAACAAGCGCTGCAACTATTTGTCCTAGCAGTAGCGCATGCGGCACGCGTTACTGCTAAGCAATAGCTGTAGTGCCTTATTAGTAGCGCGCCTACCCGCGCTACCAGTGAGCAGAAAACCAGCACTACTGCTAGGGTTTTCCCTAGTAGTGCCACCATGTACTCCTACATGGCCTCTCACTGCTACCTTTACCAAATCGTGTTCACACACTTAGCTCTCAACAGTAGGACATGTTCACCACATTCCAATTCATCCCCGATGAATCGGACCTGACTCAACTCTAAGCAGTAGCAGGCATGACAAACAAGCATGAATGAGTAGGCACATCAGGGCTCAAACAACTCCTACTCATGCTAGTGGGTTTCATCTATTTACTGTGGCAATGACAGGTCATGCAGAGGAAAGGGGTTCAACTACCGCATCATGTAACAGTTGAAATGTTGTTGTCCTAATGCAGTAAAAGAGAGCAGGAGCGAGAGAGTGGGATTGTATCGGAATGAACAAGGGGTTTTCGCTTTCCTGGCACTTCTGAAGGTATTATAGCTCTTCATCGATGTCATCGAACTCATCATCGGGATACACCTACCGAGAGGGGACAAGCACCGGCAATAGAGAAGAACACAATCAATGCAAATGCGACAATATGATGCATGATCATGACATGGCAATATGCTATGATTTGTACTAATGCATCTAGCAACAATTTAAATGAAGTCCATATGAACCAAGGGTTCATATGCAAACTCCATAAGGGGTATTTAAAATGCCATTATCATGTTTTCACCTATACAGGGGGATAAGTTGGTTGAACATGCATGAAAGTAGCATAAATGGACAGATTGGATTTTTCTGATAATTTTTCATATATAAAACTTTTCATTTGGAGTTATAGATTATTTTTTATGATTTTTACAAGTTTTAAACATTTTCTGGAATTTAAAATTATTTAGAATTAAACTAATTCCAGAAAATGAATTACTACGTCAGCACTACATCATGCTGACCTCAGCAGGTCAACAGAGCTGAACGGGGTCCAACCTGGCGTGTGGGGTCCACACGTCACTAACATATGGGTTAACCGGGTCTAATCCCGTGTTGACTGGGGTTTGACTCGCTGCGGGGCCTGCTGTCAGTGGGTGTGGGGCATCTAGCTGGCAGGGATTAGCACTAATGATAGTGCCACGTCAGCTCGTTGGAGTTTGGCAGGCGGCGACCAATTCGCGCGGCGGAGGCGTCGGGTTTGAGCTACGGCCGATGGTTTCGAGCGTGGTTTGCGGCTATGGGTTGCTGGCGCACGCGCGCATCTAAAGGAGGCAGCGGGAGTTGCCGGGGTGCAGTGTAGCGGCGGCGGCGGCGGGCGGAGCGGTGGCCGGAGTTCGGCGTTCTTGAGTTTTGCTGCTGCTGCTCGCGGTCGAGCAAACCAGTGTGCTAGGGATGCACTACGCAAGGTTGAGAACGCATTGCACACCGACGGATCACCAAATGGTCACCGAAGTGACGCCGGCGTCGAGCTCGTGCGGCGGGGCATTTCGGTCAGCGCGGAATCAACGACTACAGGTCGCGAACGGCATCGGGGTAAGAGGGAAACGGCGTAGGAGCTCACATAGAGGCTGTAGGGATGCTTAGCGCACGCGGGGACGACCGGCAGGCAACAGATCGATGGCGGCTTCCTCCGGTGGCTGACGTTGAAGACGAAGACGATGGCGACGAAGCAGTGTGTCCCGAGCTCGCTTGCTTCAGTGGATAGGCCCGTGGCGTCTTGGCGAAGTGGTTGGACAGCTAGGGAGGCCAGGGGTGGGCGGTGGCCGCGAGGGCAGCGAGGGGCAGCGACGGTGGCGCTTGGCCGGTGAGAAGAGAGCCAGGGAAGGGGATGGGGACGAGAGAGAGCGAGAGAGAGTCGAGGGGGGGGCAGCATGGCGTCTCCAGGCAAGCAGCTGGACTTGCAGGGACACTGCCAGCGCGAAGTAGGAGGTGGAGGCCTCCCAGCGCGCGCGTGCGTCTTCGCCTCTGCCTACTGGCAGAGGAAGACAACGAGCGACGAGGTAGGTTGGCTGGGCTGGCCAACCGGGCCGGCCAGGTGGCTTTGGTGGGCGCCAGGTAAGTTCCAGGTGAGCCTCTGTTCTTTTCCTAATTTTATTTCTCTTTTCTATTTTCTGTAATTGTGTTTGGCTTTATTAAAAATACTTAGGCACACTCAAAAATCACCAAACTGCTCATGGACACTGTTTGGAAAATATCCAACATGGAACATTTCAGTTTAGGATTATTTGGACATTTTAAATATTTTATAGAATTTAAGTGCCCAAATTCAAATAGAGTATGATTTAATTCAGAGCCCAAATATGTCATGGAAAAATGTGCATCACCTCTGGCTACTGTTTACAGTATTTTCCATAAATGATGAATATTTTTGAAAGCCGTTTGGACTTACTGAAAATATTTTAGGTGAACCTAGTGAATTCCTTTAATGCTAGGGTTTAGGCAATCCCCATGTCAACTTTAATTGAAAAAAATAACATGATGCACACAAGAAGGGCTAGCCTAGTGCATATTAGAACTAGGGATGTGACACGTCTTTATCGTGGCGGAAACAGAACAGGAGGGAAAGACTCGGCCGACTCGCCCAGGCCTCGAGGGCGAGCCATACGAGAGTGAGTCGAATTCTGTTTGCACTCTCGGTTTGCGTTCAGGCCCCTCTCGATCTTTTGCGTATAAGGGAAGGGGGAAGGAGTCTAAATCTATGGACATTAATGAACCACCATTGATGGACGTTGCACATGACATGAGAAATTCGACTCGACGATCCGGTGCTAATAGAAGTCGCTTACTCTCCGTCTAGCGAAGGTGCCAGATCCTTAAAGTAAAGTATCTATCAGCCTAGTGTACCAAGCACGTGGTACGACGGGCACTCAAAGACCTGGCGAATGAGGGGCCACCCCACCCAAGAGCGCTTGTGTTATATGGGAACTCTCGGCTGGAAACAATCCTTATGGTTTTTATATCCGGTTAGAATAATAAGAAAGAATCAAAGTCCAGGTTGGTTGGTGAGCCTAGTGATAGGAGACTATCTAGCTTGGTTCGGAGAGCACTTGTTGGGTTTCAGATTCATTTTTTGCTAAATGTTACGGCCTAAATGCTGAACTATTGACCCTGCTTGTTGGGATGGGTGTTCACCCCAAAGTGTTCCCGGACTGCATGCATACATCCGTAAGTAACTTAGTGCAACATGGCAAATTTCATTGAGAGGAATCAGCAAAGAAAAGAAATCTTCTCTGGGTGATCAAGTTCCTTTTTCGGTCTGGGCCACGTCTTTGCTTTCTTTAGAGGCCCATTTTCCTGGGCATCAGAGAGTGGAATACTTAACAGTGATTACATTCTTATGTAGATTCCATTGCTCGAATGGGACTTGTTTGTTGGCACCGACCTCGATAAGAAGCAAGGGAGTCGTGCCGAAGCTAATGGAGCTGCAGAGCTGTTTGTTTACGAATCCGCCAACTTAAGCTAGGAAAAGTGTAAGAGACCATGCATCTTCAAGTAAATAAAGGTAAATAATCTCAGAAACTGTCAAGAAACCGGGAGTTTTTTATTCCATTTCTTAGCCAGGGCAAGCCCTACCGACCTACGACCGGAGAAGATGTTGTGTTGTTCGTATCACTTGCTAGATATGGATAAGCTAGAACAGGAACTTCCTGGGAGGGTTCAAAGAATGAGGTCTTCACCTTTGAGCTGGATCTCATGTCATTCTAGCACATACTACGAGCGATTGACTTAAAGAGTACAACAAATGGTTGTGGGGTTATCTTTGTACCCTGTTGATGACCCACAAGTATAGGGGATGTATCGTAGTCCTTTTGATAAGTAAGAGTGTCGAACCCAACGAGGAGCAGAAGGAAATGACAAGCGGTTTTCAGTAAGGTAGTCTCTGCAAGCACTGAAATTGTAGGTGATAGATAGTTTTGTGATACGATAATTTGTAATGGGTAACAAGCAATGAAAGTAAATAAAGTGCAGCAAGGTGGCCCAATCCTTTTTGTAGCAAAGGACAAGCCTGGACAATTTCTTATAATGAGAAAAGCGCTCCCGAGGACACATGGGAATTATCGTCAAGCTAGTTTTCATCACGCTCATATGATTCGCGTTCGGTACTTTGATAATTTGATATGTGGGTGGACCGCTGCTTGGGTAATTCCCTTACTTGGACAAGCATCCCACTTATGATTAACCCCTATTACAAGCATCCGCAACTACAAAAGAAGTATTAAGGTAAACCTAACCATAGCATGAAACTAGTGGATCCAAATCAGCCCCTTACGAAGCAACACATAAACTAGGGTTTAAGCTTCTGTCACTCTAGCAACCCATCATCTACTTATTACTTCCCAATGCCTTCCTCTAGGACCAAATAATGGTGAAGTGTCATGTAGTCGACGTTCACATAACACCACTAGAGGAGAGACAACATACATCTCATCAAAATATCAAACGAATACCAAATTCATATGACTACTAATAGCAAGACGTCACCCATGTCCTCAGGAACAAATGTAACTACTCACAAAGCATATTCATGTTCATGATCAGAGGAGTATTAATATGCATTAAGGATCTGAACATATGATCTTCCACCAGATAAACCAATTAGCATCAATTACAAGGAGTAATCAACACTACTAGCAACCCACAGGTACCAATTTGTGGTTTTGATATAAGATTGGATACAAGAGATGAACTAGGGTTTTGAGAGGAGATGGTGCTGGTGAAGATGTTGATGGAGATTGACCCCCTCCCGATGATAGGATCATTGGTGATGACGATGGTGACGATTTCCCCCTCCCGGAGGGAAGTTTCCCCGGCAGAATAGCTCTGCCGGAGCTCTAGATTGGTTCCGCCAAGGTTCCGCCTCGTGGCGGCGGAGTTTCGTCTCGTAAGCCTGCTTATGATTTTTTCCAGGGTAAAAGCCTTCGTATAACAAAAGATGGGCACCGGAGGGCCACCAGGGGGCCCAAGAGACAGGGGGCGCACCTAGAAGGGGCGGGGCGCGCCCCCCACCCTCCTGGCCAGGGTGTGGGGCCCCTCTGGTACTTTCTTCGCTCACTAATTCTTAATAATTCCAAAAATTACTTTCGTGGAGTTTCAGGACTTTTGGAGCTGTGCAGAATAGGTTTCCAATATTTTCTCCTTTTCCAGCCCAGAATCCCAGCTGCCGGCATTCTCTCTCTTCATGATAAACCTTGTAAAATAAGAGAGAATAGCCATAAGTATTGTAACATAACGTGTAATAACAACCCATAATGCAATAAATATCGATATAAAAGCATGATGCAAAATTGACGTATCAACTCCCCCAAGCTTAGACCTCGCTTGTCCTCAAGCAGAAGCCAATATATGTCCACATGTTTAGAGATAGAGGTGTCGAAAAAAATAAAATATGGACATGAGGGCATCATGATAATTCTTATAACAGCAACATATATAGATTTTTTCATATGATTTCTTATGCTCAAGTAACAAACTATTCACAATGTCAAGTATGGTTCAGAAACTTCATTGAGAACTAACAAACTATAATCTCAGTCATTGAAGCAATTGCAATTTATCATAACATCGGAAAGAGTCAAGAATAGAGCTTTTCAGCAAGTCCACATACTCAACTATCATATAGTCTTCTACAATTGCTGACACTCACACAATACTTATGGTTATGGAGTTTTAATCAGACACTAAGAAAGATAGGGGCTTATAGTGTTGCCTCCCAACGTATTCACCTTTAGGTGATGTCAACAATAATAGCTCATGCTAACTTACATCCAATTGGATATATATATATATATATATATATATATATATATATATATATATATATATATATATATCATGATCTTTCCAACACGAGGTGCTTGCCAAAGGATAAAATGAAAAAGTGAAAGGTGAGGATCACCTTGACTCTTGCATAATATAAAAGGCATAAAGTAAAAGATAGGCCCTTCGCAGAGGGAAGCAGAGGTTGTCATGTGCTTTTAGGGTTGGATGCACAAAATCTTAATACAAAAGAACGTCACTTTATATTGCCACTTGTGATATGAACCTTTATTATGCAGTCCGTCGCTTTTATTACTTCCATATCACATGATTGTAAAAATCTTATTTTCTCCGCACTAATAAGTCACACATATTTAGAGAGCAATTTTTATTACTTGCAACATGACAACTTACTTGAAGGATCTTACTCAATCCATAGGTAGGTATGGTGGACTCTCATGGCAAAACTGGGTTTAAGGATATTTGGAAGCACAAGTAGTATCTCTACTTGGTGCAAGGAATTGGGCTATCATGAGGGGGAAAGGCAAGCTCAACATGTTAGGAAGATCCATGACAATATACTTTAACTGAGATGTGAGAAAACATAAACCATTACGTTGTCTTCCTTGTCCAACATCAACTCTTTAGCATGTCATACTTAATGAGTGCTCACAATCATAAAAGATGTCCAAGATAGTATATTTTTGTGTGAAGCCTCTCTTTCTTTATTACTTCCTATTAATTGCAACGATGACCGAAACTATGTTTGTCAACTCTCAACAACTTTTATGCCTCATACTCTTTATATGTGAAGTCATTACTATCCATAAGATCAATATGAACTCTTTTATTCTTTTTATTCTTTTCTATTTTTTCAAGATCATAGCAAGATAGCAAAGCCCTTGACTCAACACTAATCTTTATTATAGATAGCTCACGGACTCGATTACATAAAGAGATCACAAAGCAAAACTCGAAACTAATTCATACCAAAACTTTATTCTACTAGATCAAGATATTACTAAAAGGATCGAACTAAGTAAAACAGTAAAAATAGGAGTGTGATGGTGATACGATACCGGGGCACCTCCCCCAAGCTTGGCAGTTGCCAAGGGGAGTGCCCATGCCCATGTGATTATGTCCTCGGAGGTGATGAGGGTGGTGATGATGATGGTGTATAATCGCACATCGAGCGTAAAAGCTCCTCCAACTTGCGGATAATGCCCTTGAGTGTGATGATATGATCCTTCAACAAAATATTTTCCTGTGTGAGATACTTGTTTTGTATGCGAGCTAACTCAATCATCTTGAAAGCTTCAATCTCAGTTGGGGTAAAGAGGTTAGGTAGAGGTTGAGGGATGTTTTCTTCTGCTGCCGTCGGAGCTTGATCCTCCATGGCCTTCTTGATCCCTTCACCCTTGTCGATCTCCTCCGGTTCTTCTCTTTTAATCTCTATCTTCAATAGCCAAGCATCCTTGTCTTCATTGTTGAAGGAGGGTGACGTCATGATGCTCTAGATCTATCAGGAAAAACAGCTCAAAATGAAAACAGAAGCTTTTTGTGTGATACGGTGGTCAAAACCTTCGGGAGATTATATAATGAATTTTTTACCGACCAAAAGAAGTAACATGCAAGAAAACAGAGTCCGGGAGGCACACGAGGTGCCCACGAGACAGGGGCGTGCCCAGTAAGGGTGGGCGCACCCTCCACCCTCGTGGAGGCCTCGTGTCCTTCCCGGATTACTTCTTGCTTTCCAAAATTCTTAAATATTCCAAAACGGATAGAAATTGCCATTAGAATTGTTTTGGAGTCGGTTTACTTACCGTACCACATACCTATTCCTTTTCGGAGTCTGAAACGTTCTGGAAAGTGTCCCTTATGTATTCCTTCGGGGTTACGGTCTCAATAATATTGGTTTCAACATTGATAGGAATACCTGAGATATAATGTTTGATTCTTTGACCGTTCACCACCCTCGAACTTGTGCCTTCGAAGTTGTTGATTTTTATGGCACCAGAACGATGGACCTCCTCGGGAACGTAAGGGCCTTCCCACTTAGAGAGAAGTTTTCCTGCAAAAAATCTTAAATGAGAGTTGAATAGCAACACATAGTCACCTAAGTTAAATTCTCGCTTTTGTATTCTTTTTTCATGCCATCTTTTAACTTTTTCTTTAAATAACTTGGAATTCTCATATGCTTGGGTTCTCCATTCATCAAGTGAGCTAATATCAAATAACCTCTTCTCACCGGCAAGTTTGAAGTCGTAGTTGAGCTCTTTAATAGCCCAATATGCTTTATGTTCAAGTTCAAGAGGTAAGTGACATGCTTTTCCATAAACCATCTTATAAGGAGACATACCCATAGGATTTTTATATGCAGTTCTATAGGCCCATAATGCAGCATCAAGTTTCTTGGACCAGTTCTTCCTAGATCTATTAACAGTCTTTTGCAAAATTAATTTGAGCTCTCTATTGCTCAACTCTACTTGACCACTAGACTGAGGGTGATAAGGAGATGCAATTATATGATTAACATCATACTTAGCAAGCATTTTATGAAAAGAACCATGAATAAAATATGAACCACCATCAGTCATTAAATATCTAGGGAGTCCAAACCTCAGAAAAATAACTTCCTTAAGCATCTTAATAAAGGTGTGATGATCAGCACTACTAGTTGGAATAGCTTCTACCCACTTAGTAACGTAATCAACAGCAACTAAAATATGTGTATATCCATTAGAGGCAGGAAAAGGTCCCATATAATCAAAGCCCCAAACATCAAATGGTTCAATAACAAGAGAATAATTCATAGGCATTTCTTGACGTCTACTAATATTACCAATTCTTCACTACAAAAAAATACACTTCCGTGATGATACATGTTTGTCACAATAGGTCGCGTTTTTTGTCATGCATGTACATCCATGACAAATTTATGACAGAATCAAGATAGTCATACATGTGCTGTCGTAGAAGTGTTCCATGACATTAACAAAATTATCATCACGGAAGTGTCCACTTCCATGACGATAAATTGCGCGTCACATAAGTGCTTTCGTCAAGGGTGACCGACACGTGGCATCCACCGTAACGGAACACCGTTAAGCTATCGGGTCGGGTTTTGGATCTGATAACCCGTTAACAGCCTCGACCAATGGGAAATTTCCACGTGTAAAATTCTTATTGGCCGGACGAAACATGTGTCAGCTCGTCAGTGGGTCAGATAGGCGCCTATGATACGTCGACACGTGGCACGGCCCAACAGAGGCCCATTCCTGTGAAAAGGCCGGCCCGTTTGACTTGGTCAAAAGGTGGCGGGCCAGCCCATGGAAAGCCTGTTAACGGCCTATTCACATATAGCCCATTTACAGCCCGCTAACCCAAGGCCCGTTACGCCCTATCTGAATTAAGCCCAGTAGTGTCATCTGGGCCATTCAATATGATATCAGCCCGTTTTTACTTCTGGCCCATGTATGGCCCATGACGTCTTTCGGCCGATATGAGGCCTTATGTAACTCTTGGCCTATTAACGGCCCGTGGTGAAACTGGCCCGTAATGAACAGTGTATCACTTTACACCCATTAACAGCCCGTGGTGAAACTGGCCCATAATGAACAGTGTATCACTTTATACCCATCAACGGCCCATTATTCCGTTGGGCCGTTTCTAGCCCATGTTATCTTTCGGCCTTCTCAGAGCCCATTTATTCTTGGGCTCATTTCCAGCATTCGTTTACTTACGGCCCGTTACTGTCATTTTTTGCTTGTGGGCCAAATTCAACCCGTGGTTACAGTCGGCCCGTTTGTGGTCCGTTAATTCGTTGGGCCGTTTTCATAGCGTCATCAAATACAACCTATTAACGATGGCCCGTTATGGTCGGCCCATGAACGGACGATTCCAACTCTAGCCCGTTTACGGCCATAATGAGGCCTGCTATTGGCCCATGTTTGGCCAATCGATCATACGACCCGTATAAGGCCCATTGATGATACGGCCCGTAGAAGGCCCATTGTTTCTATGGCCCGTAGAAGGCCCATTGTTTCTACGGCCCGTAGAAGGCCTACTGTTTCTACAGCCCGTAGAAGGCCCACTGTTTCTACGGCCCGTAGGAGGCCTAGTGTCACTACAGTAAATATTAGCCCATGGTTATTGTGGCCTAGTTTTAAAAAATAGGTTATTGGAGCCACTAGCAAACCGCGGAAAAAGAACTACACTAACTACAAGCAAACAAATAAACAAGACAACAAGGAAATAAATAAGCAAGCAACTTATGCTAGGCTATCATGGCTATTACACATATTACATCCACTGGGCATCAAAGTTTGCCACCAGTGCAAATATAGGGAACACATCAGCATATAAACGCCGCAGCAAAACAAGTCCAGAACTGAAACCACTTCAAAAGAGCTCAAGAAACAATATCCTGGGTACCCATAATGCTGGCAAGATGCTTAGCAAGCTTATTAACTTTCTCTTGTTTGGCGCTTAAATCCTCCAGCGCTTGCTGTTGCACAAGAAAGTACGCATCTGAATTCTGCAGGGACTTCGTCAGTCCTTCGGCTTCTTACCGCAGCACAGCTGACTGATGCCTTTCAACTTGTAGCTGAGACTGAAGAAGCCGAAGTGATTCAGGCAGCGAGTTCGAAGAGCTTGTGCCAGAAGTACTGGCCAGTAACTCGAACACTAGATCAACACAGGACTGTGGGGTTTTCTCACTGTCTACAAGATCGTTTTTATCACCTTTCTTGGAGACTAACAGGGTTGTCTCACTATCTTGAACCTTATCTGCATTACTTTCTCTACCATTGCATAGTGGGGTGCTCTTCTCCAATATTCTGTTTGCATACTACAAGAGAAACAAGCAGACACATCACAAGTTTAGCTTGTAGTATACGAAACTCATTTTGGTAAACCGGTTCAGTAGTAAGGTGGACAGGATAACAACATGAAACAAACATATATCTATGTACTATGGTCACTGCATTGTCCATATCATCCTAGTTTATGTTCCCTAATCAACATAGAGACACAGTTCAACTCATATATTTTTTAAGACACAGCAGCATAGACAGAATATAAGTGTGAGAAACTACACAACATTGGCAGCACTTGTAATGTGCATCACATGAGAACATAACAGTTTATGCAACTTAAACTGAAATCAACATAGAGCAAGAAGTTAGAACATCAATCCAGTTAAAGAAATAGGTTTAAAACATACCTGTTGCGCCATTGGAGTTTCAATTGGATCCTTCAAATTTTAAAGTATTTGGTATGAGTAAATACAGTGATGCAACAGCAAAGGAGTATGGACCATAGCTACGGAATCTGACCTAAGAACAGTTTCTCTTCTGCTTTAAACATGGAGTTTGGGTTAGCTGTGGTGGTCTTCGTGCTTTGGGCACTGCAGTAGCTTTACAAACTGCTCGTGTGGGGGTACTCTATGGTGGACATGGTGCTTTGTCAACTATAAGTGGGTTACTATCCGTTGGGGTTGTAGTTAGATGGGTTGTAGCTGGTTCTCTGCCCAACGGTGTAAGTGTGCAATCTGGAAGAGTCTCGTGTCGGTGTACAAAAAGAGGAGTACACTTTTTGTACCCCTATAACTGTGCACGGGCAGTCAGAGCCGCGCCCACGACCACACCAAGCAAGGCAGGGGAGGTGAGCCAAGGTAAGACCGAAGCTCGAGGGAACTGGAGCAACGCCAAGGCCAAGACCACGAAGAGCAAAAGGGACGAAGCGGACTCCCCCGACAAGATCCTTGCCGGGAGACAGTTTTAGCAACCCCGGCAAGACCCCTGTCGCGGCAACTCGCCCCACGCCTACGGAGCAAATCACCCTTGATTCCACTGCCCCCATGGGGCAAGGATTCGGGAGAACCCTCCGCGGTGGCATGCAGATCTTTGTGAAGAAACATTCACAATCAGATATAGAAGGTGACAACCCTTGGCGGGATCCCAGACGAGGAAGACCACAAGACCCCCGGCAAGCGCCTTGCCGGGGACATCTGCAGGGCCACCATCAGGCCCACGCCGACTAAACTTCCACCGCCGTACGCATGCAGCTACTGTAAGTGCATCTAGTGCCACCCCTAGTTGGTTTTGGAGTACTAACGACAAACCTAGTTGAGGGACTAATGTGTTTGTGAGAATTGCAGGATAACACATGTAGAAGTCCCTCATTGATTCGGTTTTCCTACCAGAGATGACCCCTAAAAATGTATGAAGACATTGATGTCAAAGGTGGTATATGAAGATATTCACATTGAAGACTATGACAAGAGAAGACATCGCATGAAGCCTATGGAGCTCGAAGACTTAGATCTTTCGTAGTTCTTTTTCTTCTTTGTTGAGTCATAGGAACCACCGTACTGTTAAGTGGGGTCCAAGAGAACCAGTCAGAATGACTGAAGTGATGCTTAACCAAAACCTATGTCTTCGAGTGAAGACTATGAGAGCGAATCTTGTCCAGAGTCGGACAAATCAGCTTTGCTTGTAGCCCAAGTAAAGTCGCCGTGTGAGTTTGAAATCTGACCGTTGGAACACGTGTCAGTTCCTTAGTGACCCAGGGTCATTTCGGACAAATCAGGTCGGGTTGCCTAGTGGCTATAAATAGCCCACCCCCTACAACCATAAATGGTTGGCTGCTCAGAGTTAGAGTACGGCTTTTGTCGTTTGAGAGCAACCCACCTCGAAGCCTTTGATAGAGAATTCCTTGCGAGGATAAAGCCCTAACCACCTAGAGCCAAAGAGAATTAAGCATCACTTAAGTCTTCTTGTCTGTGTGATCTGAAGAGTTATTACACTTGAGGACTGTGAATCCTCCAGTCGGTTAGGCATCGTGTTCTGAGCGTCCAAGAGACATTGTGGATCGCCGGTGAACAAAGTCTGTGAAGGTTTGGGAGTCTACCTTGAAGACTTACCAGAGTGATTGGGCGAGGTCTGTGTGACCTTAGCTCTAGGGGAATACGGTGAGGACTGGGTGTCCTGAGCTGCGTGTTCAGGACTGGGTGTCCGGGACTGTGTGTCCTCAGGTTTAAATACCTAGCCGCCCTAACCAGATGTACAGTTGTCACAGCAACTGGAACTGGTCCAACAAATCATTGTCTTCAACGAGTCACTGGTTTCATCCTTCCCTTCCCTTTACTTACTGTTGGTCCTTGTGAAGTCATTGTATGATTGCACTATCTTTTGTCTTCACTGAGTGACTGCATGTTCTGTTTGGCTTCTTAATATCTTCCTACCTGATCCTTACTAACTAGCTGCTATTAGTCATTGTGCTTTCACTTCATTGAATACATGACTGTGGTCAGTGGCGGGGCCAGAATTTTTGTGAAGCCTAGGCAAAGTTGAGCCAAGTGTCTAACTTAAAAATCAAAGGGTACCAAGGGTACTCGGCCAAGGCCGATATCCGCTCGGCAACTAGTTTACCGATTGTGACACTCGATAAACTCTAATCGGTGTACCCTCTTCAGTTTCACCGAGTTCCTTCTTTCAAATACTCGGCAAAGACTTTACCCAGTGTCAACATGAGCTACAAGGCAGAATCTACCTTTCGTACCATACTCGGCAAAGATGGATCCACTAAAGGGTGGCGTGTGTCCTTGATGTTTACCAAGTGTCGTCTTCGAAAAAGCGTTCACAGGTTTGCCGAGTACCTACTGCACGATACTCGGCGAAGATGAGTCATTGGAGGGCGCCATGTGTCAAAAGGCTCGGAAGCCATAAGTCATAAAGCAAGGCCATGCATAGAACTAAACCTGCTATGTTGACATTAAAAGTATAGCTAAGTGGTGAGGTATCTAAAAACAATGAAAAAAATTAGCATCCAAACATCTTATAGGACACTACAAGGTAAAACAAGGGCAATGCTACGCGTCCGCCGGATGATAAACTGATAAGATCAGCCGCCTCGGCAACCGTCGGATGCCACCCGAAACACCGTCGACCTACCGTCCCAGCCAACTGGGCGCCTTCGCAATAGCTAGCTTGTTGCGCCCATGGCTTTGCATCAAGGACCTTGTTGCAAAGGTCCACTGAGACATCGTCACTACCCCGCCATGGAACGTCGCCGGCCGCCTGAATCGACGCGCCTCCTCTGAACCAGCACTCCGAGCAGTTGCCTCTACTCCAGCACGACAACAATGAAGTCTCACATCGGGCACTCCTCTGTCGATTTCTGCAACCTGAGCTATGTTTCTGAAACATGCGTCTTGTTGCAATGCTTGCCCTTGTATAGAGCGGGGCGCTCATTCTGCGCTTTCTGCAATCGAGACTATGTTTCTGAAACAATACCCTTGTTGCAGAAGTGAAAAATATTGATCGTGGAACCATTTTTCTTCTTTCTGAAACAAGCCCTGTGTTGCAAAAAAATTCTAAAACTAGACCCTATTGTCGAAAGAAAAACTTCACCACCAAACACTTTTTTTCTTTCTGAAACTAGATATTTGTTGCAGAAAGCTAGTGAAACAAGACGCTTGTTGTGAAAAAAAACTAGCTGCAAGGGACTTGTCGTTAGTGCAAGCGCTTGATCAAGATCAATCTGACGGCTACACAGGCGACGAATGTTGTGCGGGCATCAGCCGGCTGAAAGTTAGTGTTTTCCTAAAAAGAATGAGTTTCTAATTCACATAGATTAGGTGTTGTGATTTGAAGATATTCAACATAGAGAGGTTGTAAGAAAAGAGAAACATACAGAATATACCACTATCGTGCTAAAAAACGAGGCAAATGCCCGATCGCCTGAACTAAATATTTAAGCCCTAAATCTATTAATCTTGAAATTAGTGTGCATTCTTACCTAAACATAAGAAAAAGCAAGAAGCAACAAGTAGTTGAGGATGTATAGGCATTCCTAGAGATGGATTTGTTCCACCCGCTGTCGGTCGGACGTGCGCCTGTGCCAGCCTCCATTTCACTCATCGCTGGTTAGTCCCTACGGTACGTCAGAAACTAACAGCCGAAATGACTGCTTGTTTCCTCTCAAGTAATTGCTGAACATTATGCTTGGTGTAGGCGTTTGGCAGGCCTAATTAATTAGCCTATCACTTAAATATTAGTTGGACACTTGGTAGAAGCCCATCCCACTTCTTTTCTGGTAGGAGCCCATTGTTTAGCACCAGGTACACTGCTGCCCGGGTAAACCACCATGCATGACAGAATTTGCATCGTTGTTTATCACGGCTGTACACTGTCTCGTGACCAGTGAGCCCGGGAAAGTGCCCCGGGTGGCGGGCGGTGGCTCCGCCACTGACTGTGGTTTACCTAGTGTAGTCTACCTTCCGCTGCATGGTAATAGGTTTATTTCTATCGTTTGTCTTCGAAACTTCCACGTTTTGAAGACTTTCATAAGAATCGCCTATTCACCCCCCTCTAGTCGATATAACGCACTTTCAATTGGTATCAGAGCAAGGTACTCCCTTGTTCTGTGTGATTTGGTTTAACCACCTGGAGTTTTAGCTATGTCGACTGCAAGGATAATTAAAGTCTCCACTGCGTGCCCCGTCTTCGATGGAACTGAATATCCCTACTGGAAGAATAAGATACACATGCATCTTGAAGCCATTGACGTCGACCTATGGTATGTCGTCAAGAACGGCGTTCCCAAGGCTGGAGAAGGTGTCACTGCTGCTGATGTCAAGAAGTTCATTCAACTGGACTCTACTACCAAGAATATCATCTGTGGTCATCTGAACAAAGGACAGTATGGCCGTGTGAGTTCTTTGGAAACATCTAAGCTAGTCTGGGACTGGCTCTCCAAGGTCAACGAAGGCGTCTCAACCCAGATAGATCAGAGAATCAGTTTCCTTCGCAACCTCTTCAACCGCTTCAAGCGAAATGACAATGAGAATGTCCAGCTCACGTTTGATCGACTCACTGACATCACAAATGAGCTTCAAGCCCTCGGCGCTACTGAGATCGCCAAGCATGAAGTCGTCAAGACACTACTGAGATCACTTGACAACTCGTTTGACACCCTAGCCCTGATGATTCAAGAACGTCCTGATTTCAAGACACTCGATCTGTCTGACATACTTGAGAGGCTCAACACACATGAGTTTCAGCTTTCTGAGAAAAGAGATATCTACGGTCCAAACTATGGGCGAACTCGTGCCTTGAAGGCGAAAGCTGTCTCCTCATATGAAGAAGAATCTGACAGCAGTTCTGATGACCCTGAAGACATTGGAAAGGAACTTGCTATGCTTGTGAAGAAGTTCCAAAAATTCACCAAGAAGAAAGGCTTCAGGAAATCTTCACGATCAAGCTCAAGGAATGATGAAGCTTCTGCTCATGACTACAAGAAGAAAACATGCCACAAGTGCAAGAAAACTGGCCACTTCATCTCTAAGTGTCCGCAGTGGGACAATGAGAACAAAAAGAAGAAGAAGAGCAAGGAATATGACTCTGACGACAAGAAGAAGAAGAAATACTCAAAGTCTTCTTCCAAGTCTTCCTGAAAGTCTTCGTCACACAAGAAGACGTCATCTGGCAAGGCACGTGCGTTTTTTGGCAAAGAAATGGATTCAGAGGAGGAGTCCGCTTCTGAGGAGGCGGAGCTGGAGTCTGAGGAGGAGTCCGATTCTGGCGTTGCAAGTCTGGCTACAACATACGTTGCCAAGTCCATCTTCAACACTGAAGACAATGACTTCATCACTGACACTGATGCAAATGACAAGAACTACTCCGCTCCTACCTACTGCTTCATGGCATGCGGTGCCAAGGTAAACACACGCACTACTCACTATCAAACATCTAGTGAAGATGACTCTGATTGTGGTTCAAGACCCAGCTACAAAACACTTGCCAAAATTGCAACTGAACAACAGAAAGCTATGGAACATATTCAAAAACTGTTAGACAAAAGCGATGATCTGTTAGGCGCTGAAATGACTCGATCTGAGTCCTTAATTGAAGACATAAAAAATCTTCACGTTAAGTATGAGGAACTTGAAAGTCGTCGTGAAACGCTCTCAACAACTCATGAAAAGCTTTCCTATGATTATCTTCAAAGGAAGCAAGATCTTGAGAAATTGAGAGCGGCTCATGAAGATCTTCAAAAGGAAAACGAGTCACTTCGCGCCGAACAGATCAGTTCCGCTTAGGAAGGATTTGAACCACCATGTCTTAAATGCATTGAGCGTGATAATGCTACTTCTGTTGCTGAATGTTCTACTGCTTCTACTATTGCAATATCTTCAACTGTTGATGTGGAAACTAACCCCTCTGCTGAGGATACCACTGCTATTGCTGATGAGAATGCTAGGTTGAAGACATTGCTTGAAACAGGGATGTACAAAAGTCTTAAAGGGCATCAGACACTATGTGATGTCCTCAAAAGGCAGATTCTGAACCGAAACCCGAGGAAAGAGGGTGTTGGGTTCGTAAGTAAAATGAATGCTGATGGCTCTTACTGGAAACCTAAGCAGTACCCCAAAACCAAATGGGTTGCTGCAAAGGAACCTTCAGCAGATCCATCCAATCTATCTGGCTTCACTTGTGCTAACCCCATTGTCATTGATGAATCCTTTGATGCAAACTATAAACTATTTAAGAATCAGAATGGTGAAGTGTTTGCCAGGTATATTGGTACTAACTGCAGGAATGGGCCGCCTATGAAGAAGATCTGGGTGCCGAAAAGGTGTTTGGAAAATCTTCCTGTGAATGTCATCATGACACCACAAGTGAAGAAGACAAACCCCAGACCACAGGCTTCATATGGTCCAAAGGCTTCATACAGACAGAGGACTCACCTGAGTCACACTAACGCAAATGTTTTGCAGGGAAACCATACCCAGGCCTATGAATATGTGTGTGGTTCATCGAACCGCCATGTTCATAAGACCAAGAACTATTCTGCTTATTCTTATGAGTACTATTGTCCGCCTGCAAGACTTTTTGCTAGGGCTCCAAAGCCAAAGTTCTCAGACGCTGCACTTAGACTTATCGCTTCTAAGCCACCCTTGAAGATGTGGGTGGCTAAGAAAGCTTAACTCTCTTTTGTAGGGAAAGGTCTCCAGCAGAAAACCAAAATCTTCTGATGCTATTGCTGGGGACCTTAAACATCTTGTAGGGCGCAAGATCAAATGCCCGAATGGTCTTACTATGTACTTTGTTCCTGAATCGCTTGCTACTCTCCCTATCAGTCCTAATCTGGATCTAAGCTTTCATAACCCACTGGTTCGTCAAATGTTTTTGCTTCACAATTCTCTTCGTAAATGGATTATTGATAGTGGGTGTACCAACCACATGACTGGCAAAAGAAGCCTTCTTATGGACTCAACCTTACGTCCATCCGACAAGAGTCACATCACATTTGCTGACACTGGTAAAAGTAAGGTATTGGGCCTAGGTAGAGTTGCAATCTCAAAGGATCAACACATGGATAAAGTCATGCTTGTTGAATCCCTTGGCTTTAACTTAATGTCTGTCTCAATGTTTTGCGATTTGAACATGATCGTAATATTTGGAAAATATCGTTGCCTTGTTCTAATGGAATCTGACAAGTATCTAGTGTTTGAAGGGTATCGGAAAGATGATTTGTACGTGGTAGATTTCTCAGCAGGACCACACCTTGCCGTATGTCTTCTAGCAAAAGCTTCAGAATGCTGGCTCTGACATCGGAGGCTAGGGCATGCTGGCATGAGGAACCTCCACACCCTTGCAAAGAAGAAGCATGTCATAGGCATCGAGGGCGTCAAGTTCAAGAAAGATCACTTATGCGGTGCCTATGAAGCAGGAAAGATGACGAGGGCCAAACATCCCTCGAAGACAATCATGACTACTACTCGACCCTTCGAACTGCTCCACATGGATCTTTTCGGTCCCACTCATTACTCAACTCTTACTACTACTGCTTGTCTCTATGGCTTTGTCATTGTTGATGATTATTCTAGATATACTTGGGTGCACATAATCCTCTACAAGACTGAAGTGCAGGATGTCTTCAGACGCTTCGCCAATCGAGCAATGAACAACTATGGCGCCAAGATAAAGCACATGAGAAGTGACAATGGCACTGAATTCAAGAACACTGGCCTTGATACATATCTTGATACCTTGGGCATCACACATGAATTCTCAGCCCCGTACACGCCACAGCAGAATGGCATCGTCGAACGCAAGAACAGAACACTCATTGAGATGGCCCGAACGATGCTTGATGAATACAAGACTCCAAGAAAATTCTGGCCTGAAGCCATTGATACTGCATGCCATACAATCAATCGTGTTTATCTTCACAAGCTTCTAAACAAGACATCTTATGAGCTCCTTACTAGCAAGAAGCCAAATGTCAGTTACTTTAGAGTATTTGGCGCCAGGTGCTGGATCAAGGATCCACATCACACTTCAAAAATTGTACCAAAAGCACATGAGGGTTTTATGCTTGGATATGGAAAGGATTCGCACTCCTACAGAGTCTTCAATCTCTTTCATTATAAAGTGGTTGAAACAGTGGATGTGCGATTTGATGAGACTAACGGTTCACAAAGAGAACACCTGCCAAATGTGCTAGATGAAGTTCCATCCAGCGAACCAATCAAGCTAATGGGAACTGGAGAAATCATACCTTCTGAAGCTCAACCTGAAGAGGAACTTATCATCTCCGCACCTGATCAACCTGAAGACAATGCTCAGCCTGAAGACAATCCCTCTAATAACGACAATGATCAGCAAGAGCAAAATCTTCGCCCTGTACATCCTCGTGTTGCCAATGAAGTGCAGATTGAGAGAATAATTGATAGCATCAATGCACCCGGTCCGCTCACTCGTTCAAGGGCAACTCAGCTAGAAATTTCTGTGGGCACTTCGCATTCCTCTCAATAACAGAACCCAAGAAAGTTGAAGAAGCCTTCATGGAACCTGAATGGATTCAAGCTATGCAAGAAGAGCTTCAACAGTTTGAGCTGAATAATGTATGGGAACTGGTTAAGCGTCCTGATCCTCGGAAGCACAACATAATAGGCACCAAATGGATATACCGCAACAAGCAAGATGAGCATGGTCAAGTTGTCAGAAACAAAGCTCGTCTCGTTGCTCAAGGATATACTCAAGTGGAAGGCATTGACTTCAATGAAACATTTGCTCCTGTGGCTAGACTTGAAGCCATACGCACACAGCTGGCCTATGCAAATCATCATAACATACTTCTATATCAAATGGATGTGAAGAGCGCCTTACTCAATGGCAAGATTGAAGAAGAAGTGTATGTTGCACAACCGCCTGGCTTTGAAGATCCAAAACATCCTGACATGGTATACAAGCTCACCAAGACACTGTATGGCCTCAAACAAGCCCCTCGGGCCTGGTATGACACACTCAAATACTTCCTGAAGAGCAAAGGCTTCATACCTGGTTCCCTCGACCCCACTCTCTTTATGAAGACATATGATGGTGAACTGTTTGTGTGCCAAATATATGTGGATGACATTATCTTCGGCTGCACCAATCAGAAGTACAGTGAAGAGTTTGGATATATGACGCAAGAGCAATATCAGATGTCCATGATGGGAGAGCTGAAGTTCTTCCTCGGTCTTCAAATACAACAGCAATGCAACGACATCTTCATATCTCAAGAGAAGTATCTCAAAGATTGCCTGAAGAAGTTCGGTATGCAAGACTGCAAAGGCTTCACGACGCCAATGCCAGCCAAGCATCATCTGGGTCCTGACAACAATGGTAAAGAGTTCGATCAAAAGGTATACCACTCCATGATTGGTTCTTTGCTTTATCTATGTGCATCTAGGCCAGATATTATGCTTAGTGTTTGCATGTGTGCTCGATTTCAAGCGGCACCAAAGGAGTCGCATCACTTAGCTATGAAGCGAATTCTTTGATATTTGGCTCACACCCCAACTCTAGGATTATGGAATCCAAAGGGCTCAGAGTTTGATCTGGTTGGATTCTCGGATGCTGATTATGCTGGTGACAAAGTGGATCGCAAGTCTACATCAGGCACATGTCATTTTCTGGGACGATCACTTGTATGTTGGTCTTCAAAGAAGCAGAACTGTGTATCTCTCTCCACTACTGAATCTGAATACATTGCTGCTGGATCTTGCTGCGCTCAGCTTCTGTGGATGAAGCAAACACTCAAGGACTATGGCATTCATCTGAAGCAAGTGCCACTCTACTACGACAATGAAAGCGCCATCAAGATTGCCAACAACCCAGTTCAGCACTCGAAGACAGAGCACAATTAAATTCGTCATCATTTTCTCAGAGATCATGTTGTGAAGGAAGATATTGATATCATACACGTCAACACTGAAGAGCAATTGGCAGATATCTTCACCAAGCCGTTGGATGAGAAGAGATTTTGCAAGTTACGATGTGAGCTAAATATCTTGGAATCCTCAAATGTCCTGTGATCAGGCCCACATCCTAACACTTATGCATATTGATGACTTAGATGTGCAACACACGAAGCAAAGTATATCTTCAATCAATGAAGACATACATTCTAAGTGTGAATACATTAATATGGAATTTGACTTCAGAGCGCCACGATAATTGTGCGCCGTGTCTGGGTCTAATACTTCCTATACGGTGGGTAACGCCACCACCAAATGTTCTGTTTGAAGTGTTTCACTCATGGCGTTACATTTGCTATGTCTTCACATTTGGTTTGGCTTCAATCTCAACATGTCTTCATGATTATCTTCACTATGTTGATTATATATATATATATATATATATATATATATATATATATATATACACACACACTAGTGTTCTGTCCTCTACAGCATTCACTTATAGCTATGTCTTCTTGTTGAATCTTTTGAACTAAGTGAATGTGATCGGACCCTAACCTCTCTATGCTTTCTATCTCAAACTCTATCTCTCCAAATCATATGCATTCTATTGAAACTTTTGAATGTCTTCTCTGCGTCCATGTCAGCAGAAGATACAGAGACAAACATTAAGTCCGTTTTCAATGCTCATTCCTTCACCTGAAACCCGGAGAAGTGGGAACGACCACCCGACAATCCAGGCGTGCGTGGGACGTGGAACAACCCCCGATATGCTGCATGACGGCCATGTGTCCCTCAGATGTGAATCGCCAGGGGCACCTGTGTAATAACGCAGTGCCGCCCCTGTACCTATAAATACACGCCTCACCACAGTCATTATCTCTTCTTCCACTCTCGCACGAACCCTAGCGCCACCGCTAGCCCTCGATGACGCCGGCGACGAAGCGCTTCGCTGCCGCAACCTCTCCGACGCCGTCTTCACGCCGACCGCGGACATCGTCCTCTCCGCCGTCGCCGTAGGTGTCCTCCGTCGCCAAGTTAGGGCACGGAAGATCGAACTTCTCGGCCTCCTCTTCCACTCCGTCTAGCAGTTCTTCGTGTGGTAAATAAAACTTCCTTTTTACGGCCCCTTTGATCCTATAGCTTTATCACTTTCTACCACAAGCAGTTTCTATTCACACAAGTTGGATCTCTTTCATACTGCATCTCATAACATGCCTAGTATATTCACTTATGCTTCACAAAGTAGTTAGATTCCTCACTTGTACTGATCCGTGGATTCGTACAAATCTAGAACCAACTCCTTATCTATGAGTGAATGTCTTCGCACGATGAGGTCAATGTCTTCTAAACTGATTTATCTTCAAAATCTTCTGAGAATGCATATGACCTCTTCCCCTTCCCTCGCACCTTAATGCTGTCACAGGTACATGTCCGTGGGAGAATCCCTTGGTTCTCATAGTCTGCATTCATTTGCAGAATTCTTACAGTATCACATAAATTCTCCCGAAGCCAGTTCCTGTCTGTCCAGCAAGCAAAAGCCTTTGAAGCCTTTGAACGTATTGAAGCCTTTCAGTTTAAAGTTCATGGCTTCAGAGAAATCAGCCAGGAAGGGTGGCAGAAAGCGTCATGGAGAAACATCAAGAGATCTGCCCGATGACCTCTTAGAGCTGTACAAGACAGATCCTGAAGAGGATTACAATCAGCGCAAGACACGAATCCAATGGATTCGACGCTATTGGGCAGAACAGTGGTTCAAGTACAGATTTGTGACAAAGGAATATGCTAAAAAGAATGCCATTAAGCGACCATGGGGAGACATCCTCTACAAAAATCTTCAACCCAGGACCAGAGATGAAGCCATTGAACAAGGCTTCTATCCCTGCATAGTCCGTGGGCCACAGCCTGCAGATGCACACTCATTGTCACTACTATGGTGTCGTGACGACATTCTGTTCAAGCGCAACTTTCAGTTTGCCCAAAACTCAGCAAAGCAGAACAAGAAGTCATTGGGACTAGACTTCAACCCTGGTCCTTCTGCTCCAAGGGCTGACGGCACACGAGATGCAGAACCCAATGTCATCGGTCCTTTCTACAACCTTGAAGGTCTCATCACTCATATCTTGGTTCAAGGGACAGCCGTGAATGAGCCTGCAGATGACGCTGAATCATATGAAGCGCCTGCAACACCGAAGCCAAAGAAACTAAAGCAGCCAAAAGCTTCAAAGCCTGCCTCAGCGCCAAAAATCTCCCGAGCGAAGCCATTGGCCACTGCACCTCCTGAAGACAATGTGCAGTCTGAAGATTTATCACGCATCTCCTGGCCCCAGAAAGTCAAGATGCCTCTGCCACACACCGGACAAGGACTGACAGCTGCTGCTGTTATGTGTAATGATGCCATTGATCTGTCCAGTGATGAAGATCTTGCAGATGACGCTCTTGAGCAACTGATCAAGAGCAAAGAAGAAGCAGAAATCTTCAATAATCTGCCTCTCTTTGACGTGGCAATCATCCACAACTTCATTGATGAATGGTTTGACACGCCCAACATCAGCTTCGAAGATCTGCAACTTCCCATTGGCCTCGGTGTTGCCTTCCATGGCGCAATTGCTTCAGAGTTAGCTATCGCCCAGCGCATTGTTGAACTGAAGCAGAAGATTGACTTTGAGAAACCTCAGTTCAAGAAGCATATGGCCAAGCTCAGCGTGCAAGAGGTGAAGAACTTCAAGATTATGCTGCACGAGCTTAAAGAAGCCTTTCTCAAGAAACGTGCAGAAGCTCAGGGTTCTCGTGAGCGCATGAAGGTCCTGGCTGACAGGTGTGTGCAAGCCTACAATGAGGCTGAGAAGCGCAAGGCCCTTGGGCGTCCTGGCATCGACCCCAGGATGGCTGCAAAGAAGAAGAAGAAGCCCACTGTGGCCGAACCCAACGCAGCAAGGCATGAAGAAGATCCCATTGTCTTCCCAACTAGCATGACTGGCTCGAAGCCAAAAGCCAGGTCTACTGCTTCAGAACTGAAGAAGACGAGGACTGCTGAGGCTGAAGCAAGGAAGAGGAAACATCCTGAAGCCTCTGCTACTGCCCCCTCTAAGAAGAAGCGGAAGACCAACAAGGAACGTGCTGCTCCCACAGAGCCCTTGATTGTTGAACCCATCTCCATGGTTCACCCTGACGCTGAACCTGAAGAGCGCCAACTGACTGTCCATGAGCCTGCTTTCACAGGGGCTCATGAAGCTGAAGACATTCTAGCAGCTGATCCCGTCGCTGCTGAAGACATTGGTCACCATGACCATGTTGAAGATGATGCAGTTCTTCCTTAGCTCGAGCACCAACATGTATCATCGCCTGTGCTAACGCACAGCGAACTCATCAGCATTGGTCACCCTCTAACGCCAATTGCTCAGGATGCATCATGGGCTGATCGCCCACAAGCACAAGAGGAAGAAGATTTTGAGGCCCAGCCAACTCTAACTCCACAGACGTTGCCAGCGTTACGCAGGCTTCGCAAAGGACCAAGGCCTCCAGTCTCTGAGTCTGAAGCTAAAGCTGCTGAAGACATTTCGGCTACATCAGCCGATGAAGAAGAAACCCCAAGCGCTGCTACACCCCCGCCTCACCAAGAAGTTGTTCTCGAGGAGAACGTGACTGTGACCGACCCTCCATCTCGTCAAGTGGAGGTTGAGAATCTCGAGGCTGCCACCACTAACACCAATGAAGCCAATGACGCTGTCATGGCTGAAGCTAATATGGAGCCTTCACCAACTCAAGCACCAGAAGTCAGCGAAGCCACTGATCCCACTGCTTCTGTTCCTGCGCCTGCTGCTGGTCCTCAGTTCGACTATCATGTTGAGCACAGGCCTCAAGTACAGAAGCCAATCCCAAGATTGCCCAGGTTTCCAGGTCCTGCATCAGCACCTGGATCCTTCAATATCAATGGCTTCAAAGCAGACAACACTTTCTTCAATAGCTCTAGGAACCCCTACTCACGGGAAAGAATATCATCTGATCGGTTCTGGAGCTATCCGCAGCGAAGCTATTACTCATGCATTCTATACAATCAAGGTCGCATCTTCCCACATAAGCGTCTTGACATTGAAGCAATAGCTGGTCTGCCCTGTCTGGAAGAAGCTCTGGATTGCTTCAAAGAGGTTGGATTGCTGCCGTTCGTCACCGACCAAGAGCATTGGAATGAAGAGTTGCTGCTCCAATTCTATGCCACACTTCACATCCGTGGGTACAACAGAGATCCGAAGACTTGGGTCCTGGAGTGGATGACAGGAAATGTTCATCACGAAGCCAAAGCCTTTGACATCATTGAGCTCACTGGTCTGCCCACTCCTGGCGATCTCTACGAACATGGCTGTCAGCTTCACAGTGAAGCTGTGGAGAGCATCTTTCAGAAGCCTGAACCTAACATGAGTCAGATGCTCAGTATGATGAAGCCATTGCCCCAAGATGCTGCATATCCCAAGGAGTTCTTCGTTGAAGACCTTGAGTATCTGCCAAGGACTATTTATCACATCATAAGGCGAACTCTCTGGCCCATCAAAGGACATTCTCCACATGCCAAGCTGGAAGGTGCAATGAAGACTTTGGTCTTCTATATTCTTCATGGAAAATGCTTCAATGCACAGGACTTCTTCATCCGCCAACTTGCTGCATCAGGCTCTGATCTTTTTGGCTTGAAGTTCTATGCTCCATGGATAATGCGGCTGATCAAACTCCACCCCGCCATCTCATATCAGCCATCTGCTCGCAATCATCGGATCTTTCTGCCTGATGTGGATATGTCTGTTGAAGCAATTTATCCTGAGCCTGCCAAGGAACCTCTAAGTCTTCAGAATGCGGAGCATCAAAGTTTTTCTCAGAACATTGAAGGATTTGAAGCAGTCACTCGTGTGTATCCTTTGGCTGGAACTACACGTGCACCGCATCCTGCTCTCACTGAAGCCACTGATAGCACAATTGCCCAACAACCCAAGAAGCACACTCGTGTTCTCAATGACCGAGAGCTTCTTGTGGCTCTTCATCAGAAACAATATAGGCATCATGACTGGCTAAAGCGTCAAATGCAAAGCCTCTTGGTGGATGTTAATCGCATTCGCAATCTTGCCACCAAGAATGCCTTTGTTGCACACGAAACCTCTCGACGCACCTGGAAAGGGCTGACGCTAATGTGCTCTGAAGATGATCTTCAAGAGGATGGCTTCTCTGAACGCTTCAAGTTTGACTCCACACCTCCTCGAAGGGCAGTGCTGCGATGAACTCCATCTCTTGAAGACTCTGAGTTCTCTTCCTCTGCTGCAACTGTGAATGCCAGAGTGATCGAGGATGAAGACGATGCTACTTCACCGCCACCTCCTTCAGCCCGCTTCGACACTGCTCCAAGCTCTTCTGCACCGCCGAACACCCCCGACGACCCTGCTGCTTCACCTACTCTTCATGGGAACGAGTAGATGCTCTATGTCTTCGAACCTTATTGGTCCTTACTGACAAAAGGGGAGAAGCATATGAGTTTGATAGTCTTCAAGCGGGTCCATATGGGCGGGTGCTTTATATTTTGCTTCGTGTTTACAACTCTCGTTTTGATACATTTGGTTCTTTGAGTTGTAACACTTAAACTCGATGGTCGTCTGCTACTTATTTGCCACCTTATGATGCGATGATAAATTCTGCATGTGCAACGATAAATTCCGCACTTAGATCATTTTGCAGACGTCCATTTTCCATTATGCATGTCATTATCTTCACATACCTTCACATGCATGGTGGATTGTCATCATAAGTTGAAGAGGATCTCCACAAGCACAACCTGCCATGTGCATTTGCATTCCAAAAGCAAATTACTTATGTGCACATCTTCAGGGGGAGCCCTTGCAACTTATGAAGACAATTCCTTATCCTTTACAATTTCACATATTATATTCCCCGTTGAAAACTTCAACTAGTTTGTCATCAATCACCAAAGAGGGGAGATTGTGAGTGCATCTAGTGCCACCCCTAGTTGGTTTTGGAGTATTGACGACAAACCTAGTTGAGGGACTAATGTGTTTGTGAGAATTGCAGGATAACACAGGTAGAAGTCCCTCATTGATTCGGTTTTCCTACCAGAGATGACCCCTAAAAATGTATGAAGACATTGATGTCAAAGGTGGTATATGAAGATATTCACATTGAAGACTATGACAAGAGAAGACGTCGCATGAAGCCTATGGAGCTCGAAGACTTAGATCTTTCGTAGTTCTTTTTCTTCTTTGTTGAGTCATAGGAACCATCGTACTGTTAAGCGGGGTCCAAGAGAACCAGTCAGAATGACTGAAGTGATGCTTAACCAAAACCTATGTCTTCGAGTGAAGACTATGAGAGCGAATCTTGTCCAGAGTCAGACAAGTCAGCTTTGCTTGTAGCCCAAGTAAAGTTGCCGTGCGAGTTTGAAATCTGACCGTTGGAACACGTGTCAGTTCCTTAGTGACCCAAGGTCATTTCGGACAAATCAGGTCGGGTTGCCTAGTGGCTATAAATAGCCCACCCCCTACAACCATAAACGGTTGGCTGCTCAGAGTTAGAGTACGGCTTTTGTCGTTTGAGAGCAACCCACCTCGAAGCCTTTGAGAGAGAATTCCTTGCGAGGATAAAGCCCTAACCACCCAGAGCCAAAGAGAATTAAGCATCACTTAAGTCTTCTTGTCTGTGTGATCTGAAGACTTATTACACTTGAGGACTGTGAATCCTCTAGCCGGTTAGGCGTCGCATTCTGAGCGTCCAAGAGACATTGTGGATCACCGTTGAACGAAGTCTGTGAAAGTTTGGGAGTCTACCTTGAAGACTTACCAGAGTGATTGGGTGAGGTCTGTGTGACCTTAGCTCAAGGGGAATACGGTGAGGACTGGGTGTCCTGAGATGCGTGTTCAGGACTGGGTGTCCGGGACTGTGCATCCTTAGGTTTAAATACCTAGCCGCCCTAACCAGACGTACAGTTGTCACAGCAACTGGAACTGGTACAACAAATCATTGTCTTCAACGAGTCACTGGTTTCATCCTTCCCTTCCCTTTAGTTACTGTTGGTCCTTGTGAAGTCATTGTATGATTGCACTATCTTTTGTCTTCACTGAGTGACTGCGTGTTCTGTTTGGCTTCTTAATATCTTCCTACCTGATCCTTACTACCTAGCTGCTATTAGTCATTGTGCTTTCACTTCATTGAACACATGACTATGGTTTACCTAGTGTAGTCTACCTTCCGCTGCATGGTAATAGGTTTATTTCTATTGTTTGTCTTCGAAACTTCCATGTTTTGAAGACTTTCATAAAAATTGCCTATTCACCCCCCCCCCCTCTAGTCGATATAACGCACTTTCAGCTGCCAACCCAACCAGCTGGGCAGGCGCCTGCATGGCGACATGCAGATCTTCGTGAAGACCCACCACTGCGCCACCTCAGCTGCCTGCCTACCTACGTGGCATCACAGGCATCGCTGGCCAGGGCGCATGTCGACACAAGAAGGAGCGGCGACGGAAGAGAAGGATTTCTCCCCCATCCCCGATAAAGCAAGGACACCTAAGCAGACGCATTAAATGCGCCTTGTCATGTAATGCGAGGGATAACCTCGCATCACTGTACCCTTTCCACCTCCTGTGTGCCACTGTGGCGACCCCTTTTTTTTATAAAAGGAGGCCCGAGGCGACCAGGAGAAGGATTCGGCTTTTTGGAGCTCCTAACACCCTAGAGCTAGCTCAAGAACGGGAATATACATCCACCAAAGAAGGAGTAGGGTCTTACGCATCCTCGTGGCCCGAACCTGGATAAACAAACTATGTACTATCTGTTTGATCCGCTCTTCTCACGACCCCGTGCCCCGCTAACCGTAGTAGGGATTCTTGTGATCCCTTAGGTGTCGTTCCCACCGACATCCCAATTATGTGTGGTGGGGCTAGTTTGTGGGCCAGTACAACCATGGTTCTATCTGCATCAACGGGTAGCACTGTCTTTTGTGAAGAACGGGGTTTTGCTCCCTTAGATACTGCCATCACCCACTCCAATTCAAATGGCTGATAAACAAGAAAAGAAATTGAACGTACAGACATTGTATGATAGACAGATGTGGTAATTCACATGTATGTTGTCTAACCAAACAGGACAACATGCCACAATTTCACATATACGATGCCTAACTAAACATGATAACATGACACAGTTTTAGATATATGATGGATAACTTAACATGATATAATGGCATAATTCAACATATGATGAGTACCTAGACAGGATGACATGACAAAACTATATGATGTCTTTCTAAAATAGGCTGGGATGAAATAATTCACATACATGTTGGCTAAGTATACAGGATGGCATGATATAATTGACATAATTGATTCATATACTAAGCAACTGGCACTCGCATGTATGATCTCTAAACTAAGCAGATAGAATTCAATGGTGTGCATATGATGTCTAAACTAAGCAATGCAAGACACCATATGCATCATATGAGAAATATAAACATTGCAACTTAGAGCATACACCTCAGGTGGGATATAGGACTGGTCATCTGTCTCTGAATCCTCCTCTGAGGAGATCCCTGTAACCATTGAGATATATGCTTCAACAGGTACCATTGCCTGCTCTGAAGACCTTGTTTTCATGCCAGATTTTTCCATAACCGGCTCAAATGGCCGATACACATGAAGATTGTCGACAAATGGGAATACGTGATGAAAAAAAAGATGGCATGAGATAATTCACATATATGATGTCTGGCTCCATGGCGGTGCATAATTCACATATATGATAACTGGCTGAAAAACATGGCATTGCATAATTCACATATCTGATATAGAAAGCAAATAGGAGGCATTCACACAAAGCATGTCTAATCTAAGCAGATGGCATGGCAATGCAAGATATGCAAGATATGAGCAATATAACCCAGCCAAGTTAGAGCATGCACCTCGGGGGGGGGGGGGATACGACTGGTCATCTCTCTCTGAATCCTCCTCTGAGGAGCTATCTGTAACCAGCAAGAAATCTGCATCGACAGGTAGCACTGACTGCTCAGAAGACCTTGTTTTCACTCCAGATTTTCCCATGACCGACTCAAATGGCTGATGCACAGGAAGAGTAGATGAATACATAAACATTGTTGACAAATGGAATACATTATGGAAAAAATATGGCATGATACAATTCACATATACGATGACTGGCTAAACAGGATGGCATTGCATGATTCACGTATATGATGCCTGGCTAAAGAAGATGGCATTGCATAATTCCCATATACTCCCTCCGTTCCTAAATATTTGTCTTTTTAGAGATTTCAAATGGACTACCACATACGGATGTATAAAGACATATTTTAGAGTGTAGATTCACTCATTTTGTTCCGTATGTAGTCACTTGTTGAAATCTCTAAAAAGACAAATATTTAGGAATGGTGGGAGTATGATATAGAAACCAAACAGGTGGCATTCACACAAAGCAAATCTAAACTAAGCTAATGACATACAAGATGTATAATGTAAGCAATGGAAGGCGCCATATGCATGATATGACCAACATCAGCATGCCAGGTTAGAGCAAACACCTCAGGTGGTAAACAGGCGTGGTCGGCTCCTTCTGAATCTCCATCTGAACAGTTGGCTTCCTCTGGAATACAATATGGAAATGTAGGAGGGGGGGGGGGCAATTCGCCCACCATGGAGCGGCGTCTGCATGACATTATATTCGCACGCAACGGTCTTCTCTTTTTCTCTACATGTTCAGTACGATTGTGTACAGTATCTGACATGCATAATAAAAAAAATAGTTAGATTTTGTAAGGCCTAAGGGGTGCATGCAAAAATCAAGACTGATGGTAGCAAACAAGTGGATGGATCCAAAACTAATGATACCAGGTAGATTACAGCTTAAGTTTAAAAAGATAGACAATGGATCATCTATTGTTTGTTGCCCACCCAACATGAACCACATAGAAGACCCCAGATGAACCAGATAGTAGACAGATACTATTCGTTGCTGGCTCGATATGAGACCCATGGGCAATTCAAAACTCAAGATTGAACGATAAAGTAGCAGGTAATAATAACCGATGTATAACGTAAGCAAACATGAAAGACTGCGACCTCTCTTCCGGAACTGTGTAGTCCTCAGGTTCATCTGCTCAGTCAGTGATGGTAATGCGGTTGGCGTAGCTGCCGGCAACGGGGAAGATGATCTGAGGCGGCAAAAGAAAGTCTGCAGGGGGGGTCTCTACTGCAGTGGACACTTCTGTCGATGGTGCACCTCAGGTGGGGTGGATGACGACATGGCAGGAGCAGGACATAACACACAGAGTTTTCTTTGACGCCTATCTGAAAATGAAGTAAATCTGTAAGGGCTCCATAGAATTGGTGGATTCTATAAATGCAGGGACAGGAAAAACACAAGAATAGGAGGAATGCACGTGCAAAACAGAGCATTTGGAAACATAGGATTTCAGTCAACCTGTGTGTTTGGCTCACATGAATTGGAAGAACAGAGGAATGGAGAAACAAAGTGATGCGACGAGTGTACAACCTCTTTGGCATAGCCTTGTCGACCTCAACATCATTGGGTTGGACGTGGAGGATGGTGATGATGCTGGTGTGACTGTCGGAGGCGGGGAAGAAGATCCGAGGCCCTGGAAACGGCACCGAGGGTACTGCTCCGCAGTGATGGACGGTTCCGTCGTTGGAGTAGCTCCGCTAAGGTGTACGGCGACGAGGCTGAAGCATGACAAGATAGACAACGTTAATCTGAAGTGGGACCCTAATATCATCTGCAATAGATGATGTAAAATACATCACCAAAAAGTGCTAGATGTAAAACGCATCACCGCTCCATGGCCGCTCCGACAGATGCTGTAAGTACTGTTCACTCTGAACTTAACTGAAGAAAATGAACTTCACAGACGAAACTAAATTTTACTGTCGAAACTGATTGAACTAGTAACAAAGCATTGCAATAGATGTTTAGGGCGTTCGAGCACTAGTAGCAAAGAAGCAGTGATCTAAATTAGCAGACGCTCGAGCAGGGAACACACTAGCAGAGAGCAAGTCGTGCAGTAGCACCGCGAGCGAGTGCTAAAGCAGCAACTCCTGTAGCTGCCGGAGGTCGTGCAGTAGCAGCGCAAACGAGAGCAAGAGCAGATCAGCAGCACGAACGAAAGCAGGAGCAGTGTAGCAGCGCGACCGACAGCAAGAACAGAGCCGCAGCGCGAGCGAGAGCCGGAGCAGGTGCAACTAGTGCCGTTGTGGAAGTAGCCGCTAAGGAAGCAACGACATGGGGGAGAGACACCGTGGATGATGTGGCCGGCGACGGCGCCGTCGATGGAGACACGCCATGTCTGCTCGGTATCGAGCACCGGCAACCCCGTGAGATCAAATAAAATATAAAATGCAGCGGTGAGTGCAGAACCTCCTTGGTTGCGCCAAGTTGGCCTCGGCTTCATCGGAGGAATTGGTGAGGGTGCTGCGGTTCCAGTGGGGCAGGTCAAGACGGCGCTGTGAGGATTGAGGTGGCGCGATACACGAGGCGAACATCGGGGCAGCTCCTTGGCGGTGGAGGACGGGGCGGCTGATCTGACGGGACGACGAGATCGACAACGGATCCTCATCCGGTGTTGTGGATGAGGGACGACAAGCTGTTGCGATGGATGACTTAGTCGGGGAAGAGTCTCCGGCTGGGCGGTGGTCGGGAGGCCGACAGAGGAGCGTATGGTTTCGCGGGTTTTGGCGGCCTCGGTGTACGAATGGGGGGGCGAAGGGGGAGGGGGAGCCAAGCTTAGGGACACGCTTGTTCGAAATGTAGGGTAAGTTACCAGTGTACCCCCACCGGTTTTGACATCGCGACGTGGAGCTTCATTTCCGGCTGAGGGGTAGAAGGGGGATTTCGCGTGTCTGGGCTGCGGGAGCAATTTCGGATGAGGAGGGAGTTCTCGCGGGCGTCCAAATTTCGAGATAACAAGGCGCGGCGTGGGTTGAAGAAGCGGGAGTTTCAAAGCAGGTGAGACAAAAGATACTCGAGCTTGAAAATTTCGGGATAACAAGGTGCGGATTCCTTGTTCAGCAGAACAAACTTAACATGTAAAAGAACAATTCATACAAGACACAAGAGAGTCATGTCCCCTTTTACTATATTACTATACATGCCATTGGAAAAACTACAAGAAAAATGTACAAAAAATCTGAAGAACAAGATTACCCTACATAGTACCAAATCGATTCGCACTTCCCTCAACAACAACAAAAAACAAATCAATTCCCACCAAAGAAAGAGTAAGGTCCCTTTTATATGATTACAGATGCCATGATCTCGAATTTCAATTTTTGAATCCACGTTATGTTGAATTCGAATATATTGTTAGGTGACCTTGCGGTTTATAATTGATGTAGTCGTACATTTTGATCTTCCATCATATATGAACATTTTACTCCACCATGTGAACATATATATTGTCGTCTACCATATGGACTAAATTTGAATCAATTTTCCTTATTTGAATATGATTGTTGTCAAGTTATACAATAATTTAAATATTATCTTGATAACAAAAAACATACATATAGTAGTAATCATATTTCACTATGAACTACATGTACCATACGCTCTGCAATTCAAATATTTGTATCCATTTTATGTTGAATTCAAATCATAGTACATTATTGGTCTAGGTAGCGAGATGTTTGGGATAATCTAAACCCTGTTTTCATACGTATAATTTTTGGCTGAATTGGGACACGTTTTCGTATAAGCCTCTTGCAAAACCGGAGATTCTCTCAACAAGCCTCGTGGTTCCGAGAGGGAACGTGTCACCATTGTGTGCGAAACGATATACACTGCCTCCCCCTGATTTTATTTACAGAGGCAACATAGAACTATATGAGTGCCCTGTTAAATTTTGGAATTATTTCGGGTTCACTTGGCCTTTTTATACATTAATTGAGTTTCTAGACTTTTAATGTGCATAATCTAAATATGAATTGCATGGACATGCTCCGGTGCACCAAAGTGGGTTGAAAAATCACATGTGTGTCCTTGGTTGAATTTCTAGGTCCCATGGAAGAAATGAGAATGAAATTCAAACATCTGGGCGTCATGACTCGGCTGAGAACATCGAGAAACTTTGATTTTAAATTCATGTAAATCCAAAACTCGCCTGGAAATCATGAAACTTGGCATGGTGTCATGTCATGGCACTAACATGTTGTGGTAAAAAAATTGGGCCGATTCGGAAGCTCGTGGTTCTAAGAGGGAACATGCCACCTTTGAGTGTGAAACAATATATGCTGCCCCCCTTGAGTTTCTTAACAAAGGCAACATAGAACTACATTAGTGCCCTGTTAAATTTTGGAATTATTCCGGGTTCGTTTGTCGTTCTTTATACATTAATTGAGTTTCTGGTCATTTAATGTGCATAAGTCAAATTTGAACTACAAGCACATGCTCTCGTGCATCAAAGTTGGTTGGAAAATCACATTTGTGTCCTCGGGTAAATTTCTAGGTCCCATGCAAGAAATGAAAATAAAATTAAGACATCTGGGCATCGTGGCTCGACCGAGAACATTGAGAAACTTGGTTTGAAAATTCTTGTAAATCCAAAACTCGTCTGAAAATCATGAAACTTGGCATGGATGTCATGTCATGGTACTACCATGTTGTGGTAAAAAAATTGGCCAAATAGGAACTAATTTTGGTATAAGCTTCTTGCAAACCCAAGCTTCTCTCTAGAAGGCTCGTGGTTCTGAGAGGGAACGTGCCACCTTTGAGTGCGAAACGATATACGTTGTCCCCCTTGAGTTTATTTACAAAGGCAACATAGAACTACATGAGTGCCCTGTTAAATTTTGGAATTATTACGGCTTCGTTTGGCCTTATTTACACATTAATTGAGTTTTTGGTCATTTAATGTGCATAATTAAAATTTTAACTACAAGCACATGCTCCCGTGCACCAAAGTTGGTTGAAAAATCACATTTGTGTCCTCGGGTGAATTTCTAGGTCCCATGCAAAAAATGAGAATACAATTCAAACATCTGGGCATCGTGGCTCGGTCGAGAACATTGAGAAACTTGGTTTTAAAATCATGAAACTTGGCATGGTGTCATGTCATGGTAGTACCATGCCGTGGTAAAAGAAATTGGCCGAATAGGAAAATTTTTTGGTATAAGATTCTTGCAAATTGGAGCTTCTCTCAAGAAGGCTCATGGTTGTGGGAGGGAACGTGTCACCTTTGTGTGCATAATTCAAATTTGAAATACAAGCACATGTTCCAGTGCACCAAAGTTGGTTGAAAAATCACATGTGTGTCCTCGGGTAAATTTCTAGGTTACATGCAAGAAATGGGAATGAAATTCAAAATTCTAGGCGTCGTGGCTGGGTTGGAAACATTGAGAAACTTAGTTTTTTAATTCCTGTAAATCCAAAACACGCATGAAAATAATGAAACTTGGCTTGATGCCATGACATGGCACCAACATGCTGTGGTAAATTTGCAATTCGATTTGCGAAGGCGCACACATTAACAATCAACAAAGTCATTTTGGAACAAGTGCTGTCACGTTACAATCGGAAACACAAGTATTGTTGAAACTGTGGGTGTTCTACTTACTAGTACCATTTACGTGCCGCCACGCGTCCCCATTTTTTATTAGCTAGGAGGCACCATGCAGGGTAGCTATTTGAGTACGAGATGCGTGCGATCAGACCCCTGCGCGTGTTTATCGGGAGGAGAGCCCTTTGACCTCCATCTTCCGTCCACCTCTCTCCCAAGGTCTCCATTAATGGCGCCCGAGCCTCTATTTAATGGCGTGGCTATGTCTCACTCGACTGAGATTTAAGAGAGAAAAAAGAAAATCTGAAAGCACGGATCTTGATGTAAGATCCGACGGACCTATATAGCATCTACTGCGAGTTATATCAAGACTGATGAATATATAAGGACGATTAATTTTTTTGATCAAAGAAGGGTTTGTCCCTTCCGATTTTCATTACTGAAAGCCACCACAATTCACAAGAAGTTCAGCACAACTCCAGCCTAACACAAAGGACTAAAAGCTACCAGATTGAAATCACAACATCCCAAGAGGCCAACAAAGGCCAAACAGACGCGCTAGAACCCAACATTTCACAACCGACGACACAATCCACATCCTAAACTGATTATTACATCAAAAGAAACCAGGAAACTAAAGGAAGCCCAGCAGCAACTAAAAGAACAGCAACGCCAGGGTCGCCACAGCAAGAGTTTTCTTCATTCCAGCCACGCAACATTGATCTTCCACAGAAAGATAAGGACGATTAATTTTCTTACATAATTAGAAAGATGATTAAAAAGCCACATGCGGCTACGCCCGAAATACACAAGGGCAAAAGAAGAAGGAAGACAAGGATCTGGCTCACTGATCTCTACTTTCTTGATGCCTTGTTGCAGGCCGCGGGAACTAGTCTCCGCGGCGAGCGGCGATGAGCTCTTTCATGTCCTCAAGATGCTGCTTGAGAACATCCACGGATTCCTCCACCAGCCTTTGGCACTCGTTGCGGAGCATGTCATTCTCGTCCATAAGTTTCTTGACGATGACGCCAGTCCTCTTCAACAAGGCACTGGTCTCCTCCTACTGGTCTGCACTTCAGACGATCTTCTCCCTCAGCAGGTCGCGCTCGGCCCGGATCCTCTCATTGCCCTCCCTTAGTACGCCTGTTCAAACGAGGCTTTCATGTCGTCCTGCAACCTCGCCCAGTCGGAGATCTGCTCCATCTGGCTATGGACGATCGCATGCATGCGCCTGTAACAGTCGTCGCCTGCCCGCGAGAAATTTTCCCAGGCCGCGGCGGCGCGGCGGGACATCTCTGCTGCATTCGTGGCGCGACGGGGCTTCTCTGCTGCTTCCGCGGCGCGGCCGGAACAATCTACTGCATCGACGGCGCGGCGGGACCTCCGTGCTGCTTCAGCGGCGCGGCGGCACCTCTGTGCTGCTACTTCCGCGCGGCGGGACATGTCGGCTGCTCTCACAGCGAGGCGGGACATCTCTCGTGCTTCCGCTTCCATGCTCGCCTCTCCCTAGTGGCAATCTCTCGACCCAGAACTCACGCTGGCCATGGCAGACGCAAGGGAAGGATGCTGAATGGCTTGTTTGTTTTTGTGGATGAGGAGTTGAGGAGGAATACGCAGTCATCTTGGCATACTAGTTCATATTTATAACCGAGTACTAATACGCTCCTAAGTGGGAAACCGTTTAGGTTGTGATCGGTGTGAACAGGTTTGCAATTCAATATAGCATGGAGTAATTTGGAATGTGACGAGACGCAAGCTCAAAATTTATTGACGGTTCAAGTTTCGAAGTGCGGCACTATTCCCGGATGGAGTACTTCTTTTTCTACTCTCTTCTTTCCGGTTTTATAGGGCTTATCTCAAAATTTTAGTTTTTCCATTTTATAAGGCTCAATTTGGTTGTTCCCCAACACATGTTCAGATTCCAAGGTGCATTAAATCATTGCATGCAAGTATTAAGAGAAAATTGACCAATGCATGTACTTTATGCATGCATGCATTGCCAATTAATGCATTGATAAACATAATTTTTTATCGCCACCAAAACCCATCATTTCTTAAGCTAAAGTAGACCAAGGTAATCCCTATATTAGCATATTACTAAGATAAACAGAAGGCACTATAGAAACATTTAGGACGTGAGCTTGTCAATCTGAATGTGGAGGGACACAAGCTTAGCCCCGGCCAGCAGCTTGGGCGGAACAGTCAAGAAGGTCAGCTCCTACACGTCGATGTCGCCGGGATCCTTGCTGCTTGTCACCTCCATTTCCACCTTGACGGCGTCAGTCGTGCCTTTGGGCTCCCCCAGCGGGCCGTTCGCCCACAGCTTGGCCACATAGTGCGGCAGTGGGGACGGCCCCACTCTGATGCAGACGACCGACACGATGATAGGCGCGCCGATGTCGAGCACGCCGCTGACCAAGAAAAACGTGCGGCAGTCCTCCTCCATGAACAGCAAGAGCCGTGGCTCCGACAGTGGCACTTGCAGCTGGAGCACCTTGCCGTACTGGATCCTGTGCATGGGCATGGGATGCGCGGTGCTGATGTGGTGGTAGAGCGCCGGTGGCGGGCCTTCGTTGCTGCAGACGGGCACGGGGCATTTGCAGGGCGCGAGCGGACACACGCTCTGGTGATCGGCGAGCTTGTGGTAAGAGACGTACAGCCCATAGCCTTCGTGCAGGCACTCCACCCTCACCGACGAAAGGACAGAGTCCACCGCCGTGTTCCGCACATCGAAGCCACCGCCGCGCTCACACTTCTAGCACTGCCGTTGGTTCCCGGGGCGCTCGACGCGGCAGTCCGCGCAGGCCAGGTGCCCTCCCTTGCACTGTAGAAATCAATCAAACAACACATCAATCAAGAAACCTGCACCTTGCTCAATCAGCCGAACGGACGAGGTGTATTCGAATCTCATACACTGGAGGCGTAAAGGGGTGGAGGCACAAGGGGGAGTGGAGCACGGTGAGGTCCATCGAGACTTTAGAGAGCTCCATCGTCGGGTCCTGTTCGGTGTGCATGATCTCGCCCTCCTCGTGCACAACCATCTCTCGACTTGGGCCGGGGTATTACAAAGCTTTATCGTCACATATTTTATACTACTTCAAGGTGCATTAAATCAACACATGCAAGTATCAAAAGGAGAGTCATGGCATGCATGCATGCGTTGTAATTAATGCATCGGTAAACGCAAGTTATTGAAATATATCGAGTGCAGTGCTTTGATGTGTTACGTCAACTCGTACATCAACGAGAAGTTTGATTATCCTCTCCCTCGCCGACTTAACTGCACCTGCCTTTGGCTGTATGATAGGTTGGCCACACACATGCCGGGCCCACCTGTCATACACGCCGTCAAATCGCACAGCCCCACTCGCTCACCCTCCTCGCCTCTCTGTCAAACCGCCTACCCGAAAACTACCACGCGTACTGCCCGGGAAAAGCCCCGCCCTCAACTTTTAACTACGGGAAAATAGTTTGAGCTTGTTCGTTCTGTATAAATACAGTAAGTACTGTATGTTTATTCACCCGTGGGGTTGTTCAATGAATGGAGGGGCGGGGAGCACAAGTGAACAATACTGTAGTACTACTAGTAGTAGTAAGTAGGAGTCGTACAGTAGTCACCTTAAATAGAGAGTTTCTTTTATTTAATGCCACGTACACAAATTGAAACGCTTGTTGTGGAGAGAAAAAAGATAACCACTCCACTATATATGGACGCAGGGGCCTGAGCGCTTGCTTTACTAGGGTTGCTCTCTTCAATCTCTCATCCTCTCTAGATATAAACAAGACAGCGGTAGCGACATTTTCTCTCTGCTCACCGCTGGTCACAGATCCGGCCGGATCCCTACGGCCGGTGTGTGTAGAGGACTAAAAGGTGCATCGTTCACGCTGTCATTGCCGCCGAGGGAGGAAACCCACAGCTGTCGGAGGGGCCCGATCCTCTGCCCGTGTCGTTCTCTCCGACACAGTGCCGGCTCGGGAGGTCCTCTGACCCTTCCTCCTCCCCGCCGTATTGTCCGCAGATCCGACCTGCCGCTGCCGACATCCCAGCGACCCTCAGGTATAAGTTCATCGAAAGCGGCCTTGCTCTACTGCCCCAGCTCCCCACGTGTCTGCATGTGCATCTTTTTCTACTCCCATCAGCTCTTCCAAAGCCACCTAAATTTTTAGTATTATTAGAGGTAAAGCTACTTCATGCATTCGAATCTAGGGCTTTGTTCAAACAACGAAGAAAGGGGGGAAAGTTGTAGCATGAATCTAGGACTTGATTCAAAGAGGAAATAATATGGTGAAAGTAGTAGAGACCGGATACACAACCGGTCTCTTGGTTGAAAATGGAAATAATGGGAAAATGCAGTACAAACTGGATAAGGAACAGATCTATTATTGGTTGAAAAAATGATAGAAAGTAGCGGCTGGTGGACAAGTCAACAGAGTATGTCCAGGATTAGATTTGCTGCCATCACATAGTAAAAGGTCTCCAGGATTAGATTTGTTGCCCTCACATAGTAAAAGGTCTCAGGATTAGATTTGCTGCCCTCACATAGTAAAAGGTCTCAGGATTAGATTTGCTGCCCTCACATTGTAAAAGGTCTCCAGGATTAGATTTGCTGCCCTCACATAGTAAAAGGTCTCCAGGATTAGATTTGCTGCCCTCACATAGTACAAGGTCTCCGGGATTAGGTTTGCTGCCCTCACATAGCATGAACAAACTCGGCATCACCACTTTATGCCTCCTTGTAGGTACATTGTGCTGATGCGTCCACTGTCGCATGTCCTTATACCAACCTTTTGCTATTGTTAATGTAAGGGCGCATGTAAAATGAAGCGATCACACTGTTACCTTAGGGACATGTCTAACCAGTGTTATTGTTAATCTAATGCCTCCAGTGATAAGATGCAATTAAACTGTGTTACAAATGGCACTCCTGCTATTTTCCCCAGTATGATAAGTAAGTTGCTCCTTTACGCTGCTGAGTGTCCTGGTGTCCCCATAGTCACATGCCCTTAAACCAACTCTTTAGCTGTTGTTGATTTACTGTGTCTGGTAAACAAGCAATGCCACCACTAAAGTAATCCCATATTTGAGGAATCTCATTGTTGATCATAATGCTTCTGGTAACATGAAGAATTGCTGGCGTTTTAAAATTTCTATTGTCCTTGCGTGATTGCCATGAACATAATTAAGATGCTTCTTTTCATTTTGTATATGTTTCATATATTTTTATTGACCAACAACTGTTTACTTTCTATCTTTTTGTGCAGATAGGGATATCCATTTCACCTTGTTGCTATTGTGATCTTTTGGTGAACTGCACAAAACACTTTTTTTGGAATGAGTGTCTTGTGCAGTTCAACTAAAATGTCACGTGGGCAACATCTCACAATTTTGGTGGAACTGCACAAAATGGTGATTGGAGTTTCCAAAATCTCCGTCTAGTTCTGCTGGTAATCTCGTGCAACATTTTATTAGCCTTTGCAAGATGAGCCGTCACCGTCACCATAATGGCACTTTATTTTAGTGGAACTGCACAAAAGGATAACAAAATTATAGTTGCACCTTACATGAGCCGAACAACCAACCTTAATGTTCCTCAATTTTAGTGCAACTACTAAGGAAGAACCTGCCAGCTCACGAGAGCAAGTACTTCTTGCTAGCTGAATGATGCAATCTTTGCTTCATTTCAGGTGAACTGCAGAAAAAGGCGCATGAATTGAATCATGGAACTCAAGGCAGGCTTCATCCGAGTGGAGGTGCAGGTTGAGTAAAGGAGGCCACTATTAAAGTGAAATCATGCTCTCCTGGTTTGTGCTATGCAAATAGGAATACTCAACTACAGATGTTGTGACGGTCAAGAGCATTCGCCAAGTTCTTCAATTGTATGACATGGCTAGCCAAGATGGATTTAATCCTGGTATTCACTTTATCAAAAGGCTCTAATGGGTTGGTTTTGAATCTTGCAAGCTGGGAATCAGTGAGATGTGTAGGCATCTTTGTTGTACTTATTATTTGAATCTTATTTGCTCATTCTGAATCTTGCAAGCTGGGAATCAATGAGATGTGTAGGCATCTTTGTTGTACTTATTATTTGGATCTTATTTGTTGGTTCTGAATCTTGCAAGCTGGGAAACACGACATGATGATGCAGAGGACAACAACCATAACAAACAGTTCAAACTTGGTAGTATTATCTTTGTGAAAGTGCGACAAATGTGCTGATCGTGTGCGTCCTGAGAATAATAATTCTAATTGTTGTGCATGTTGATCCTGTGGCACTGATAGAACGAGCGAATGCATTGCTTGTTTTAAGTATAAATTTCTATTAGAGCTAATTAAATTTAAGTAAAGTGACCACTAACTCCTGTTATTACAGTACCAATATAGACCCGCTCATGAACCGACGTGTGGCCGAGGGTGCATTTTCTGCCGAGTGTGCAGCAGACGAGGGAGGGGTAGTAACTATTGTCGCCTATACACACTCAGCTTACTGTTGAATCCAGTTCCCCAAGAGCTGAAAAATGAACTGCTGCCACCGCCTACACAATCGTTCACACGAAGAGACTCCAATGGCGATCAGATGGGTGAGCCTGCTGGATATGGACTTCAGCAAGGAGTTCCCCTTTGAGTTCATCGTTCAGTCCTATGTCTGCACCAAGTTGAATGTGATGTACACCAATGATACGGACTCGGTGAAGCTCTACCTCGGCTCAGTCCTATGGCTGCACCAAGCTCTGGAGCATTCGCCCGTTTCATCGGCAGCGCTGACTACACCTTCGCTACGGTGGAGAGAAGGAAGAACGCCACGATTCGGCCATCTGGTGCAACAAGCTTGTCGACATCCAGAAGCAATACAAGATCATCAGCAACGGGCAGGAGAAGGACTCCGTGGTTGACCTCGCTGAGACCATCATCGACCCCTGATACGCCAATATGAAAGAAGACGACCTGAACACATGGGAGGTACCTCTGAATCCAGCCTACATAACATACACGGCCAAGGACGCATACGCATGCTACGACACGTACAGGCAGATCTTGGACATGAGGGCGTGTCTACTTCCCGTAACCGACGAGTACACGGACAGCCGTAGTGTCATGATCAAGCGTGCCAGGAAGGTCTAGATGTTGTACTTTATCTGTTTATAAGCACCTTTATCATCTGAGTGTTTCATGCATTTGCCTATGTGTCGTAATTATCTGTTTTGTCCGAAATATTTCTTTTAAGAACCCATTAACCTGATTGCTTTTTTTAGTGGCTATTTGCTTATGTATGTAAACTAGTTCACTTGTCCGTAAAAAAGAACTAGTTCACTCGGCTGTCGTGCTTTGAATCTCCTTCCTCCCAACATATTCCCCTCCTCAGGTGGAGCCAGCAGGTCTCTGAATTTTCTCCCACTTTCTTTTTCATTGTAAACTGAGTTTTCTCCCAGTACTTTCCCCTAGAACCAACTCAACTGTCCCACGTCTAGCCTAAAAAATAATAATACCCTGCGTACTATTAACTCATCAAATTAAAATGATATTTTATTTCGTAATTTGAAAGTTCTTACAAAATAATAATAATAATTGTTTATATATAACTTGGCAAGTTAACTCCTAGTGATTGCGTACATAAGCTTGCAAAGATTTTACTGACGTGCAATCATGCTTTTATAACATTTCTCCATCTAGCCCAACATGATATTTTCACCCAGCCCAGCAAGTCTGCGGATTTCGAGAAAAATGCAAATGGGATTTAAACGGGCTGCATAGATGCTACATCATTGTTTCACCCAGCCCACCAAATGGACTAAAAAACGTTCCCCCTGCTGACAGGTCGGACCCACCAGCTATATCTTCGCACGCAAGGAAGTGCCTCCTTATTATGCACCAAAAAATGAATACCCCCTGCTAGCTGGGACCCACCATATTGGGTGGCCGACTTGTGGGCCTACTAAGTTGACGAGGACGGAGGGCTTTGTCAACTTAGTCAATATGAACGATTCTAGCTCCAGTGACCCTACGATGTCCATCCAATGGCCATAGTGCTTCTTCAACCTCTGGTCTTCTTGCTCCAGCTGCCCAAAGCTGCGTCGGTCGTGCCGCGTGCTCCTGCCTCTCGTGGCCGGCTGTGATGCCGCGGAGGCCTCACCGCCCCCTACTACTCCCACCGCTGACCCATGCTATCCCTCTACTCACCCACACCCCCTGTTATTCTGCGGCGACGGTAGCCTCACACCGCAGCCAAACCACTGAACCCTCGTACTCCTCTCCACGTGGGCATCTAATGCCGCGTCTTCCCCGGCTCCGCGTCGTCCCCTTCCTAGGCCTCGCCGTCGTCCACCTCCTTGGTGCTCTTGGCGCGGCATGGTCAATGTGGTCAACGACCGACTTCCATTGGAAGAGTACTGTACGTGGAGAGGCTGACAGCTGGGTCCACGGCCACAGCCAAGTTTTTTTGTGATTTGCCAAGTAAGTCGCTTTGTCAGGCCTGTTGGGTTGCAAATCTTTCAAGACGAGGAGAGCTTCATTCGGCTGGCCGAGAAAATGGCCCATCAGTAATGAGACATGGGCTGTACATTTTTAAAACACATCAATTAGTTTAAATATCTTTTTTTTCATTTCAAGATTTTAAATTACATTAATTTTTATGCGTGGAGAATTTGTTGGATTTTATATTGATATACATTTATTTTTAAAATCAGTTTGAATGTGAGTCAAAATTTCGGGATTAAAAACAGTTCGGACCGCACCAAAATATGCAAAATTTCGTATAATTTTTTAACAGTGGCGACAATATGATCTGTAATGCTAACCAAAAGAATATGGGCGCCAAAAAAACCTTAAGAATTAGCAAATGGGCTGAAATTATTAGAAATAATGGCAGATGGGTTGTATGTTGTTTTCCATAGATTTGAGGCTTTCCTAAAAAAAGGTTGACGCACAAGCATTGACTGTTGGATGGCCATCCAACGGCCGTCATGCTTCTTCAATCTGTGCTCTTCCTGCTCCAGTCGCTCAAACAGGCGCCGGCGGGACTGCCTGCTCCCTCCTCCCCGCGGCCGGCTCTACTGCCGCGTAGGCCACACCGCCCCACCGTACTCCCATCGCTAGCCTAGCCATCCCTCTACTCACCCACACCTGCTGTTATTCTCCGGCGACGGCAGACAAACCGGTAAACCCTCGTACAATCGTACTCCCCTCCGCTTGGGAAACAACTGCCGAGTCTTCCCTACCTCCGTGTCGTTCCCTTCCTAGGCCTCGCCGTTGTCCACCGCCCTGGTGCTCTCGGCGCGACCTGGTCAACGTGGTCAACGACCAACATGCATCTGAAGTGGACTGTACGTGGAGAGGCCGATAGCTGGGTCCACGGCCGCACGCAAGGAAATGCCTCCTTATTACGCGCAAAATAATGATTCCTCCACCTGACATCAGGGACCCAACGACAGAGCCTCTGCATTTCGTGAAAAAATGTTACCGCCGCTGACAACTCGGACCCACCAGCTATATCTTTGCATGCAAGGAAGTGCCTCCTTATTACACACAAACAAAAATGAATACTTCCCATGTTAGCTGGGACCCACCTTGGTGGCAGGCTGACTTGTGGGCCTACTAAGTTGACGGGGACGGAGGGCTTTGTCAACTTAGTCAATATGCACGATTCTAGCTCTAGTGACCGTACGATGTCCATCCAACGGCCATAGTGCTTCTTCAACCTCTGGTCTTCTTGCTCCAGCCTCCCAAAGCAGCGCCGGTCGTGCCGCCTGCTCCTGCCTCCCATGGCCGGCTATGCTGCCGTGGAGGCATCACCGCCCCCTACTATTCCCACCGCTGGCCAGGCCCTGCAGCGACGGCAGCCTCACACCGTAGCCGAACGAGTGAACCCTCATACTCCTCTCTGCGTGGGCATCCACTGTCGCGTCTTCACCGGCTCCGTGTCGTCCCCTTCCTAGGCCTCGTCGTCGTCCACCGCCCTGGTGCTCTCGGCGCGGCATGGTCAACGTGGTCAAGGAACGACTTCCATCGGACGTGGACTGTACGTGGAGAGGCTGACAGCTGGGTCCACGGCGGCAGCAAGGAAGTGCCTCCTTATTACGCAGAAAATAATGATTCCTCCACCTGACAGCAGGGACCCACCGGATGGGCCACCGTATTTCGTGAAAAAAACGTTTCCCCTTGACTGCTAGGACCCACCAGCTACACCTTCGCATGCAAGGAAGTGCGTCTGGGCAAAAAAAAACGATTCGCCCCCCTGACTGCTGGGACCCACCAGCTACATCTTCGCAAGCAAGGAAGTGCCTGACAGTTGGGACCCACCTGGTCGAAGCATACGTAGTGTTGTCATTCTGGTCATGAACGTGTACGTACATATATAGTGGTCGATGTAGAGGCGCGCACGTGTCGTAGTAGAGGCGCACGTAGCATGTACACGTACGTACAGCGGCCAGGGTGCAAGAAAGAAAATATGGCCACGTATGTGTACATACGGGCGGGGTCTCGAACGCCTACTCGCGCATACGTACGGCCAGGGCTCGTGTACATGGCTGGGTCGGAACAGAGAAACAACATCGTCGTCGTGTTCATGGGGAGGCAACGGAATGCGTCGTGTTCATGGGGAGGCAACGGAATGCGTCGTGTTCATTGGGAGGGCTTGGACGGAAGAGGCGATGGAAACGAGGCCTGGCTTACCGCACAACGGAGGAAACAGACCTCCTACGTTCGGAACGGGGTCCTATTGATCGGGAGGGGTCTGGCGTACCGCAAAACGGAGGAAACGGACCTCCTACGGTCGAAACGGGGGTCCTGTTGATCGGGAGGGGTGTGGCGTACCGCAAAATGGAGGAAACTGACTTGTGTTGGAGCGCTACGGTAGAAATGGGGGTCCTGTTCATCGGGAGGGATGTGGCGTACCGCAAAACGGGACTCCACGGGATACTGTTCATCTCCACCGTCGACCTCCTCCAGCCTCCACAAGCTACTCTTCATCCACCGTCGACCTCCTCCAGCCTCCACCTGCGACTGTTCATCCATGGGCTCCTGTTCATCCAGCCTCCATCGCGCGCTACTCCACCGACCACTGTTCAACCAGCCCTCTCCATGGGCTCCTGTTCAACCACCCCTCCATAGGCTACTGTTCATCCTGCCCTCCACTGTCTACTGTTCATCCAGCCCTCCATGGGGTGGTCCTGTTCATCCAGCCCTCCACGGGGTCCTGGTCATCCAGCCCCAACCGGCTCGATCGATCGGGGTCCTGTTCATCGAGAGGCAACACCACAGGGTCCTGTTCATCCACCCCCACCGGGAACTGTTCATCCAAACCCCCCCCCCACAACGCTCACTGTTCATCCAGAGGCAGCATCGATCGGCTTCAGTTAGCAGCAGTAGCAAAGGAATCGCTCGATCGGGTTGAGTTAACAGCCATCGATCGATCGCTCGGGTTCAGTAACGCGTAGCCTGCAGTGCAATTGCTCAGGTTCAGTTAGAGCCCAACGCCTCGCTCGGGTTCAGTTAGAGCCAATGCCTCGCACACACGCGCGTATGTGTACGAGAGAAACACGCATCGCTCGGCCCCGACCTCCCATCGTAACCGGGAACTCTCCGAAATTTTCCTCTCCCTCGCTTCTACCAGGGTTTTTTCCGTCATGGACGGCCCAAAGAATGTCATGCAGCTGCGTCTCCGGCCCGCCTAGGACGAAAAGCCCATTTTCTGTCATGATTTTTTGTCATGGAAGTAGGAGCCCACCACATCTATGATGATACTGGGTTTTGTCACAATTATCGTCATAGAAGTGTCATATGTATGACAGAAAAAATTTCGTTCGGCCCAAAATGTCACGGATGTGTCTTTTTTTTGTAGTGCTTTGACATTAATCACAAGACAAGACAAACTTACGAGCATCTTTGAAGAGAGTAGGCCAATAAAAACCGGATTGCAATACCTTATGTGCTGTTCTATCTCCAGCGTGGTGTCCTCCATATGGTTCGGAGTGACACTTGCGTAGGATCTGTCCTTGTTCATGCTCAGGTACACAATGTCTAATAATACCATCTACTCCTTCTTTATAAAGGTGTGGGTCATCCCAGAAGTAATGTCTTAAATCATAAAAGAACTTTTTCTTTTGCTGGTATAAATTTAGCAACAATGTAATTAGCATAATCAGCGTACTATGTAGCAATACGAGAAGCCTTAATGACCGCTAATTGTTCATCAGGAAAGCTATCATCAATAGGTAGTGGGTCATCAAGAACATTCTCTAACCTAGACAAGTTGTCTGCAATGGGGTTCTCAGCTCCCTTTCTATCAATAATATGCAAATCAAATTCTTGGAGCAGGAGAACCCATCTAATAAGTCTAGGCTTAGCATCTTTCTTTTCCATAAGATATTTAATGGCAGCATGATCAGTGTGAATAGTAAGTTTAGAATCAACAATATAAGGTCTGAACTTATCACAAGCAAATACAACTGCTAAGAATTCTTTTTCAATAGTAGCATAATTTCTCTGGGCAGTATCAAGAGTTTTACTAGCATACTGGATAACATTTAATTTCTTATCAACTCTTTGCCCTAGAACATCACGTACAGCATAATCACTAGCATCACACATAATTTCAGAGGGTAAATTCCAATTAGGTGGTTGAACAATAGGTGTAGTGATCAAAGCTTTCTTAAGTATTTCAAATGCTTCTACACAATCATCATCAAAGACAAAAGGAATATCTTTTTGCAATAAATTAGTTAGAGGCCTAGAGATCTTAGAAAAGTCCTTAATGAATCTCCTATAAAAACCAGCATCACCAAGGAAACTTCTTATACCTTTTATGTCCTTGGGACATGGCATCTTTTCAATAGCATCACTTTTTCAACTTCAATACCTCTTTCAGAAATTTTATGCCCCAAGACAATGCCTTCATTAACTGTAAAGTGGCACTTTTCCCAATTCAAGATGAGACTAGTGTCTTCACATCTCTGCAAAACTCGATCAAGGTTGCTCAAGCAATCATCAAAAGAGGATCCATAAACGGAGAAATCATCCATGAATACCTCACAAATCTTTTCACAAAAGTCAGAGAATATAGCTATCATACATCTTTGAAAGGTAGCAGGTGCATTAAATAAACCAAAAGGCATACGTCTATAAGCAAAAGTACTGAAAGGGCAAGTAAAAGTAGTTTTTGATTGATCCTCCGCTGACACGGGTATTTGAGAGAAACCAGAATAACCATCTAGAAAGCAGAAATGTGTATGTTTGGATAGTCTTTCTAGCATTTGATCAATAAAAGGTAAAGGGTAATGATCTTTCTTAGTAGCTTTATTTATTTATGGAAATCAATTACCATCCTATAACCTGTAATAATTCTTTGCGGAATCAATTCATCTTTATCATTAGGAACAATAGTAATACCTCCCTTCTTAGGAACGCAATGGACAGGACTTACCCATTCACTATTAGCAATGGGATAAATTATACCTGCCTCTAGGAGCTTTAGTATCACCTTTCTTACCACTTCTTTCATCTTAGGATTTAACCGTCGTTGAGGATCTCTAACTGGTTTAGCATCTTTCTCCAATTTTATTTTGTGTTGGCATAGAGTGGGACTAATGCTCTTAAGATCATCTAGAGTATATCCAATAGCAGCACGGTGCTTCTTTAGAGTTTTCAATAATCTCTCCTCTTCTTGCTCTGAAAGGTTAGCACTAATAATAACAGGATATATCTTCTTTTCATCAAGATAAGCATATTTAAGTTATCAGGTAAAGGTTTGAGCTCAAACACGGGATCACCCTTGGGTGGAGGGGGATCCCCTAGGATTTCAACAGGTAAATTGTGTTTCAGAATAGGACCCTGTTGAAGGAATACTTCATCTATTTCCCTTCTTTCATTCATAAACATATCATTTTCATGGTCTAGCAAATATTGTTCTAATGGATTAGTAGTAGGTACGGCAATAGAAGCAAGACCAATAATTTCATCCTTACTAGGAAAATCTTTATCACGGGGTTGTCTACGAAACTTAGCAAAATTAAACTCATGAGATATATCCCCTAAGCCAATTGTAACAACATCCTTTTTGCAATCAATCTTAACATTAACAGTGTTCAAGAAGGGTCTACCAAATATAATGGGACAAAAGTCATCTTGTGGGGAACCAAGAACAAGAAAATCGGCAGGGTATTTAACTTTCCCACACAAGACTTCAACATCTCTAACAATCCCAACTGGTGTAATGGTATCTCTATTGGCAAGCTTAATAGTAACATCAATACCTTCTATTTCAGCGGGTGCAATATCATGCATAATCTCTTTATATAAGGAATGAGGTATTGCACTAGCACTAGCACCCATATCACATAAGCCATGATAACAATGATCACCTATTTTAACAGAAATAACAGGCATGCCTACAACATGCCTAGCAATATTAGCAGTTTCACCATAGAAGTAAATAACATGCCCATCTATATTATCATCCAAGAGATCTTTAACCATAGCAATACTAGGTTCAACTTTAATTTGCTCAGGGGGTGTATATGTTCTAGTATTACTCTTATGAACAACAGATAAAGCTCTAGGATGATCCTTTATGCTAACAGGAAAATGTGGTTTCTCAACATAAGTAGTAGGAACAATAGGATCATTATAAGTGATAGTCTTTTCTTCAACTGTAATAGGTGCAACTATTTTTACTTCATCGGGAGGATTATATTTAAACCACTTCTCCTTAGGGAGATCAATGTGAGCAGCAAAAGATTCACAAAAAGAAGCTACTATCTAAGAGGCAAGTCCATATTTAGCGCTAAATCCACGAAAGGCATTGGTATCCATAAAAGATTTAACACAATCAAACTTAGGTGTCATACCTGACTCCTTAACATCGTCGGAACCCCAATCTTCAGAGTTGCATTTAATTCTTTCCAATAAATCCCACTTTAATTCAGTAGTCTTCAACATATAAGAACCAGCACAGGAAGTATCGAGCATGGTGCGCTCATTAAGAGGAAGCCGAGCATAAATTTTTCGAATAATCATTTCTCTTGAGAGCTCATGATTGGGGCATGAATATAACATTGACTTAAGCCTCTCCCAAGCTTGAGCGATGCTTTCTCCTTCGAAATTATATATGTAATTATGATCACAATGAACAAGATGCATAGGATAGAACTTCTCATGAAATTCCAACTTCAGTCGTTTATGGTTCCAAGATCTCGTATCATCACATAGCCTATACCATGTTAATGCGGCTCCCTTCAAAGATAAAGGAAAGACCTTCCTCTTAACAACATGATCGGGAATACCTACAAGCTTAAATAATCCACAAACGTCATCCATAAAGATTTGGTGTAAATCGGGATGCAATGTTCCATCTCCTGCGAAAGGATTAGCTAGCAGTTTCTCTATCATACCCGAAGGAATCTCAAAGTAAACATTTTTGGTAGGTTCAGCAGGTTGAGAAGCAACTCTTTGCTCTACTGGTCGGGGCGAAGATGCCCCAAACAAGCCTCTCAAAGGATTAGTTTCCATAGTAACAAGTGACAGAAAATTTCAGCTCACTATATAGATGTTTCCTTACCAAGTTCCACTCACCAAAGGCATTTCACTCCCCGACAATGGCGCCAGAAAAGAGTCTTGATGACCCACAAGTATAGGGGATCTACCATAGTCCTTTCGATAGGTAAGAGTGTTGAACCCAACGAGGAGCAGAAGGAAATGACAAGCGGTTTTCAGTAAGGTATTCTCTGCAAGCACTGAAATTGTAGGTGATAGATAGTTTTGTGATAAGATAATTTGTAACGGGTAACAAGCAATGAAAGTAAATAAAGTGTAGCAAGGTGGCCCAATCCTTTTTGTAGCAAAGGACAAGCCTGGATAATTTCTTATAATGATAAAAGCGCTCCCAAGGACACATGGGAATTATCGTCAAGCTAGTTTTCATCACGCTCATATGATTGGCGTTCGTTACTTTGATAATTTGATATGTGGGTGGACCGGTGCTTGGGTACTGCCCTTCCTTGGACAAGCATCCCAGTTATGATTAACCCCTATTGCAAGAATCCGTAACTACAAAATAAGTATTAAGGTAAACCTAACCATAGCATGAAACAAATGGATCCAAATCAGCCCCTTACGAAGCAACGTATAAACTAGGGTTTAAGCTTCTGTCACTCTAGCAACCCATCATCTACTTATTACTTCCCAATGCCTTCCCCTAGGCCCAGATAATGGTGAAGTGTCATGTAGTCGATGTTCACATAACACCACTAGAGGAAAGACAACATACATCTCATCAAAATATCGAACGAATACCAAATTCACATGACTACTTATAGCAAGACTTCTCCCATGTCCTCAGGAACAAACGTAACTACTCACAAATCATATTCATGTTCATAATCAGAGGGGTATTAATATGCATAAAGGATTTGAACATATGATCTTCCACCGAATAAACCAACTAGCATCAACTAGAAGGAGTAATCAACACTACTAGCAACCCACATGTACCAATCTGAGGTTTTGAGACAAAGATTGGATACAAGAGATGAACTAGGGTTTGAGAGGAGATGGTGCTGGTGAAGATGTTGGTGGAGATTGACCCCCTCCCGATGAGAGGATCAACGGTGATGATGATGGTGACGATTTCCCCCTCCCGGAGGGATGTTTCCCCGGCAGAACAGCTCCACCGGAGCCCTAGATTGGTTTCACCAGGTTCCGCCTCGAGACGGCGGCGCTTCGTCCCGAAAGCTTCCTCCCCATTTTTTCTTGGATGAAAGACTTCATATAGCAGAAGATGGGCACCGGAGGCCTACCAGGGGGCCCACGAGACAGGGGGGCGCGCCCAGGGGGGTAGGGCGCGCCCCCCACCCTCATGGCCAGGGTGTGGGCCCCTCTGGTTGATTCTTTTGCCAGTATTTTTTTATTAATTCCAAAACATGCCTCTGTGAAGTTTCAGCACTTTTGGAGTTATGCAGAATAGGTCTCTAATTTTTGCTCCTTTTCCAGCCCAGAATTCCAGCTGCCGGCATTCTCCCTTTTCATGTAAACCTTGTAAAATAAGAGAGAAAAGGCATAAGTATTGTGACATAATGTGTAATAACAGCCCACAATGCAATAAATATCGATATAAAAGCATGATGCAAAATGGACGTATCAGCGGCGTCTTCCCAGTGCGGAGGCAGTACTCCGACTCCTCCGCCTCGCAGTGCTTGACATACCGATCTACCTCTTGCTGGCAGACGCGCGTGGCCGATCTTGCCATTTCGTTGGGCGCCCACCGGAGCTCCTCATCGGTGGCACGTTGGAGCTTATCGGCCCACCTACATGCAGCGACGAGGCGCCCAGCGCCTATGACCTTCCTCGCGATGTACCAGTCTTCGTACACCTCCTTGGCACGATGATGCGCCCTCCCCCAAAGCTCCACCACCTCCTTTTTCTAGGCGGCATCACGGGCTTCACAGGCCTCCTGGTACCTGGCTTCCTCCTCCGCCATCTCCTTCTTGAATGCCACTTGCCTGGCTTTCTCAACCGACGGCAGCGACTTCCACAGACAAAGATTGTACTGGCCCTAAATCCAATCCAAAGTTGGGGCTCCAGCGCAACCTCGTCAAGTGGCACATAGGGGTCCTCGTCGCTGCTAATCGAGTGAGCGCCCTCGGGGGGCGGCGACTCCTTGTCGGCGCGTGGGCAGACCGGCGCGCCATGGTAGAGATTTGAGAGAGATAGAGAGGGCGAGCGAGGGGAGGATGTAGATGAGGATGCAGGCGGGACGACGTGAGCAAGGTAGTATTTATTGGCAGCCTGTGGCACCCCGGCTCAGAGCAACCGGTTTACCCTGCATTGCCATCCCAGAGATCGAGTCTTCTGGCAATACACAACAACATGGTACAGAAATAACCGCTTTATTAATACTAGCGGGATACAAAGGTCTGATATTACAACGAGGTGCGAGGTCAAGCGGCACACACGGTGTTGCTGGACAGTATGTACATTGTTTAATGAACATGGTTGGGGCCTCGATCACACGAAACTACGCGGCAGCGGAAGAACGATGAAGTGGAACTCCATAGCACAGGGACACCGACGAGGACACGGCCTAGACACGAGATGCGCTCCGGTATGAATCGACTTGCCTGAAAGCTGGCATAACACGCCAGGTCAGTACATTGAATGTACTTGCAAGCTCACAACAAACATAAGCACGATGACACACAATATCATGATAATTAATCAAGTTAAATTTAATGCAAGAAATACTACAGATGCAATGCAGCCAAACAATGCACCGAGTCACGCGGACTTGCTTACCAGACGGTTACCCCGTAACCAAACGGTGACCACACTGGGGTCACACCTGAACCAAAAACCCATGAACACCTCGAGTGTTCAAGGTTCACCACAAAAAAAAATGCATCACAACGATCTATTAGTTTGCAATATTAACTATAACAGTTGATCCATGGTGTGACTTACTCCCGAGTCTTGCCCATAACCGAGGGCGCGGCTATCGATAGATTAAATACACTCTGCAGAGGTAGCGCACTTTACCCACACTACGGAATACCTGGCCTCGCAATCCCATTCGGGTGGACCAAAATATTCCGACGAAACCCTTCCCTTGTCATGCACTCTCCCCGGCCACTCCGACCATCTCCCTCTTAGGGCTAGGTCTTGGGTGGCCCCGTGTCTACCAAAGACACCAACGACCACCGTCATGGCAAAACGGTCCCAAATGGGGACAAGGTACCATAAAAACAAATACGAGCACACAAGGTTATGTCTGCCTACCGGGCCAGGGTATGCACGCCCAAAACTTTCCCTCGCGGGAGGCACCGATGAGAGCCACAACAAAGTACCGAATCAAGACCTTCCCATTAGGTAAATGTGGTTGCACTGAATTAAAACCCGATTCAGTGGCACCAAGATGTGATCAACATCATATTCAAGTTGAACTTAATCAGGTTTAACTTGTATAAAAACTATTTATCAAAAACATGATATGAAAAATATTTTTCATGCAACTACTTGTCATGCAAAGCAAACAACTCATGTTTATGGATCAAACATAACCACATAATTACCTTGCAACACTAAAGATCAAAACCTTCTGGTTATAACTCATTTTTATCAACAAGCAACATTTTTATTAGTTCTTTATTTAAATGGAAATACCACTAGTAAAATTACTACCATTAATTTCCATAGCAATATTCATAGTGCAAAATATTACTCTACTTAGCCAAACAAGTTCATGCATTCAACCAGAAGCTAAATCAAGCATATCAAGCATGGTGAAGTAACTAGAGATTAACCAAAGTTATTTATCAAATTTCAAAGGCAAATAATAACTCATCTTCAAGTAGAAAATCATAGATATTGAAATAACACCATCCAAATGCTGGTGCGGCTTGCCTTAGTGTATTGGTGGATCACACCCCTCTTGGTTTGCTTCAAGATAATCTTCTCCTTCTGAAAATAATTTAAAACCACAAAAATAAATGTTAAAATACATTCTGAAAATCACCAGAAATTCTAGACAGCAAGGTAAAATCCACCTTCTGGTGTGCTGCTAGAGCTTTCTGTAAAACAGAAATACGCCTCCACTTGCACCGCTTCGGGCACGAGTGGTGAGACCGACAGGTGGGTCCCGCGCGTCAGGAGAGAGAGAGAGAGAGAGAGAGAGCGAGATCAGAGGGTGGCGGGGCTTCGCTGGAGCTCACGTCGTCAACGAGGGGGTTTGGGGCTAGGCTAGAGGGATAGGATTAAAGCGGGGCTCGTGGTGCACCTACCCGTACCCGTGGCTTGGCGAGAGGTGGTCGGAGCTGGTCACAGTTGAGCTCGCAAGCTTTCATGGCGGATGGGTTTCACCGGAGAGGAAGAAGATGGCGACTAGAGGCGGCTCCGAGGGCTCGACGGGGTCCAGGCAGCACCAGCAGACCCCCAATTCCCCGACCAAGCAGCTGCTTGAGCTCGAGAGGCACCGGAGCGCGGCGGCTGGACTGCGGGGATCAACAGAGTCCTCTGGTCGGGGCGAGGGCTAGAGGCCTGCCCGACCGGGCTTCTGCTCGTCTACGTGTTCGTGGAGGTGGTGTGGAGTGGTGCGTGGCTAGCAATGGAGGAGGGGAGCACTATATATAGCCGGAGCAGAGGGGGAAACGTGTCACCGCCGGAGCATTCTGGACATGCGGCGAACATCGGCGAGAGGCTCCAACGGGAGGGGGCAAGGTGCTATGTCGACTCAGGAGCTTGCCCACGCTTGCGGACGCGTACAGGAGGCGGTTGGGGATGAGGACAAGCGCACGCGCGCACTGTGGCATTGTGGCCGCTACGCGCCCGTGCTTGCTGCGGCGGCTCCGGCATCGGCGAGCGCTAGGGAGCGGTCAAGTGTGATGTGTCGAGGCTGGTGGCGCGGGGTGGCAGTTGGAGGTGAGCGATGGATCAAGCACGCGTGAAACAGAGCGCAAGGCGCCAGCCAGAGCGCGTCGAGATGCATGCCAGGCACCGTGTCCACGTGCGGCCACCAGGCTGGCATGGTCAAAACGACGCCCAGGAGCGGCCAAACCTTGTCTACACGCTCGACCGTGCAGTGCTTAGTCTAGGGGAGTTTATGGCTCATGCCCAGGTCGACCAGAAGTGACTCCACCTAGCTGACAAGTTTCTTTACAGAAACTTGGTCGCTAAGTTTGACCACCTTCTAGAAGGCCATTAGGGCTGATCTCCTGGGGTTTAGGGTTTCTTAGGAGGGTGCCTAAGCTCAAGAAATATCAAGGCTAAAAGCTTAAGGAAAAATGTACTTGCTGTACAAAGTGCATTTCTGGTCCAGAAGTGAAAATATTTTATACAGCAAAAATATTGCAAAAAGTGAGGCAATATTTTTACATGGGAAGGTGTGCCAGGTTCTAAGAATATCTAGGAATTATCTCAGATTTTTCTGAGCAAGAAAAATTGTGGTTGCTTTGGAGCACAAGATTCTGAAGTGAGTTTCAGAGAGAGAAATGAATATTTTTCTATTAGGAAAAATGTTCATTGGATTATTTTGGGAATTTGTGGGAGGAATAAGGTAGATAGGTCACTTGGGTGAAAGCCAAGGGTATGCCCAAGTGAAAAGTCCATTTGAAATGATTCAAAACCCAAATCAAATCAGGGCAAAAACCGCGGTGAAAACCAAGTCCAGAAAAAGAGAGAAGGAAAGTCCGGCAAAAGAGAGAAGGCAAAATCCAGGCTGTCACGAACCTCCCCCACTTAGGATGAATCTCGTCCTCGAGATTCGGTTGCTTGGGAAAACCATTCTGGGTATGCAGTCCTTAAAAATTCCTCTCTTTCACAGGTTGCTTCTTCTTCAGTGCGATGCTCCCACTGAACCTTGTAAAATCTTATCTCTTTGCTGCGAGTGACCCTTTCTGTCTGATCCAATATTCTGATTGACTTTTCCTCATAAGTCAAATCCTTAGCCAATTCTATTTCTGCCATATCAGTCCTTTTCTCCGGGGGCGAGATACATCTCCTTAGCTGTGAGATGTGAAACACGTTGTGTACTTCTGACAATTTTGGTGGCAATTCCAATTGGTATGCAACTGTTCCAACTCTGGCCATGACGGGGAATGGACAGATATATCGGGGTGCCAATTTTCCTCGGGTCTGAAACCTCATGACTCCTTTCATAGGGGTGACTCGGAGATATACGTGCTCTCTGGGTTCGAAGCTGATCTGATGATGTTTGGCATCATAGTAGCTCTTCTGTCGGGATTTGGCCAGTTGCAGTCTGTCCCGGATTTCCTTGACTTGCTTCTCTGCTTCAAGCATTAAATTAGTCCCGAAAATACGGCTGTCTCCGGTTTGAGACCAATTCAATGGGGTCCGGCATTTCTGGCCGTACAGTGCTTCATAGGATGACATCTTCAAGCTGGACTGGAAACTGTTGTTGTAGGAAAACTCGGCGTAAGGTAGACAGTCTTCCCACTTGGTTCGTTGGGCCAATGTACATGCCCGAAGCATATCTTCGAGTATTTGATTTACTCGCTCAGTTTGTCCATCTGTCTGAGGATGATAAGCCGTGCTGTACTTTAGAGCGGTCCCCAAGGCTTGATGTAGTCGGGACCAAAATGCGGAGGTGAAGAGAGATCCCCTATCGGAGGTGATAGTCTTGGGTACTCCACGTAGACTGACGATTCTTGATACATACAGTTGTGCGAGTTGATTTGCACGATACGTAGTCCGAATAGGCAGGAAGTGTGCCACCTTGGTTAGGGTGTCCACTATGACCCATATCACGTCGTTTCCTTGATGAGACCTTGTTAATCCGGTGATGAAATCCATGCAAATGTCGTCCCATTTCCATTGGGATACCGGCAGAGGCTGGAGGAGTCCGGCGGGTTTTTGATGTTCCAGCTTCACCTTATTGCATATGTCGCAACAGGCCACAAAGTATGCGATATATTTCTTCATTCCATCCCACCAAAATATCTGGCGAAGGTCCTCATACATTTTGGTACCACCTTCATGCGCTTCTGCCAATATTTTCTTCTTCAGACTCTCTTGGTCAGGTACGCAAAGTCTTCCACGAAACCGTAACGAACCTTGCTGATCCATAGAGAAATCTGGTGCACGCCCTTGGTGCACCTTCTGAACATATATTTGTAACACCTTATCCTTCGCCAGAGCACTGCGAATTTCTTCTTCGAGAGTAGGGTAAACTTCCAATATATTGGTAAGACGGGCGTCGGTGATCACCAAGTTTAGCTGCAAGATTTCTTCATAAAGCTCTAGAGGTAAGGAATCCATTAGAGCATTGAGATTGGCTGGTTTACGGCTGGGGGCGTCAGCCACCACATTAGCTTTGCCCGAGTGATAATTTATTCCGAGGTCGTAGTCCTTAACCAACTCGAGCCATCTTCGCTGTCGAAGGTTCAAGTCAGGCTGAGTGAATATGTACTTGAGACTTTTATGGTCGGTGAATATCTGGCACTTCTTTCCAATCAGATAATGTCTCTAGATTTTCAAAGCGTGCACCACTGCGGCCAATTCCAGATCATGAGTAGGATAGTTTCCTTCATGTTGCCGCAGTTGGCGAGATGCATAGGCCACCACTTTGCCATCTTGCGTGAGTACACACCCCAGTCCTTTTCTGGAGGCGCCGCAGTAAACATCGAAACTGCGGTAGATGTCTGGAAGAGTTAATACGGGTGCCAATGTCAGCCTGGCTTTGAACTCATTGAAGCTCCGTTCACGGTCCTCAGTCCATACGAACTTCTTGTCCTTCTTGAGGAGCTCAATCATTAGCTTGGCGATCTTGGTAAATCCTTCGATAAAACAGCGATAATATCCGGCCAGTCCAAGGAAACTCCGGATTTCTGAGACGGTGGTGGGTGCGGACCAATCAATTACATCTTTGACCTTGCTTGGGTCCACCGAGATTCCTATTGCCGAGAGGATATGTCTGAGGAATCCCACTTGCTGGAGCAAAAATTCACATTTGCTTAAATTTGGCATACAGTTGATGATCGCGAAGCCTTTGCAGAACTGCCCGAAGATGCTCCTTATGTTCGTCCTTGCTCTTGGAGTAAATGAGGATGTCGTCAATGAACACCACCATGAATTTGTCCAAGAAATCCATAAACACCTTGTTCATCATATGCATAAAGAATTCATGAGTGTTGGTGAGGTTGAAGGACATAACGGTGTATTCATAAAGACTGTACTGGGTGGTGAACGCAGTCTTAGGAATGTCTTCCTTCTTTATCTTGAGTTGATGATATCCCGTCCTCAAATCAATCTTTGAGAATACTTTGGCCCCACTGAGTTGATCAAATAGATCATCAATCCTCGGTAGTGGATACTTGTTTTTAATGGTGATGTCATTCAGCTATCGGTAGTCTACGCACATTCGTAGACTGCAATCCTTTTTGTCCGCGAAGATTGCTGGTGATCCCCATGGTGAAGGGCTTGGACGAATGTATCCTTTCTGCAGCATCTCATCCAGTTGTTTCTTCAATTCCATCCATTCCGAGGAGGGCATCCGATAATATTTCTTATGTATCGGGGTGGTTCCAGGCACCAGGTCAATAGCAAACTCCAAGTCTCGGTCAGGTGGCATGCCGGGTAATTTCTTAGGAAATACATCTGGATACTCGCTGACCACTAGGATTAATTCACCTCTTCTGCCACAGCTGCGAAAACCATATCCTTCATGGGGATGCGCTTGCGGGCATAAAAACTTGTGGTGCAACCTTCCATATTTTTCAGGGTAACTTCTCTGGTCGCACAGCTGATGTAGACTTGGTATTGGGTTAACCAATTCATGCCCAGAATGACATCCAATTTGTTGGAATCGATGATTATCAATTATGTTGGAAACTTGACGCCCTTAATATCAATCTCCAAATTTCGGCAGATGAGATTGCTTCTGAGTATGGATCCCGGGGATTGTACCAGCATGTATTTTCCCAAAATCGAGCAGGGAAAATTGTTTTGGGAAGCAAAACCACGCGAAATAAAAGAGTGGGAAGCCCAAAGTCAAATAAAATTACGGCGGGTATGTCGTTAACAGGAAACATACCAATGACGACTTCCGGGTCCTCTTGGGCTTCGTCTGCGGAGATGTGATGAACTTGCCCTTGGATTATATCGGGGGCGGAATACGGCTCCATGTAGTTGACTTGCGGCTGATATGGAGCTACGTGCTTGGTGTTCTTGGGACACTGTCGGGCGTAGTGTCCAGTTTGACCACAGCTGAAGCACGAATTATTGCACTGATAATCGTTGCACACCGGGCTGGTCACGACATTCTTGACTTGTGTAGTAGTCTTGTTGATATTTTGCTGCCAATTGGGTTTGTATTCCACCTGAGTCTGTTGCCAAGTACGAGCCTTTTGCACTCGTTGCATATCCTTCTTTGGCTCGAATTTGCGATTGTGGTCATTAGCAGCTGGCTTGTTGTCGTGCAGGAGCTTGTGTTCCCTTTCAGTGATGAGGGCCTTGTTCACCAGAGTCAGGAAGTCTGGGAAATCAAACATGCTGAGAGTGCACCTGAGATGCTGATTTAGGCCTCCAAGGAATCGATCGATCTTCCTCTTTTCGGTGGCCACATCGTGGAGAGAATAGAGGGCTAGATGGTTGAATTTACCCAGGTACTCGGCGACGGTCATGCTTCCTTGAGTGAGAGCGAGAAATTCACGTTGCTTGATCTTCATGACTCCGGTGGGAATATGATACTTGCAGAAATGATCCTTGAATTTTGTCCAAGTAATTTCCTCGTCTACAGGCCATATTGCTTTGGCATTATCCCACCATATAGCGGCATCTCCTTCGAGATAATGTGTGGCGAAGGGAACCTTGTCTCCTTCATCTGTGTGAGCAATTTCCAGTTTTCTCTCAATAGTCCTTAGCCATTCGTTGGCGTCCAAAGGATCAGTAGCATGGCTGAAACTGGGAGGCTTGGTTCGCTGAAAATCTGACAGCTTGGAATGATGGCCATTTTGGTTTCCATTCTGTCCAACCATAACTCGTACACTTTTTAGTATTTCCAGCAGATCATTGCTCCTTCTTTCTTCAAACATTCGCAGGGTTTGCTCGGTGGAAGGCGGTTGTGGCAGTGGAGGCGGAGGTAGCTGGTATGGCTCAGGGGAATGTCCTGCCTGTCTTTGCGGAACGACGGACAGGGACATCCTCACCAGCTTGACTGCTGCTGCCTCCACGCGACATCCTATTTTTCGTTTTCCCAATACATAGCAACCATGATGAGAAAATACCAAAATGGGGGAAAACCAATGACAAATACCGGAAGAAAATAGCGAATGAAAACCAAGTCGAATAAAAGAGTTCAACATAATTATACATAGTCCCAAAATGAAAGAAAACATCGCAATGGGTCTAATACCCTCATACATGAAACTACGCATCATGACAAGTGCGATTACAGCCATACATCATGCTCATGACTACCACAATCACTACTAGGGAAAAGGCTAGCAGCAGCACGGGTTTTAGGCCTATCAGTAGCGCGGGTACCCGCGCTACCAATAAGGCGCTACAACTAACGTATAGCAGTAGCGCTGGTCCACCCGCGCTACTGCTACACAAGTGTTGCAGCAGTGCGCTTAAAGGAACCTCGCTGCTGCTAATAGCTATAGCGCGCTTCCCCTGTGCGCGCTACTGCTACAACCGCGCTGCTGCTAACTTTTCTGCACTCGCTACTGCTAATTTTAGTAGTTTTTTGTTTTTTTGGCATATTTGTTTTGTATTTGAACAGGCTTTATAGAAGAATCTTTAGCACATACAAATGTCATCATGATACACATACAAATGCTTGCAAGACCACAAATGTAATCATAGCATATACATACAAATAGTCTCGTCATAATCATCATCCAACACAAAGTGGTATCTTGTCATCATCTCGAAAATAGCGATACATGCAAGTCTCGAATACTTGCAACTACAACGTCATCCATCTAAACAAAGGTATACGCGAGAAGAGCTATCACTATGAGTGAGAGCGGAACTATGCAGTACATGAGATGGCGGTTACGAGTCCTCTCTCGCGCTAGCGTGAACCTCAAGTAACTAGCTTCTCCTTCTTGTCTGCTTTTGAAGCCTTTATGGCTGGCGTCCGAGAACCCATTCACTTGCGCCTGACACTCATGCCACTCGTTGTACACCCCCAGAACCTTCCCTTTGTACACGACATAGCAGTTCCATCTCGCCATCAAGAAACTAGGTACCTGTTAGAGATGCATGTTCATGAAGAGGATGTACAATCATATATATGCAACAAAATATACTAGAGAACACCGAAAAAGAAAGGGTTAGCAACTAGATGCAACATACAGTACGCAAATTAATTAACTAGAGGTACGCAGGTCATCGTACGCAAACTAACAAAGTAGCGTTATGCAAGTTCGGCAGGGATCATGGACATCACAAAGTTTCATCGCTGCAAATAGTATACAAGTTCAACTGACACATATCATCATCATCGGCATCATAAATCACTAGAAGTTCCATCCTTCCATATCATCGAGGATGGACCCTAGCTTCTTGAACGGCGTGAGGTCTAGACGTTGCATGCCTATGCGAGTTCGGACGTCAGCTCGCGATATAGGGCCGTGGTGGAACATCCCCTTCTCATCGACGACTTCTTTCATGATGATCGTCGCAATGTCGCTTTGGATGCGAAAGAAGTCATCTCTAAGTTTATAATCCGCTTCTCCATGAGATTCTAGCCACTTGTGGATATGATCATCATTTCTGCTTCTCATGCGAAGCTTTTGGTGATCCGTGTTGAACTGATTCATGAGATGGAGGATGTACAATCCATCCTTCTTGCTTGGTTTTGGGACTTGGATGCAGGAGAAGTTAGTTTTATGCGCGAAACCCATCTTCTTGTTCCTTTGTTTCCTGATCTGCATGTGGCCACCTCTAAAGCTGAAGCCTTGGAGAGCATCATCTAGAATATTCATTATGTGGGTGTAGTCTTTTTTCTCGTAGTCTCTGGAAGGGTCAAAATACACGGCGTGGGAGACTTGCGGATAAAGAACGATAAGGACGGCGCGCCCGTTGCTGCGGGGAAAAGACACCTCAAATTATTCCCCATAGAGAGAGAAGGAATGATTGAAATGTATGAAAGGGTTGTTCGAAACTGACTTACTTTGGATGATAAGGCACGAGGACAATTTCCCGGTCCTTATTTTGTACCATGAAGTTTTGGAGGTAGTCCCTAGCAGTTTCACGCTCAAAGTCGCCGAGACTCAAGAAAGACTCGTGCATGTAGTACGGATCCGCCACACAGATTTGCGAGACTTCTTCACTGTTCATGACAGAGCTCATATGTAGCGCAAAAAGGCGGACGATTGTAAAATCGAGCCGCCTTGTCAGAAACATCTCAAAGATATGGTCAAACCGCAGGAAGAACACCTCCGCGGGCCGTGTCTCGACGTAGCACTTCCCCTCAGGCACACGAGCCGCATATGTCGGATATCCTGGATCCTTTGAGGCTAGTAGGCTTTTCTTAGTCGACAGCACATGGTCATGCAGTCTCCTGAGATCCCTTGATAGTGCCTCCAGTGGTTTCGGCGGTAGCATCGGCTCGCCCATGAGATGGAACATGGCCGCACCTTTCACGGGTACACGCTCTTCAGAATGCATCGTTTGGCTGCTATGTGCTCTGGCTTGTTTGGAGGCAGCTATCTTCCCCGATCTCTTTGTCTCCTTTTTCTTGGGCACACCTTCTAGACCCTTCCTTAACCCCTGCCCCAGTGTTCCCGGGCTAAGTACTGTACGACCCTCGCGCTGGGATAGTTGAGCCTGTGTTGAGGCGGCATCTTCAGGCGTGTCCTATGAGGATTTCATGAAGAGAGACTTTTTGCAATCCCTGCTACGACCTTCCTGCCCGGGCATATCATCCATATCCTCATTAGCAAGCTGATAGCCCGATTCGTCATATAGTTGACTCATCAATTCTATGTCATAGTCATACGCGTTTGTATTGAGGAAATCCATAGGGTCGACCTCCATCTCATCATCCATTCTCTGTTCTATAGGACAAATTACATCAGCCATCACTATTGCACCCCCTTCATCATGTCATCCACTGCTTTCACCTGCCACTACAGGAGCTGGTAATTGCGTAGGCGGGGTGGTGGTCTCCGCACATGCTTGTTGATGTGTGGTTATTGGTGTGCTCTCGGCCGGCTCCAAACGAATAAGATTCTTCGGCCATAGCAGCACCCAACCCTTGCAGCTTCCAATCCGCGGCGGGGTCTCATCGTCCGCTCCCACATGTTGTACTGGAGGAGGCAAATCCTCGTGCCCCGATTTCACACTAGACAAGCTAACCCTGAAGTGCCCAGCAGGGATCGGCTGGTTGTGGAACGTGGGTTGCAAGGGGTCCATTATCATCCCCTTTCCCACATCCACCTTCTGGCCTTTGATCAAGTAGAGTATGGTGCACGGGATTTCTTTCGCCTGCAAACACATATGTCTGTGGCGTAAAACATCCGAAAGGCAACAAAAATGGAATATTATATATATATATATATGTTGGTGCGACATGTAATTACCGCGACAGCGTCGAGCTCAACCAAAGACGAAGGCCCACCAAGCGCGCCAGAGACTGAGGAAGGGCTGCTATGAGCGGGAGCGGCTGCGAGAGGAGGCCCAGTTGCGTGAGCAAGTGATGGTGCGATGGTGTTGTTGTTCATGGAGTTGCTCCCGACGAAACTGGGCAACGGGAAATCATGTACCGTCTTGTCCGGATTTTCCTTCGTCTAGTTGATGATAACTGGAACCAAGTTAGTAGCAAAATCATTTCTGCAGGCAGTTACAGCTGCATTGACTGCCTGCTATAGAAACTCATATTTGTCCTCGGCTGCTTTTTTCGCGTCCTCAGCTGCTTTTTTCTCGACCACAAGCTTCACCTTCGCGTCGATGTCCGCCTGACTAAACTTCTTTTTCTACTTCTTAGCCTCCGAGCCCTCGTTGTAAAACACCTTCCACGTGGCGCCATCTCCAGCGCCGTGCACACGACCATATTGCGGCCGCTGGCCCAAAGGGAGTCCCTTAAGTTCGTTCAAGGCCCGGTTGAGAGGGGTGTCCCACTTGGCCTCATCGGAGAAGTAGGGTTTTCGGCTGCAAGCTGGTGTTGCTTCTCCAGTAGTCTAATCAATTTCCTCGTGATCTTGTCCGTGTAAAAAACCTTTTTCTCCTTGTCCCACTTGTAGCGGGCCCTGATGAAGTCATGCTCCAAGGGGTTGGTGAACTTCGCGAAGGGGTCTGGGAGACCCGCGGCTTCACGTTCTGCGTCCTCCTTATCCCATATGGGCCTTTTACCGAGGTAGCCACGGCTTCTGAGGCGATGCTTCCCTGTGTTCCTTTGCTGAAGGCTCTTGAATTTCGCAGCCTTAGCCTTGGCGTCCTCGGTAGCGCAAGTGTCCTTGAACTTTTCGAACTCCTCTTCGGTAAGTGTCGGATTTTCCTCCAGAATCTTGGACAGGGGTTCCTCAGCCTCAATAGCTCGTTTCACCCTCGATTTCCAGGAGGCCAAATCATTGCTGAACATGCCCATGGCATGATTGTTAATCTTTTTCATCTTTGGATCATCCCACGGTTGTTCTATGTTATCATCCCGATCGGGGAACTTGAATCTCTTGTGCAACTTCGTTAGGAGCAACTGCGTCAAATGTTCTTTACTCCTTAAGTCATCGTCATTGATGCTCGCGCATTGCCGTAGGATGCATCCTACTTGGTTCCCATAGCACTTGCGAGGTTCTTCCGGCTCTAATGGCTCAAACTTGCCAGGTGCCATCTTTGTGATCACAAGTCGTCCAATCCCTAGTTTGTTAGGTTTTCGTATCCTCTGCTTCTTATGCCTCTTTTCGGTACTGGCATCGGCGCCGGTATCTTCCCCGGCGGTACCTTCCCCACCGATCTCGGCGCCGCCATCGGTGCGAGCACCGTCGGTGTCGGTGTCGGTGTCGGTGTCAGTACCATCATCCAGGCGGACCTGCAAACCTTGCTTAGCAGTCAAAAAGTCGAGGTAGTCTTGTTCACCCTCATAATCCATCTCGTCTGCATCTTGGTCAGAAGGCCCAGTTTCTTCATTGTTCGACATGTTTCCTATGATTAAGTGTCCTCATTATTTCTAAAAGTATGAATAAATGAGAAATGAGATAAAAAAAGAAATCTATGTGCCAGCACTCGATATGCCAACTATGTAGCACAAATCATGCCTTTATTCACGGGAAATTTCGGCATGACCTTTGCTAAAAAATGGACATATCGAGCGCCTGAAATTCACCGGAACGGAAATGAATCAACATTCCGGCGTAACATAGGCAACTCGGATCATTTACCAAAACATGACATGTCCAAAACATGACATATCCACATATCACATGTCCAGTTCAAATTTGCATATAAATTCATAACTAAATAGATAACCTGATTAACATAACTAAAACCTAAGTAAATTAACCCTAGCTAGCAGAGATAGAGAGGGGGTGGTTTACAAAGGGTGCAGGGCGAGGAGGCAGGCCCGACGATGGCCGAGGTTGGGAGGGGAGAAAGCAGAGGAGGGACGCGAGGGCCGACGGGTCGGGGGCGAGCGCCGGCGCCGGGGGCGAGCGCGCCTGGGTCGGGGGCGGCGGGGTCGGGGCCGAGCGCGCCGGGGTCGGGCACGGCGGGGTCGGGGGCAGCGGGGTCGGGGGCGAGCGCGCCGGGGTCAGGGGCGGGCGCGGCGGTGCGACGGGGCCGGGGAAGAGAGAGTGGGGATTTGGGGGAAAAAAGGCAGGATGAAGCAGGGAGAGGGAGAATTTTGGGTTAAGTGGACGTAGCAGTAGCGCGTTTACACGAAACACGCTACTACTACCTCAACTAGCTGTAGCGGTTTTCTGCAGAAACTGCTACTGCTACCTTGACTAGCTGTAGCGGTTTTCTGCATAAACTGCTACTGCTACCTTGACTAGCTGTAGCTCTTTTTCACTAAAGCGCTGCTGCTATAACCAGTTTCCCTTTTTTCTTTTCCTCAGCATAATAGGAACATATATATTACATCATTGGACCCTTGCATAATAATGGCTAAGTGTGTATACAAATAGGAACATATATATATTACATCATTGGACCCATGCATAATAATGGCTAATTAAGTGTGTATACAAAATAGGAACATATATATATATATATATATCATATATATATATATATATATTACATGATTTGACCGATTCCGCAGCGCTGACGTTTTCGTTTTTGAGTTAGCTTTGCTTCCTTGGGATCTACAAAATACCTCTGGAGACGGGGAGTGATCGGTAAGTACCATACCCTTTCTGGGGACATTTCTTCCCGGCCTTCTTGTATCGAGAAGCATTGCACACCGGACAACTTGTTTTCTGTGCGTGCTCCTTCCGATAAATTATGCAATCGTTGATGCATGCATGGTATCTAACGTGTGGCAGATCAAGAGGGCACACAATCTTCTTGGCCTCATCAACACTACTAGGACATAGATTACCCTCGGGAAGAACATCCTTTAGGTACTTGAGATGCTCATCGAGGCTAGTGTCGGTCCATTTGTTTTTAGCCTTCATCTTCAGCACTTGGAGCGTGAAACTCAAGCGGGTAACCTTAGGATTGCAACCATCATACAATGGAGTGGTCGAGTCTAACGCCAGTTGCTCCAGCTTAGCCACCTCTCTAGAAGCAGCTCTCTCAGTACTCGTGTCCTTGCGAAGCAATGCTTGAACATGAGGGTCCCGCACGATTGAACTTAGTACCGACGAACTCTGCTGCGTGGAGTCCATGTCGTTCTCTCCGCCGCCATGTCCGGCCCCTTCTCCGCCGCCATGTCCAGCCTCTTCCCCGCCGCCATTATCGATCATCTCTTCGTCTTGCCCCGTGTCATCATTGCCTGCCCCATCGGCATCCTCAACATCGTCATCCTCATCTTCAGTTATCCACCAAGTATAGCCATCCATGAAACCAGTCATGAGCAGGTGCGCTTCGACATGACCATCGACATGGGGGTCAAGCCAAACTATTCCTTTGCATTTTCTATACGGACATAAAACATCTGTCAGGTTATTTTCCTTCATGTCCTGCACCGCCGACCGCAACCATCTGTCCACCATCGTTCCACTGACCATCGTGAACTCTGCCCGGTAATAATAAACAAATTGATTATAAAAATGCGTGCATTCATCAAATTCATACAAAAATTCGGCATGACCTTCCTTAAAAGTAGGACATATATAGATTTAGAGTTTGCCCGGAATTCGCCGAAACAGAAATAAATCGACATTTCGGCAAAACATAGGCAACTCAAATGCACAATTTGGCGTCAACTCATGCCACACACACAATTTCCATAAAAATATCACACACACATGCATAAACATATTTCCATTTTGCAAAAGCATGAAATATTAATCACACCTCTATCTCGAGATCGAGCACACGGTGGAGATGATGATGTAGGGAGGTCAAAAGTGCACAAAGCTCTTCTTGACAAAGAAAGATCTAGTTAGGGGGCAAATAGGTCACTTAACTAAATGCTACATCTACCTAGCTTGCTAATTTAGGAGGAGACAACTTCAACTAGTGGAGGGGGGAGGAAAAAGAGAAAGGAGATGAATTAATGGAGGTGGTGTAGTTATAGCTAGGAGTAATGAAGAGAGAGAAAGGTAGGTAGAAGAGGGAGAGTAATGGGGGGGAGAAGTATTGAGGAAGAAGAAGAGTGAGAGAGGAAGGATGTGGGAGGGTAGGGGAAAGGGAGGAGAGGAGATGGGGAGGGGGAGGTGGAAAAGGTGGTGGGTCCTGCGTCTTAGCAGTAGCGCGGGAGAGAAAATGCGCTGCTGCTAAATGCGTAGCAACAGCGTGCTTTCCTGTCACGCGCTACTGCTAAACGGGCCAAACCTGTGCACATTTTCAAAATTAGCAGCAGCGAGGTGACAAAAAAGCACGCTGCTACTATGGCATTAGTAGCAGCGCGCTCCCTGGCACCGCGCTACTGGTAAACTTATGTCGTTGTGTACTGTCGGTGGATTTTTGTAGCAGCGCGGTTTAAGCGTCACGCGCTACTGCTAAGTTTGCACCAGTAGCGAGCTTTCCGTAGCCGCGCTGCTACTACTTAGCAGCAGCGCCTGTTTTTATGCCGCGCTGCTGCTAAGATTCTGTGTATAAGGTTTTCCCTAGTAGTGGATACTCTAACGGTGTACTGCTCGGATGGTGCTACTGCAGGCTCGTCTCCTGTGCCGGACCCAGATCCTAAACTGATAGTAGAGACCTCCGGGGGAAGAGAGGTGCGCTGGCGCAGCCTTGATGGCTCTCCCTCGGGGCCAGGCGGGAAATGGGATCTAAGCATAGGAGCGGCAGGAGTAGCGACAAGAGAAGACCATGCAGCAGGAGCGCTGAGCGGGTTCACCGTTAGAGGGTTAACGGTACCCTGTGAGGTTGTCGGGGGAACGGAGGTAGGAGGAGCAGAAGTGTAGATGATAGCTGGAAGAGGGTTCCTTACACGAGCAGCAGCGAGAGCGGCGTGAGCGCGTGAGAGCTCCCGAGCTAACTCCTAGTTAAGGAGATAACTAGCGGTGATGTAGCGTGCACGGTGGATAGTGGGACAGTCGCACGCCGGATTAATCAAAGGAAAGCGGATACGCCCATTCTCGTGCAGAGATGGGTAGTAGAAAAGACCAGGGTGGGTGTGCATGCGAACCTCATTGTAGCGCAAGTCTACAAGAGCCTCGATAGCAGCAAACTGAACCGCCTGAGATGGCGTAGAAGCAAGACCACCCTTAGACGAACGAGTGTAAGCGCCGGATGGGTAACTGTGGTGTAGAGTGACCTCAGCATTATACTCATACAATGCACCGGTCAGATGCTCGCGATACACCCGATACTCTGGATCAGCACCCTCTGGATAGAGTCGTCGCCACACGTTCTGAAGCAGGTGTGGCGATGTGCTCGGAGCTGGCTCAAGATGGTACAAGATCGTTACTGGTGCCATCTATACTCACAAACCATACGGTTAGTAATAACAACAATTAAACATGCATGCAATGCAACAACCAATTTCTATGACTACCGGCACTCAAACGAAGCTATCTACCATTTTACCAGCGCACTACCGGTCTAGCGTGTCCTACAATCAGCGCGGCTCTGATACCAAGCGTTGTGGTACCCCAGCTCAGAGCAACCGGTTTACCCTGCATTGCCAGCCTAGAGATCGAGTCTTCTAGCAATACACAACAATATGGTACAGAAATAACCGCTTTATTGATACTAGTTGAATGCCCGTGCATTGCTACGGAGACACAACTATCTATCTGTTAACACCAAGGATATCAAGCCAATGCCAAATCATCGCCTTAATCTTGAATACCAGACACCGTGCCATGCATACATATTTCCCAAGGATATCAAACCAATATGAAATCCTCACCTTAGTTTTGAATACCAGACACCATGTCATGCATACATATTCTTACATATAAGCCTTTTTAGAGATTCCAATATTGACTACATATGTAACAAAATGAGTGAATCTATATTCTAAAATATGTCTATATACATCCGTATGTAGTTCGTATTGAAATCTCTTAGAGGGCTTATATTTAGAAACAGAGGGAGTATTTTCCAAGGATATCAAGCCAATATCAAATCATCACCCTAGTTTTGAACACCACACGGGGTGTTATGCATACATATTCCAGCTCGACTCGAATAATTACCCATATGAAATAGACACGAAATCTCTTCTCAAGAATAAAGATGTGCCCTGATAGAAGATAAATGGTTTTTATAGATAAACAATAATGGTTATGTCAGCATAAAGCAGATCCATACATGGAGTTATAAGAGAGAAAAATGATACATGTAGTAGCTACTTGTGAGCGAAGAGAAATTTGACTATTTTTTTTGTTCAACTTTGTATTTTGGTATTGTACTCCTTGACTACATAGGTTTGCCCTTGCTCCTTGGGATTCCAGCCATACCTTATCCTTTTGTATACTAAAAAATAAAAATTATCAGAGATCATCCATACGACTCTAACAACTATTACGAAAACCAGGCACTACATACATAGAACTAAATTATTCTCAAACAATGCCGAGCCATTAATTGCATGAGAGATTTTATATCCCTCCAAATAGTCCGTCCAACCTGCAATTTCCATTGACCATAGAGAAAATTGATGCAAAGAGCCAGCCTTTTTTCCTCCTCCATCCAGCACTGAGATGACAAAGTAAACACTATAAACTACAGGAAGGATCAGCCACTTTGATCCGAAATTCTGACTATCCATGTTAAAGAAATGGATTTATGAGCTTATTTGACAGAATATAGGTTAGGTGAATACAGCTATTGCCAAGAGTAAATCTTCCGGAATTAGATGTAGAAAATATGAACACCTTCCTGTCAATGAGGAGGAACCTAAACAAGCCTGCAGCTGTGTTCTTTTTAGGGCATCATCATATATATAACAGAACCTAAATCAAGTCAGATGTGTTCTTTTTAGGGCATCTACCTGCTAAATCAAGTTGTAGGATATATATATATAAGAGAAAGGGCCAGAATGATTTTGAATGCCTACAACTCACGTCTATAGAAAGACATTCCAAAGTGAAGAGTGGATCCAGCTCGTAAAATATATATATTACAAAGAAGAATGGATGGAAGAAGAAATTGTGTATTATACTACTTTCATTAGTACTTCATACCAGAACACGGCAAAACAAAAAATTACTACAGATTTCAGTGGCATAAAAAATCTTCTATTTTACTACTTTCCTCGGAATTTTGCAGTGGTACACATTTCTGATCAGACTATCCATCACCTGGGTCTCCAAATAAAAAACTACTCCATCCGTCCCAAATTAAGTGTCTCAACTTTGTACTAATTTTAGTAGTAAGTTGTACTAAAGTTGAGACACTTATTTTGGGACGGGGAGAGTACCGTTTACTGCCGTTCTACAACCATACCACTTTTTAGAGTTAAAAACATGAACAAACAATGCAATTCTTGTTCAAGCAAAACAGACAATAAAAGTTAGCACAATATGGATATCTCCATTCATGATGAAACAAATCAAAGAGAGGCAATATTGACCTTCCATTTGATGTATTAGATGGAGTGAAGCATGTCGATGTCGCAATAGCGTCGACTTAGGCATATATCTACACATTCAGATTTTGGCAAAGAAGTTTTTAACCTCACTGAGTCGTTGTTAGCATTGAGTAGGGCAGCCAGAACGCAATATGTAGAAAACTGCATTGAGTTAGTCATGAGAAAGAACTACAGGTTTAAGTGTTTTTCATCACATTCGCCTGAAAGGTAGCTAAAAGTTTCAAGTATATAGAACCATTGACTGATGTTTTAGATGTCTATAACGTTAAGCATGCAACCAAAATTATATAGCAGCCTTTTGGAACTGTACTATAACATCCATGAATCAAGATTTAGTGGCTGAAGAGTGGGGCAGAAAAATGTTTAATACCTAGTTCTTGACAGCCTTGGCCATCTAGCAGAACTCCTTGTGCATGACAGTATTCTGGTGGAACGCGACAGACTTGTCCTTCTTCCGTGTCTTGGTTATCAAGAGACGAAAGAAGGACAAGCGTGGAGCGTGGGTTCGATTGGACCATGGCTCCACTCAATGCCATCTCCTTATCAGTAGTTAGCTATGTGCCATCAGTCTTCTTGTTTACCAGGACTGAAAAACACACCAACCACCAAACAGATCTGCCAATGGCGAGACATCCATAATTCAACTGATCAAGAGATAGCAACAACTACTGACCAGAGTGCTTGTCAGAGTGGACAATGTAAAACTTGTTAGGCTTCCTGACTGAACAGAACCTTGGCAGTACTCTTGCTGAACTGCTACATTAGGAAACAAATGTTCCTCTTGACAAGCTCCCAGGCCAGATTGTCCGGAACCATCACCATTTATCTGTTCCTAAAAAATCATATCAACCAATGAATATGAAACCCATCAGAAAAAAGTGTAAGGATTCTCAAGTTTCTATCTCACATAGCCGATAGCTTCTGCATAGTGGTAACGACTGGTGTTCCTGCTCGTGGCTGCCCTGAAGTGCGCGTTGAAGGCAGACGGTTCTGCCGACGCTCTTTGTTATGAGATAGCCGCAAGAGGCTGCAGACCGTCATGGGCGGCAACAGGGTGAGATGCATCAACGGCTGGAAGCAGGCAAGGAAGTGGACGGGCCAAACCTCTTTGGAAGGAAGCACCACAGTCCTAGCAGCAGCAGCGCGACCCCACCACGGCACCACGTGCAGGAACCATGGCCTTCTCTTTCCCTGTGGGCATTAGGCTAGCACCGCCCGCTGCGCTCTTCTGCCGCTTGCTAGATTTCCAACGGCGATTACATGTGTCCACCTGCTCCTCCCACGATCCCACCGCCTCCCACCGTCCGTTGCCACAAACCGATCTTCCGCCGACGGTTTCACTGCCACTCAGACGGCCCCTGCCATGGAAGAGAAAACGTAGGGGTCAGACAGTACAGGCTACAGGGAGAACATGGGTCGGAGGGAGGGTGAGATAGCGTTACCTGGGCCTCATTCATCGCGGCCATGGGTGCGGCGCTCCTGCTCGTCTCCCTCCCCACGTCAAGCTCCTCCTCAAGTCGGTGAAGAACAGATGAGATTGGAAGGGCTTGGATCGACCATTCCAGTCTAATTTGGCTGCAGTGTGGAACTGCTCGAGGTCACCATAAGCGTGAGGAGGTCGGCGGCGGTGATTCCTCTATGGAGAGCAAAGGGATTGAGAGGGAGGGATTTGGGGGAAGGGGAGTGGGAGGTGGGACGTCAGCCTGGACGTAGCGAGCGGGCTTTTGGGCCCGCTCGTGGACCGATCAGGACCGGACCGATCGGTCCCGACCCGCTAGGAAAACTGGCCGGTCTGAGCTGGCAATTTCGGCTCAGAGGACCGACGGCCCAGCCCAATTAGAGCTAATCAGGAGAGCCCATCACGTAACATATAGATCGTGCGTGTGTGCGTGACCTAAACGCATCCCGCATCTCGTTCGGCTCTTTCCAGCTTCCACCAGGACGCACCGCGCCGCCGCCGCTCCTTCCACCAGCAGACTGGACTAGCCACCAGGACGCGCCGCCGGCCGCTGTGCCTCTGCCTCGCGCCGCCGCTCCCTTGCGCGGCTGTTCCTCCCCTCTCCCCCGCGTGGCCGTGCCTCTCTGTCTCTCTCCCTCGCGCTGCCGTGCCGCCACGCATCAGGTCCGTCTTCTCCGTCTCCGGCCACCGTGCTGCTGCGCCGACTACCGCTCTGACAGCCTGGGCCTACATGGCAGTGACTGTATGTCGTCAGGACCGTGAGGACCGACGGTCTGCACCGAGCTTTGCGTCTGCCGGTCCGGTCCCTGAAATCAGGACCGCCGCATTGCTCGGTCCGGTCCGGACCGGACCGCCGGCAGCCGGTCCAAACGACGGCTCGGACCGGGACCGGACCGGCCCGGACCGTGTCCACCCTGAGTGGGATGTGTGTCAGGGTGGACGGGACGAGCGGGCTTCTGGCCCGGACCGTGGCCCGTACGGTCCTGGCTCGCTAGATAATATGGTCGGTCCGGTCCGTGAAAACGAGACCGAAATTCGGTCGGTCCGGTCCGGTTAAAGCTCGGTCCGGCTCGGAGGACCGAAGGCCCAGCCCAATAAAGCTAATCAGAAGAGCCCAAACACATATATCGTGCGTGCGTGACCTAGCGAACTGCCACTGCCTCCTCTTCTTCGCACGCGCCGCCCCTCTTCCTCCCCTGCGCCGCCATCTTCCTCGACTTCCTCTCCCCGGTAGAACCTCACGCCGCCGCGCCTCTATCTCTCGTCGTCGTCCCCTCGCGCGGCTGCTCCTCCTCTCTCCCTCGCGCCACCATGCCTCTGCCTCGCTCCATGCTGCTCCCTCTCTCTCCCGTGCCTTTCTCTCGCGCCACCGTGCATCAGGTGCTTCTTCTCCGGCTCCGGCCACCGTGCTGCTACTCCGACCGCCACTCCGATGTCCTCGGCCCACATGGCAGTGACTGGACGTCGCCAGGACCGCCAGGGCCGCCGGTCCGCACCGAGCTTCATGCCAGCCGGTCCGGTCCCTGTAATCAGGACCGCTGCACAGCTCGGTCCGGTCCGGCCCGGACCACCGGCGTCCGGTCCAAACGGCGGCTCGGACCGAGACCGGACCGGCCCAGACCGTGTCCACCATGAGACGTGCGTACGTGCACTGCGCTGTTTTATTTCCTTTTTATTTTCTTCTCTCGTGCGATGGGTGGAGAGGAGCGAGGAGGTCCGGTTTTTTCTCATGCTGGGAGAAGTTTACCTGCGAGGGGAGGCCTAGTTGAACCATCACGATGATGGCAAATTCCTCTTTAATAGTAGAGATTAGAGGGATACAAAGCTCTGGTATTACAACGAGGTGCGAGGTCAAGCGGCACACACGGTGCTGCTGGACATTATGTAAATTGTTTAATGAACATGGCTGGGGCCTCGATCACGCGAAACTACGCGGTAGCGGAAGAACGATGAAGTGGAACTCCATAGCACAGGGACACCGACGTGGACACGGCCTAGAGACGAGATGCGCTCCGGTACGAATCGACTTGCCTGAAAGCTGGCATAACACGCCAGGTCAGTACATTGAATTTACTTGCAAGCTCACAACAAACATAAGCACAATGACAGACAATATCATGATAATTAATCAAGTTAAATTAATGCAAGAAATACTACAGATGCAATGCAGCCAAACAATGCACCAAGTCACACGGACTCGCTTACCAGACGGTTACCTCGTAACCAAACGGTGACCACACCGGGGTCACACCTAAACCAAAAACCCATGAACACCTCGAGTGTTCAAGGTTCACCACGAAACAATACATCACAACAATCTATTAGTTTGCAATATTAATTATAATAGTTGATCCATGGTGTGACTTACTCCCGAGACTTGCTCATAACTGAGGGCGCGGCTATCGATAGATTAAATACACTCTGCAGAGGTAGCGCACTTTACCCACACTACGGAATACCTGACCTCGCACTCCCATTTGGGTGGACCAAAATATTCCGATGAAACCCTTCCCTTGTCATGCACTCTCCCCGGCCACTCCGACCATCTCCCTCTCAGGGCTAGGTCTTGGATGGCCCCGTGTCTACCAAAGACACCAACGGCCACCGTCATGGCAAAACGGTCCCAAACAGGGACAAGGTACCATAAAAACAAATACGAGCACACAAGGTTATGTCTGCCTACCGGGCCAGGGTATGCACGCCCATAACCTTCCCTCGCGGGAGGCACCGGTGAGAGCCACAACAAAGGACCGAATCAAGACATTCCCATTAGGTAAATGAGGTCGCACTGAATTAAAACCCGATTCAGTGGCACCATGATGTGATCAACATCATATTCAAGTTGAACTTAGTCAGGTTTAACTTGGATAAAAACTATTTATCAAAAACATGATATGAAAAATATTTTTCATGCAACTACTCGTCATGCAAAGCAAACAACTCATGTTCATGGATCAAACATAACCAAATAAGTACCTTGCAACACTAAAGATCAAAACTTTCTGGTTATAACTCATTTTTATCAGCGAGCAACATTTTTATTAGTTCTTTATTTAAATGGAAATACCACTAGTAAAATTACTACCATTAATTTCCCCAGCAATATTCATAGTGCAAAATATTACTCTACTTAGCCAAACAAGTTCATGTATTCAACCAGAAGCTAAATCAAGCATATCAAGCATGGTGAAGTAACTAGAGATTAACCAAAATTATTTATCAAATTTCAAAGGCAAATAATAACTCATATTCAAGTAGAAAACCATAGATATTGAAATAACACCATCCAAATGCTGGTGTGGCTTGCCTTAGTGTAGAGGTGGATCACACCCCTCTTGGTTTGCTTCAAGACAAGCTTCTTCTTTTGAAAATAATTTAAAACCACAAAAATAAATGTCAAAACACATTCTGAAAATCACTAGAAATTCTAGACAGCAAGGAAAAATCCACCTTCTTGTGTGCTGCTAGAGCTTTCTGTAACAAAGACAATGCAAAAAGAATCAATTCATTTGGACTTGTGGTTTAGAAATGATGGCTGGTCAAATTTCTGAATAAATTTGAATTAAACAGAAATTCCTAGGGGGGTGACGTCGAAGGCGTAAAACAGAAATACGCCTCCACTTGTACCGCTTCGGGCGCGAGTGGTGAGACTGGTGGGTCCCACGTGTCAGGAGAGAGAGACAGATGAGAGGGAGGTGGGGCTTCGCCGGAGCTCACGCCGGCGACGAGGGGGTTTGGGGCAAGGCTAGAGGGATAGGATTGAAGCGGTTCTCGTGTCGCACCTGCCCGTGCCTGTGGCTTGGCGAGAGGTGGCCGGAGCTGGTCGCAGTCAAGCTCGCAAGCTTCAGGGGTGGACGGGTTTCGCCGGAGAGGAACAAGATGGCGACTAGAGGCGGTTCTGAGGGCTCCATGGGGTCCAGGCAGCACTAGCAGACCCCCAATGCCCCGCGCAAGCAGCTGCTTGAGCTCGAGAGGCACCCGAGCGCGGCGGCTGGACTGCGGGGATCGCCGGAGTCCTCTGGTCAGGGCGACGGCCAGAGGCCTGCCCGACCGGGCTTCTGCTCGTCTACGTGTTCGGGGAGGTGGTGTGGAGTGGTGCATGGCTAGCAATGGAGGAGGGGAGCACTATATATAGCCGGAGCGGAGGGGGGGAACGTGTCGCCGCTGGAGCATTCTGGAGACGCGGCGAACATCGGCGAGAGGCTCCAACGGGAGGGGGCAAGGTGCTGCGTCGACTCAGGAGCTTGCCCACGCTCACAGACGTGCACAGGAGGCGGTTGGGGATGAGGACAAGCGCACGCGCACACTGTGGCGTTTTGGCCGCCGTCGCGCCCGTGCTTACTGCGGAGGCTCCAGCATCGGCGAGCGCCAGGGAGCGATCAAATGTGATGTGTCGAGGCTGGTGGCGTGGGGTGGCAGTTGGAGGCGAGCGCTGGATCGAGCACACGCGAAACAGAGCGCAAGGCGCCAGCCAAAGCGCGTCAAGACGCATGCCACGCACCGTGTCCACGCGCGGTCACCAGGCTGGCATGGTCAAAACGACGCCCAGGAGCGGCCAAACCTTGTCTATGCGCTCGACCATGCAGTGTTTAGTCTAGGGGAGTTGATGTCTCATGCCAGGTTAACCAAAAGTGACTCCACCTAGCTGACAAGTTTCTGTATAGAAACTTGGTCGCCAAGTTTGACCACCTTCTAGAAGGCCATTTGGGCTGATCTCCTGGGGTTTAGGGTTTCTTAAGAGGGTGCCTAAGCTCAAGAAAGATCAGGGCTAAAAGCTTAAGGAAAAATGTACTTGCTGTAGAAAGTGCATTTCTGGTCCAGAAGTGAAAAGATTTTCTACAGCAAAAATATTGCAAAAAGTGAGGCAATATTTTTACATGGGAAGGTGTGCCAGGGTTCTAAGAATATTTAGGAATTATCTTAGATTTTTCAGAGCAAAACAATTGAGGTTGCTTTGGAGCACAAGATTCTGAAGTGAGTTTCACAGAGAGAAATGAATATTTTTCTGTTAGGAAAAATGTTCATTGGATTATTTTGGGAATTTGTGGGAGGAATAAGGTAGATAGGTCACTTTGGTGAAAGCCAAGGGTATGCCCAAGTGACAAGTCCATTTGATATGATTCAAAACCCAAATCAAATCAGGGCAAAAACCACGGTGAAAACCAAGTCCGGAAAAAGAGATAAGGCAAGTCCGGCAAAAAAGAGAAGGAAAAATCCAGGTTGTCACACAGCCGGAATCTAGATCAACGGGGACAGTACACACGCCGATCGCCGGAATTTATGAGTACTGTAGTTTGAATTACACACAATTCCCGCAGCAAATCCGTGTGTGAACATAATAGCTGTCGGTTTCCAATACAGAACCGTGTCTGATTAATGATCCCCGCCAATCACCTACAAAACCTCGTGCCGCGGGATAGAGTGCCAATCGTGTGGGGGCCGGTTGTCTTGCCAGATCTTTACACATTTTATTTTTTGAACACCAGATATTTACATAGTGTGATGATTTTTTAACTCGCACACAAGTACACAAAAATATGATTTTCCAAACCGTTTTGGTTAGGCGTTGCATGTGGATGTAGTTCAAATTTGAATTACGGTCATTAAATGGTTAGAAAATCACTTAAATGTCTTTAAAAGGTCAAATGACCCCTAAAAATTTCCAAATTTTCACATGACAGTTGTATTAGTGCACGTTAAACGTAGGAAAAAATTTGAAGGCCGTAAGAGGAAACTATCTCCCGTCCGTCAGCAAACATGCATTGTTCCCTCTCAGAACGATGAACCTTCTAGTGAGTTGCTCTGGTTTCTGAGGGTGTGTGTCCAAACTTTCGTCAAACAGGCCAATTTTTTTACCACGTCATCTTGGTGGCATGACATTAAATCAAGCAAGGTTTCATGTTTTTCTGATCATTTTTTAATTTTTTGGAATTAAAATGCTATGGCATGCACTCCATGCATGTGCCCATGCCTTGACACCAATATGTTTGAAAATTCCTTCGAATTTACTACACATGGAATTAACTAGCACACAAGTACACAAAAATATGATTTTTCAAACAGTTTTGGTTAGGCATTGCATGTAGATGTAGTTCAAATTTGAATTATGGTCATTAAATGGTTAGAAAATCACTTAAATGTCTTTATAAGGTCAAATGACCCCTGAAATTTACCAAATTTTCAAATGATAGTTGTATTAGTGCATGTTGAACGTAGGAAAAAATTTGAAGGCTGTAAGAGGAAGCTATGTCCCGTCCGTCATCAAACATGCATTGTTCCTTCTCGGAACCACAAACCTTCTAGCGAGTTGCTCCGGTTTGTGAGGGGTGCGTGTCCAAACATTCGTCAAACATGCCAATTTCTTTACCACATCATCTTGATGGCATGACAATACATCAACCAAGGTTTCATGTGTTTCTCATCATTTTTCTATTTTTTGAATTAAAATGCCATGTCACTCCATGCATATGTATGCATGTGTCCATGTCGTGAGACCAATATGTTTGAAAATTCCTTCTAATTTACTGCATATGGAATTAATTCGCACACAAGTACACAAATATGATTTTTCAAAACATTTTGGTTAGGTATTGCATGTCGACGTAGTTCAAATTTGAATTACGGTCATTAAATGGTTAGAAAATCACTTAAATGTCTTTAAAAGGTCAAATGACCCCTAGAATTGTCCAAAATTTCACATTACAGTTGTAGTATTGCACGTTAGACGTAGAAAAAAATTTGAAGGCCGTAAGAGGAAGCTATCTCCCGTTCATCATCAAACATGCATTGTTCCCTCTCGGAACCACGAACCTTCTAGCGAGTTGCTCCGGTTTGTGAGGGGTTTGTGTCCAAACTTTCGTCAAACATGCTAATTTCTTTACCACATCATCTTGGTGGCATGATATTACATCAACCAAGGTTTCATGTGTTTCTGATTTTTTTGAAATTAAAATGCCATGCCACTCCATGCATACGTATTCATGCATATGTGTCCATGTCATGATACAAATATATTTGAAAATTCCTTCTAGTTTACTGCACATGGAATTAACTCGCACACAAGTACACAAATATAATTTTTCAAACCGTGTCGGTTACGCGTTGCATGTAGATGTAGCTCAAATTTGAATTACGGTCATTAAATGGCTAGAAAATCACTTAAATGTCTTTAAAAGGTCAAATGACCCCTATAATTTTCAAAAATTCCACATTACAGTTGTAGTAGTGCATGTTAGACGTAGAAAACAATTTGAATGCCGTAAGAGGAAGCTATCTCACGTTCGTCATCAAACATGCATCGTTCCCTCTCGGAACCACGAGCCTTCTAGTGAGTTGCTCCGGTTTGTGAGGGGTTTGTGTCCAAAATTTGGTCAAACGTGCCAATTTTTTTACAACATCATCTTGGTGGCATGACATTACATCAACCAAGGTTTCATGTGTTTCTGATTTTTTTTATTTTTTGGATTTAAAATGCCATGTCACTCCATGCTTAATTGTGTCATAGCCGTTAGACCAATATGTTTGAAAACTCGTTCCAATTTACTGCATATGGAATTAAATCGCACACAAGTACACGAAATATGAGTTTTCAAACCGTTATGGTTAGCTGTTGCATGTACATGTAGTTCAAATTTCAATTACGGTCATTAAATGGCTAGAAAATCACTTAAATGTCCTAAAAGGTCAAATGACCCCTGAAATTTTCCAAAATTTGACATGACAGTTGTATTAGTACTACAAAATTTCTCATTCATTTAAAACACCATCCGTTGGCACTTTATTCCAAATTTGTCTTTCAAAGCTAATAAAAAATATCTACAACATCACACACAGTTGTTTTCTAGGAACCGTTTGCGATGAAAATATCTGGGTCTATTTAAGTCTCCCTCCTTAAGCTTCGCCGGCTCGTCTGCTCTAGTGTCGGCAACCCCCTAATCCACTAATCCCGATCCCCATTCCCGTACCCCCTTCTTGCAAAGATGAGGCCGTGGAAACGCTTCATGAAGGCCCGTACGATGGCCGCGTCCCCCCGAGCGCCGCCGCCTGCGCCGCGCGGCCGCCTACGCCGATAGTGCCCCCGGATCCGCATTGAGCGCGGCCGCTTCCGCCGAGAGGGCATCTGCAGCAACCAACAGGGCAGCTGCAGCAACCGAGACGGCTGCAGCTGCTGCTGCGACGGCGGCTGCAAATGCCGAGAGCGCTCGAGCTGCCGTCCGTGTCGCTGATGTCGCCTTGGCCATCCACACCAAGATCAAGGATGCACACGACAAGATATTTCAGGCCACCTCGGACTCCAGCATGCAACCCACGTCTGAAAAGGCGGCGGTGGCCATGGAGCACCTGCTTCCTCATGAGGTCGTCGAGCGGGAGCTGGAGATGCAGGAGGCGGCGGTGGCCATGGAGCACCTGCTTCCTCATGAGGTCATCGAGCGGGAGCTGGAGATGCAGGAGGCGGCGGAGATCGACAAGCGCCGGGAGGAGGAGTTGCGCGTGGCCAAGGTCGAGGTCGAGAAGAGTCTGTCTGTCGAGGAATCAGCGATGGAGTACCAACGCAAGCTCTGGCGCAGCCACTACCACGAGTACTACAACCTTGAGGGCGGCGCCGAGGACGAGGACGAGGACGCGGTCGACTTCAGCATGGGGGACGAGGAGTCCACCAACGGCGGCATGTCGCCAGGATAAGTCATCGACGTCTCATCTCACACCGGTGATGCATAGGCCAGCGCGGCGGCGGATATTTAATTATGCATACTTAGGCTTTGTTTTTAATGCTGGTCTTTTGTTAGAGCCATGTTTAGGTCAACAGGCTCTGTGTAATTACTAAAATTGTTTGATTCAGTAAGTGTAGTCTGTCTGTTGTACGCTCTTTAGTGTGCCCAAATTAGCAAGCGATGTTAAATTATGCAATGACGTACCCGGGGAAATTTCCACCAAAATTTGAATTATCAAACTCATTCCATGCGCGTAAAGCAGAAGAATCGTTTGCGATGCACACAATCATTCAAAGTGAATGGTCCGGCGGCACCGCGCGCGTTCAAAGTGAGTGTGCCCATGCCTTGAGACCAAAATTTGAATTATCAAACTCATCCCATGCGCGTAAAGGAGAAGAATCGTTTGCGATGCACACAATCGCTCAAAGTTTCCCTCCACATTTCCAAAATTTTGGCCTACCGCCAAAATATCTACCCCCGCCCCCCTTCCCCCCTTCCCCACCCCCTTTCTCCCCGACCACAAGTCACATTTCCCCTGTTTCCTCGATCCTTCCTTCCTTGCTAAGCTATAGCCGCTTCCTCGCTCTCGCCGTCTCGCATCCTACCGCCGGGGTCGCCATGGTCTTCTTCAAAGACATCTCCAGCGGTTCCTCCTCCGGCGACTACTCCTTCACCACCCAGGTATGCCTCTCTTCTCTCTCTCTCAGGCTATGACTTGGAATGAAGGATTTTTACCCGGAGGTTGATTTGAGTCGTTTCTTCCTCTTGTAGCTCCCTAAGACAATCAGTGGCAACGAATGGAGTGGCTGAAGATCTATCTGTTCGTTGTCACCATGAATCTCCATGCGTGAATCTACTTGCGTTTGATTCTGTGGACACTGGGAGGAAGTATCTGGCATGTGCAGAGAAGGTTAGACTCTCTTCCGTTGTTACAAATCATTGGTTAGATTTGATTCAGACACTGTCACGGTCCCAACCCATTCATACCACACCTTCAACCAAACGCATCCTAAGACAGTGTCACAGTTTGTACCTAGTATCTTAAATTGTTGCCATCTCATCAGCGGTCCCATTAGAAAATTATTTGGCACCGCATCAGCAGTTTGTGCAGCCAACTTTGGTCCACACATCCAAGCAGCCAAGCAGTAAAATACTAAATCTTTATGGCACGAAGGAACTGGGCATCGGAGCAACTACGTGCTCTGGAGTCCGGGTCCTTGATTTTTTTTCCGTTGCACCGGCTCACCAGTTCAGGGCACCGGTGCGAGATGTAGCAACAGTTGTCTTTACACCAGTTTTGACATACATAGTGGACGACCTTAGTACTATTAGTTCTATGTTACTAAATTTGTGCATGTACACACCTGTTAGTATCAATTTGCTGTCATCCAAACACTGTCGCTATGCTGTTGCAGTTATATTTACCTTCCTCATAAAATGTTCAATTTGTTATTTATTGTACATGAGTAAGAACTTGTAGCATCGTTGTAGTTAAATATAACTTATGATATTCTAGAATTTGGTTGTTGTCTCTGTACCAATTATTTCATTTGCACATTGATCTTTTTGAGAAGATATGTCATAATTAACATGTTTCTTCAGTTTTTTAAAATAAGCATTGGTGATTTTCTATGTTGTTATAAACCCATTTCCCCTACAATTGTTACTGATCTAGTTTTAAATATTATAGGATGAATGGAAGTGTTCTTACTTGGAGTGGGTTGATCAAGAGTGGCCATAGTCTTTGAAGATGTGCCTAACGAAGCTCTGGAGCATGTATGAGGAAGTGAACACAGCTAGGCTTAGAGAAAGTCTTTTCAATGCTGAAGCATATTTCAAGATGCGGGATAAAAAGTTGAAGGTGGAGAATGAGCTCATATTTTTTTAAAGACTTTGCTAAGATGGTGTTGGCGAAGGAGGAGGCACTTTCCCAGTTGGCCCGTGCAAAACGGGTTCTTACTGAACTGAAAGCAGAGGTGGATAAGACGAGCCTGGATGATCTCGAATAGGGAAATGAATATATTGTTCTTATGAAGTTGAACTAGCTATGTGTTCTACTGTGTTGTTTTCATGTAGCTACCGTACTGTGATGTTATAATATATTTATGTGCCTGATATGAAATTGGCAAACAGCTGTTCGATATGAAATGTGAATTTGCGTCATACTGGAATTAGTAATTGTAAACTAATAAACCTGCTAAATGTGTCATGGACCTTTGCAAATGGTTCTAGCAGTAAAAGCGGTTGCGGTGGATAGCCTAATGCCACACAATTTTCTTCATCAAATCATGTGTGATATAGTTGATAAAAGCAAACAGTTAACCAAGGAAGACTGTGTGTGATAGTTACACCTTTCACACATGATCCTACACATAAAACTATGTGGGATTTATGTCCGAACGGAAACGTTTTCCCTGGATTGACTGTGTGGGATGTACATAAGAACAGAAACGTATTCCTTGGATTGACTGTGTGTTATATACATATGAATGGAAATGTTTTTCTGGGATTCACCGTGTGGGATGTACATACCTACGGAAATGATTTTCTCGGATTACCGTGTGGGACGTACATACCTATAGAAATGATTTCTGGGATTCACCGTGTGGGATGTACATACCTACGGAAATGATTTCTGGGATTCACCGTGTGGGATGTACATACCTACGGAAATGATTGGGGTTCGATCCCTCGCCTGATCGCACACGGCCCTAGCCTGGGTCCCAGGAGGGCCTATCCCCGAGGATTTCTGGGTCGTGTGGGAAGGACACGCTATCGCACACACTCACTTGGCGACGGTTTCAAATGCCGTCGCGGAAAGGGGTAAAAAACCATTTGTTTAGGACCGATGCGTATTAGTGTATACTCATGGAAATCGTCTAAAGGAAACTACTCGCTAACTCGCTAACAAGACAAACTTCTTCCTCTGGCTCTGCTAGGCTATGCTACTCGCCTAAATCGGTATCAATAACTTCTATCGTACTTCAACCTCTCATTGGAATGATAAGTTGGCTACAACGAACTAATAAGTTTCTCTTCTTGTCACCTTCTTTAAGCCTTTCCTTCCGCTTCCATCGAGAAATATATATAGATAAGCTTGGAGAAGCGATTAAGGTGTTTCCACTCTTAGGTTGTTCAATACGCAAAGACCGTGTCAATCACTACACCAGTTGTCCGTGTCAAAACCGGTGGATCTCGGGTAGGGGGTCCCGAACTGTGCGTCTAGGCGGATGGTAACAGGAGACAAGGGACATGATGTTTTTACCCAGGTTCGGGCCCTCTCGATGGAGGTAAAACCCTACTCCTGCTTGATTAATATTGATGATATGGGTAGTACAAGAGTAGATCTACCACGAGATCAGAGAGGCTAAACCCTAGAAGCTAGCCTATGGTATGATTGTTGTTGTCCTGCGGACTAAACCGGAGGGGGCTAGGGTTACACAGAGTCGGTTACAATGGGAGGAGATCTACATATCCGTATTGCCAAGCTTGCCTTCCACGCCAAGGAAAGTCCCATCCGGACACGGGATGAAGTCTTCAATCATGTATCTTCATAGTCCAACAGTCCGACCAAAGGTAATAGTCCGGCTGTCCGGACACCCCCTAATCTAGGACTCCCTCAATAGCCCCCGAACCAGGCCTCAATGACGATGAGTCCGGCACGCAGATTGTCTTCGGCATTGCAAGGTGGGTTCTTCTCCAAATTCCGAATACCTGTTAAATAATGTCCGACTTCTTGTGAATGTTGCGCTCCTTGGCTTCCACGCCCAATAATGGCCACCTTCCACGTGTCAAGCGAATGTGAAGAGCCAGGGTGTTTTTACATTTACCCTCCTAGCTATGTAAATGAGCTGCCTATTAAAGAGACGAGGATTCAGATCCAAATCACACCATCCTCCCTTAGCGAGCGTTCATCGGAGCGCACCCGAAAGAGATCCATTCCATCATGGCCGGTCGACGCAGCTCCTCCTCTCGCTCCCCCAGTCCCAAGCCCGGAGATTGGGAGAGATGTTCCGTCCCGCACAGCCAACTAGTGAAGCTTCAGACCCAGGGATTTCTCTCCCCAGCATACATGGTCCCGGTTTGAGCCGGGCTCGCCACCTACAATGGTGGAGAGCAAGCGGAGAGCCTTCCCAATCCCTCCAAGGGAGAGCGGGTATTTGATAAGAGGACTCGGATTTCCAATTCATCCATTTCTCCGGGGGCTCCTAGAGTTCTACAGCCTCCAGTTGCACAGCCTTACGCCTGCCTCCATACTGCATATCGCGGGCTTCGTAGCCCTTTGCGAGCTGTTTTTGGGCTACGAGGCTCATTTCGCACTGTGGAAGAAGCTGTTCTGCCTTGTGCCCCGCTCTCAGAGGGGGTCAATATATCAAGTGGGCAGAGCCGAAGTATGGCACATCGCCGGGACCGGATATCTATCCGGAACCCCGAAGAAGACGTCCGAAGACTGGCCTTCAGAATGGTTTTATATAGAATACGTGCCCCTCCCGGATCCTATTTGGATCGGCCTTCCTGAGTTCGATAACGCTCCTTTGAAGAAGCGCCTGAGCTGGCGTCCACGGAGCCCCCAGGAGGAAGATGATAGGGACGTTCTTTACCTGATGAGTCGGATAAGGTTATTAGCTCAATCCGGATTGACCATGATCGAGGTCATGGCCATATGCATTATGCGGGGGGTGCAGCCGCTTCAATATAGAGGCCACCCCATGTGGGATTTCAACGGGGAGGATGACGCCACCCGCTGTGGCCGCAAGGGGCCGGACTCGGTCGCTTCTCTAGCAAAGATCTTGTCCGATTTGTACAAGGGAGAAGAGGAGGAATTACTCCGCGTCAATCCACAGGGCGGATTTTCTATGTACAATCCTCCGAGCTGGGTAAGTTGACACTTTCTCTTGCCCATCTGTTCCATATTCCCAGAGTTAAGTATTTTATCTAGCGATTTCAACGTAGGAGCTGCGTAAGGCTACAAGGGAGATAAACAGCCCGCCTCCACAACCAGAGGATCTGGAGCGGTCCCTCAACCCGGCCTCCCAAGAGGATCCGGACATATCTGTGGAGCTAATCCATAGGGTATTTTACCAATTAAGCAGCGACAATGCCTTGGTGGCCATCACGGCCGATTACCCTGGGCTGCTTCCAGCCTCACAGGTAACTAAGACAGAAGTCCCAACACTTTGAAAAGGATTCGCCCTTGCATATTTTGTTTAGCGTATACCAACGGTGTTTTGTAGGGGAGGCCCTTGGGACGTCATGCCGAGCCCGCGGTGACTAGCCAACAAGGGGCTGCGAGGCCAGGCAGGCTGAAAAGAAATGCAGTCCGGACTGAGACACCGGCGCAGCGGTATGGCGCGCCGTCTTACTCCATGATATCATTCTCAGAGGCATATTAACACCCGCACTTTCTTTAGGAAGAAGAACGCTCGCCGGACTATATCCGGAGAGGTCGCCAATCACGCCTCCACCAGTCAGGCTCCAAGGCCGGACACAGAAGCGGAAGCGAATACGAGGCACACGCCGGATGCTCCTCCGACAAAGGATGCGGACAGACTGTCCGCCACAAATTCCGAGGTGGAGAGCGCCATGAACCACAGGCGTCGCCGAGCTATTCTCTGTGATGCTTGTTTCTCCCAAGAGGCTTTTGATGCCTTTAACACAGGAGACGCGTACCTTTGTGCTGCTCAAAATGGTCTAGCCAGAGCCACGGATCAGTATGTAAAAGACATACGGGTGAGAAAATTTGGTGATTATATATATCAATAGCCCCTGTGACTTGAAACAGTTAGAATAACTGATTTATGGATCATTTGTTATGCAGGTTCTTACAGAAAAGAATACCCAACTGTCCCATGAGCTGGAAGAGTGCAAAGCCCGACTTCAGGTCGCACTAGTCGCAGAAGAGAAGTCCAAGAAGACTCCCTCTGGTAAGACATATTTAAAATGATAGATACCATATAGAGTGCGGCATATGTGCAAATCTGACAATGAAATTGTAGATGATGCCGGAGGAGATCCGGATGAGCAACATCTTCAACGCCAGCTAGAGGCTGGCGAGAGTGTGCTTACGAAGGGTAGGCGGGAGAAGAATAATCTCCAGGATGCCAACACCCAGCTGAGCGTGGAACTAAAGGATGTTCGTGCCCAACTGTCAGACTCCGTGAAGGAGAATCAGCGGCTTCGACGCGGAATTTTCAGTAAGTGCTTAAGCGAACTTTTAAGAAGAGTTCAGCGAAGAAGTTGACTAACAGAGTTATGTCTGCAGGTATGCTAACAGGTCGTCCCGCGGAGGAAATGCCCAGGTCTGCGGGTGATCTTCTGCCCAAGCTCCTACAGCTGCACAAACGAGTTCGGCAGGCAATGCAAGGCATTGCCCAGGCCTGGTGGCTATCCATCTCCATGCCCGAAGGCCTTGGAGAGGTTGCAGAGAAGCTGAAGGGAGCGCGGCGGTGCTTCCGATTATGGAAGGTATCGGCCTGCCGTCAGGGTGCCAGGGAGGCCTGGGCCATGGTGAAGACGCGGTATACCAAGGCTGACCCAAACCACATGGCCAAGGTCGGACCTGTAGGGCCCGATGGGAAAGAGATCCCTGTTAGCATAGTGTATGGGCAAGTAGAATTGGCCACAAAGTATTCCCAATAGGATTGTAGACTAGACAGCCTGTTGGATGGTATAGAAGAGGAATTTAGCCAGTCCAATTGACTATGTAATTAAAGTGACATGTATAATGCCTTCTTGCCGGATTGTAGATCATTTGTCATGGTGGACCTTTTCGCTTCAACCTCGGAACCCGATAGTCCGGAGTGTATCCGAATACCCTCTCGGTTATGTAAGAACCGGGGCATGCATGGAAACCAGGCGTAGGGGTCATTATTGCTTGAACAGACAAGTGCCCAACTAGTTATGTTATATTACATGGTTAGTAAGAAACATCTTCCAGGGAGAATAGTTCCGTTAGGGGTTCCTTTCCCTGGGACGCATGCCCCAAAGTGCATGTCCGGACTGCGAAAAGAGATGCAGAAAAACATCTGGGGGGCGCATATGTCAATAATTAAGAAATCATCTTTAGTTCACCGACCGAATATTCCCTTAAGAACGCTAGCTTTTGGCTTCACCCAGTGTGAGGTACACATCCGGCTGACCCGGCAGTAACAATCGCAGAGGTCCTCCCCTTATGCCCTAGCCAAATTAACGGGAACGTAGGGCATAAATGCAAGAGCGAGGCAACCCAGCTTGGCCAAAACTTAAGTCATCGATGCATATAATGGTGAATAAAAGGTACATGTGGAAGGATGACACATGTGCTGGGCATGAATCCCATATAAATAAATAAGCTTCTGTGGAAGAAGCCCCCAGGTATCATGAGCGCGGATAGCGCGTCAATTGCTCGCAAATAAGGCACAAATTGGCCCTTAAAGGCTATGAGAGAAAAGAAGGGGAGAAGGAGAGAAATAAAAGACAGATAGTAAAAAATGGACAGAGGAAGGAGACGAATACAGAGTCTGGCGCTAGGCGTAGAATCTTCGGAGTCTGGCTGCGTTCCATGGGTTCGGCTCGAGTCGATTATCCGATGCATCCTGCAGACAGTACGCTCCACCAGTCAGAACTTGGTCAATAATGAAGGGACCCTCCCATTTGGGCTTGAGTTTGTCCTTTTTCTTCTCCGGCAGGCGTAGAACTAACTCGCCAACATTATAAGTTTTGGCCCGTATTTCTCTGCTTTGGTATCTTTGAGCCTGCTGTTGATAGAATGTGGAACGGGCTTTTGCCACATCACGCTCCTCCTCCAAGGCGTCCAAACTGTCCTGCCAATCGAGATCGGCTTCTCTTTCTTCATACATGCGCACTCGAGGTGAGTCATGAATTATGTCGTAGGGCAAAACCGCCTCTGCGCCGTATACCATAAAGAATGGTGTGTATCCGGTAGTGCGATTCGGCGTGGTCCGCAGCCCCCAGAGTACGGAGTCAAGCTCCTCTACCCAGTGCGTGTCAGATTCCATTAGGGACCGCACTAATCTGGGTTTGATGCCGCTCATGATAAGACCATTCGCTCGCTCGACTTGACCGTTAGTTTGTGGGTGATAGACTGAAGCATAGTCGAGCTTGATGCCCATGTTTTTGCACCAAAGTTTTACCTCGTCGGCCGTGAAGTTCGTGCCGTTATCAGTGATGATGCTGTGGGGGACGCCATAACGGTGTACGACCCCGGATATGAAGTCTATCACCGGTCCGGATTCGGCCGTCTTAACAGGCTTGGCTTTTGGTGAACTTATCCACCATGACCAGCAAGTATTTTTTCTTGTGGGTTCCTCCTTTAAGGGGTCCAACCATGTCAAGCCCCCAGACCACGAAGGGCCAAGTAATGGGGATTGTGTGGAGGGCGGTGGGTGGCATATGGCTTTGATTTGCAAAAGGCTGGCAACCCACGCAGCGTTGGACCAGGTCCAGTGTGTCTGCCCGGGCCGTAGGCCAGTAAAAACTTGTACGGAAAGCCTTGCTTATAAGGGCCCGGGCTGCGGCATGGTGGCCGCCAAGTCCGGCATGAATTTCTGCCAGGAGCTTCCGCCCTTCCTCATCGGAGATGCACCTTTGAAGGACTTCGGTGGTGCTTTTCTTATCAAGTTCTCCCTCATGGACCCTGTAGGCTTTAGAACACCGCACTATGCAGCGTGCCTCGTTTTGGTCCTCAGGGAGTTCCTGCCTAGTTAAGTAGGCCAGGAATGGTTCTGTCCATGGGGCAATGACGACCATTATAACGTGGGCTGAGGATGTTATTTCGGTGCCAGAGCCTCCGATTATGTCAGAGTGTTCGGTATCGGGCATTGCGGTTGGGTCCGGTTTGTTATTACCATTGTCCCCTTCCCATACCACGGATGGCTTAAAAAGCCTTTCCAAAAAGATGTTGGGCGGGACCGCATCGCGTTTTGCGCTGATGCGTGCAAGGACGTCTGCCGCCTGATTGTTTTCGCGGGCTATATGGTGAAATTCGAGCCCCTCAAACCGAGCTGACATTTTTAGGACGGCGTTGTGATAAGCCGCCATTTTCGGATCCTTGGCATAAAAGTCTCCATTTATTTGGGATATTGCGAGGTTCGAATCCCCCCGCACCTCTAGGCGTTGAATGCCCATGGATACTGCCATCCGGAGACCATGTAGAAGGGCCTCATATTCGGCTGCGTTGTTGGTGTCCGTATACATTATCTGGAGTACGTATTGAACTGTATCTCTAGTTGGGGACGTCAAAACGATGCCAGCCCCTAGACCAGCCAACATTTTTGAGCCGTCGAAGTGCATGATCCAGTTGTAATATGCGCCGTACTCTTTAGGGAGTTCGGCTTCAGTCCATTCGGCAGCGAAGTCGGCCAATACTTTCGACTTAATGGCTCGCCATGGCTCGTAAGTTATGTCGAACGGGAGGAGCTCAATGGCCCATTTGGCAATCCGGCCCGTGGCGTCACGGTTGTTTATAATATCATTAAGTGGCACTTCCGAGGCTATTGTTATCGAACACTCTTGAAAGTAGTGTCGCAGCTTCCAGGATACCATGAATACCGCGTATGCTATCTTTTGATAATGCGGGTACCGTGACTTGCATGGAGTAAGGACAGTGGATACATAGTAGACCGACTTTTGAAGTGGGAATTTATGTCCGTCTGTTTCTCGTTCGACGACGAGCGCTGCGCTCACAACTTGATGAGTTGCCGCAATGTATAATAGCATTGGTTCACCAATGTTTGGCGCGGCCAGGACTGGGTTGGTTGCCAACATGGCTTTTATTTCTTCCAGTCCGGCTGTGGCGGCATCCGTCCACTCAAAGTGTTCGGTGCACCGAAGGAGGCGATAAAGGGGTAACGCCTTTTCTCCCAGGCAGGAGATAAAGCGGCTTAGAGCCGCCACGCATCCAATTAATTTTTGTATTTGTTTGAGGTCCGTTGGGATATCCAATTGTGACAAAGCTCGGATCTTGGCTGGATTTGCTTCAATTCCTCTGCCGAATACAATGAAGCCCAAGAGCTTTCCGGCTGGTACGCCGAAAACGCATTTTTCTGGTTGAGCTTGATATCATATGTTCGGAGGTTATCGAATGTGAGCCTCAAGTTGTCTACTAGAGATTCGACATGTTTGGTCTTGACGACCACGTCATCTACGTATGCCTCCACTGTTTTGCCGATCTGGTTTGCCAGACATGTCTGAATCATGCATTGATATGTTGTGTCGATGTTTTTGAGCCCAAAGGGCATTGTGTTGAAGCAAAAGGGGTCGTATGGTGTGATGAATGCCGTTGCGGCTTGGTCGGGCTCCGCCATATTAATTTGGTGGCAGCCGGAGTATGCGTCGAGGAAACACAATGAATCATGTCCTGCGGTAGCGTCGATAATTTGATCGATGCGGGGGAGGGGGAAGGGATCCTTTGGGCAAGCCTTGTTGAGGTCCTTAAAATCGATGCACAGGCGCCGGGATTTGTCCTTCTTTGATACCATCACCAGGTTCGCTAGCCAGTCCGGATGTTTTATTTCTCTAATGAATCTGGCCTCCAATAACTTGGCTAGTTCCTCTCCCATGGCTTGTCTCTTAGGTTCGGAGAAACGCCGAAGAGCCTGCTTGACTGGCTTGAATCCCTTTAGAATATTGAGGTTGTGCTTGGCCAGCCTGCGTGGGATTCCTGGCATGTCTGAAGGGTGCCAGGCAAAAATGTCCCAGTTCTCGCGTAGGAACTCTCGTAGTGCGGTGTCTACGTCAGGGTTTAATTGTGCCCCGATGGAAGATGTTTTTGTAGGGTCCGTTGGATGGACTTGGAATTTGACTATTTCGTCCGCCGGTTTAAAGGAGGTGGACTTGGATCTTTTATCGAGTATCACATCGTTGCTGTTCACCGTAGAGCGCAGCGTAGTCAGTTCCTCGACCGCTAGGGCTTCGGATAGTGCCTCAAGGGCCAGTGCAGCTGACTTATTTTCGGCGCGGAGTGCTATGTCCAGATCACTAGCAAGAGTGATGATTCCGTTGGGCCCGAGCATTTTGAGCTTCATGTACCCGTAATGGGGTATGGCTTGGAAGATTGTGAACGCCTCCTGCCCTAACAGGGCGTGGTATCCGCTACTGAACGGGGCCACTTGAAACGTAACATGTTCGGACCTATAATTATCCAGCGTGCCGAACACTACATCTAGTGTGATTTTTCCTGTACAGCGCGCTTCCCGACTAGGGACTATTCCTCTAAAGGTTGTGCTGCTTCGCTCAATGCGGTTCCAGTCTATTTCCATTTTTTGAAGAGTTTCCTCATAAATGAGGTTTAATCCGCTGCCGCCGTCCATGAGTACTTTGGTGAGTCGAAAGCCGTCCACTATTGGACTGAGGACCAATGCGGCTGGTGGTCGGGCTGTTCGGAATTTAGGTTCGTCACTGGCATTAAAAGTAATAGCCGTGTCACTCCATGGGTTTATTGTTGCCACGTGGTAGATTTCGACAAGGCTACGGAGTGTTCGCTTTCGCATATTATTTGATGCGAAGGTCTCGAAGACTGTTAATACCATACTGGTATCCCGGGGATGGTGCTCTGTGGCTTCTGGAATTAGAAGATCTTCGCCACTTTTGGCTACCTGCCGGAGTATCCAACATGCTCTAAGGCTATGAGTTGGTATAGCGCCCTCTGTACTGTGAATTTTACAGGGTCCATTGAGCCATCCCTCCAGTACGGTCCATGCCCTGTAGAGGGTTTTTGCTTTTTGGTATTTAACCCGGGTGTCTGGTGATAAAGCACCCTTTTATTTCGGACTGGGTTCGTATTTAGGGCCGGATTGTCCCAAAATTTTATTTTGGTTTTCCAGGCACTTTCCATCGCACAGTACTTTCGTACTATGGACGCCAAGTTGGCAAAGCGTGTAATTTCACGGTGACTTATGGCGTTGAGGATTCCCTTGTCCGTGCAATTATTGCAGAAGAATAAGATTGCGTCTTTCTCGCGGCAGTCCTTGATCCTGCTCATTACCAGGAGGAATCTGGACCAATAATGGTGTACTGTTTCTCGGGGCACTTGCCTAATTTGGGAAAGATCGCTTATGGTTGGGTGGGTGGGTGGAATTGAATCCGAAACCTCACCCAGTCTGAGACCCAGGGGCCAAGGAGTTTCCAATCTCGGAAATTCGGGTTCTTGGATGTTGTCCAATGAATCTGGCCCGCTGCCTGACTCTAGGTTCAGGGCTTGAGTGACGTCCTCCCGTGCACGGGTATCCGGCTTGGAGGGCTCGGGAATCCGGACATAGCTAGTCCTCAAGATAGATGAAGGGTCACCGCATCGTTCCTCCACCACTGCAACGTGAAGGGTGACCTGGGAAGAGTTAATCTCTCTCAGATCGGGTTTAGGCCCAATCTGATCGTAGTCTGTAGCGACTCCCAGGGCAGCGATACGATCCAAGAGCTCGTTTAGGGAAGAGAGCTCCATTGGATCTAACTGCTCACCAAATTCCGAGTTGATGTGAAGATTGCTTTCGATGACCCGAGAAGTCATCGTCGGCGCAGCGGCCGAACAGGCGGTCATGAGAAAACCACCTAGCCGGAGAGTCTGGCCGGCAGCCAAAGCTCCCTCAGCAACAGTGCCATCTTTAAAGACGGGACGAGGCATCCTTCTTGATGGCGACGGCACAGTGGAACTCTCAATGAAAGCACCAATGTCGGTGTCAAAACCGGCGGATCTCGTGTAGGGGGTCCCGAACTATGCGTCTAGGCGGATGGTAATAGGAGACAAGGGATACGATGTTTTTACCCAGGTTCGGGCCCTCTCGATGGAGGTAAAACCCTACTCCTGCTTGATTAATATTGATGATATGGGTAGTACAAGAGTAGATCTACCACGAGATCAGAGAGGCTAAACCCTAGAAGCTAGCCTATGGTATGATTGTTGTTGTCCTACGGACTAAACCCTCTAGTTTATATAGACACCGGAGGGGGCTAGGGTTACACAGAGTCGGTTACAATGGGAGGAGATCTACATATCTGTATTGCCAAGCTTGCCTTCCACGCCAAGGAAAGTCCCATCCGGACACGGGACGAAGTCTTCAATCTTGTATCTTCATAGTCCAACAGTCCGACCAAACGTCATAGTCCGGCTGTCCGGACACCCCCTAATCCAGGACTCCCTCACCAGTGATACGAAAAGCAAGCATTCTTCTCCAGCTGACATACCGACGCCTCACTACTACTTAATTAGTGAAAGATATGTTGGGATGTTTTCAATTCTCCATCAAGAGGCGGGCAACTATCTCTTTTAACACTAGACTTGGGATCGCCTTCCTACTGGTTTTCTTCTCGGTCTCCCCAACTAGGGGAAACCTCAAAGCAAACAATAGAGCAACACATATCTTTTTTCTTTAAGCACTGAACATCCGGATCCCCTTCCGACTTGCTTTTCTGGGCACTGGTCTTTCTAACAACTGGAACTCGTCTACCTTTTCCTGATTCGCATCTTCTTCGGATTTTGCTACAGTCTATTCTTTCCTTCAGTCAGTCCTTCCTTCAAGTTTTTGCATGTGGATCTCTCTCTTCAAAACATATATATATATATATATATATATATATATATATATATATATATATATATCTTTCGGTGCCAGTCTTTCCCGCCTTACCTTAACCCCGCTTTCACGTGGCGAATCGGTATGAGGTTTCAGTGATCACTTTACGGTATTCTTTAAGCTTTCTTGGTCACCGGACAGAGTGAGAACTGCTCAGCTTGCTTTCTTTCCCTGGTACACACTTAGTAGATAGTAGGCACAGGCCCGCTAAGAGCTCATCGAACTTGACTTGTAGAGTAAGACCTATGCTCAATATGGTTCATTTCAGTGCTCTTTCTCTTGGTATCGTTCACCACATGCCTGTGATCAATCTCTCTCAAGCTAGGTATGGTATCGGTATCGGTGAAGTCCGTCATTGAATTGAAGTGGTAGAGTGGTAAGTGGGCGTATGGTCTATGTATTTCCTATTAGTGGCATTAGTTCCTTTTCATTCTCTAGAAAGATGGGCAGAACAAGCTTCTCTTTATATTCCATTCTAGAAAGGATTAATTATATTCTCATCTCCTATTTGTTTGAGCCATTCATTATAGTGGTGGTGCCGGGAAGGCAGCTTAGCACTCTAGTCCTTTTGAGTAAGGAATTGTAGCATGGGCAGGCAATCTCTTCGATTGATTCCCCTCCAGGAAATACTTGACTTAATTAGCCGGCCCATGGAGTGAAATATCGAACTTAACCTATAAATAACTAGTATCTCAAAAACCAAATAAAAGGCTTTCTTTTAAGCTTGTTAATGGAATTCCACAGGAGTCCAGCGCTAGCAAAGAAGAATTGGATTGCTTCACCCGTTCGATGAGCAGAACACGGCCGCCATCGGATAGTCACTGAAGGCTGTGGCCGCGAGCACCTGTACGCATGCTGGGCGCCTGTGAATGGCTCCCACATGAGGATTTCGTTGGTGCTCGGGCCCTTGGAGAGGAAGAGGGCGCGACCGTGGTGGCAGTCGAGGGCCCGCCAGGAACGGCTGTCCGGGGCGGCGAGGGAGAAGGAGGAGGCGGTAGTGGGGATGAAGCGGGGAATCTCCTCATCATGCCAGTTGTGGAGGACGCCGAGCATGGGGGGTGTGCGGTGGTGCTCGTGGAGGTGGCGGCGGAAGGCGGGGTGGAAGACGATGCCGCCCCAGGTCTTGCAGACCAGGGAGGCGCGGAGGAGGAAGGCTTGTTCGTCAGGCGAGAGGCGTAGGAGGATCTCTTCGATGCGGCTGTGCGGCGGCGCTGCCATGGTGGTCGAGGGTTTGGGTCTGGGTGTGGGTGCGGCAGAGTGTGTAGCGGCTGTCGTTTGGGCTCAACCAGGTTGATGCAAAAAATATTTTCCTTTTTCTTTTGATGAAAAAAGTGCTTGCCGGAAAATACACTCATGAAGATTCATTTAGAAAATTTAGAAATGATGCTCTCAAAAACTTGTACCAGTAAGAATGGGGCATCAACCCGCGTTGGCTGGGCGGATGGGTTAGTTGCCACTTGGCAGCCCATCTGCGTTCAAGCCTTAGCTCTAGCGTAAGAAAAAGCCAACGAGGGTTGGTCTCATTTTTCTAAAAAAGAAAAAGAAAAAAAATCTTGTACGAGTATCATGAAGATTCGACTTTGCCTAAATATTATGTACTCTCCAATAGAGAATGGATAACACTGTGACAAGAGTGCGGACCCGGGTTTTTTTTCATATATGTCTTTTTTTTTGGGAGAAACTTCTGATCTATTCATAATCAACCAGCATATAAAAAGCCAAAATTAGCAAAAAAAAGTTATAACCAGGTCCGTGGACCAGCTAACGATGACTACAAGCATCAGAGCGAGTCGAAGGCACATCGTCATCATTGCCCCTCCATCACCGGACCCGGACAAACCATGTTGTAGTAGACAATCATAAAGTGGTCGTGCTAAAGCCCACATGACCAGCGCATAAGCAGCAACCATCACTAATGAAAAGAAGCATAGTCGGAAGGATCAAACCTATAAGCACCCGAACGAAGACTGGATACAAATAGATCCGCCGGAGACCAGCACCGCCCGAATCTCACGAGATCCGATGAAGACACACTTCCACATGCCCTCCGATGATGCTAGACGAACCATCGGGAGAGGGATCGAACATAGGAGACATTATTCCTACCAAGAGACATTATTGTCGGCACACATCCCTAATCAAGACGTTGAACCTAACAAAAACGAGAGCGGGTCTCTCCCACCAGTGGGGGGCCGAGGTCCACCACACCTCCACGGCCCAAAGGCCATCGGAGAAGCTGAGTTAGCCTTCGTTAATCTTATGGACATCTGCAAGATGCCATAAAGTTATGCAAATGTCATGCTGCATCGAACACCTCACCGTCATTGCCAATGAAATGACATGCCCGATCACCACCTTCTCGGTGCGGTACCTTGGCCTTACACTTTCCATCCAAAAGGTGCCCACGTCCATGCTGATGCCGCTGCTTCACAAGCTTGAGAATAAGCTCTCCACCTGGTGGAGCTCGATGCTCTCTCGGGGCAATAGGCTTGCCCTTGCTCGACAAGTCCTCAGTGTCATCCCAATCCACTATCTCATCGCCATCGCCTTCAACAAGACGATCCTCAAGCAGGTGACAGGGAAGCCACTTCTCCAGTCTTCAGCATTCAGAAGGTAATACATAAGTTATCATATTAAACTGAAAGACATGGATTGAGTGTATTTCGGTGGCAAATTTTAGGACACCCCAATGTGGTTGTTTTACTTTTTCTCAACCAGAGTGTATTTCGCGTGGTATTTAATGCACAAATATACCTGAGGGAGTCCTGGATTAGGGGGTGTCTGGGTAGCCGGACTATAACCTTTGACCGGACTCCTGGACTATGAAGATGCAAGACTAAAGACTTCGTCCCGTGTCCGGATGGGACTTTCCTTGGCGTGGAAGGCAAGTTTGGCGATACGGATATGTAGATATCCTTCCATTGTAACCGACTCTGTGTAACCCTATCCCTCTCCAGTGTCTATATAAACCGGAGGGTTTTAGTCCGTAGGACGAACAACAATCATACCATAGGCTAGCTTCTAGGGTTTAGCCTCTCTGATCTCGTGGTAGATCTACTCTTGTACTACCCATATCATCAATATTAATCAAGTAGGAGTAGGGTTTTACCTCCATCGAGAGGGCCCGAACCTGGGTAAAAACATCGTGTCCCTTGTCTCCTGTTACCATCCTCCTAGACGCACAGTTTGGCACCCCCTACCCGAGATCCGCCGGTTTTGACACCGACATTGGTGTTGTCATTGTGAGTTCCTCTGTGTCGTTATCTTTAGGCCCGATGGCTCCTCCGGTCATCAACAACGATGCGGTCCAGGGTAAGACTTTTCTCCCTGGACAGATCTTCATATTCAGCGGTTTTGCACTACGGGCCAATTCACTTGGCCATCTGGAGCAGATCGAAAGCTACGCCCCTGGCCATCAGGTCAGATTTGGAAGTTTGAACTACACGGCCGACATCTGCGGAGACTTGATCTTCGACGGATTCGAGCCACAGCCGAGCGCGCCGCACTGTCACGATGGGCATGATCTAGCTCTGCCGCCAATGTCCTGGAGGCCGCACCCGTGTTTGCTCCGACCCTTAGCTCGGAGCCGACTGCGCCAATCGAGGACGAGTGGCTAGACACCGCCTCGGGGGCTGCAATCTCTACGGCGATCGAGCCGAACACCAGCCTCGTCCCCTGTGAAGCCCATGACTCCAAGGTGTCGGACTCCTCTCCGGACTCTGAACCCTCCGCGCCCCTGCCAATAGAACCCGATTGGGCGCCGATCATGGAGTTCACCGCCGCGGACATCTTTCAGCACTCGCCCTTCGGCGACATTCTGAATTCACTAAAATCTCTCTCTTTATCAGGAGAGTCCTGGCCGGACTATGGTCAGCAAGGTTGGGATGCGGATGAGGAAATTCGACGCCCACCCACCTCGTAGCCACTGTCGATGATTTAACCAACATGCTCGACTTGGACTCCGAAGACATCGACGGTATGGACGCCGATGAAGGAGATGACCAAGAACCAGCACCTATAGGGCACTGGAAAGCCACCTCGTCGTATGACATATACATGGTGGACACCCCAAAAGAAGGCAATGGCGATGGAACACCGGAGGATGGCCCCTCCAAGAAGCAGCCGAAACGCCGGCGTCAGCGGCGCCGCTCTAAATCCAGCCAAAGCAAAAAACGGTGATTCCAGCACGGGAGATAATAACACCCCGGACAGTGCTGAAGACAACCCCCTCCAGCAAGATTCAACATAGGAGGATGGAGAAGCCAGCCCTCATGAGAGAGCGGCAGACAGAGAGGTAGAGGATGATAATTACATGCCTCCCTCCGAAGATGAGGCAAGCCTCGATGACGACGAATTTGTCGTGCCTGAGGATCCTGTCGAACAAGAGCGTTTCAAGCACAGGCTTATGGCCACGGCGAGTAGCCTCAAGGAAAAACAGCAACAGCTTAGAGCTGACCAAGAGTTGCTAGCCGACAGATGGACTGAAGTCCTTGCGGCCGAGGAGTACGAACTCGAACGCCCCTCCAAGAGCTACCCAAAGCGCAGGCTGCTAGCCCGGTTAGAGGAGGAAGCACCTAAACCTACATCACCAGCGCATGACGCGGCCGATCGGCCACCTCTTGGCCACGACAGAGAGGCCTCTCGGCCCTCCACTCAAGCCGCACCCCGGCATCGCTCAAAAAATACCAAGGCACGGGGAAATGCACCAGACCTGTGAGATATATTGGAGGACAAGGAAAGGCAAACAAGATCGATCTACGGATCGCGTGGGCGCCCCACGACACGAGACGATAACCGTCACGCCGGATACAGCAAATCCGGCCGGGCCGAACACAGCAGACAAAGCTCATTTGAGCTACGTTGTGACATAGCCCAATACAGAGGTGCCGCACACCCACTATGCTTCATAGATGAAGTAATGGATCATCAAATCCCCGAGGCTTTCAAACCCGTAAACATCGAATCATACGATGGCATAACAGATCCTGCGGTGTGGATCGAGGATTATCTCCTTCATATCCACATGGCCTGTGGCGATGATCTACACGCCATCAAATACCTCCCACTCAAGCTTAAAGGACCAGCTCGGCATTGGCTTAACAGCTTGCCAGCAGAGTCAATTAGTTGTTGGGAGGACCTGGAAGCCGCATTCCTCGACAATTTCCAGGGCACCTATGTGCGACCACCAGACGCCGATGACATAAGCCACATAATTCAGCAGCTAGAGGAATCGGCCAGACAATTCTGGACACGGTTCCTAACCAAGAAAAATCAAATCGTCGACTGTCCGGACGCAGAGGCCCTAGCAGCCTTCAAATATAACATCCGTGACGAGTGGCTTGCCCGGCACCTAGGACAGGAAAAGCCGAAATCCATGGCAGCCCTCACGACACTCATGACCCACTTTTGCGCGGGAGAAGACAGCTGGCTAGCTCGTAGTAATAACATGACCAAGAGCCCTGGTAATTTGGATACCAAGGACAGCAATGGCAGGTCGCGTCGCAACAAGCATAAGCGCCGCATTAACAGCGACAATGCTGAGGATACGACAGTTAATGCCGGATTCAGAGGCTCTAAACCCGGTCAGTGAAAAAAGCCATTCAAGAAAAATACTCTGGGCCCGTCCAGTTTGGACCGAATACTCGATCGCTCGTGCCAGGTACACGGCACCCCCGAAAAACCAACCAATCACACCAACAGGGATTGTTGGGTGTTCAAGCAGGCAGGCAAGTTAAATGCCGAAAACAGAGACAAGGGGCTGCATAGCGATGACGAGGAGGATCCCCGGCCGCCGAACAATAGTGGACAGAAGGGCTTCCCCCCACAAGTGCGGACGGTGAACATCATATACGCAACCCATATCCCCAAAAGGGAGCGGAAGCGTGCACTCAGGGACATATATGCGTTGGAGCCAGTCGCCCCAAAGTTCAACCCATGGTCCTCCTGCCCGATCACCTTTGATCGAAGGGACCACCCCACTAGCATCCGTCATGGCGGATTTGCCGCATTGGTTCTAGACCCAATCATTGACGGATTTCACCTCACCAGAGTCCTTATGGACGGCGGCGGCAGCCTAAACCCGCTTTGTCAGGATACAGTGCGGAAAATGGGCATAGATCCCTCAAGGATTAAACCCGCAAAGACGACATTTAAAGGCGTCATACTAGGTGTAGAGGCCAACTGTACAGGCTCAGTTACACTTGAGGTGGTCTTCGGATCCCCGGATAACTTCCGAAGCGAGGAGTTAATCTTCGACATAGTCCCGTTCCGCAGTGGCTATCACGCACTGCTTGGACGAACCGCATTTGCAAAGTTCAATGCGGTGCCGCACTATGCATACCTCAAGCTCAAGATGCCAGGCCCTCGAGGAGTAATTATGGTCAATGGAAACACCGAACGCTCTCTCCAAACAGAGGAGCATACGGCGGCCCTCGCGGTGGAAGTACAAAGTAGCCTCTCAAGGTAGTTCTCCAGTCCGGCTATTAAACATCCGGACACCGCCAAGTGCGCCTGGAGTAACCTACAGCAAGACCGTCTGGCACGTTCCAAGCAAGCGTAGCAATGCGGCCCCAACCCAAGCCCTCGCGAAATTGTGAAAACAGTACTACGTGTACATAATTATGCTCTGGAAATACCATGGGCGTAGGGGGAGGGGCACGACCACGGCATGCCCAAAATGCGGCTCAACCATACTAGGGGCTCCCGATGTTGTCATTTTTCTTTTCTTACTTTCAGGACTCCACTCTCCGGAAGGCCTGTCCGGTAGTACAATCGTCGATAGCTCAGTCAAACCAAGCAGTGAACAAAGTTAGTGCAAATGTGGCCAGTCTCTGCACGTGGATCTCTTCTACTAGTGATTCAATTGGGGCCAATCCAGCCGCATCCACTTCCTTCTATCAATTAGTGGAATCCCCAAAAGCGGAAGAAGTTATTTGCGCTAAATACCTTCTTTGCAAACCAGCTATATCCGATCTTGGTTGGCCTTTCACCCCTAGCCACAAGTCATCCCCGTATTTTGCCACATACGTGGGTTCGGTCCTCCAAGGCCTGTTAGAGCTCTCTTCAACCTGCTCATGGCTAGATCGATCGGTTTCGGGTCAAATAGGAAGAACGTAAATCTTCCACCTCTAGAAAGCGCCTACACCTAATGGCTTCAGCCGCTGTTCCCATTTCCTCGCTGACCCATCATGCGAAAGGTACGCCGTTAGAGTGAGTGCGCGTGGTCGTGCCCAAAATGCGGCTCAACCGTACTAGGGGCTCCCGATGTTGTCATTTTTCTTTTCTTACTTTCAGGGCTCCACTCTCCAGAAGGCCTGTCCGGCAGTACAATCGCCGAACACACGATGCAACAGCCAGGGAGGTAGAAAGCTACGTCAAATGTCCAGGTGGTCTCTATAACGAGCAAAATACCTGTCCTACATACCGTCTCGCAGATCGCCCCTGGAGGGGGACATGTCAAATAGTCCCATCTCTTGCTTATCGCACTATTTGTATCGTTCTGCTTTTACAGCAGCCTTTTAATAAACAATGCTTAGCTTCAGCTTATTATTGCATTCTCTATTTATTCTTTTTTTCAATATATATGTTCAGTTATGACATTATGCACCCGTACACTCTGGTACGGCTAATATGCCAGAGGGCTCAAGCACCCGATAAATACGGCATGAGAAGTCCGAACACTTTAATAAGTGCGGCACTCCGAACTTATAGCATTATATGCATCAGCTCCGAATCATGTCTTGGGTCAATAGTTGGGTTTGCCCAGCTCCTATGTTTTGGTACCTTACGTTCTGTTATATCGGCTAAGGTAGCGCTAGGAGAACTACTGCGATTGTGCCCTGGTTGAGCTGGGTTCAGCACCTCAGTAGAGAAAGCTAAAACTGACCGTCATGATAAGGCAAGAGCTGGTCACTGTTCGAGAGGTTTCGAGTCCCTAAAGACTTATGCCGCTTAGAGCGAGGAGCCAGCTTTGTCCGGCCTCGGCGTGGATAGCGCCCCGAACTCGGTCTTCCGAATACTAGGGGCTTTGCCAAAATTTAAAATTATAGAATTCTATGGCTGAGTGAGAGTGTTCAAGCATTATAGTCTGATTGCCTTGTTCGTTGTGCTGAGCGCCTCCCTCGAAGGACCCAAAAATGGGAAAAAGAGCGCTCAGGTCTATCCCGAACACCCCAGCACTAGTGGCTCGGGGGCAGAAGCCGACGACTCGCCATCTCTCAGATTTCATAAACGGCCGCACAGAAGGTAATATTTTAAATTCAAAAAGCGTTGTCTAGCGCATATGAACAAGCTTTCAGCGCATAGGACAAAACAAGCGAGTTTACTCAAAAATTACATCTTTGGAACATTCATCCTCCATAAGGCGGGCACCCTTCAGGACGCCCTCATAATACATCTCGGGCTTGCGATGCTCCTTGCTCGGCGGTGGCCCGTCCTTCACAAGCTTCTCAGCATCCAGCTTGCTCCAGTGCACTTTCGCACGGGCAAGCTCCCTACGGGCACCCTCGATGCATACGGAGCGCTTGATGACTTCGAGCCTTGGACAGGCCTCCACCAGCCATCTCACCAGCCCGAAGTAGCTCCCAGGCATGGCCTCCCCAGGCCACAGCCGGACTATGAGGTCCTTCATGGCCTGTTCGGCCACCTTATGGAGCTCGACCAGCTGCTTCAGCTGGTTACTCAAGGGCACCGGGTGTCCGGTCTCAGCATACTGAGACCAGAACACCTTCTCCGTCGAGCTCCCCTCTTCAGCGCGATAGAAGGTGGCAGCATCTGACACGCTGTGGGGCAAATCTGTGAATGCTCCTGGAGAACTCCGGACTCGGGTAAGTAAGAAGTAATTCACTTTCACATGCTTGCTTTGCATACAGAATGCCTTACCCGCCGCTATCTTCTTCATCGCCTCAATTTCCTGGAGGGCTTTTTGGGCTTCGGCATTGGCAGACTTGGCGCTGTCGAGGGCTGCCGCGAGCTCAGACTCTCGTGTCTTTGAGTCAAGCTCCAAACTCTCGTGTTTTTTCACGAGAGCCTGGAGCTCTTTCTGCACCTCCTCCACCCGCGCCTCCTGCTTTCCTCGCTCTGTGCGCTCCGCGGCCGCTTTGTCTTCGGCCTCGGACAGTGCTTGCTTCAGGGTCGCCACCTCGGTAGTGGCCCCTGCAATAGTCACGATGATCCTGTCATTTTTTGCAACCACATCTTTTCTATATACTTACATAAGGTGTTACTTACCTTCCTTCTCCTCGAGCTGCTTCTTGGCAAGGCCGAGCTCTTGCTCGGACCGCTCGAGGTTCTGCTTCAGCGTGTCCACCTCCGCAGTCAGTGCGGTGAACGCCAGCAGCGAAGCCTGCATACGCATATTGAATTAATTATGATAGACTCCTGCGAATATTATTAGATCCTCTATTCGACTTTTCTTTCCGAATGCCAAACAGAGCATCAGGGGCTACTGTCTATGCGGCCATATTTTACATGTCTCAGATACATCCCTCAAAGCCTGTTAGAAGGCTAGCACAGGCTTCAGTCAGTCCGCTCTTGGCGGACTGAACCTTCTGGATCACCGCACTCATAATAGTGCGGTGCTCTTCATCGATGGAGGCGCCGTTAAGCACCTCCAGCAAATTATCCGGTGCCTTCAGTTGGGTGGAGGTCACCGGCGTCGTAGGCTTGCCCCTCTTACTAGGGGGCCGCCTGCCGGACTCCGGAACCATTGAAGGTTCCGGTGCAGTGTCCGGCCCAGGGCCGGACTTGGAGCCCTTGGGGGCTTTGTCCCCTGGGCGCCTGGAGTCTGGGAGGTCGCCATGCGGCGCAACCAGGACCACCTCCTCCTAGCTTGGAACCTCCTGGGACAACACCTTGGCGTCGTCCATAGGGCGGGGGGAGGTAGCGGTCGGAAGCGAATTCACATCCGACGAATCCAGGGAACCGCTCGTCGATACATCGAGCCGGTCTTTGGGCGGGCTGCATAATTATATTCGGCATAAGGAGAAGCTGTGCAATGAAGGAACACTACGAATCACTCTGGTGTCCGAATACTTACGACTTTGCCAGGGGCTTGGCCCTGAGCGGCCACTCCTCTTCACCGTCGTCGTCATTGGTGGAGTAGTCCGGAGGAAGGGTATTCCCCTTCTTGGACCCTCCGGCCTCCCCAGTTGGGGCGGCCTTCCTTTTCTTTCCTACCCCCGCTAGAGGGGGAGAGGCCTCTTCTTCCTCCTCCTCGTCTTCGCGGGAGGAGTGCGTCTCGGAGTTGTCGGACGATGAATCCGACACCACCAGGCGCCGGGAACTCTTTCGAGTTCCCGTGGCCTTCTTCTTGGCCTTCTTCTCTGGCACCACGTAAGGTGCCGGAACCAGCAGCCCCGTCAAACGGGCGTCTGCTGGGTCTTCGGGCAACGGAGCCGGATAGTTGATCTGTCCGGCCGTCCTCTGTCAGTCCTGTAAAAGGCATGGGGGCTTAGATCCCACATAGAGTCAAACTATGAAAGATAAAATATCCTGTAAAAGGTAAAACAGCTTACCGCGCCGGCTTGACGCTGCGCGCTGAATCCGCGATCTTTGGTAGCGGATGCGGGAGCCTCGGCGCCCTTGAATAGCACCTTCCAGGCATCTTCATACGTCGTGTCGAAGAGCCTGCTCAGAGTTCGGTGTTGGGCTGGGTCGAACTCCCACAAGCTGAAAGCCTGTTGTTGGCACGGGAGGATCCGGCGGATGAGCATGACCTGGACTACATTGACAAGTTTGAGCTTCTTGCTCACCAGGTTTTGGACGCATGTTTGGAGTCCGGTCACCTCTCCTTTTTCACCCCACGACAGGTCCGTCTCCTTCCAGGAGGTGAGCCGCGTAGGGGTTCCGGATCGGAACTCGGGGGCTGCGACCCATTTAGGGTCACGCGGCTTGGTGATGTAGAACCACCCCGATTGCCACCCCTTTAGGGTCTCCATGAAAGAGCCCTCGAGCCATAGGACGTTGGGCATCTTGCCTACCATGGCACCTCCGCACTCCGCCTGGCAGCCGCGCACTACCTTCGGCTTGACGTTAAAGGTCTTCAGCCATAAACTGAAGTGGGGTGGGATGCAGAGGAAGGCCTCACACACGATGATAAACGCCGAGATGTTGAGGATGAAGTTCGGGGCCAGATCGTGGAAATCTAGGCCGTAGTGGAACATGAGCCCCCGGACAAATGGGTGGAGAGGAAAGCCCAGTCCGCGGAGGAAATGGGTGAGGAACACCACCCTCTCATGGGGCCTGGGGGTGGGGATGAGCTGCCCCTCGTCTGGAAGCCGGTGCGCGATGTCGTTAGACAAGTATCCGGCTTTCCTCAGCTTTTTGATGTGTCCCTCCGTGACGGAGGAGACCATCCACTTGCCTCCCGCTCCGGACATGGCTAGAGAAGGTTGAGGTGGGGATGCGGACTTGGGTGCTGGAGCTCGAGTGCGCGAAAATGGATGAGCAAAGGAGGAAGAAGGCGTGGAAGAAAAAGGTGGATCCTTATCCCCTTATATGGGCGGACGAAACTATGTGCCCCCACCAGCCTGGTAAAACTCGCTTATCTCCCAAACGCCGTAATCAATGGCACGGTTGGGTTACCCACGCCCGTATTGATGAGAATCCCGGAATAAGGGGGCACGATCTCTGCTTCGACAGGCCGTGCCAAGGAAACCGCCTCGCCAAACGCGCTGAGGTGGGGCAATAAAACGATTCGAATAAAGGCTTGGCCGTGGTATCATGTTGCGGAATACGTCAGCAGATTAGATTTGTGCAAATATTATTCTCTCTACGGTGGTATGTGGAACTTGTTTTGCAGAGCCGGACACTATCCTTGTGTTCAAAATCTTCTATGAAATATTCGGAGGAGGAACCCGCCTTGCAATGCCGAAGACAATTTGCGCGCCGGACTCGTCGTCATTGAAGCCTGGTTCAGGGGCTACTGAGGGAGTCCTGGATTAGGGGGTGTCCGGATAGCCGGACTATAACCTTTGGCCGGACTCCTGGACTATGAAGATGCAAGATTGAAGACTTCGTCCCGTGTCCGGATGGGACTTTCCTTGGCGTGAAAGGCAAATTTGGCGATACGGATATGTAGATCTCCTTCCATTGTAACCGACTCTGTGTAACCCTAGCCCTCTCCGGTGTCTATATAAACCGGAGGGTTTTAGTCCGTAGGACGAACAACAATCATACCATAGGCTAGCTTCTAGGGTTTAGCCTCTCTGATCTCGTGGTAGATCTACTCTTGTACTACCCATATCATCAATATTAATCAAGCAGGAGTAGGGTTTTACCTCCATCGAGAGGGCCCGAACCTGAGTAAAAACATCGTGTCCCTTGTCTCCTGTTACCATCCGCCTAGACGCACAGTTCGGGACCCCCTACCCGAGATCCGCCGGTTTTGACACCGACAATACCTATTAGGTGTGTATGTTAATTTGTTTCGGCGTATTGTTTTTCAGGTCTTATAAGTAGTATTTGCAATGCTCCTGTGCAGCATGGGTCCACGAAGGGGGCTGTAACACGAATTACTTCCACGGAAAAGCTAGTTGACGCCGAAAAAAGAACGGAATCACAACCCTCAAAGATGCTGCAGGCAGTTGTGTGGAGGAGGAGCACCTCGGAGACATGGCCACAAGTTTCTTCAAGGATTTGTACACTGCAGATCAGGATATTGTTCCGGAACCACTCCTGAACCTGTTCCGACACCTATTGGATACATGTGCCCGAACTGTATAGGATTTGTGATAGTAAAGAGCTTTTGATTTCACTGGATTTGCTTGCTTTATACTACTGTACTACAGTATATATGTAGCTTCTGCATCACCAAACTTTCTGAGTATATAGTGTGTGTGTGTGTGTGTGTGTGTGTGTGTGTGTGTGTGTGTGTGTGATATCTTGATAGAGATTCAGAGCAGCTGATCCCTCTCATCAGCTTTAGACAGTGTGGTTCAAGCATCTACTGTATCTACTTATTTAGGACAAGTTTGAACCTCAAATCATTGATGCGCCTCACAAATTTGAACCATTCATGCAACTCACAATATTGCCCAACACTTCATTAATGCAGCTCGCAAGTTTGAACCATTCATGCAACTCACAATATTTGGAATAAGAAAACAAGTCCCAGTTGTAGCAGCAACACATTCAAGCAGGGAACACCAACACAATATTGTGAGTTGTTGTCTGGAGACACCCCAATCAGCAACAAAATAAGATTTGTCTCAACAAGAAATAATTAATAAATCAACAATAAAATGGAACCTGTCTTCAACAAGGAAAAATAATCAGCAGCAGCAGTACTACTACAGGAGAGGAGGGTCAAGGGTCCAGTGTTTCCCCAGATTACATTACACGCTAGTACTAGAGAGTTGCTTAACATCAGGTTGTTCCAAATAATCATCAAGCAATGCATACACCAGCTGAGTTATAAAAGCCATCATACTACAGACCACACACAAAGAGACCACACTAACAAGATGCTTGAGAGCTAGAGCTGCGGTTCCGCTCACGGATCAGATGGACCGTCATCTTGAGGTTCTCGTTGCTCCTGCGTGCCAGTTCAACGAGGCAGATGTCTCCTGGCTTCATCCCAGCCTGCAAGACAAGTTCCTTCCAGGATTTGGTAATCCACTTCCCATCTGTATATCTCTTGACCTTCAGCATGCTAGGCCACTGCATCTTGCTACGCTCCAGCCCAAGTATAATAGGTGTTTGTTCTAGCGGGAGACACGCCCGAGCATACTCCAGGCAGAATTCCTGTTCAGAAAAGAGCACATCAAGATGGCGATCAAATCTCAGGCCGGTTGTTAATTCAGCAAGAAAATAGTTCTAAACTTATGAGCTTTCGGATGAGAAATGGACTATGCATATTGCGTGTGGTATCTGAAGTTCGGAGCTCACTAGCTTTGTTGGCTCATCAATCCCAGGTTTCGTCATCACCTTCACAAGCACAGGGAATTCAGATCCAATCGCCCGGACTTTCTCCTTTATTTTCTCCTCTTGGTCACTAGTTAGCTTCATGTCCACGGGTAATATGTAGGGCTTGTTGGACATAGGAGCTTCTAAAGCGGCTTCCTTCGACTTGCCAGCTTTGCGTCCTGAAAAACATGCGATACTTTCTTATGGTGAGCATACGATAACCACAAGTTGATTGTCTAAAATATAGTAAATGAAAAGAAACGCACAGGGTAACTAACTACTCGAAAGGGGAGGATAATATTATGACCTGACTTACTACAAGGGGAGGATGTCGAAGCCATCTTCTGAGCTTTTGCACGACAGCCTCGTAGTGGCCTCTGCTCCCTCCTTGACATTGTCATATGCCTTCTTCCACGACTTCATTGTCATCAAATCTGCCTTCTTCCACAAATTCATTGTCATCAGAACTCAAATCAATGAGAGTATGCGGGGGTGGATCAACAATCTCAACCAGATCTTCACACACTTCTCGGGCATTTGAAGAGTTTCCCATGGCAAAACAAGTTTTCTCACAACCGCTCGGGTCAAGGACAAGAACTTCAAGGCGATCTTTCCTCATGCTTCTGAAGACGAGGAGGTCATTGTCTTGTATGCGGAGAGAAGCTATAAAATGACTCAACTCGGATTCGAGGATTATTTGCTCGTCACGTTGCTTGCTTGCGCCAACAAAGTATACCATGCCATTGCCATGGGCTTCGAGCTGAATGGTAGTTGCAGTTATCCCCTCTTCGAAATTGTCCAAAGGCCCTAGTGGTATGTACTGCAAGAACATCGAAAAAAATACAAGCAGGAATTAATAGCCTATGGATTGGAGTGACATACAGTCATACACAACCAGGAAATTATCTGAGGAAGGATGCCACTTACAACATAGTAGTCCTCATTGGCATTTCTTTTGTTCATAGGTGCCACATGCAGAGGAATTTCAGACCTCATGCTGCTATCAGCTAGCTCTAGCACTTTCTTCTCTTGTGCTTTGGTTAGGCAGGTCCTGGGGAACATGGTATAGCCAAGTTCGGTTGACGTCCGAACATGTGCAGGATCAGGCACCACTTCTTCTGCACATCAAGAAAGAACACTGTTATAATGATCAGAAAAGCATTACCAAAAGAACTCGACTCGAAGGTCCTAATTCACTTTACCATTAGCACGTGATGATCACGAGGAGGAATGGCTCTAAAGATGTTGGGAGGCTGTTGAGAAGAGGGCAGAGAATTCTTGTGACCGGATGGAGTGCCCTTGAAGTGGACCTTTAACGTGGAGCGCCCACAGTAGACGAACATGATGGGGTCACCTTGTCGTATATGATTAGCATCCACAAAGTGCCGCCACCCAGTCGTAAGAGTTATCAGGCCGAACTTGACGAATTCAACACTGTACACATGGCCATCAGGAGTTTCAAGTTTGATAGGCTCGGAGTTGGCGATCATATTTCTCAGCTGGCTTGTGACCTCCCACGGTATGCACTGTCAGAAATATTCATCAGTTTGGTTAAGAGTCAGATATAGGTTTCAGCGTTTGTGGGCATTGAGTTTCACACTGCACTATTTGAAGAAAATGCCGACACAATTCAGATTGCATGCAGTAGCAGAGGATATGAAACAATTCTACTAGCATGTATATAAACGCCATCTATTCCAGGCACACAACATAGGTAAGGTAAGAACAAAATTAAACATTGTTTTTCAGTGAAATCTGAACACCCCAAAATAATACTGGCTGAAAAGCCCTCCCTTTCTAGGAGCAGCAACAACAGAATGAATTAACTAACAAATGGGAGGAAGGGAAAGGGCAGGGGTTATCTCTTGTCAACATTAGCAGCATTGGAAGGGAAGCCTTTTTTTCACTTGCAAAAGGTATCGTACTCGCCAATAAACACATACAGAAACAGAACAGAGTTCTTCCTGCCACCTCTTGGTACATTACATACATACAGTATGTTGTAAATTAAATTTCCCCAAGGCAAAATGTCATGTTCTATCCATTCCCAGGCATATTTTACAGCAACATTTATTTTAAGCCAATGATGAAATTAAACATTTTTTTTCAGCCCCAAAAAAATTGAACCCACCCTTGTGTCGGAAGGAGGAAATTTGCTACTACTCCAGTACGTACGGTAGACCTACCCACCACTAGTACCGCTGTAGTTTATTTTAGAAGAAGTACCGCCGCGCCGCACCGTAGCTAGATACGCACAGGTCAAAGAAATGCGTGACCAGGACGGTTACACTGGTTGGTCTGTGTACTTCATTTGGTCATTTGGTTTGGTTCAAGAAGTGATTAATTCTCACATTCGTTCAATAATGCTCCCTGATTTGCCTGTGAAAAAAGAAGTGATTAATTCTCTTTACATTCCCCACAATTTTTTTCTTTTTTGAAATCTATTTCGACGAAAGTGAAGACGGTGGTGGTTCCACCGATCAATAATCAACTACTGGCAGAGGCTCCATGTTTTTTGTTCTTTTCCATAATTTGTGTTTTATTTTCCTAAAAGAATAAAAAAATCAAGAACATTTTTAGAAAAATCATGAACATTTATTTTAAAATCCATGCAACGTCTGAGTTTGAGCTCGCCGGGTTTATTGAACAAGTGCTTTGCGTGATTGTGTATCCTTTTTGTTCCGCACCAATTAGCATCTTTCTTCATCTTCGTTATGTGTGCCACTGTTCCATATCTCATCAGAATATAAAATGAAATTTTTTCAAAAGGGAATATGGATGAAATAAAAAAAGGAAGGGAAAATCGGAAGCAACGAGCAAGACTTGGCAACTAAAACTTTTAATATGGTGTGCAGCGTACGCCATGGTTAAGCCTGTGTACGCCATAACTGCAATAAAATCTTTTATGACACTGTCTGTAACTAGCTGTACCGCATAAAAAGAAACCTTTCTTTTGGGCAAATTATCAACTACAAGTGGGTGTTGATTCGGTAAAAAAAGAAAGAAAGAATACAACTTGTCTTCACCCAATGACCCTGCATTTCAAAACTAGCTACATATGTTGTTTAGTTACTACAAAGGGAAGGAAATGCCTGATCTAATCTTAGGTGCCAAGATGACCAAACACCAACCTCAAAAAAAAAAACTTGAGGTGTGGCTAGGATCTAAACAGCCCGGAAATCCTTTCAAACATTTTTCAATTTTTCGACGGAGTGAAAAGAAAACAAGTGTTGAGAAGCATAGGGAAAACAGACTAGTTGAAGCGCCTGTTGTTACACAACAACTGCTGGCAAGAGTACTGAAAGTGAAAGGGATTCCAACACAGAAGCATGTCGGGCGATTCCAACACAGTGCTGTTTCTTGCAACTGATGAAACATGTCGGGCGATACTTATCCTATTTCTTAAATATGAAATGTTCCTCAAATGATCACCCGCTTACCACAGACCCAGAGTCATTCCGATCGCACATCAACTTTTAGGTGTATCAGTTATAGATACCAGCTTACCAGTCCACTCTGCAGCTTTGCATCAGAGTTCCAGTTGCGACTTCATCTTGAGATCATACGCCTTCAGCAGCATTCACTTCTTTGAGGTGCCAAAGCCTCCGCTTTTGGTGCCTTAATTCTTGTCAATGTTTTCTGGGCCCTAATAAACTACACTACCATAGAAAAAGAGAGATAACTAACACTCATGCAGAGAGGAAAAAGATTCAACTCAAGGCTAAGGTGCCAATGACCGATGACATCCGGGCTGACAATCAGCGTAACACTAGCAGCACACAAGAGATTCAAATGTTAGTACGGATGATATATATAGAGAGAGAGTGAGAGGCTAAACTACTGTAAGAGGCATGTAAAGCTAGCAGAATGTATTGAGTGAGGCAGAATATAATACATATGAATTTTACTAAAAAGCAAAATTTCCCACATATACAAGAACATGCAAAATGGTATATATGACCCTCCAGGACTAGCAAAGAGCCAAAGGCTATCACATCATAGCAAACAACAAACAATGGCAGTCTTTTCAGAGCATGAAAAACATTGCATTCGATATTGAACATGGCAAACGTTGACAAAAAAACAAAATGCCGAATACCACAACCTTTAATCTGGCTACTTGTATACAGATCAACAGATGAGTATTGACCATCGAGCCTTGAGGCAACATGAACATGCCATACAAACATCTAATACTATGTCTCAGGCATCCAGCTGAATCACATTTCACATATGTGAACAATCTGTTGCTAGTCTCTTTTGGAGAAGGTTCAGCAAAGACCTGACATTACCACATTTGAAGCCTTTGCCCAGAACCCCAAGGTTATTTACAGTACTTCTGTTGTTGCCATTTGAGTTTCCTCTAATAAACGACTATATCAATGTTCTTGTTAAAAAAATGACTATTACCAGTATTTACCATAATAGGCATAAAACACATTGATGCACAACCATCAATTTTATTAAACTACTAAAAATTCATAAAGAAGTAGCAACAGGAAGAGACCCATACAAATGATTAAATGATCCAACTTAACCATTATAGCATGATGATAATAATAGATTGGTTCATTTAACACCAACAAAACATTATTGCATAACTTATGCAAGACATGGTTGAAGAGCAGCTCTTGTGTAGTAAAAGCTACCTTGTGTGAGGTTAATATTGAGATAGATCCATATATCTTCAAACTGGCTATTCCAAGTGTATAGGTAAGAAAGATAAAAATTCATGTGTCGATTTTAGCCCGGTTTCCATGGTTAACCGGGCAACAAATCTTCTTCTTGATCAATAGAACAGGCAAAGCTTTTGCCTCGGATTCAAAATAATAACAATTCACGTATATAAATTTAGAAGGCAAAATGGCTGACATGTGGCACCAGACACAAGTTCAAGTTTTTTTGAGAAATGAAAGCATTTTCTGCTTTTAGCAACATCATCTACTATCTATATTAATATTATTAAATAAGAATTTTTAGCAAAACAACATTGATTAAATGGTCTTATATGGAATAGTGATGAGAATTCAAGAGATAAGTCCAAATAGCAATCAGTTCCTTCCAAGTCTCAATTCCCGAACAATTAACAAGACTATTACTAGTTTACATACGCAGGATTACATGACCATCTTTTTCTTAGGGACTATATGACTAACTGGGGACAGTGGCAGTGCTTCGCTAAAACTACAGGGCGGTTGATCCCAAAAGTTACTTGTGAAACTACTCCATAGAATGAAATTTCATGCAAAAACTTAGGGAGCGATGCAAACTTCAGAGAAATAAGGTATTTCACCACAGAGTTGTGCAGCCCTGGCACCACTACTGGTCCAAAGGAAGGGGCAATGATATAATACCTTCTTCAGCATCACCTTCCTCTGAAGATGAAGCAGCATCCTCACCATTGCTACCAGAGGTCTTTGAGACCCCATCATCGTCATCTTCGCTGGATGTGCCCGTCACTGATTCCTCACTTGAAGCACTCCTGGGAAGATTATCCAAAGAATCATTCACCTCTTGAGCTTTGTCTGCACATTCATATTTGTCAAACGTGCTAGCACACCCCAGAGCAACTTCCCCATAACCCCGAACCCTAGGTGAAAGTTACTGCACTCTATAATTGTTAAGTTTATAGATAACACAAGTTACTGCAATCTGAGGAAGAACGGCACGGTTAAAATTATTCCATCAGACATTTTGATGACACGAGGTGCTAAATATGTTCTCTTGGCTGCTCTTCATATAACAGACTAGCCAGCACCAGAGGTATGTAACTCTTCTCAAATGGAATAACACCTATCCCTCCAATAAATACACTTTGATTCAATGTTCATCACAATGCACATATCTAACAAAAGATGTCAGGTTCTAACTGTCAAGTACTGCCATCGAAAAACACTAAGGCTAATTAAACCCACTGAATCCCTCAAACCACATCAAAGTCCCAAAGTAAGAAAGGGCACATGGAAACCAACAGCTGATCCTAAAAGTACCACTAATGGTAAGTATTTTTTACACAATCACATCCGCACAAATGTTTCAGCGCAGCTCGGAATATGGGAAGCGTTTGGGAGTAGAGCCCTCACCTGATATTGAGGTCATGACTGACACATTCAAAGGTGTTGACAAAGCCCCCCTCCTTGATAGTGTTGGACCCATCGTCAAGCAGTTGTTGTGCCTCATCTACTGTTTTCTCCTCTTCTCCCCCGTCCTCATCACCAACCTCCTCACTAGGGATCGACGGCTGCAGATCCTGGTATTCGCCACGGTCCACAGGAGTGTAGAAGCTGACAACTCGAATCAAATTACAGAAGCCATGATCATCACACACCTTCTCCACCAGCTCCGACTGTAGATCGATTGTGAAGAGGCTAGCAATTGTGTTAATGAAAATGACATTCACTCCCTCGGCATATCCTAACACGATCACTCTAGTCTCAGCATCCACGAGAGCACCATTTGGGGGCAAAATTTCCAAGTGGATGACCAGGCTTAAGACCCATAAGACCCATTGTGCATCAGTGTCGGTGTCGTCACTCTCCTCCCTTGACCATAATTTGAGTTGCAAACCAAAAGGCTTCACTAACTCCAATTCCACCATCCTCCGCCACCATGAGGCTAAATGTCTGCTCGGGGCCGTCATGTGGCGGGTTGAACCCAGTGAGGTCGTGGCTGGCCAAGTCATACTCTAAGATCCACCCACTGTCGGACATGAAGTAGAGCAGAGAGCTCCCAACGAGCACGCTGGAATGAAATGTGAAGATCAAGCAAGACGTGTGGCGCATCGCGGTCAGTTTACCCCATGTGCCAGTCTCGAATGAGTAGACGCACGCCGACGTGAAACCGGGCCACCGCAGCTGGTGGTAGATGGGGACGGTGAAGACGAAGACCACGCGGAAGGGACCCCTGTGGCAGTCCCGGTGGTCGCATCCGTGATCCGTCCGCTGGGCAGAACACGGCCGCGGTCCGGTACTCATAGCCGTCCGTCCTCGAACAGCGGGGGCACTGGTATGCGCCACTCGATGCCCGTCTTTAGATCCCACACAAGGAGTTCCTGAGCAACGGAGCTAGCCCTTGGAGAGGAAGAGGGCGCGGCCGTGGCGGCAGTCGAGGCCGAGCCAGGAGGTGAGATCTGGGGCGGGGAGGGAGAAGTATGAGGCGGTGGTGGGGAGGAAGTGGGGGACGCGCTCGTCCTCCATGTTGTGGAGGAAACCGAGCAAGGGGAGCGCCAGATGCCGATGCTGCCCGATGAAGTGGCGGCGGAAGTGAGGCCAAGAGACGGCGCGGCGGAAGGCCTTGCAGGCGAAAGAGGTGTGGAGGAGGCAGGCTGGGTCGTCGGGTGGGAGGCGGAGGAGGATCTCTTCGACGAGCTCGTACGGGGCGGCTTGGCGGCGCTGCCATGGTGTCGCTCGCTGGGCCTGGGTCAGGTGCCGTGTGGGTGTGGGGGTGGGTTGGGGGCTTGGGATGGGAATATGTTCGGCTCAGCCGGTTGGACTCTGGAGCTTGGCTCTGCCACTCTGTTGGGAGAAGAAGTTTTGAAATTTTCTTTTTTCGCGAATACGGAGAGCTTGCATGTCTTTCCATTGATAGAATAGAAGAATAGCGAGTGTAGGTTTCGGTTACATCACACGAGACGGACACCAGCGTCGTGAGGGTAATGCCCCAAGCAGACATAAGCGGGTTGCTAATGCTGGACCCCACTACAAAGAGTCGATCTCTCATCTCATGGATGTTGTGGCCTAGCTCGGTAGCGTCAGCCTTAGCCTAGCAGTAGTGCACGTCTTTCTGGATAGACTACAACAGAGGAGTGACAGAGAGGCGGGCGGCTTCCAATATACACTAGTTGTGGCACTTCAAGTATGCCATGTCATGAGAATGATGGTGAAGGAGAGGCAACGTCGAAGAGATTTAGGGGTGTTGGAGTAGGAGTATTCCCACCAGGACACGAATGGATTCATTGGCCAAGGTAGTGTGTCCATGGAGCGACACCAGCTGGCCAGCACCTCGTGCCATACCTACCGCGAGAAGGGGCACCCGACAAGGCGAGGTGTTGCATATCCTCCTCACCTTGTCGCAGAAGCAGCAAAACTCGTCATGAGCGAGGCATACTAATACTACTTCATCAATAATCGTGGATGGTATATATCAAGTTATATATAACTTCTTCGGTGACGAGGATTTGGCGGATTGAGGAGACACAAAGACTGCCGAGAAGAAAAGAATTGGGAGAGAGTTTGTATTTGTGCGTTCTATGGTAAAAACCAGACGACACCATGCTTAACACTTATTTTTGAAATAAAATAATAATTTGATCAATGTGTCTACATTGTTATTATTCGTGGCAACGCATGGTCATTTATCTTCTACTCGTAGCAATGTACGGGCATTGTCCTAGTACAAGGAGGGAAATATCTGGTGCACCGGAGCTTGTGGTGCTACCGGTGCACCGAGCTCACATTATTCTTATATAAAATGTTCAAAAAATTCTGAAAAAAATTAGCACACTTACCCAACATGAAGGTAGGTTGTCACAAAATTTCAAGTCAAAATTCGAAACATAACTCGACAAAAAAAATGACAAATTCAACACTGAATAGTAAAAAACATAACTTGGGTTTTAGATTTGACCCATTATCACACTGATGTCAAATTTGTCATTTTTGTATCTCAAAAAATATAATATTATACGAAATTTTGTGACATCCTACATTTATGTTGAGTTAACATGCTGGAATTTTTTTTAGATTTTTTAAAAATATTCTATGACATTCGATGCACCGGTAGCACCACAAATACGGGTGCACCGGATACATTCCTAGGACAAGGAAATATGAAGTCTTGGCGAAAGAGCTTAACAAAGTGCAAGATGGCGCACAATAGGAGCGCGCCTGCTGGTACCACACTCCTCTGGCTCCAAATGGTGCACGTGACCAACTTCTGTAAAGGGGTTGATGCCAGATTTGGCTTATACCACCAACCGTCACTGAGCCGTCAATTGCGGTGAGCACAACCACGTAGCACAGTTGTTTGTTGTGTGCTTCGTAAAAGCTGAGCGTTTTTACCTCAATATGCCGAGAGCTTGGTATAAGCCGAGTGTATTTTGGGCGCTTTTTGGTGTATTACTTAGTAAGCCGAGGGTCCTTTCTTTCCCGTGCGTCTTGCTTATGTCAATCTATATATATGCACTCGGCTGACACTGCTAGAAGCTGAGTGGCTAACAAATTACATTCCGCATTCCGCTTATGCAGAAACACAATACAACATATGTCTTTTTTGTAGTGATGGTAGCACAATTTGGTTAAAAGAAGGAAATTTTCTTAGCGATCTTGCATGCATGTGTTCGCGAAAACATATAATAGAACACCTGCACCCAGGCCCTTCCTATCTAGCCATCCATTCTGCGCATCGCGATTCGTGCAAACACATTTTTTTTTCTCGCATAAAACATGTTTTGAAGTTCAAGCCTTTGCAGCGTGGCAAAGCTTTCTATCTAGAATTTAGGATAAATCTTTCAGAATTTTTTGTCAAACATAAATATACAAAACCTCGCCGTGATGTGGAGGTTGTACCAGGCTTCACCTTCAGCCCGCAGCACAAAGACCTCAGCGACCTGTACCTGCGCGGCAAGATCGCCAGCGAGACCCTCCCTGCATGCCGACATCGGCCGCTTCATCCACGAAGCCGACGTCTACTCCGCCGAGCCGGAGCAGCTGGCCCGCGCGTTCCAAAAGGCTCCTGGCACCAGGAAAGGCCACAAGCGCATGCAGCCGGTGTGGTACTTCTTCTCTGCCATGCACCGCAAGAAGAGCGCGCGCGGCGGCGCAACCAGGAAGCCGCGCACGATCGACGGCGTGGTCGGGACTCGGGAAGCACTGGCACTCGGAGCATCGCGCAAAGCCAGTGGAGGGAGGAAGCGCCGTGGGCGGCTACGTGCAGGACTTGTCCTACATGGTCAAGGACAGCGAGTCCGGCAAAAACGTGAGGGGCGGGTGGATCGATCATGTACGAGTAGGGCATCTCGGAGGAGCACGGAGGCGGCGACCTCGTGCTCTGCAAGATCCTCCCGTCCGATCCGGCAATCAACTCCAAGAGGAAGAGGAAGGCTGCGACCTGCGGCCTGCGGCTACCCCGAGGATACTACCGCGAGCACGCGGCCGCGGCACACGGTTGACCATGACGGACACCCACTGCTGGCGGAGGGCCTGCGTGCCGGCACGACGACAGAAGACGCCGACGACTACCATCGTCAGTTCGTCACACCCACACTAGTGCGGATGAATATCAGTTGGACGTACGCAACGGAGTTAGACAACCGCATGGCGTTCGAGCAAGGTGTAGACGGCTGCTACGGCATGCAGTAGCTCAAGCGCAGGAGATAGACAACGTGGATGGCTTATACTACCAGAACAACGTTGTCATGGGCCGGCAGCTCAGTCGGAAGTGCAAGGTATGTACGGCACTGCTCTGTCGCCTAGCAACTTCCTGCACAACATGGTGGTCGAGGAAGATGAACGCCTACAGCAGGTGGACTGCAGACGCCAGAGGACAAGGCCGATCGACTCACTACCGGAAAACGGCTCTACGCCGACGGCCAAAACTATGCCGACGGCTGCCGTCGGCCTACTTGGATCTATGCCAACAGCCTAGTCCTGGCCGTCGGGCTACCCCTATCTACGCCGACGGCAACCGTCGGCACAGATCAGCCGTCGACCTAGATTAATAAACACCAACAGTGGCCGTCGGCATAAGTGTGCCGTCGGCGTACATGTGGGCCCGGCGACCCCGCCCGTGACCAGCGGCTAACGGCGTCAAAGCTGTGCCAACGGTCGGGACGGGCGGCCGTCGGCATACCTCCGCACGCCACGTCACTGATCCGCGGCGCAGATATGCCGACGGCAGCCGTCGGCATAGGCTCCACGTCATCGATCCGTGGCACGGCGCCCGCCTAAACCCCAGCCGTATCTATGCCGACAGCAATGGCGTCGGCATAGTTATTTTTTTTACATGTGTTTTTTTACATATGTTTTTATGCTTTTTTTACATATGTTTTTATGCTTTTTTTCACATATGTTTTTATGCTTTTTATGTATTATATGAATATATGTGTAGTTTGTAATTTTTTCATAGATTATGAATATATATATATAGTTAGTATTTTTTTCGAGCACATTAATAATGTGCCGTCATGTTCTTTTGAATATAGAACATTATATTTTATTAAAATCAAAAACAGCTATGCTGAAACATCTGGAGGGCAGCGCCGCGATGTGCCCCCTCACGAACAGCGCCGCCGCCGGTATCTGGAGGGCGGAAACAGCCGCATCGGGTCTATACGGAGGGGACGCATCTTCGAAGTGTTTCTATGGGATGACCTACCACAACCGGGTGGTGTTGTGGCATGTCCGAAGAGGCGGCACGCATCTCCGGGGCGTGGTCCCCCTAACGGACGGCGCCGCCGCCGGCACCTGGAGGGGGAAAACGGATGCATCGGGTCTACACGGAGAGGATGTAGTTGTCGGTTTGGCCCCGGATGTTGCTCCCAGGTGTCCCTCTGGGCTGACCTGACACAGCCGGGTGGGAAGGTCCACTGTTTAAAGCCGGTCCGTGCAAAGTTAAAGGGCTAGATCTCGTGGTCAACCGCTCCAGGGTTAGGCGGGACAGGGGCCCTGGGGATAGCAATGCCACCGGAGCGTCGCACCGGCCCCTCATACATGCGGGGTGGTGTTGTGGCATGTTCGAAGAGGCGGCACGCGTGTCCGGGGTGTGCCCCCCCTCACGGACGGCGCCGCCGCCGGCACCTGGAGGGGGGAAACGGACGCGTGGGGTCTACACGGAGGGGATCTTGCTGTGGGTCTGGCCCGGTTATTGCTCCAAAGTGTTCCTATGGGCTGACCTAACACAACCGGGTGGGAAGGTCCGCTGGTCAAAGCCCGTCCGTGCAAAGTCAAAGGGCTAGATCCCGTGGTCAAACGCTACAGGGTTAGGCGGGACGGGGCCCTGGGGGGTAGCAATGCCACCGGAGCGTCGCACTGGGCCCTCATACATGCGGGGTGGTGTGGTGGCATGTCCGAAGAGGCGGCACGCGTCTCCGGGGCGTGGCCCCCCTCACGGACGGTGATGACACGGTAGTAGACGTTCTGCGGTAACGATGCGGCGTGAATATTATTAAATACTCGGAGCGCGATAAAATCATGAGTTTTTTTGCACGAAGTGGGCACATGTGCTATAGGAATGATGGTATTTTTTTCATAATTTTTGGTGATGGAGAAATATCCGAAAAATTCCCTCTACGCGGATTGCCCTTCGGGCGTCTACGGCTGTGGCCGGCGGCCTCCGGGGGCTAGCATGCCGCCAAATCTTGCGTAGGCGGCCTATCACAAGTCTGGAAGTGTTGTGGCGGTTGCAAACGCCCGACACGCGTGTCCGGGGTGTGCCCCCCCTCACGGACGGCGCCGCCGCCGGCACCTGGAGGGGGGAAACGGACGCGTCGGGTCTACACGGAGGGGATCTTGCTGTGGGTCTGCCCCGGATGTTGCTCCAAAGTGTTCCTCTGGGCTGACCTAACGCAACCGGGTGGGGAGGTCCGCTGGTCAAAGCCCGTCCGTGCAAAGTCAAAGGACTAGATCCCATGGTCAAACGCTACAGGGTTAGGCGGGTCGGGGGCCCTGCGGGGTAGCAATGCCACCGGAGCATCGCACCGGGCCCTCATACATGCGGGGTGGTGTGGTGGCATGTCCGAAGAGGCGGCACACGTCTTCGGGGCGTGGGCCCCCTCACGGACGGTGATGACACGGTAGTAGACGTTCTGCGGTAACGATGCGGCGTGAATATTATTAAATACTCGGAGCGCGATAAAATCATGAGTTTTTTTGCACGACGTGGGCACATGTGCTATAGGAATGGTGGTATTTTTTTCATAATTTTTGGTGATCGAGAAATATCCGAAAAATTCCCTCTACGCGGATTGCCCTTCGCGCGTCTACGGCTGTGGCCGGCGGCCTCCGGGGGCTAGCATGCCGCCGAAGCTTGCGTAGGCGGCCTCTCACAAGTCTGGAAGTGTTGTGGCGGTTGCAAACGCACGGCACGCGTGTCCGGGGTGTGCCCCCCCTCAGGGACGGCGCCGCCGCCGGCACATGGAGGGGGGAAATGGACGCATCGGGTCTACACGGAGGGGATCTTGCTGTGGGTCTAGCCCGGATGTTGCTCCAAAGTGTTCCTATGGGGTGACCTAACACAACTGGGTGGGGAGGTCCGCTGGTCAAAGCCCGTCCATGCAAAGTCAAAGGGCTAGATCCCGTGGTCAAACGTTACAGGGTCAGGCGGGACGGGGGCCCTGTGAAGGTAGCAATGCCACCGGAGCGTCACACCGGGCCCTCATACATGCGGGGTGGTGTGGTGAAATATCCAAAGAGGCGGCACGCGTCTCTGGGGCGTGGCCCCCCTCACAGATGGCGATGACATGGTAGTAGACATTTTGCGGTAACGATGCGGCGTGAATATTATTAAATACTCGGAGCGCGATAAAATCATGAGTTTTTTGCACGACGTGGGCACATGTGCTAGACGAACAATAGTATTTTTTTTCATAATTTTTGGTGATGGAGAAGTATCCGAAAAATTTCCTCTACACGGATTGCCCTTCGGGCGTCTACGGCTGTGGCCGGCGGCCTCCGGGGGCTAGCATGCCGCCAAATCTTGCGTAGGCGGCCTCTCACAAGTCTGGAAGTGTTGTGGCGGTTGCAAACGCCCGACACGCGTGTCTGGGGTGTGCCCCCCTCACGGACGGCGCCGCCGCCGGCACCTGGAGGAGGGAAACGGATGCGTCGGGTCTACACGGAGGGGATCTTGCTGTGGGTCTGCCCTGGATGTTGCTCCAAAGTGTTCCTATGGGCTGACCTAACACAACCGGGTGGGGAGGTCCGCTGGTCAAAGCCCGTCCGTGCAAAGTCAAAGGACTAGATCCCGTGGTCAAACGCTACAGGGTTAGGCGGGACGGGGGCCCTGCGGGGTAGCAATGCCACCGGAGCATCGCACCGGGCCCTCATACATGCGGGGTGGTGTGGTGGCATGTCCGAAGAGGCGGCACGCGTCTCTGGGGCGTGGCCCCCCTCACGAATGGCGATGACACGGTAGTAGACGTTCTGCGGTAACGATGCGGCGTGAATATTATTAAATACTCGGAGCGCGATAAAATCATGAGTTTTTTTGCACGATGTCAGAACATGTGCTATAGGAGCAATGGTATTTTTTCATAATTTTTGGTGATGGAGAAGTATCCGAAAAATTCCCTCTATGCACACCGAAAAGAATGTCGCAGAGTCCCTTTTTCGCATGATCCTCAACATTCCTGATAAGACAAAGGATAATGTTAATGCTAGAGTTGATCAACAGAATATTTGTGATAGACCACATCTACACATGCAGCCTCCCACAGGCAGTCGAAAATCTTGGTTCAAGCCAGATGCTGACTTCGTACTTAAAAAGGATCATAAGATGGAGACATTCAAGTGGCTGAAACACGTCGTGAAGTTCACTGATGGTTATGCATCGAATATAAGTAAGGGGTTCAATCTTTCAACGGGTAGAGTGACCGGGCTCAAGAGTCATGACTATCATGTATGGATTGAGCGGATTATGCCAGTGATGGTTCGGGGCTATGTTCCCGAGCGTGTCTGGCGTGTGCTTGCGGAGTTAAGCCATTTCTTCCGTAGGCTTTGTGCTAAAGAAGTATGTCCTAAGAAGATAAAAAATATGCATAAGAAGGCGCGGAGTTGATATGCAAGATAGAGAAGATCTTCCCGCCAGGCTTCTTTACTCCGATGACACATCTCCTTTTGCACCTCCCGAACGAGGTATTGTTGGGGGGCCCTGTGCAGAATCGTTGGCAGTACGGCCCTGTGAGACAGAACAAGCATCTGAGACAGAAATGTGGAAACAAAGCTAAGATTGAAGCTTCCATAGCTGAGGCAGTTATCCTAGAGGAGGTGGCAGACCTCAGGACAGCCTACTATCCGGACCATGTTCCCACGTTGCACAATAAGGTGTCTCGATACAATACAGAAGAACCCAAGTATAAACCCAAGTTGCCTCTATTCATCGGGCAAGGTGGTAGGGCTGGATGCTCGAAACCTTATCTCATGCCATGAGATGAGTGGGAGGATGTCATGTTTTATATCTTGCACAACATCAAGGAAGTTGAGGATGAGTGGATGAGGTAATACCTTAGCACCATTCTTTGAGTCAATTCGTTATGTTCACTTTGCCTAGTTCTTATACCGCTTTTCTTATTGTAGTCGATTCGTTGAAGAAGAATGGACGGGAATGCTGCCTCCTACTGAAGCGGAGGCACTTGATCTTCTCCCAAAGGGTGCTGATGGAAGGAAAAATTTCGTTGCGTGGTTCATGGAGAAAGTAAATTTTCACACTTTCAATTAAACTCATGCACCCTATAATTTCAATTAAATTCATGCACCCTATAATTTCAATTAAACTTGTAGGGAAATGATCCGACCGAATCAATGGATGAAGAATTGAGATGGGTTTCTATGGGTTTTGATCCTGTCGTCATGACATGCGAAAAGTATGATGTGAATGGGTATCGCTTCCATACAGAGGAGCACCAGAACAGTCGGCCTGATCCCAAAACCATAAATACCGGAGTCTTCACTGAAGGAGATAATAAAGTAGATTACTACGGAAGGGTAGGAAAAATATACGAGCTTACATTCAAACGTGGCCGTGAACACCTAAGTCTCACTATGTTCAAATGCCGATGGTTCGACCCCAAAAAGGGTCTGAGACATACGCCTTCTGTTAGTTTAGTTGAAGTTAAACCATCAACCGTCTATGCCGGAGCTAATCTCTTTATCACCGCTACCCAGGCCACACAAGTATATTATCTGCCTTACCCATGCCAGAAAGAGTACCTAAAGGGTTGGGAAGTTGTGTTCAAGGTGTCGCCGCATGGTAAGCTACCGGACCCGAACGATGATGATTACTACAACATAAACCCCATGACATACGAGGGAGTGTTCTATCAAGAGGAACATGATGACGTGGTCCGAAACAACGAGGATGATGACTTGGGTTATGTTGACCTGGACCCAAACGATGACGACGCACGGATTGATGGTGAGGCAGTTGTGAATCAAAGAGACATAATTATGCTTGAAAAGTTAAATGAAGATGCTGACGATGAGGAAGAGCCTCCACCTCCATCAGACAACGAAGAAGATATGTGTGATAATGATGATGAGACCGGTCCACAAATAGATTACAATAGTGATGATTCATATGGGTTCTAGAAAATGTAAGTTCTTTTAATGATCATTACAATAGTATGCTTAATGTGCTCTTCTGGTATTAATGTTTTTCCTGTATGCTTGTTTAATTGATATCCTTACTAATTGTTTATTCTCTTCTCAATGCAGGTTTGCTAATCATGGGCAAGTCCAGTGGCGCCAGTTTCCTCAGTAAATTTCAAGGACTTACTCGGAGTGGACGAGCCCACAAGGTTCCCTCCTGACTACGCGAGGATGACACCTCACAGGGAGGTGGTGTTGGGGAACGTAGCAGAAATTCAAAAAATTTCCTACGTAACACCAAGATCTATCTATGGAGAGACCAGCAACGAGTAGAAAGGGGAGTGTATCTACATACCCATGTAGATCGCTAAGCGGAAGCGTTCAAGTGAACGGGGTTGATGGAGTCGTACTCGTCGTGATTCAGATCACCGATGATCCTAGTGCCGAACGGACGGCACCTCCGCGTTCAACACACGTACAGCTCGACGATGTCTCCCACGCCTTGATCCAGCAAGGAGAGAGGGAGAGGTTGAGGAAGACTCCATCCAGCAGCAGCACAACGGCGTGGTGGTGATGGAGGAGTGTGGCAATCCTGCAGGGCTTCGCCAAGCACCTACGGGAGAGGAGGATGTGTCACGGGAGGGAGGGAGGCGCCAAGGGCTCAGGTATGGATGCCCTCCCTCCCCTCCACTATATATAGGGGCAGGGGAGAGGGGGGAGGCGCAGCCTTGCCCCTTCCTCCAAGGAAGGGGTGCGGCTAAGAGGGGGGAGGAGTCCATCCTCCCCAAGGCACCTCGGAGGTGCCTTCCCCCTTTAGGACTCTCCCCTTTTTCCTATATCTTGGCGCATGGGCCTCTAGGGGCTGGTGCCCTTGGCCCATGTAGGCCAAGGCGCACCCCCTACAGCCCATGTGGCCCCCGGGGCAGGTGGCCCCACCCGGTGGGCCCCCGGGACCCTTCCGGTGGTCCCGGTACAATACCGATGACCCCGAAACTTGTCCCGATGGCCGAAACAGGACTTCCTATATATAAATCTTTACCTCCGGACCATTCCGGAACTCCTCGTGACGTCCGGGATCTCATCCGGGACTCCGAACAACATTCGGTAACCACATACAAACTTCCTTTATAACCCTAGCGTCATCGAACCTTAAGTGTGTAGACCCTACGGGTTCGGGAGACATGTAGTCATGACCGAGATGTTCTCCGGTCAATAACCAACAGCGGGATCTGGATACCCATGTTGGCTCCCACATGTTCCACGATGATCTCATCGGATGAACCACGATGTCAAGGACTCAATCAATCCCGTATACAATTCCCTTTGTCTAGCGGTATGGTACTTGCCCGAGATTCGATCGTCGGTATACCGATACCTTGTTCAATCTCGTTACCGGCAAGTCTCTTTACTCGTTCCGTAACACATCATCCCGTGATCAACCCCTTGGTCACATTGTGCACATTATGATGATGTCCTACCGAGTGGGCCCAGAGATACCTCTCCGTTTACACGGAGTGACAAAATCCCAATCTCGATTCGTGCCAACCCAACAGACACTTTCAGAGATACCCGTAGTGTACCTTTATAGCCACCCAGTTACGTTGTGACGTTTGGCACACCCAAAGCACTCCTACGGTATCCGGGAGTTGCACAATCTCATGGTCTAAGGAAATGATACTTGACATTAGAAAAGCTTTAGCATACGAACTACATGATCTTGTGCTAGGCTTAGGATTGGGTCTTGTCCATCACATCATTCTCCTAATGATGTGATCCCGTTATCAACGACATCCAATGTCCATGGTCAGGAAACCGTAACCATCTATTGATTAACGAGCTAGTCAACTAGAGGCTTACTAGGGACATGGTGTTGTCTATGTATCCACACATGTATCTGAGTTTCCTATCAATACAATTCTAGCATGGATAATAAACGATTATCATGAACAAGGAAATATAATAATAATCAATTTATTATTGCCTCTAGGGCATATTTCCAACAGTCTCCCACTTGCACTAGAGTCAATAATCTAGTTCACATCGATATGTGATTAACACTCAAGGTCACATCCCCATGTGACTAACACCCAAAGAGTTTACTAGAGTCAATAATCTAGTTCACATTTACCATGTGATTAACACTCGATGAGTTCTGGGTTTGATCATGTTATGCTTGTGAGAGAGGTTATAGTCAACGGGTCTGAACCTTTCAGATCCGTGTGTGCTTTACAAATCTCTATGTCATCTCCTAGATGCAGCTACCACGTTCTATTTGGAGCTATTCCAAATAACTGTTCTACTTGGAGCTATTCTAAATTGTTGCTCCATTATACGTATCCGGTATCTCTACTCAGAGCTATCCGGATAGGTGTTAAGCTTGCATCGACGTAACCCTTTACGACGAACTCTTTTACCACCTCCATAATTGAGAAAATTCCTTAGTCCACTAGTTACTAAGGATAACTTTGACCGCTGTCCTGTGATCCATTCTTGGATCACTCTTGTACCCCTTGACTGACTCATGGTAAAGCACACTTCAGGTGCGGTACACAGCATAGCATACTATAGAGCCTATGTCTTAAGCATAGGGGACGACCTTCGTTCCTTTCTCTCTATTCTGCCATGGTCGAGCTTTAAGTCTTAACTTCATACCTTACAACTCAGGCAAGAACTCCTTCTTTGACTGATCCATCTTGAACACCTTCAAGATCACGTCAAGGCATGTGCTCATTTGAAAGTACTATTAAGCGTTTTGATCTATCCTTATAGATCTTGATGCTCAATGTTCAAGTAGCTTAATCCAGGTTTTCCATTGAAAACACTTTCCAAATAACCCTATATGCTTTCCAGAAATTCTACGTCATTTCTGATCATTAATATGTCAACAACATATACTCATCAGAAATTCTATAGTGCTCCCACTCACTTCTTTGGAAATACAAGTTTCTCATAAACTTTGTATACACCCAAAATCTTTGATCATCTCATCAAAGCATACATTCCAACTCCGAGATGCTTACTCCAGTCCTTCAGAAGGATTGCTGGAGCTTGCATACTTATTAGCATCTTTCAGGATCGACAAAACCTTTCGGTTGTATCACATACAACCTTTCCTCAAGAAATCGTCGAGGAAACAATGTTTTGACATCCTATCTGCAAGATTTCATAAATAATGCAGTAATCGCTAATATAATTCCAACAGACTCTTAGCATCGCTACGAGTGAGAAAGTCTCATCGTAGTCAACTCCTTGAACTTGTCGACAAACATCTTAACGACAAGTCGAGCTTTCTTAATGGTGACATTTACCATCATTGTCCGTCTTCCTTTTAAAATCCATCTGCACTCAACAGCCTTACGACCATCAAGTAGTTCTGTCCAAAGTCTACACTTTGTTTTCATACATGGATCCTATCTCGGATTTTATGGCCTCGAGCCATTTATCGGAATCCGGGCCCACCATCGCTTCTCCATAGCTCGTAGGTTCATTGTTGTCTAGCAACATGACTTCCAAGACAGGATTACGTACCACTCTGAAGTAGTACGTATCCTTGTCATCCCACGAGGTTTGGTAGTGACTTGATCCGAAGTTTCATGATCAATATCATAAGCTTCCACTTCAATTGGTGTAGGTGCCACAGGAACAACTTCCTGTGCCCTGCCACACACTAGTTGAAGAGACGGTTCAATAACCTCATCAAGTTTCCACCATCCTCCCACTCAATTCTTTCGAGAGAAACTTTTCCTCGAGAAAGGACCTGATTCTAGAAACAATCCCTTATTGCTTTCGGATCTGAGACAAGAGGTATACCCAACTATTTTGGGTGTCCTATGAAGATGCATTTTATCCGCTTTGGGTTCGAGCTTATCAATCCTGAAACTTTTCCACATAAGCGTCGCAGCCCCAAACCTTTAAGAAACGACAACTTAGGTTTCTCTAAACCATAATTCATACGGTGTCATCTCAACGGAATTACGTGGTGCCCTATTTAAAGTGAATGTGGTTGTCTCTAATGCCTAACCCATGAACAATAGTGGTAATTCGATAAGAGACATCATGGTACGCACCATATCCAATAGGGTGCAACTATGATGTTCGGACACACCATCACACTATGGTGTTCCAGGCGGTATTAATTGTGAAACAATTTCCACAATGTCTTAATTGTGTGCCAAAACTCGTAACTCAGATATTCATCTCTATGATCATATCATAGACATTTTATCCTCTTGTCACGACGATCTTTCAACTTCACACTGAAATTACTTGAACCTTTCAATAATTCAGACTTGTGTTTCATCAAGTAAATATTCTCAACATCTACTCGAATCATCTGTGAAGTAAGAACATAACGATATTCACTGCATGCCTCAGCACTCATTGGACTGCACACATCAAAATGTGTTACTTCCAACAAGTTGCTATCTTGTTCCATCTTACTGAAAACGAGGCTTTTCAGTCATCTTGCCCATGTGGTATGATTTGCATGTCCCAAGTGATTCAAAATCAAGTGAGTCCAAACGGTCCATTTGCATGGAGTTTCTTCATGCATATACACCAATAGACATGGTTCGCATGTCTCAAACTTTTCAAAACGAGTGAGCCCAAAGATCCATCAATATGGAGCTTCTTCATGCGTTTTATACCGATATGACTTACGTGGCAGTGCCACAAGTAGGTGGTACTATCATTACTATCTTTTGGCATGAACATGTGTATCACTACGATCGAGATTTAATAAACCATTCATTTTAGGTGTAAGACCATTGAAGGTATTATTCAAATAAACAGAGTAACCATTATTCTCCTTAAATGAATAACCGTATTGCGATAGACGTAATCCAATCATGTCTATGCTCAACGCAAACACCAAATAACAATTATTTAGGTTTAACACCAATCTCTTTGGTAGAGGGAGCGTGCGATGCTTGATCATATCAAGCTTGGAAAAACTTCCAACACATATCGTCAGCTCACCTTTAGCTAGTCTCCGTTTATTCCGTAGCCTTTTGTTTCGAGTTACTAACACTTAGCAACCGAACCGGTATCTAATACCCTGGTGCTACTAGGAGTACTAGCAAAGTACACATTAACACAATGTATATCCAATATACTTCTATCGACCTTGCCAGCCTTCTTATCTACCAAGTATCTAGGGTAATTCTGCTCTAGTGGTTGTTCCCCTTATTACAGAAGCACTTAGTCTCGGGTTTGGGTTTTACCTTGGGTTTCTTCACTAGAGCAGCAGCTGATTTGCCGTTTCATGAAGTATCCCTTCTTGCCCTTGCCCTTCTTGAAACTAGTGGTTTCACCAACCATCAACAATTGATGCTCCTTCTTGATTTCTACTTTCGCGGTGTCAAACATCGCGAATACCTCAAGGATCATCATATCTATCCCTGATATGTTATAGTTCATCACGAAGCTCTAACAGCTTGGTGGCAATGACTTTGGAGAACCATCACTGTCTTATCTGGAAGATCAACTCCCACTCGATTCAAATGATTGTTGTACTCAGACAATCTGAGCACAAGCTCAACAATTGAGCTTTTCTCCTTAGTTTGCAGGTTAAGAAAGTCATCGGAGGTCTTATACCTCTTGACATGGGCACGAGCCTGAAATCCCAATTTCAGCCCTCAAAACATCTCATATGTTTCGCGATGTTTCAAAAACGTCTTTGGTGCCTCAACTCTAAACCGTTTAACTGAACTATCACGTAGTTATCAAAACGTGTATGTCAGATGTTCGCAACAACCACAGACAACGTTCGAGGTTCAGCACACTGAGCGGTGCATTAAGGACATAAGCCTTCTATGAAGCAATGAGGACAATCCTCAGTTTACGGACCTAGTCCGCATAATTGCTACTATCAACTTTCAACTAATTTTTCTCTAGGAACATATCTAAACAGTAGAACTATAGCGTGAGCTACGACATAATTTGCAAAAACCTTTTGATTATGTTCAGGATAATTAAGTTCATCTTATGAACTCCCACTCAGATAGACATCCCTCTAGTCATCTAAGTGATTACATGATCCGAGTCAAACTAGGCCGTGTCCAATCATCACGTGAGACGGACTAGTCATCATCGGTGAACATGATCATGTTGATCGTATCTTCTATACGACTCATGTTCGACCTTTCGGTCTCCGTGTTCCGAGGCCATGTCTGTACATGCTAGGCTCGTCAAGTTAACCCTAAGTGTTTTGCATGTGTTCCGAGGCCATGTCTGTACATGCTAGGCTCGTCAACACCCGTTGTATTTGAACGTCTGAATAAAACACCCAATCATCACGTGATGTTTTGAAACAGCGAACTGTCGCAACGGTGCACAGTTAGGGGAGAACACTTCTTGAAATTGTTGTAAGGGATCATCTTATTTACTACCGTCGTTCTAAGCAAATAAGATGTATAAACATGATAAACATCACATGCAATCAAATAGTGACATGATATGGCCATCATCACTTTGCTCCTTTTGATCTCCATCTTCGGGGCTCCATGATCATCATCGTCACCGGCATGACACCATGATCTCCATCATCATGATCTCCATCATCGTGTCTTCATGAAGTTGTCACGCCAACTATTACTTCTACTACTATGGCTAACGGTTAGCAATAAAGTAAAGTAATTACATGGCGTTGTTCAATTGACACGCAGGTCAACAATAAATAAAGACAACTCCTATGGCTCCTGCCGGTTGTCATACTCATCGACATGCAAGTCGTGATTCCTATTACAAGAACATGATCAATCTCATACATCACATATATCATTCATCACATCCTTTTGGCCATATCACATCACATATCATACCCTGCAAAAACAAGTTAGACGTCCTCTAATTGTTGTTTGCATGTTTTACGTGGCTGCTATGGGTTTCTAGCAAGAACGTTTCTTACCTACGCATGAACCACAACGTGATATGCCAATTGCTATTTACCCTTCATAAGGACCCTTTTCATCGAATCCGATCCGACTAAAGTGGGAGAGACAGACACCCGCCAGCCACCTTATGCAACTAGTGCATGTTTGTCGGTGGAACCGGTCTCACGTAAGCGTACGTGTAAGGTTGGTCCGGGCCGCTTCATCCCACGATGCCGCCGAATCAAGATAAGACTAGTAACGGCAAGCATATTGAACAATATCGACGCCCACAACTACTTGTGTTCTACTCGTGCAAAGAATCTACGCAATAGACCTAGCTCATGATGCCACTGTTGGGGAACGTAGCAGAAATTCAAAAATTTTCCTACGTAACACCAAGATCTATCTATGGAGAGACCAGCAACGAGTAGAAAGGGGAGTGCATCTACATACCCTTGTAGATCGCTAAGCGGAAGCGTTCAAGTGAACGAGGGTGATGGAGTCGTACTCGTCGTGATTCAGATCACCGATGATCCTAGTGCCGAACGGACGGCACCTCCGCGTTCAACACACGTACAGCTTGACGATGTCTCCCACGCCTTGATCCAGCAAGGAGAGAGGGAGAAGTTGAGGAAGACTCCATCCAGCAGCAGCACAACGGCGTGGTGGTGATGGAGGAGTGTGGCAATCCTGCAGGGCTTCGCCAAGCACCTACGGGAGAGGAGGATGTGTCACGGGAGGGAGGGAGGCGCCAAGGGCTCAGGTATGGATGCCCTCCCTCCCCTCCACTATATATAGGGGCAGGGGAGAGGGGGGAGGCGCAGCCTTGCCCCTTCCTCCAAGGAAGGGGTGCGGCTAAGAGGGGGGAGGAGTCCATCCTCCCCAAGGCACCTCGGAGGTGCCTTCCCCCTTTAGGACTCTCCCCTTTTTCCTATATCTTGGCGCATGCGCCTCTAGGGGCTGGTGCCCTTGGCCCATGTAGGCCAAGGAGCACCCCCTACAGCCCATGTTGCCCCCCGGGGCAGGTGGCCCCACCCGGTGGGCCCCCGGGACCCTTCCGGTGGTCCCGGTACAATACCGATGACCCCGAAACTTGTCCCGATGGCCGAAACAGGACTTCCTATATATAAATCTTTACCTCCGGACCATTCCGGAACTCCTCGTGACGTCCGGGATCTCATCCGGGACTCCGAACAACATTCGGTAACCACATACAAACTTCCTTTATAACCCTAGCATCATCGAACCTTAAGTGTGTAGACCCTACGGGTTCGGGAGACATGTAGTCATGACCGAGATGTTCTCCGGTCAATAACCAACAGCGGGATCTGGATACCCATGTTGGCTCCCACATGTTCCACGATGATCTCATCGGATGAACCACGATGTCAAGGACTCAATCAACCCCGTATACAATTCCCTTTGTCTAGCGGTATGGTACTTGCCCGAGATTCGATCGTCGGTATACCGATACCTTGTTCAATCTCGTTACCGGCAAGTCTCTTTACTCGTTCCGTAACACATCATCCCGTGATCAACCCCTTGGTCACATTGTGCACATTATGATGATGTCCTACCGAGTGGGCCCAGAGATACCTCTCCATTTACACGGAGTGACAAAATCCCAATCTCGATTCGTGCCAACCCAACAGACACTTTCAGAGATACCCATAGTGTACCTTTATAGCCACCCAGTTACGTTGTGACGTTTGGCACACCCAAAGCACTCCTACGGTATCCGGGAGTTACACAATCTCATGGTCTAAGGAAATGATACTTGACATTAGAAAAGCTTTAGCATACGAACTACATGATCTTGTGCTAGGCTTAGGATTGGGTCTTGTCCATCACATCATTCTCCTAATGATGTGATCCCGTTATCAACGACATCCAATGTCCATGGTCAGGAAACCGTAACCATCTATTGATTAACGAGCTAGTCAACTAGAGGCTTACTAGGGACATGGTGTTGTCTATGTATCCACACATGTATCTGAGTTTCCTATCAATACAATTCTAGCATGGATAATAAACGATTATCATGAACAAGGAAATATAATAATAATCAATTTATTATTGCCTCTAGGGCATATTTCCAACAGGTGGAGGGGTCGGGGGAGGAGACCCTAGAGGAGGAGGCGGTGGGGGGAGAGCCCCTAGAGGAGGAGGAGGTGGGGGAGAGGCAACTGGGGCAAAAAACTCCGGGCCGTGTCCGAAATAGGAGGGTCTTCTTCGATGCCCTCCTATACACAGGCACCTTCTGAGTCTGAGGAGGAGGAGTATGTTCCTGATGGCGAGGAGGAGGAGGCTGAGGAGGAGGGTGAGGAGGAGGAGGCCGAGGAGGAGGAGGAGGGTGAGGAGGAGGAGGCCGAGGAGGAGGGTGAGGAGGAGGCCGAGGAGGATGGAGGGGAGGTTGATCCCGAGTTGTGGGGTGACTTGCCACCGGGTGCTCCGCAGGGGTGGCTGCGTGGTAATGCCGGACTACCTACACCACCTTCTATCGAGGAGCACAAGTGGCTCATTGAACCTGTAGGGACAGAGTAAGTGCCTCTCAATCATATTTTCAACACATGACAACATTTTCTTATTGTACACATGGCAATCATTTGATTCTTTTGCAGAAACTGGATCCTTCGCGGAAAGGGCCGTAAATCGAACGGCCTTATCACTGTCCTGTTGAAGGAGTTTTGGCCTGGCCTATTCTGCCCACGGCCAGACAGGGACCCGCAGCTGCGGGTTTTGGCCACGAGCTGGGGCCCACTACGAGGCTTACAGCAACGCGGAGTACGGGACGGCTGCTAAGGCCGTGATCACCAAATTTTGGGTAAGTTCTCTTCTGAATCACTTGTCTTCAGTTTCGTTCATAGTTTATCATTGAATCACTCAACTCATGCCTTGTTTGCTTCTGGTTTATGCATGATTGCAGCAACTCTATAGAGTTCTTGACGAGCACAAGGCCAGAGCCGACGTGGTCTTGCTTGCGGCTGCGAAGAAGAAAGCTCGTCAGTTCCAGTACGAGGTGCGCTGGGTTGCCGCCTCGCAGTACTACCACTACTACCTGCACCAAAAGATGACCAAAACTCAAGCGCAGAAGCTACGACTTACCTTGAGCAGGGAGCAGTTCATGATGGTAACTATTACTAACTTTTCATTGTTTCAAGCAGTCAACTATATGTTTCGTGCTCACATGTCATGCTTCCAAAATTTGCATAGGTTGTTCCTTGTTGGTGCTATGGAAGGCATGACGGATGGGCGAGTTTGGTGGATAGGTGGCTCGGCGCTGATGCAGAGTTTGCTGCCAAGAGCATCAAGGCCCGGGCTAACCGTGGAGCCGACGGGACACACGGCCAAGGAAACAGGAACCACTGGGGCTTCAAGGCCATGAAGGTATATCTATGTGCATGATGCATTTTTGTTCTTCTTTACCGTCATGTTCTTATGTATGGCTAACTTCTATTTGACGTTGTAGGAGGACAAGTTGAAGAGGCCGCTCTCAGACATGGAGTCGTGGAAGCTGGCCCGCGAGCGGAGTCATCGCAAGGAGGGCGAGAACCAGTAGTACGGCAAGACCAAGGAGCACCTGGGGTCTTACATTCATCACTATTAGGAGTTGCATCCGGATGTTCCTGTTGCTGAGGTCGCCCAGTCTCAGATCGACGACACGGCGGTGGTGGCCATCTAGGGGAAGAAGAATGGCCGGTATCCGTGTTTCGACGGCTTGATCACTCCTTCGATCTCGTACACACAGCTTCGGGTTACCAACCCGAGCAAGTTAGAGAGTACGGGGCGTTCACAGACTCGCTTAGCCCGCCAGCATGCTGTAAGTACTTCCTCTTTATCTTTTTCTATCTAGCATTCTAAGTTTATTGTCAGCATTGCTCACTTAGAAACAACCTAAATTATGTAGGCATATAAGGAGTTTGTCGAGCATAGGAATCTCGAGGTGCGGGAGTACTTGAAACGAGTGAAGGCAAACGATGATTACAACCGTCAGATGATGACGGTTAGTTTTGCCCTCTTAAAACCAAGCTAAATTTTTGCACTTTCATTCCTTCTGATCTTCTAGTTTGCTTGTTTAACTAACATTCAGGCTATGTTGGCGTCTTGGAGTAACCGCACGGATCCACCACAAATGGGACCCCCACTACCACCTGTGGGAGAACCCCAACACGTGCCCACGTTCGATGAATGGGTGGCACTAGGCAGTGATGGTCCGGTTAGTACATTTGCCTAACTACTGGCAAACTAGTTCTCGTTCATGAAACACTATCATATCATATTTACCGTTAGAATCTTTTCTGAAACATGTAGGGGAACGGTGGCTCGACTCCTGCTCCGTCGACTCCAGTCACTCTGATCTGGCAGAGTGGTGGTGGTCACGATGGCGGTTTTGGCGGAGGTGGTGGTGGTTTTGGCGGAGGAGGTGGTGGTTTTGGCGGAGGTGGTGGTTTTGGCGGAGGTGGTGGTTTTGGCGGAGGTGGTCTTGCTTGATGATTCCGTGCATGTGGCCATCGTGCCATGCCTTTCATATTCCTACTTTTATGATGTTTCATGTCTTGCACTACTTTTATGTTCATGAACTTCCGTCGGTGATGATCTTTAGATGATGTGATGAACTTGAGTATGTTTAGATGATGATGGTGAACTTGAGTATGTGTAGATGAACTTGAGTATGTTTACATGATGAATTGTCATATTTCTGCATAATTTCATATTGTTCTGTTTTGAAATGCTGTCAAATGAATTGAAAAGAGAAAACAGGAAAAAAAACTATGCCTACGGCAAAGCCGTCGGCATATATACGCCCAGGAGTTACCAGGGCTTGCCACATGGCACATCTATGCCTACAGCAAAGCCGTAGGCATAGCTGAAAATCTATGCCGACGGCTTTGCCGTAGGCATAGCCCTGCTGCCAGGAGGAAGCAGGAGATGACACGCGGCAGAGATATGCCTACGGCAAAGCCGTTGACATAGATTCATCTATGCCTACGGCTTTGTTGTAGGCATAGCCCTGCCACCAGGAGTACCACGGGTTGCCATGTGGCAGAGGTATGCCGACGAATTTGCCGTCGGCATAGCTCTGCGACGTGGCCTTGCGTGATTCATCAGCGCTTTTGACGGCGCCGTCCGTTGCCGTCAGACGAAAAACACTGCCGACGACTATACTATGCCGACGGCTGACGTCAGGCCATCGGCATAGGCCCCTATGCCGACGGCTATACTATGCCGACGGTCTGACAAGACTACGCTGATGACATCTACGCCGACGGGCCTATGCCGACGGCAACCGTAGGCATAGATATATGCCGACGGCCTAGGGGCCTATGCCGACGGCCCGTGGCCGTAGGCATAGACCGCGAGTCCGGTAGTGACTACCACCACAACGTGGAAGTGGAACAAGATATCCCCTAGCTTATATCAAAACGACGAGATCGTCATAGTTGGGCCAGGAGCTGGTGATCTGGTCGTGCCGCCAGCAGCTCAGCTAGAGGTGGACCAAGACGCCGCCGGGCTCGTGCAGAGCATCACCGCAAATCGAAACGAACAATGCCACCACCACCAGATGGAGATGGAGATGGAGGGAACGCAGCCCTCGGCCGACGAGATCATCTACGGCTTGCCTTGTCCAGCCTGCTTCTCCCCTGAGATGATCCGGATGCGCAGCTTGATGCCGTGGCCCCCGTCACCTACATCCATGGCCGCTATCTTGTCGGGCCTGTAGTAGATCCTATATATCAGCTTAAGTCTCCTTCATTATACATGGTTTTGCTATGCATTTTTGCTCAGTTTGCCAATGTTATGTTAGATATCTGAGCATGTTTGCAACATTACAGCATGTGTAATCTATGAGCGATCATTGTTTTGAGCAAATGATGGTAGACATAAATAAATATGTTATGAATGAAAGAAAATGTCTACATTCAAAACATCTTTCAAACATTTTTTTTCTCCTTTCAAACAGCAATAACTAAGAAATCGAGTCTTGGAAATAGAGGAAAAACATAAATTGAACCGTCAATTGTTTTCCTTTCTCGCCGCTTTCTGGTGCACAAGCGATCCAGATCTAGCCGCTTTCTGGTGCACATTAGCAGCAGACTGAGATATTTGTACAGCTGATGTACACAAGGCCAACTTCTCTAGCTGATCAATTAAGAAAGACAAAACATAATTAATTAATATGAGTTTGCCTTAAGAAATACATTTTACACAGTAAAGAACATCCAAAATGGTTTCTCAAATACGACTCTTCCGTCAGAGGAAAGAGCAAACATCACAAGGTTTTGCGGAGCACGGCGAACAATGGGGAGGGTATCATTGGAAAACAGCTAAAACCAATGGATGCGTATCTCACTCACTGCAGAGAGCCAGTGATTATCCATTCCAATACCTACTACCTAGTGACCAGATCAAATACTGGATGACGGCATCTTCTATCTCCTTACTTGTATACAATTCAACAGATAGGTATTCACCATTGAGGAGAAGTAACATCTTGTTAAGACGTTCCATGCATATCTGGAAATTTCAGAATTTCTATCTTGCTGCTATCACCTTTCATTCACAGATGGTTAATAATCTTCTACAAGTCTCTTTGGAGAAGGTTCGTCGGCGATCGGCTTGTCATTAGCTCGTTTCGTGTCTCTGCCAACAATCACAAAGTCAATTACACTACCTGCTTCCTGTTCCTGCTGCCGTAGACAAAGTCGGTGAATGGAAGCTGTTGTTTGATCCAGCCACCTGTGACGTCGAAGCTGCAGCTCTTGCCACAGCACGGCCACCATTCTGTTCATCGCTTGCCTGTGAGACGGCCATCTTCATAATATTATCTATGCCGGCGCTTGGGGTTGACATTGCTTGCTCCAGTTCTTCAAGCTGGACCAAAACAATTAAGAGAGATGTTATCGTTCCTCACAAGCAAGGAAAACGTCCTCTTCGTCCATAGAGCACTAGATTCATGAGCCGGGCCAAACCAAATTGGGACTGCTGAAGAGAGATGTTATCGTTCCTTTCGAATAAAATCCAGTCTGTTCACCTTCTTCTGGAGCCGGGCCAATAATCTAGCAAGGGAAGATATCTCATCTCCTGGAGTGAAATTTCCTGAGCTTCCTTCAGCAGCAGATGCGCAAACATCATTATCAGCCAACAAATCTTCCTTGGCATTTTTCAGATTCTGTATACGTGACTTGCATGCTGAAATAGCCTTTGCACAATATGGGATTGCATCCCCAACCTTGGATGCTAACTCAAAGACCAAACATATGTGGAAGTTTCTGGAACTGAATTAAGGTAATAAACAAAGTAAGAATCAAACTCAAACACCAAAGTATTACTCAAACACCAGCATTATTATCTATCTACATTTTTCTCTGGTGATCACAGTTCGTCCCGAATTGTACACTAACGCGTGAATTTAAGCAGGTGAAGGCACCTCCGCCCAAGATTTGGATCAACTCAAATTATTTAAAAACACAGTATAATACACTAGCATGCTGATTTGTACCACAACTACTACTACCACTATACGGCAGAGTTATTGGCACTCTGATCACCACAAAGGAGGATACAGTTGGATGATTCCAAGGTGGTCAGGCCTAACCAAATATTCCAAGATGTTTAAAGCTTTGAAACAGTAACCGAGTGAGTTGTCGCTGTCCTCTGCAAAAGTGAAATCAAATGTGAGGCCATGAATGACCGCTCACCAGGCTAACACAGTGGTAACTAAGGTAACTGAGATTACCTCTTTTCATGGAGACTTCAGCTAGAGCATAAAATATATTAGCTTTCTCCATTGTCTTGTCTGGGCTCTTGGCAACTGTCACTCTTGCAATATTCAACATTTTCCATGCCAGATCCAAATCAGAATCCTCATTGCCTGTCATCTTCTCATCCCCCTGATCTCTCTCTTTCAAGCATTTCCCTAACCAGAAATTATATCAGCATTTACCACAGAGAGAAGAAAAGAACAAATATCAGAACATAGAAGATGGTTTAATTACTCCCGTCCTCTCTATCAAGGATGCACACAGCCCAATATGAAAAGCACAATGAACACGACAAACAATCATTATGCTATTGCACTACTCACAAAAAGAATAGCAATAAAAGCAATGAGATGCATCCAAATGCGTAATCGATCCAATGTTTTTTTGAAAGGTCACCGTGGGGTGTGTGTGTGTGTGGGGGGGGGGGGGGGGGGGGGGGGGCAACATTGCAGTTCAAGCATTCAAGCCAGCAGTCCGCATGGTGCAGATCCGCGTCCTAGTCATACTCTCCAAACAGCGGCGTCTTCACGGCACCGTAGGAGGAGCAGTGGCAGGCTCGGGGCTCGCCCCTGGAACACGACGTTGTTGCGATGTTTCCATACGTTCCGACAGCATAGGAGAACGAATGCTGGAGCCTTCTTCGCGGGAAACTGCAGCAGGGGCTGGGTATGAGTGCAGCCGCCAGACTTTGGCATCAGCGGGATGCCGACCACCCACCACGCCCTAGAAGCGAGCCGCAAGGGGGCACAAGAAGATAATGTGGGTCGATGTTGCCTCCGAGGCGGGACAGATCGGGCAGATTGCCTCGGCCATTGTCAGGATCTTTTTTTTTTTCAGCAGAGAGCCATGCCACTAAACCCGAAGCCAGGCGAAGAACTTCACCCGCGTGCGGGGAGGGGGGGGGGTGGGGTGGGGTGGGGTAAAGGGAAACAACGTCAAGTCAAGGTCCCCTCATTTTCCTGTGCAAATCTTGAGGGACCGATGGTCCTCGCGGTCGTTCAGCACCACCTGGTCGACAATGGGGGCCAGGACACTGAGCTGCAGTTCACCGTCACGAGAGAGGTGCAGGACCAGGGTGTGGCGCAGACCACCTCGGACCACCTCTCGCACCCATCCATCGCGTGCGAGAAGAGTGCGGGGAACCGATGGCAGAGATATCCCGTCCAGTCATCCACACAGAAAAGAGGAGTGCACGCCGTTGCCAATCGAGACCATGGAGAACCTATCCAACTTTATATGTACAGTGTGATCATAGTACATTAGTGCAGTTAGAAACAAATAGTTGGAATTTTGGTGGATATGTAAAGCACCAACTATTCATATCATTGCTTAACTTTTATAACACATAATTGCTAAAAGGAGGAACTCTTACGTAGTAACAACTAACAAGTACACCTGCTAGACAGAAAGTTGCAAAATAATTAAATAAGTAGAATGAAGGCAATGATTCAAAGATATCTATTTAGTCTTCCATTGCCTTTCCACATGTACATGAAAGACAAAAACAAATATAAGTGTAGAAGGAAAATAGCTAACATCCAGCATATATGACAACGCACAATCAAAATATGGTCTGCCCGTAACAAGCTTTCCTGTGAGCAGTAAAAGCATTTTTCTGTTTCCTTAAACCTCATCTGGTATAAAGATTGCACCTTAAAAGCAATTGTATAAAGCATTGATTAAACGGTCTCATGTGGAATGATGATGAGGATTCGAGAGTGCTTCGAATAGCAAACAGTTCAAGTCCCCAACAAGTCTATTATTTTGCATTAGCAAGAGTACAGTACTGATCGGCAGTTTTTTTAAGTATACTCTTCAGTTGGCATGAACAAGCAATGAGAAACGATTGTAATCCGAAGGATGTTTCAACTATATAAATAAATAAAGCAGTAATGGCTCTCAGTGTATATGATACAGGTCTTCGAGCTCCCTGCAGCAGCATTTTTCCTGGATGTAGCTGTACTTTCGACTGATTCTTCATTTGGTGCACTCTTTGAAACATTACCCGAAGGATTGGCCGCTTCGAGAGCTTTACTTAGCAAGGCACGTCCATATCCATAATACGTGCTGGCACGCTCCGGAGAAAATGCACCATAATGTAGTACCCTACATGACATCATAACATAAATTTGTCAATATCTCGCTTTTAAGCTAGTCCTTTCGTTCACAATTATAAGACGTTTAACATAGCAATAAGGCCATCATCGTTAATGTAATCGAAGGTAGAACAACACGATCATCCTTATTCGATCAACCTTTTTCAAGACACAAGGTGCTAACTGTGCTATGTTGACTGTCATTTCTAACAACTTACTAGTGCTTGCTCAGATTATGAAATACAATTCTGAAGTACCGTACATATATATAAACTGCACATCGATGAAATTTTGCTTCTAGCCAGTACCGGAGAGGATAACCCTTGTCGAATAGGATAGTACATATCCCTCAAGCATTGGGACTGATATGATGCTCACCGCGGTACATACATCATAACAGAAGATGTGAGTTCCTAAGAGCATCTCCAGCCGTTGGCCCCCCAGGGGGCGCCTAAAATCGCCGCCTGGGGGTGACCCGGCGCCAAAAATGGGCCTGGGGGCGAGTTGGCCCCCAGCCGCCGACCCCAGCGCTGGCCCCAGGCGCGGGAAAAAAATTGTGTAGCAAATTTAGGCAAAGTTCGGCTAAAACACGCCAAATTTCGGCAAACTTGGGCTTATATTTACGGATTAAGTCGAGTAGTCGCCATTACATATAAAAACTAATAAAAAAACTTGCTGAAGGCCGAGAAGTCGCCGTTGTTGCCGCCATCGTCGGCCTTCTCCTCCTTGACTCGGGCGCCCCTGCTGGACCCCTCCCCGGCTGGTGGCGGCGGCGGCGCGTCGTCGTCGTCGTCGCTGTCGTCGATGATGACGACTCCTCCTTCGTCGCGGCCTCGGCGGCGCTGCGCAAAGCGCCGCAGGGCGGTGCACTGGCGCTCCCTCGCCATCTTCAGGGAGTTCTGGCGTGCCCATTCAAGGGCCGCGTCGTCATCGAGCTCGACCTCGCCATGCTCCTTCTTCACCGGCGCCAGGCCCGGCTCCGTCTTCACCGGCGCCAGCCCCGGCTCCGTCTTCACCGGCGCGAGACCCGGCTCCGTCTTCGGCTTGACGAAGCGCGCGCGGGGGGGGGGGGGGAGGAGCCAACGAGGAGGCGCGCCGGCCGCCCTCGCTGATGACGATGCCGGCGCTGCTAGTGCACCGGCCGAGCGGCGTCTCCGCCGTGGGCTCGGCCTTGACGCCGAGCAGCGTCGGAGTGCCGGAGGATTGGGAGGAAGAGCGCGACGAGGAAGAAGAGGAGGAGGAGCCGAACCTCCTTGGCGCCCATTGTCCGTCGCGTCGGCGGTACGCCGGGGCGGCCACCCTCGCCGGGGGGTATGCCAACGGTGGGTTGTTGCCGCCCTCGAGGTGCGTTAGCACGCCCTCAAGCGTGCGGCCGGGGACGCCCCACCACAGGTGGCGCCCCTCGCTGTTCTTCACGCCGCCGACCACCGGCGCCCCGTTGGTGGACGCCAGCCGCTGCTGCTGGCGGCGCTCGAAGTACGCTGCCCAAGCCGCGTGGTTGTCGGCGGCGTACTGGGGGAGGGAGAGCTCGGCATCGGTGAGGGAGGCGCGCATGATCTCGACCTCGTCGGTGAAGTAGGATGGCTTGGCGACGGCGTCGGGCAACGGGGGAATGGGCACTCCCCCATTGCTGAGCCTCCAGTCCGTCGGCCTGGCGCGCATGTCCGGCGGCTCCGGGATGTTCGCCTGGAACAGGAGCCAGGACTCCTGTTCGCGGAGCGAACGGCGGCTGAAGCCGTTGGCCGCCGCCTCGTCTCCGGGGAAACGCTCAGCCATTGGGGAGATGGAGTGGCTGGGGAGAAGAGATCGGCGGCGGCGCTCGGGAGAGGGACTCGGCGGTGGAGCTCGGGAGAGGTGGCACTCATCACAGGCGAGCGAGGCCATATATAGTCGCGCCACGTCCGTGTGTACGCGTCCGAGGGAGGGGAGGCGTCGGCGCGCCGCCCCGTGACGCGCCACCCGTGAGGAATCAATGGCAAAGCTGACCGGCGGCAGCCTTGCCATCGATTCCCCGCGAGAAACCGAGGCGTCGGGAGAAGACGAGGCGGGCGGTGTCGCTGACGCGGCTGGCCCGTGGCGCTTTCGCGCCAAAAACGATTCGCCCGGCGCCCCCGAGCGCCCCCCAGCGCGCCGGGTTCGGGTTGGGTCCGCCGGCTTCAATATCGTCCCGAGCCGGCGAAAAATGGGCCCCTGGGGCATGATTGGGCCGATTTTTTGGCGCCGGCGGCCGAAAAATCGCCTGGGGGGCCTTGTTGGGGGCGCGGCTGGAGATGCTCTAACGCCCTGGTTTTGTTACTATCCCTCAAATACCAACACACACCATCATGCTTCTCAACACGTGAGGCCAAAACACCACCCTTTGTAATCACCTTGTCACAGAACATGTTAAATCTTATACAAAGATAACTGCAAATGTCAAAGGATTAATGTAACTAAGGACACGTGAAAAGAACACTGAACTGAATGGAATTTATTATTCCACACAATCCATACATACATACATACACTACAGCCTGTCTGGGAGAATTAATGGAGTTTGGGAGTGGAACCCTAACCTGATCTTGAGGGCGTGGCTGAAGCAGTTAATGGCATTGGCAAAGTACCTCTCCTTGAGAGCCTTCCACCCCTTATAGTACAGCTCCTGTGCCCGTTCTAGTTATTTCTCCTCCCCTCCCCCCTGCCGCTCACCCACCCCCTGAGTAGGGTTCGGACATGGTGGTGGGTCGTGGTGTATGCCCCCGAGTGCTTGGAGCCTAGAATGTGGAGTGTAAAAGCTGACAACTGGAATCAGATTACAGAAGCCATGATTATCAAACACCTTCCTCGCGCGATCCGACTGTAGTTCGATTGTGAAGAGGCCAGCAACCGTGATCATGAAAATGACATTTGCTCCCTCGGCAAAGCCCAACACACCCACATAACGCTTGAGAGCACTATTTGGGAGCAAATTTTCCAAGTAGATATCCCGGCTAAGTATCCATTGTCCATGAGTGCCATCAGTCACCTCCCATGAGCACAATTTGAGATGGGGTTCCAAGACTTGACTTACTCCGAGTCCACCGTCCTCCGCCAACATGAGGTTAAATTGCTCCGTGTAGGCGCCGCATGGTGTGTCGATCCAAATCAGGCTGTCCCTGGTCAAGTCATACTCCAGGATCAACCCACCATTTGACATGAAGTAAAGCAGAGACCTCCCGACGAGCACACTGGACAACCTCCAAAGTTGCCGAACTCGTCGTGCATCGAGATCAGCTCGCCCCAGGTGCCATTCTCCAACGAGTATGTGCACGCCGATGTGTCATATTGCTCCTTGTCATCTTCGTCATAGAAAAAAAAGAAGCCAAAGACGAATACCACGTGGAAAGGGCCCCCGAGGCAGTCGCGGTGGTCGCATCCGTTCGATGCGCAGAACACGGCCGTCGTCGGTTGGTCGCTCTTGAAGGCCGCGGCAGCGGGCACCGGTACGCGCTGCTGGACGCCCGTGATTGGTTCCCACACGATGAGTTCCTTGGTGCCCCGGTGGCCCTTGGAGAGGAAGAGGGCGAGGCCGTGGCGGCAATCGACGGCCCGCCAGGAGTGCCAGTCCGGCGCGGCCAGGGAGAAGGACGAGTCTGTGGTGGGGACGAAGTGGGGGATGCGCTCGTCGTCCCAGTTGTGGAGGAAGCTGAGCACGGGGGCTGCCCCTTGGAGCTCGTGGAGGCGGCGGCGGAAGGCGGGGTGGGAGACGATGCCGCTCCAGGTCTTGCAGACGAGCGAGGCGCGGAGGATGCAGGCCGGGTCGTCGGGCGGGAGGCGGAGGAGGATCTCTTCTACGAGCACGTCCGGGAGCGCCGGCGGCAAGAGGCGGCAGCGAGGCGGCGACGGCGAGGCCATGGCGCTCGGTGTGGGTGTGGATCGGGGGAAGAGGGGGGAAGTGGTTGGGCTCAACCAGGCCCAGAGGTGTGAAACGAGATTGTTTTCCTTTTTGTATACCAAAAAACTGAATTACTCCAGAAAACCTCTGCAACATTTCAAAATTGTAGACATTATATGAATTTTGGAGGAAAAAAATCTAACGTGATCTTAGTCTTGGACATATAGAGAAATTTTTGTGCGTCCTCCATGGGCATTCCCTCTTTTTAGGTTCTTCTTATTATTATTGGATTTATTTGAAGCATCAAAAACTCCAAAGGGACAATATTTTGTGTTATATATTATTGTTGTTTTCTCTACCGATATTCGACCGATCCTACATTTCAAAGAGACTTGCCTGCATTAAAATTGAAGCGTGTGAACTTTCATATAATAAAAATTAGTGCATACCATACATAGTTGTCATGGAAACACATGAAAATGTCATGATGTTAGAGCAAATGATCTTTTTAAATAAAAAATTGCATGTGAAAGACCATAGGAAATTTCCTATAGTTTTCAATCATACAAACCGACCGAGCTTTATGTGGAAAATCTTAACGAATAGAAAAACTATCCAGATCCATACAAGCTTCAGTTGAACCAAAGAGACCACAATTTTGTTCACCATTATAAATCTTGTGGCGAGATCTTCAAAACTAAATCTTTTTAGTTGATATTTTGTTGTGCTACTTTTCTAGTGGTCTCTACATTGAACACACCCTCTTATAGACGTAGTCGCTACTGGGTGTTGTGTTACCATGCAAGATCATCTCATGTGTGGTTACTTGAGCCCTTGAGGCGCCTTACCTGCCTATGTCCAGGCCAATGGGAGCGGGACTATCGGTGCCACCCCGCTCATGTTGGATGTTCCCTCATGCATGTGATCTCCACAACCAACCTCATGCGTCACCTGCTTGCTCTTGGGCCGAGATTGCAACTCTGCCGCCCATGGGAGGTGATCACCCTTCATTCTTGTGGCATCCAGAGGTCCATTGCATCTGTATCCATGTTGAAGAGTGCCACACAACACATGTTGCTCGTCATCTCGCTCTTGTTGTCTGTGATGGCATTTATAAGGATAGGTTGGATCAGTTGTTGCAGAATGCTTTCACACCTTAGTTGGTGTTGTTTCGCTCGCAGATCTACGACATGATGGAAGAAGCGATCTGACCTTTGCTTGAGAAGGCTTCACCCTTTAGGATTTGGTCGGAATGTGTCCATTGGCCCACACTGAAGTTGGGCCTATCTTAGCCGTGGGCCAAAACTACCAGTGGCGGGTGCCACAAATGTGCCCACCAAAGTAGTTAGATACGCGGTGGTGGACCATACATATGTCTGCCACTGGTAATTGGCCACTGATCTGCGTGGTGGGAGGTACACCAGTGGACCTTTGTCTGCCACTGCTCAAACATGTAGGTATTGATTTAAGTTTCTATCTTATTTCAATTTCAGTGAGGTTCATTATTTACTATATTTTAGACATTTTATTGATAACTTTGTATTTAATTAGATGTAATTCAAATTAAAGTATAGCTATACATTTAAAATTAATTTTGAAAGATTGGAATAAAGATCATAAGTAAGATATTTAGGTCTGACGGAACAAATATTTGCTACTCCCTCCGTCCTAAAATTCTTGTCTTAGATTAGTCTAGATACGGATGTATCAAATACTAAAACGTGACTTGATACATCCGTATTTAGACAAATCTAAGACAAGAATTTTGTGACGGAAGGAGTACTTGGAAATATGTATATGTCAAAATTGAAATACACAAGGGTTAATTATAATTATGTAAAATTGTTTTCTGACTTCTTTTAAGTAATTTGTCTGAAACCTAGGAAACTTTGCATGGTGTCATTACATGACATGTAGAGTATGTGGTTAAAATTGTAAGAATGTTTGAGAAGGGCAATGGTGTAGATTTTTTACGAGTTGAAGGGCCTCGAGGCACGCATGTCACATACCAAATTAATGAATATGTAGTTCTTAATTGCATATATGGCCTAAGTACACACTCAAGAACCTGAATGGTGTGTTTTCACCATACTTTGGGCATTTTTTAATGTACTTATATAGTTGAAATTTGACTTAGATCCAATAAATAACACAAAATGCATTAAATACCGCAAATATATCAAATATACTAAGAATAATCCAAAATTCGAACATGAAACTTGAAATGGTGTATATTAGACATACAATAATTTGAAGACGAAATGTTAGAAAAAAATGCAATTTCCCCTTCAAACCCAACAGTTTCTCGTTGGAACCGTCATACTTCCCGAGACTCTTCAGTATCTCGAATGATCTCTTCCTTGCAAAAACTACCAAGTCAGTGTTACTTGGTGCACATTAGCAGCAGATGGAGATATTAGCACAGCTGTTGATATGCACACAAACATATAAAATTAATTAATACACAAACAATGCAAGGTTCTGCACTTTTGCGGATCAATGCAAACAATGCAATTTGATATACAAGCTGGAAGGAATGGATGAGTATGAGAGCCACCAATGATCCACCACGTATTGTGTGCTAATGCAAAAAATACCTAGTAACCGGATCAAACACTAAATGGCGGCGACTTTTATCACCGTACTTATATAGAGTTACAGCTCAACAGATAAGTATTCACCATTGATGGAACATGAACAGGGAGCAGTAACATCTTTTATAGCTACAACACTTCCATGCATATATTGGCAATTTCAGATCTTCTATCTAGCCTGCTATCACATTTCATTCACGGATGGTGAATCATCTGCAGCAAGTCTCTTTGGAGACGGTTCATCGGAGATCTGCTTGTCATTTACACCACTTCCAATGCTTCCAGTTGTTGCTGCTGTAGACATAGTTGGGGAATGAAAGCTTTTGTTCCATCCAGCCATCCGTGAAGAAGTCAATGATGCAGGTCTTGCCACAGTACTGCTTACATTCTGCTCATGACTTGCCTGTGAGACAGCCCTCTTCACAGCGTATCTATGCCGGCGCTGCATTTCTTCAAGCTGAATCAAAGCAATTAAGAGATGTCATTGTTCCTTACAAGCAAGGGAAAACATCTTCTTCATTCATAGAGCACTAGATTCATTAGCAAAACCAAACTGGTAACATGTATAAAGTCCAGTTTGTTCACCTTCTTCTCGAGTCGAGCCAACATTCTAGCGAGCAAAGACATTTCATCTTCTAGAGTGAACTCTACCGAGCGTCCTTCAGCAGCAGGTGCACAAACATCTTTATCAGCCAACGAATCTTCCATGGCATCTTTCAGATTCTGCATATGTGACTTGCATACTGAAATAGCCTTTGCACAATATGGGATCGCATCCCCGAACTTGGATGCTAACTTGAAGAGCATGTATATGCGTATGTTTCTAGAACTGAATTAAGGTAATCAACAAAGGGAGAATCAAACTCAAAGATCAAATATTACAATATGCCAGCATTATCTACCTGACATTTTTCTCTGGTGATCACGGTTCCTCCCCAAATGTACACTAACATGTGGATCTCAGCATGCAAGATTTGGGTCAGCTCAAAGTATTAGCCACCTAAACCTTCAGCTAAACTGACTAAATGTATCCCTAACACCCCTGAGATACACCACCAGACTGATTCAGCACTTGGGTTGCGAATATGCTGCTTTGTACTGCTACTATACAGCAGAGTAATTAATACTATTATCATTTAATCAACACAAAGAGGATACAAGTCGAGAATTCTAATATGGTCAGGCTCAACCAAATGCTCCAAGGTGGCTAAAGCTTTCAAGTAGTAACTGATTGAGCTGTCTCTGCCCTCTGCAAAAGTGAAATCAAATGTGAGGCCATGAATGACCGCTCACCACGCTAAAACACTGGTAACTAAAGTAGCTGAGATTACCTCTTTTCATGGAGGCTTCAGCCACTAGTAGAAAAAGGATCAAACGTGAAGCACATTAGTGCCGGTTTGAATTAGAGTCGGCACTAATGTGTACATTAGTGCCGGTTCCAACGGCTAGCCGGGCCGCTCTCATTAGTACCGGTTCGTGGCGAACCTTTAGCACCGGTTCGTGCCACGAACCGGTACTAATGAGAGTGGTGGCAGGATGTTGTCAGTCTGGGGCCCCTCCAGCACCTTTAGTACCGGTTCGTGTCCGGTACTAAAGGTCGTCCTACATAAACCCTTCGTCCACCCAAGCTCGCTCTGTTCTTCCCCTTTGCCCTCTCCTCTCTGTTCTTCTCCTCTTCCTCTCGAGCTCATCACACATTTTGCCCGAAATTTGTCAAGATTTGAAGACCCCCATCCATTCAAATGATCACAAAGGTTAGCAACTTTGTCCTTTCATCTCTCATTGCTAGATTAGCTCTTGCAATGCTTTATATAGTGATTAATTTGTGAGTTTAGTAATTTGGGAGGATATATATATATATATATATATATATATATATATATATATATATATATATATATATATATATATGTGGTAGTATTTGATTTATATGCAATTTGAGGTCAAAAATAACACTTAGTTTGTATATGTAGGTGTGGTTTACTTAGTGCCTTTTAAATCTCCGCCGTAACCACCGTCGATCGCCCGCACCGTCCCGTCGCCGGCACCACCTTGTGGTGAGCCTCTTGTTCATGAAATTTTATATAAAAATTGATGTTTGTGTGATTTGGATATATAGTTACTCGTATAATTATCTTACCCGTACGTTGTTTGTTATACATATAGTGCCATGGTTTTAATATCCGTCCCCGTCGGCCCTCGTCCTTGTTATGATTCGGATGTGGTACATATATTCTCTTTTAAAACTAGTTGCATTTCGTGTTTATGACAAATTATGCCCATCAAGTTGACATAGATATTTTTTCTAGGAGGTATGTGAACCGGAAATTCCAACCGACCCTATTGTCGAGAGGTTAAATTTAGTTGAAAGAGAAAACGAGTACTTGAAAGAAAAATTGAAAATAATTGAGGGGGAGAAGATGGAATTGAAGTTGCATGTTGCCGATGTCATCGATGATCACAAGATCAAGATGGAGAAAATGCGCTTGAAGATTAGAAAAATTAGAAAATATGCCATCGATAGTGAGGCTTGGTATCATTATGTTGTTGGATCAATTGTTACCTTAGCTGCAATCTTGATCGCATTTGTTGTTGCATTTAAATGCTTTAGCTAGAGAGTTATTTGTTTGTTGCATTTAAGTGTTGTATGAACTTTATGTATGAACTTTATGTATGAACTTGTATTAAGTTGGTGTTTTTGGTGTTGTGTATTGAAGATGAGCCGGCAATGGATGTACGATGACCGATGCTCTCCCGAGTTCACTAATGGCATGCAAACTTTTCTGCTTGCGGCTGAGGCAAACAAGCGGGCGGATGGTTTTATTCCTTGTCCATGTGCTGTCTGTAAGAATGGTCAAAATTACTCTAAGTCAAGAATCATTCACGTCCACCTGTTTAAGTCCGGTTTCGTGCCCCACTATAATGTTTGGACCAAGCATGGAGAAAGAGGGGTTATGATGGAAGACAATGAAGAAGAAGAGGACGACGACAGCTATCCTGGCCATGGGTTCCCTGAATACGATGATACAACAATGAGGGAAGAAGCTGAGCCGGTAATGCGGGAGCTGAGCCGGCAATGCGGGAAGAAGCTGAAGAAGAGGCATCAGATGAACCCGTTGATGATCTTGGTCGGGCCATTGCCGATGCAATGAGAAACTGCGCAAGTGATTTGGAAAAGAAGAAGTTGCAGCGCATGTTAGAGGATCACAAAAAATGTTGTACCCGAATTGCGTAGGTGACAAGAAAAAGCTAGGCACCACACTGGAATTGCTGCAATGGAAGGCAGAGAACGGTGTATCTCACAAGGGATTTGGAAAGTCGCTGGTAATGATAAAGAATATGCTTCCAAAGGACAACGAATTGGCCGAGAGTACGTACAAAGCAAAGAAGGTTGTCTGCCCTCTAGGGTTAGAGGTGCAGAAGATACATGCATGCCCTAATGATTTCATCCTCTACCGCGGTGAGTACGAGGATTTGAACGCTTGCCCGGTATGCGGTGCATTGCGCTATAAGATCAGCCGCGATGACCCTGGTGATGTCGAGGGCGAGCGCCCCAGGAAGAAGATTCCTGCCAAGGTGATGTGGTATGCTCCTATAATACCACGGTTGAAACGTTTGTTCCAAAACAAAGAGCATGCCAAGGCGATGCGATGGCACAGAGAAGACCGTAAGAAAGAAGGAAAGTTGAGAGTACCCGCTGACGGGTCGCAGTGGAGAAAAATCGAAAGAAAGTACGGGAACGAGTTCGCAGATGACGCAAGGAGCATATGGTTTGGTCTAAGCGCAGATGGCATTAATCCTTTTGGGGAGCAGAGCAGCAACCATAGAACCTGGCATGTGACTCTATGTTTGTATAACCTTCCTTCGTGGTTGTGCACGAAGCGGAAGTTCATTATGATGCCAGTGCTCATCCAAGGCCCTAAGCAACCCGGCAACGACATTGATGTGTACCTAAGGCCATTAGTTGAAGAACTCTTACAACTGTGTAATGGAACAGGTGTACGTGCGTGGGATGAACACATGGGGGAAGAATTTGACCTAAAGGCGTTGCTGTTCGTGACCATCAATGATTGGCCTGCTCTCAGTAACATTTCAGGACAGACAAACAAGGGATACCGCGCATGCACGCACTGTTTGGATGATACCGACAGTATATATTTGGCTAATTGTAAGAAGAATGTGTACCTGGGACATCGCCGATTTCTTTCGAGCAGGCATCCCGTAAGAAAGAAAGGCAAGCATTTCAAATGTGAGGCGGATGACCGGACGAAGCCTCGCCACCGTACTGGTGCTGATGTACATGATATGGTCGAGGATTTGAAGGTGGTCTTTGGAAAGGGTCCTGGTGGACAACCTGTTCCGAATGACGCTGACGGACGCGCACCCATGTGGAAGAAGAAATCTATATTTTGGGACCTGCCCTATTGGAAAGACCTAGAGGTCCGCTCCGCAATCGACGTGATGCACGTGACGAAGAATCTTTGTGTGACCCTGCTTGGCTTCTTGGGCGTGTATGGGAAGACAAAAGACACCTGAAGCACGGGAGGACCAGCAACGTATGCACGGAAAAGACGGCATACATCAGGGTCATGCAAGCTACGCTCTTACCAAAGAAGAGAAGGAAATCTTCTTTGAATGCCTGCTCAGTATTAAGGTACCGTCTGGCTTCTCGTCAAATATAAAGGGAATAATAAACATGGTAGAGAAAAAGTTCCAGAACCTAAAGTCTCATGACTGCCACGTGATTATGACGCAACTGCTTCCAGATGCATTGAGGGGGCTTCTACCGGAAAATGTTCGATTAGCCATTGTGAAGCTATGTGCATTTCTCAATTCAATCTCTCAGAAGGTAATCGATCCAGAAATCATACCAAGGTTAGAGAATGATTTGGTGCAATGTCTTGTCAGTTTGGAGTTGGTGTTCCCACCATCCTTCTTCAACATCATGACGCACGTCCTAGTTCACCTATGCGAAGAGATTAATGTTTTGGGTCCCGTATTTCTACACAATATGTTCCCCTTTGAGAGGTTCATGGGAGTCTTAAAGAAAGATGTTCATAACCGTGCTAGACCAGAAGGAAGCATCTCCAAGGGCCATGAAAATGAGGAAGGCATTGAGTTTTGTATCGACTTTATTCCTGACCTTAAGCCGATTGGTGTTCCTGAATCGCGGCATAAGGGTAGACTGGATGGAAAAGGCACGCTAGGAGGGAAACAAATAATATGTCTGGACGGACATTCTCTCACTGAAGCACACTACACAGTTCTACAGAATTCCACCTTGGTGGCTCAGTATATGGATGAACACAAGAATTTGCTACGCTCCAAATACCCGGAGCGGTCTGATGACTGGATTACACGTGAACAAACCAGGAGTTTTGCCAGCTGGTTGCAGACATGTACCATGCATGATGCCTCTATTGAAGATGACCTGTACTTGCTGTCCCAGTTACCATCTTCGAATATAATAACTTTCAAAGGGTACGAGATAAATGGTAATACATTTTACACAATCGCCCAAGATAAGAAGAGCACCAACCAAAACAGTGGTGTCCGCTTTGATGTAGAAATCAAGACGGGAAAGGAAAAATATTATGGTTATATACAGGACATATGGGAATTTGACTATCGACGTGGTTTGAAGGTCCCTTTGTTTCGGTGCAAATGGGTCAATATGACACGAGGCGGGGTAACGGAAGACCCGCAGTACGGAATGACGATAGTGGATCTCAACAATCTTGCGTATGCAGACGAACCATTCGTCTTAGCCAATGATGTGGCACATGTTTTCTATGTGAAGGACATGTCTACCAAGCCGAGAAAAAGAAAAGATAAGGAAGCGAATGCATCGTACGATGAGCCAAAGCGCCACATAGTTCTTTCTGGGAAGAAAAACATCATGGGAGTGGATGACAAGACAGACATGTCAGAAGATTATGAAAAGTTTGATGAAATTGCTCCATTCACAGTGAGTATTGACCCGAGCATCCCGTTAAATGATGAAGATTTTCCATGGTTACGGCGCAAAGGGACACACGCGAAGAAAAAGTTTCACACCCAAAGATCTGGGATGTGATCGGCTTCACTATCATCACTTTCTTCTGTGTTTCACACCCAGGAGGGAATCTCTGTAATAGTTAGGGTAATTATGTGTTTCGGCATTTGAAACGTGAAGAAATTTTATGTGCAAACAAATTCTTTCATGCCTTTACTGATTTTTAAAGTTAAGTTATTCACAAACTAGTGATTCACACTAATTTCAAATAATTCAAAATTTAAACTATTCAAATTTGAAAACTACGGGCACTAACAGAAAGTTTGTAATTTTTTGTACCTAAAGCAAAAATATTCACAAAGAAACTCTAAATACACAAAAAAACAACTCAAAAAAATAAAGCAAACAAATAAATAAATAAAAAGCCCGCCTACTGGGCCAGAGCGGCCTGCATACGACTACAAACCCAACCTGTTGTTGGGCCAGGATGCAGGCCCGCAAAGGCCCAGTAGGCCCATGGGGCAGCACAACACAGGTAGGCCCAGAAGACCTGCATTTGAGAGGAGCTCAAAGGAGCAGCCACGGCTGGGTTTATAAACCAGTGCGGCTGCCCTTCGCTAGGCGAGGTGGGACTAAACTTTGCGCCCCTCGCCTGGCAGCGCACCCCCCTTTAGTACCGGTTCGTGGCACCAACCGGTACTAAAGGGGGGGCCTTTAGTATCGGTTGGTTCCACGAACCGGTACTAAAGGGGGTGCCTTCCCGCCGCTTGGCCTGGCCAAAACAGGCCTTTAGTACCGGTTGGTGGCTTCAACTGGTACTAAAGGCCCCTCCTATATAAACAACACTTACGAAAATTTCAGTTTCTCATCTGCTTCTTCTCCTCTGCACCGTCACCCGCCGCCCCCGTACGTCTCCATATCCCTCGTCGCCGCCCCCGTCGCCGCCCCGTCCCCGTACGTCGTTGCCGCCCCGTCGTCCCCGTCCCCGTCGTCACCGCTGCCCCGTCCCGGCCCGTCCCGCGTCGTCCCGTCCCCATCGTCGTCGCCGCCCCTGCCCGTACGTCCCCGTCCCCGTCGTCGCCGCCCCGTCCCTGTCCCCGTCGTCGCCATCCCCGCCGTCGCCGCGCCCGTCGCCGTCCCCGTCGCCGCCCCCCGTCGCCTCTCGCCTCGCCGGCCGGTGAGCGCGCGCACACACACATACATTTTTTGTTTTTTAGTTATACAAATAGTTAGAAATTTTTCTGTTTTTTAGAAATTGTTAGAAATTTTTCTGTCTTTTAGAAATAGTTAGAAATGTTAGAATTGTTAGAATAGTTAGAAATGTTAGAATTGTTAGAATAGTTGGAAATGTTAGAATTGTTAGAAATTGTTCTGTTTTTTAGTTATAGAAATAGTTATAAAAAGTTAGAATTGTTAGAAATTTTCTGTTTTTTAGAAATAGTTAGAAATGTTAGAATTGTTAGAATAGTTAGAAATGTTAGAATTGTTAGAATAGTTAGAAATGTTAGAATTGTTAGAAATTTTTCTGTTTTTTAGTTATAGAAATAGTTATAAAAAAGTTAGAATTGTTAGAAATTTTTCTGGTTTTAGTTATAGAAATAGTTATATATAGCATTGTTAGAAATGTTAGTTATATAGAAATTTTAGTTATCAAAATCCAATCATTAAAAAAATGTTACTTTTTGCGGGCATATAGCTAGTATTTGTTTTCGACGATGCCCGGCCCGCATCCTCGCCGTCGACTCGTCCACGACGACGTCCGGCTGACCCATGTCCGGGACTGGGCTCCGTCGGGCTGGCATTGGGAGGTGCTGCCTGGAGGGGCGCGCCGCTTGATGAGGAACCCGACCCCGGGTCCCGTCGTCGACCCTGATCTCGTTTGGTGGCGTTCGCGTGGGCCAGTTTTGGTGCGGAGGGAGCCGGCCCCGCCGGAGGTGGTACGTCGTCGTGTCAGGGAGGAGGACGAGCACGTCCATCGCTACATGGTTGCGTTAGAGGGCGGCAAGTTCTTCAATACCTGGTAGTTTCTTCAGGGATCTCACTTCAGTTATGATCATGTGAGGGTTCCTTCGCTTTGGGTGTCCACCGCCCTCGCCGCAGGAACCACGAGTGCCCTAGATTCTTCTGTAGTATTCGATCTTTATTAATTAGCTACCTAGCTAGCCAGTGATGTATTAGATATACTAGTAGAATGCCCGTGCATTGCTACGGGCTATAATGCATATAAATGAACCAGATAAATGATTAACGTTGTCTTCAAGGTCGAAACTCATTTCTCCCTCGTATGTTATGCCGACGTCAAACGGACGATAGCAGGCTCCCCAAAATTCAATAGTCTCAATAGTCCAAGCTCCCCCAAATCCAGCCCATGAGTTGGGGAGAAATGTGGTTATTCAAACAATTCTTATCTCTAACACATGGTCCCAACACAAAAAACTCCACCTCACAACGGGCCTTTATGTTTTCCTACCAAAACCTTCCCTTCTCACTCGACATTTCTCACTGGAGCCCTCTCCTTTAAAACAGGTTGATGCCCGCCTCATCTTCACCATGACACCCTCTCTTCAAACACTGTACTTCTCCACGGACCGCCAACGAGTCCCCCGCCAAGCGCCCCGTGCTCCGCCCTGATCACGTCCCAGTGTTAGTGCCAATTCACCACCACCATCAAGGGGGAGGAGGCATGTGCCACCCATGATGCCCCCCTCCCCCGAAAGAAGGCAGGTCCAATTTCTCCACCTTATGAAAAATAATTTATTATTCTATTAGTAGTCTTCCTTCACATGAACCTGCTCTAGCATTCTCATTGGTAAAATAGTTCATATAAATATGTTGCTACAGAATAACAAACCAATATAATCATCAAGCACAATATGTTTCATTTAACTCTCTTTATCTATGTCACACGTGTTATTAAGAATACAAGCTATAATCTTTCTCCATGTTCTTTTGGTCATCATCTTCTCTGAAGCCACCATGTCATCACATTGTCATGTGAGTAACTTTTACTACTCCGACACAATTCCGCCATGGTTCCTATCACCTCGGACGCCATCTTGACCGGTTTCCCCCGCCCCTCGTCACATTCGGCTACGCCATTGTTCTATCATTTGCTTACTCCAAATCATTTCGCCATCATGTGCACACCCTTTTCCTAATCCTCTAAATTTATACCATGGCCCCCATCTCCTCTCCTCCAAATCCTCTTCCATTCCTCTTCTCGCTGCAAGCTTGTTGTATCTTCGCTAGCTTCACTCCTGTGTATGTGCTCACATCACCATCATATGTACATTTTCTCCTACTCCACCTATTAGCTATGCCTATGGCTACCCCACCATTGATGTGTCCTCTACCTAATTGAGCATCATCCCAAGTAGCATCACTCATCATTACATCCTAATCGAGCATAATTTTTTGTAAGCATCATTTTACCACCTGCTGTTGGTCGGCGTTATTTGCTGACTGATTATTAGATGAGGATACGATCTTTCCTGACCGACTGTTCGACAGCAGAGACTTTTGTATTCCCGACCACCATCACTCGATGTACAAATGTTTTCCCAACCAACTATCACTTAGAAGTTTCTTCAACTAACTGTCGGTCGGCGAAAATGACTTTTGCCAGCACACATCAGTAGGGAATAAAGTGTCGTGGTGTAGTGTTTCTTTTATGCGGAACAATCTATTATCCATAGGACAATTTAAAATGAATGTACACATTCTGCTTTACCGAAACTCAAAACTATCATGAGTGAATATTCTTCCAGAATGAACTTGATTTCTTATACACTTACAATGGTGTGTACCAGATAAAAATGATTAAAAGGAAGCATTTCCCAGTGGTAATCGTAAAATAAACACTGCAAATTGAGCGATAGAAATTTCAGATTTATTGAAGCCTGGCACTCGAAAGCTGGAGTAGTACGCACAGAAAGAAAAATTATTTTTATGTTTTCCTAAAATAAGTCTCCCATGAACACATTGCACGAATGAGCAGGAAGACAGAGTGCAAACTTATATGTACAGTAATTGGTCCCTTCATCCATTTTGAATAGACCAGCTACAAAAGCTCACTTGGTTCATTCTCGCCAGAATTCACTCACATGATAATCAACCATGTCCTGCAGTGTCCCCAAAAAGGTAGATAGTCTAGAAGTTGAACTAATCAAGTTTCAAAGAAAATGTATTTTACTTTTTACATAAATGAAAAGAGTAGCGACAGCTAAAGTATCTCAAGGGAATGTGAAGATGGTAGTAAACACAGGAAACAAACCCGAAAACAAAGTGAAGCCTTCATCTTATATGCCAATTGATGCTCATAGCATCAACATGATACTGTATGAAATGACATAGAAATTATTCGTACAGACCTAAAATATTTCGTCTACATACAGGCCACAACACCAACATATTGGGTGTATATAACTTAGTAGAAAAGGGTGTCGTGGCCTACTGGAAACAAAGACATGCAATAAGGAAATATAGAAGCAATAATAGTAGAGGTGGATATAGAAGCAGTATTGGTGTTAATCAGCTCAAAACTCCCACACCCGGCGCGTCCAACCTGACAATTAAGTGCACACAAAAATGGTTTCGCTATCCCATAAATAAGGCCAACAAAATTTCTGGGGTTTCCTACAAAGAAAATCATGGGAAGTACCTAAAAGAAGGTTAACATAGAGCCTGGACCATCAAGGGAATCAAATTTCAGAGGATCACCAGGGGCCTCATCTCGCTGTAACTGGTAGGGAGGAGCAGCCACTTTATTCATTCCTAATATAGCACAAGAAATTTATTAGTTGTAATAACAGAAGAAAATGCAGTGGAAATCACAATTTGGGATATGATCGAGAACTCCTAATTGGTAATGCACCGTTACTCAACTATAGACATACAGAAAGCTATAATAGGGAGTAGCATGACCTGAATCAATTGCTCACCTTCTCCAAGAATTAGAGATTGTATATATGAGAAGTAAAACCGGTGTTGGCCCGCAGATCCAAAGAGGGAACAAAACTAATCAGAATAAGTTGCACTACTCTATCATCAACAACATTATAGGGGCGCCTAAATTTTATAAAGCAGCAACTCACGGAAACTTCTATTTTGACACGCCGGACCTCTGCTTTATAGGCCGCAAAAACCTATAGATAGTGATCCACATAATCATTGGAGTTCCACCCTAATATATTTTCTTCACTGGTCGCAGATCATCTTCCTCAAAACAGAACTATCTATACCTGAGACATTGACGTCGCTTGATAACAAATATCCTCTAATTAAATGTCATGATGAGAAATGTCACCCAATAGCATTCAACATTCTGCAAATTCACAAAGGTAGAATTAACTATTAGCTATTTAAGTAATCATATTTTTTTAGATGAGCACACACACCAATGTCGATCTTTTCTTCAACGTTAACATCTGAATCATCTATGTGTAGGCAAAAACTAAATCGTACAATAAGTTCTACACTTGCATGAAAAAAGGGAGAAGGAAAAAAAAGAAGTCCTCACCTGCAATCGACATGTTGAAGGTGGAGGAACGGACATATACAATGCTCTCGTCACCGCGTGCAACCCAGCTAGCTCCAGCCCGCATCACTGCAGCAAGACAGTAGCTGTCATAGTGCTGCTCCTGCTGTTCCATAAATCCTATATGTGGAAGACCTCGGTTGCGGGCTGGGCGTTGTCCTCAACGGCGGCGCATCGATGTAGCTAGCTTTTGCGATTAAGGGTGCTTGCAGCCATATGGGAACAAAGGTAAAACTGAAAATTCAATGAGAAGCAGCACAAGAAGAACTACAGAGGTTAAAAAAAGGACCATATCTGAATCTTTTAACTCACCGTGCACACGTTCTTCACGGCATATTTTGCCACTGATCCTGAAGACACGTCCATACATTACATCGTACTGCTGGTCAACAGAGCAAGATCAAAATACCAACATCCATTAGTTCAACATGTGTGTTGGTACCAACAATTGTATGTGCCATGGGCTTGGGGGCCTGGAGCTGAGACCTACCAAAGGGCATCCCAGGGGCGACGTGGCCGAGGGCGTACCTGGAGCCCGCGCCAACGCTCCTGTCGTGAGTTGCCGTACGAAAACTGCAGCACATTAACACACAAATTTGACAAATGATCTCAAGAATCAGGCGAAGAGGTAGGGGGAGCACTAACTGAGGTAGGAGGAAAATGATCGTGGCGTGGTCGACAACAGAGGATCTCATGGTGGTGGCACCGGAAGGACATCGTCTTGTGCACGCCCTCCTCGACACCATTGCTGTAGTTATTGTGGCTAGCGAGATGTTGTGGAGGGGAAGCGCGCGGCTTCATGACAGTGTGATCTGGAGACTCCGAATCTCCGATCACCCGTGCCGCTCACGAGATGGGATTGGGAACCCGGCGGTGGTGCGTGGAGTCGTCGAGGGGCATGCGGTGACCGTGAGCAGCGCAGTGGCGCATGGAGGCGTCGAGAGCAGGCTGCTGGTTCACGCGAGACGGGCCTGGCGGCGGCGCGGCGCTAGGGTTCGGGAAGCTCCCTTTCTTCCATTAGGGCAGCGCGAGGCGGATATGCTTTGTGCATGAGCGAGGCATGCAGCGATTTGTGGAGCGATTTGGGCAGGCGAGGATTTGGGCGAGAGCGAGGAGTTGACTTCGTCCCAGGCGCCGGTGCTGGTTATCGATAGAAGAATTGCGCGAGGTGGAGGTGGAGCGATACAAACGACACGAACGAACTGACCATATAATTAGAGACAAAAGGCAAAGATCAATGCATTAGGAAAGTTAGGATTTAGAATTGATTGTAATGAAACTGAATTTTATTGATTGGTAACGTGCTATCGTTTCTTGCCCGTTTGTAACATGTCTAGTTAGGAAATTTTGAAAAGGTTAGGAAAGTTTTTATTGTGAGGATAAAAAAAACCAATGTGAGGAGATATGGTGGTGGGATGTGAGACGGAAATAAACCAGACAAAAATAAACCAGACGAAAGTGGTGGGACTATTCAACCAACTCGTCCATTAGGAATAGAGATAATATTCGAGACGATGTATTCGAGATTATATATTATTCGAGACGATGTATTCGAGATTATATCTATTATTCGAGACGATGTACTCGAGATTATATCTTTATTCGAGACGATGTAATTTGAATACTAATTTTTTTTATATTTCTTTTGGATTAGTTAAATAAAAGCTATGGCGGACAATACCGGCAGAGAGGGAGAACATGCCATGTTCGATATGATACGCCATCCTCGCGGGCCAGATGATGATCGGAATGAAGAAGATTATGACGGCTCCGAATTTCTAAACAACACCGGGGAGGGTGATATGATATTCGATCGCGACGACCGAATTGATGAAGTCATGAACTATGATTATGATGATGACGAAGAAAATGTTGATCTTGAAACAACAAAGACCGGCGAGGTATATATATTTATATAAGCAGGCATCTGGTGATCATCACATGTTTTAAATGACTTGAAGATATATTAACGAATCGATCTTTCTTCTTTCGGCCATCCGGATCGAGCAAATCTTCAGACAACAGGACGAAACGAGGCCCGAACAAAAAGTTGAAGGAGGGCGTAAAGTACAATATCGAGGCAATCAGACATAATGGCGAACCATTAGCGCCTAAGAAGATTGCGGACAAGTTCGTTCGTCAGTGCGGAGTTCTTGTGAAGGACCAACTCCCGATCTCCCTTCAAGAATGAAGAGAGCCAGCAAAGCCACGTCCAGATGTTACTTTTGTCGACAACAGACAAAAAGGTCTGCTTTGGGAAACTCTCATGGAACATTTCACTCTACCAGATCATTTCACAGAAGCAGATGTGCAGAAAGTCAAGGACGCTGCTCTTAGGAAGATGGCGGTTGCATTCAAGAACCACAAGAATCGTGTATGGGACAAGTACGTCAAGGGAGGAAGGAAGACTCCAGTATTCGAGGGAACACTAGAGAACCAAAGTGCTCATTGGGACGATTTCATGAAATTTAAGGATTCGGAATTAGCTAAGAAACGGTCGAGAATAAACAAGAAGAATGCCGAACAAAAGGATAAGTTCCATAAGCTGCGGCCAGGTGGCTACGCGGTGGCAATGCCTAAGTGGGATAAGTCTGAGAAAGAGATGGAGGATGCAGGTGTCACTCCGGTTACTAAGAGCTGCCCCCAGGTGCAGGACTTGGTTCTATGCGCATGCGGGGGAGTTGGACCCGAAGACAGGCAAATTTTCGACGAAGGCATGTCTGAACGGAGTCGATGATGCGATACTTGTTGCAATAGAAGAGGCTCGATCAGGGGTGTTCCAGCCCAACAGAGAGAACGACGAGCTTACGCGTGCCCTTGGAAATCCTGAATACCCGGGAAGAACACGAGGCAAGGGCGCTATTCTGTGGTATGAGGGGTTTTCGGACTGGAACGCCGACTACAGAACCCGTGCGAGAAAGAAGATTGCGGAGGAGAAGAAGAGGAAGATGGAGGAGGAGCAGAGGAAGCGGGACTATGAACGCCTTCAAGGCCTAGAAGCAAGTCAAGCGGACTTGGCAGTCAAATTCCAGCGGCAGCAGGAGCAGATCGACTCACTTAGCCAGCAAAGGGGGTCTCAGCAGCTGCAGCAGCTAGCGGATGATCCAGCATTGGATAGCACCGCCCCATCCATGCCGAGAAGCAGTGTGGGTTCCGCCCCGGGCGACGCAATGCTGGATAGATACCCCGTGGATGACATCACGGAGAACACTAACTGCGAGCTACACTTCAAAATGAAGAACATATCCATGAAGGTGGCGAACGCCGTTGCTTTTTCAAATCCCTCCGAGGCAACCTTCCATTGCAACCCGATTCCAGCGGGCTATGCTCGTGTCTTGGTTGATGAGGTGGTGGACCCATATTCGGAGCTACAACTTGACATTCCTGGAGGTGACGACGAGCACACATTGGGAGAGGCCATACATCGTGTCATCCTATGGAGAAAGGATTGCATCGTCTTTCGAAGGCCACCGACACCGCGTCACCCGACTCCTCGTCAAAGTCCGCCACCGAGTCAGCAGACTTCCGCTCCTCCAAGTCCACCAACGCGTGAGGCCACTCCTCCTTCTCCAAGTCCGGCAAAGTGTCAGGCCACTCCTCTTCCTCCAACTCCAGCAAAGTGTCAGGCCACTCCTCCTCCAAGTCCGACACAGCGTCAGACGTCCACTCCTCCTCCAAGTCCGGCACAACTTCAGGCCACTCCTCCTCCAAGTCCGGCATAGCTTCAGACCACTCCTCCTCGTCCAACTCAGCCACGTTAGCCGTCTCCGCCGCCTAAGCAATCGCAGAAGAGACACCCCGCAGCTATGGTGCGTAGCGGTACGAGTCGAGGTAGTACAAGAAGTACAGACGGAGGCAAGCGATATAAATATGGTCCAAGCCTCGCGCCTCTTCAGCAGAGGCCTTATGACAAGTCCGAGGAGGAAAACGCAGCCATATCGAAGGCCGAGGTGGAAGCCCATTTTGCACCGAAACCGCCACCGCCGCCAAGGAAGAAAGTGCCTGAGGAAACGATTGACCACTTCATTCGTATGGCTCAACAACCAGCTCCGAAGCCTGTTGACACAGACTATGAGCGCCAGATCAGGAAGTTAAATCGAGCACGTCTACAGAGGGAGGCGAGCTCAAGCTCGAGCAAACAACAAGCAGCTGTCAAAAAATACGGGAAACCCGTTCCCCAACTGGGAGAACAGGCGGCGCAATCGATCCCCTCGCTTGTTGTGCCAACAACACGTGAGAGTACGCGCACCCAATATTCTTGTGGGCAAAAGTTTATGTTCCCGAGGTGAGCAATGTGGTAATAACCGTGGAGCATATAATGCAGGCTAAAATTCTCAATATCACTGTTGGACAACTCCTCGAGGTCGAGCCGATGCCTGTGCTTACAGAGGAGGAAATAAAACAGAAATATGTCCTGGGCGAACCTTTGGTCAAGCCAGACGAGGTCAAGAAGCTCCCAACGAGAATGTATGAATTGCATCAATGGTACATGGACATTATCAAGAGTTCCAATCGAGAGTCCCTCATGGTGAATGTCAAGAAGGATCATTACTACCATGAGAAAACTGTGGCCGTTGAGTATTCTGAACTGTTTCAGTTATACAATCAAGACGCACTCGACAAATCTATCGTCAGTTGCTATTGTCTGTAAGTGATTTCTTTCTGTAATTTAAGTCTCAAGCTAGCTATAGTGATCCTTTTGATCAATCATTACCTGTAACTATCCTCACTATATTCTTTTCTGTGGTATTGTGCAGGATGAAGATGTATGAAATGAAAAAAGGTGGACGTTATGGCATTGGGTTCATTGACCCAAACACCATTAATGAATACACATGGAAAATAGATCCATATCATGAAAAAAGTGTAGAGGACAGCATGCTACAGTTCTTGAAGTGCCTCAATAGCAATGAAGATATACTACTTCCTTACAACTTCCAGTGAGTCACACTGTCTTGTACTAAAAATTCTCTATTTTTGCCTACTAGCTAGCTGCATGTTTTTGCTTACATATGCCCGCTGAATTAAGACATGCAAACGTGTGTGCATGCAGATTTTACTGGATCTTGTGTATCATTAAAGTTGACGCCGAAACAGTTGAAATACTGGACTCACTACTCAAAATAAAAACTGACTACAACATCTTGTTTGGGATAGTCATCAGGTAATTTCAATCATTATTAACTATATATCTCGGCCTATTTAGTTCGTCATTTCCTGATATGAACTATTTAATAACCCCTTTATTCATTTTCTTTGTCGGCGGGCAGGGCTTGGGCAAGGTTCATCAGCGTCACTCCAGGCCAATGGAAACAAAAGCTGAAATGGTTTCGACCAAAGGTAAGTAATTAAGTAGTACTAGCTAGCTAGCTAGCTGCCATCTCTTTAATTATCATGCTTGATTAATTATTATCTGATCAAATTCCATTCTCGTAAAGGCCCTTCAGCAGGCGCAGGGGACTGATCTGTGTGCATACTGCGTTTGCGAGAACATTTGCATGATGACATCTGAAAGGAGCAGATCTCGAAGACAGGAATGGGTACGTTTGTCACAACATTATTCACAATTTTTACACCATTATCGATATCTAGTCACACAACTAATACACATGCATAATGATCTCCTTCTTAACAGTTCACAGAGGTGCGGCACAAGCTCCTAGAAACGGAGCGCGTACAAACACTTCAAGAGGAAATATGCGAATTTTTGCTCGACCAGGTCATAGATCTGAAGGAAGAATACTATTACCCGCTACCGCCCCCATGAAGAACCACTTCCAATTGTCATATCGTTCTCCGAAGGCACTAATTAGGCTAATGCCACTGGCTCCGAAAGCAACATTGTAGGAGAAATTGTATATAGCTATCTAATTGTGTATATATATACATGTGTGTATGTCTGAATTAATTAATAGGGTGGTTTAAGACACATTTGATGATATATATATATATATATATATATATATATATATATATATATATGATCGGTTCTACTAGAAATTCTATATATATATATATATATATATATGCATTGCATAACGTGTACAATGTGTAGTATCGTAAAATACCAGCAAATGAAAAAGAATTAAATGGAAAACACAAAATTAAATGAAAAAGAAATCATAAACCTAAAACCCCCCCAACATTTTAATACCGGTTGGTGTTACCAACCGGCACTAAAGGGCTCCCTGCCCCCGGAGCTGCCTCGTGCCACGTGGTTGGCCTTTAGCACCGGTTCGTGCTGAACCGATACTAAAGGGGGGGGGGGCTCTTTAGTGACCACACTTTAGTGCCGGTTATGGAACCGGCACTAAAGGGCCTTACGAATCGGTGCTATTGCCCGGTTCTGCACTAGTGAGCTAGAGCATAAAATATGTCAACTTTCTCCATTGTCTCGTCCGGGCTCTTCACAACTATCTTTCGTGCAATATTCAACATTTTCCACGCCAGATCCAAACCAGAACCTTCACTGCCTGTCATTTTCCTATCCTCCTGATCTCTTGCATTCAAGTATTTCCCTAACCAACGACTATATCAGCATCCAGAGAAAGAAGAAAAACATACATATTTAGAAAATGGAAGATTTTTTCATTACTCCAGACCTCTCAGTCGAGGATGCACAGCCCAAGATGAAAAGCACAATGAACACGACAAACAATCGTTGTACTATTGGACTATTCACAAAAGAAAAATAGCAACAAAAGCAATGAGATGCATACAAATGCATAACCTATCGACCATGGTCATATAGTACATTAGTTCATTTGAAAGTAAATAGTTGGGATTTTGATGGAAATGTAAAGCACCAGTTATTCACAGCATTGCTTAGCTTTTGTAACACATAATGGCTAAAAGGAGGAACTCTTATGCAGTAACAACTAACAGGGGCTGATCAATAAACATGACAAACAATCATTATGCATACAGAGTTAGAACATGGAAGTTTTTTTATTACTCTAGCTTCTCCATCAAGGATGCACACAGCCCAAGAGAAAGGCACAATAAGAATGGAAAATCATTATGCTATTGAAATGCTGAAGCAATGAGATGCATACAGATCAAACTTTATAAGCATACTGTGATCATATATCAGTGCATTTAAAAACAAATAGTAAGAATTTTGGTGGAAATGTAAAGCACCAGCTATTCATATCATTGGTTAGTTTTTTTAACACATAATTGCTAAAAGGAGGAACTCTCATGTAGAATAAGTAGAATAAAGCCAGTGATTCATAGATAAAAACCTATTAAGTCTGGCATTGCGATTCCACGTGTACAAAAAAAACCCAGAAGTAAATACAAGTGTAGAAGGCAATTAGCTGACATACAGCATGAGAACACACATTCAAAATATGGTCAACCCATAACAAGCTTTCCTGTGAGCAGTAAAAGCAATTTTTTTTTTGTTTCCTTCAAGATCATCTTGTATAAAGATTGCACCTTATTTTTTTTAGTAAAACACCATTGTTTAAATGGTCTCAAATGAAATAATGACGAGAATTTGAGAGTACTTCGAACAGCAAACAGTTCAAGTTCCAACAAGACTATTAGTTTGCATTCGAATGATTACAGTACTGATTAGCAGTTTTTAATACTCTTCAGCAGACGTGAACAAACGATGAGGAACAATTGTATTAGTAGGAATCTCGAAGTTGTCAACTATATAGATTTTTTGGAGGGGTCAGGGGGGAGGATCGAAACATGTATATATATTACTCAAACGTGGCCATTAGGCCGAGGTTTACAAAGGCAAAGCAAGCCATGAGGAGAGGTATTCCTGACATGATATGGAAGCAACCTTATCAGCCAGTTCTCTAAACCGCTAAGCTCAAAATTTAAAATCATTACAAATATTTCGAAAAGTGGCAATGACCTTCATTCCCAAAGATGGCATCAACTATATAGATAAAAAGGCATAACAATGGCTTTCAGTGTACATGACTGTCTGGGGCAGTAGCAGTGTCACGTTAAACTGTGGGGTCAACTAATCATCCAGCTTCCTCAGAAACCATTCCATACAAGAGAATCTCAATACAAAATCCAGAGAACAATGAAAAATGCAGCAATATATTTCACCCAACAGTGGTTTAAGAGATATACAGCATTACCTTCAGAATAACCTTTCTCCAAAGATGGAACATGCTCAGTATTGCTACTAGAGGCCTTTGAGCTCCCTGCAGCATCATTTTTGCCAGTTGTAGCTGTACTTTTGACTGATTCTTCATTTGGTGCACCCTTTGAAACACTACCCAAAGCATTGGTCGCTTCAAGAGCTTTGCTTAGCAAGGCACTTCCATATCTATAAAATGTGCTGGCACACTCCGGAGCAAGTACACCATAATGTAGAACCCTATGTGACACAAATGATATAAATTTGTCAGTGTCTCGTTTTTAAGCTAGGTTATAACATAACAGTAAGGCCATGAACGTTAATGTAATCCAAGATATAACAACACAACCATTTTCTAGACACATGGTGCTAACTGTGTCATGTTGGCCGTCTTTCATAACAACTAACTAGTGCTTGTCGCAGATTCTGAAGTACCGTGCATACTTATAAACTGTACATCGAAGAAATTATTGCATCTAGCAAATACTGGAGAGGAATATAACACTTCTCAAATAGGATAATACATATCCCTCAAGTATTGAGACTCTGATATAATACTCGTCACAGTACAGACATCATAATGGTTAACGGAAGATGAGAGGCCCCAACTCCCAGGTATTTTTATTAGGTAACAATCACACTGGCTAATCGTTGGACTCGCTAATCCCTCAAAATCAACACATACCGTCACGCTTATCAACACATGAGACCAAAACACCACCCCTTGGTAATCACCTTGTCGTAGAACATCTTAAATACTACTCCCTCCGTCCCATAATATAAGAACGTTTCTGACACTAGTGTAGTGTCAGAAACGCTCTTATATTATGGGACAGAGGGAGTACTAAACTAACTACAAATGTCAAAGGATTAATGTAACTAAGGACAGATGAATAGAGCACTGAACTAATTGAAAGTTACTATTGTACACAATCCATCCGTACATACGCTACAACCTGTACCTGTCTTGGAGAAGAAGCAGAATTTAAGAGTAGAACCCTAACCTGATCTTGAGAGCGCGCCTGAAGCAGTTAATGGCGTTGGTGAAGTCCCTCTCCTCAACAGCCTTGCACCCCTTACTGAACAGCTCCTGTGCCAGCTCTAGTGGAGAATGTGGAGTGTAGAAGCTGACAACTGGAATCAGATTACAGAAGTCATGATATTCGAATACCTTCCTTGCCCGCTCTGATTGTATAGTTCGATTGAGAAGAGGCCAGCAGCTGTGTTAATGAAAATGACATTCACTCCCTCGGCAAATCCCAACACTTGCACTGAACTAGTTGCATTCGCAAAAGCATCATTTGGAAGCAAAACATTCAGGTTGATGACCCGGCTCAGTACCCATCGGGCATCGGCGCCGTCACTCAGCACCCTTGACCACAATTTCAGATGTTGATCCAAGTCTTCGCAGACTCCCAGTCCACCATCCTCGGCCAGCATGAGGTTAATTCTCTCCTCGGTGTTGAACTCGCACAAGTTGGGAGGGTTAAACACAGCTAGGCTGTGCCTGACCAAGTCATACTCTTGGATAACCTTAACGTCAGACATGAAGTAGAGTAGAGACCTCCTAACGAGCACGCTGGAAAAGTATTCAAAGTTGCCGAACTCGCCGTGCAACGAGGTCAGCTCGCCCCAGGCGGCAGTCTCCGATGAGTATACGCATGCCGACGTGACATATTGCTCGTCGTCGGAGTCGTCCTCGAAGAAGATGACGCCGAAGAGGAATACCACGCGGTTATGGACATGCTTAGCATTCTTATGAAGAGAAGTATATAAGAAAAAATAGACGTTCCTCACACGAAATCTAGCTTATGTACGAAAAGTGACTGCTTGTATGGTTGTTCTTCCCAAGATATATACTCCATCCGTCCAGAAATACTTGTCAGAGAAATGGATAAAAATGGATGTATCTAGACCTAAAACACATCTAGATACATCCATTGCCCTGACAAGTATTTCCAGACAGAGGGAGTGCATTTTTTTACTTTGGTTTATTCGGTAAACCGTTCGGTTTTTCGGTATATACCATAAAAAATCAGAATTCAAAATGGTATGAAAAGTTCATACCATACCGAAACCATAAAACATAAAAACAATAAATTTGGTTTGGTTTATATTAGGTATATTTTTCGATTTGGTTTAAAAATGCACAGGGTGACTTGCCATCACAGTCGCCTCCTACGCTCGCCCCTCGCCGGTGTTGCGCCCACCCCCTCCCTGTAGAATCAATGTTGAGGACATCATGGCTCACAACCAACGGCAGTGGAAGCAAAATTGGCGATGGTGCTGGTTCCAGCAAAGCAAAACGCCGGCGGCATCAAAATTGCAAAATTGGCGTTGATTCCACCAAAACCAAAAACATCGATGATAGCAAAAATTGGGCGCTGGTTCTAGCAAACCAAAAAAAATGATGGTAGAAAAAATTCAAAATTGGGCGTTGGTTCCAACAAACCAAAATGTCGGGTGGTAGCAAAATTGGGTGATCGTTCCAGCAAAAATTAACGCCGGTGGTAAAAAGTTGGGCACTGGTTCCAGCAAAAAACTAATGCCATCATCGTTGCATCGCCATCGACCGCGCAGTTTCCATCACCTCGTTTCGTTCGATGCGCACCCGGGCAGACCTTTGGTGTTGCGTGTGCAAAACACGGCATCAGGGACGAGAGACGCCCCCTTTTTGGTTCGGTGTTGGGGCACTAACAAGCTCAAGCCCTCTATCTACGACATCGTGGTTCTTACCCAGGTTCGGGCAGCTGGAAAAGTGTAAAACCCTACGTCCTGCTAAATTGTATTGCTGGATGTGATGAACTAGAAGTTAGAACGATGAACTTTTCTTGTCGGGCCAAAGAAAGTGCAGTGGTGCATGGGACATAAACTCTTAGGAGTTCAACCATTATATACATAGCTTGGGCCTCATTTTATACTCATAAGGGGTCACCCCAATGGCTACAACAGAATATGTACAGTACATGTACCTATCACACTAAATACATGGGTATGTGACCCGGGGCGTACACATCTTGTCATGGCAGGCTTTACTGATAACACTCTTTTACCGTGGCGCATCACTATTCACTAGCAAGGTGTCGCACACACGGTAAAAGGGATGGTGATTCACCGTGCGTGCCACCTAATCTGGTTTGAGGCGTGCTCCCCACTTGACAGTTGGATCTGCGCCACTGTCACTAGTATGCCTCTCAGAATTAGCAAGAACAGAAAAACATTTTTTAAACAGTAAAAGATTGAATTAGACCGTAAATGTTTCTCAAATGATGTTACTTGCTGCACATTAGCAGCAGATTGAGATACTAGTATAACTGATTTGCCAACTCCTCTAAGAGTAGAAAATACTGCTTGTCTCTGAAAATTAGCAGGAGTAGAAAATCATAATGCTAAGAAACAGAGGGAAAGATCTTGCAACAGATGCAACATGTAGACCATAAATGACTGGGAACAAATGCACCATAACTTAAAAAATTCAAAATAATATATTGATGCACAAGTGATCCAATCTTGGTCGCTTTCTATTGACCAAGTGATCCAGTTTTGGTTGTTTTCTGGTGCACATCAGCTTAGCACTTGCTGCACATTATCAGCAGCAGACTGAGATATTAGTACAGCTGATATGTACGCAAGGCCTCCTCCTCTAGCAGATCGATACATCACAGTAAAGTTCAAACAACATAAGGTTTTGCGGAGCACGACAAACAACTTGTATATCCACAAGACCACAACAGAAGGCGATGGGAAGGTATCACTGGAAACAACAAATCAATGGATGGGCATCTCGCTGCAGAGAGCCGCTGATGATCAGATCAAATATCTAGTAACCAGATCAAATGCTGAATGACAACAACTTCTATCTTCCCACTTTTATACAATTCAACAGATAAGTATTGATCATTGAGGGAACACAATGAGCAGGGACTAGTAACATCTTGTCAGGACATCCCAGGCATATCTTGGTAGTTTCAGATCGTCTATCTAGCTGATATCATATTTCTTTCACGGATGATGAATCATCCGCTGCAAAAATCTTTGGAGAAGGCGCATACTTCTCATTAGCTGTTTCATGCATGTGCTAACAATCCCAACGTACATTACACCACTTCCGATGCTTCCTGTTGTTGCTGCTGTACACATAGTTGGGGAACGGAAGCTGTGGTTTGATCCGGCCATCTGTGAAGAAGTCAAAGATGCAGCACCTTCCACAGTATTCTTGACGTTCTGCTCCTGACTCGGCATTGAGACAACCTTCTTCATAGTCCTATCTACTCCAGAGCTTGGGGTTGACATTGCTTGCTCCAGTCCTTTAAGCTAAATAAAAACAATTAAGAGATATCATTGTTCCTTACAAGCAAGGAAAAACATCTTCTACATTCACAGAGCACTAGATTCATGGGCAAAACCAAACCGATAACATGAATAAAGTCCATTTTGCTCACCTTCTTCTGGAGTCGAGCCAATACTCTAGTAAGAAAAGATATCTCATCTTCTGGACTGCGATTTCCTGAGCTTCCTTCAGCAGCAGATGTGTAAACATTATTATCAGCCAACAACGCTTCCTTGACGTTTTTCAGATTCTGTATGCTGACTTGCATACTGAAATAGCCTTTGCACAATATGGGATTGCATCCCCAGCCTTGGATGCTAACTCGAAGGCCACACATATGCAGGCATTTCTGGAACTGAATTAAGGTAATCAATAAAGGAAGAATTGAGCTCAAATGCAAAGTATCTATTACAAACGAAAAGCACAATACGAAGGGAAAATAGAGCCACCACATTAGCCTGCAAAGATTAATTATTTTAAACATTAAGTTTAGACATTAACAGACGAGCTTCAAAGATATAAATGTTATACGTATTAACATTGTTATGGACAAACAGGTCAAATGTGTCACGTACAAACATTTAATTCGGAACGAGCCTGTTTGGACATGTTTGGCTGGTAACCGTGGTGCAATCTGATTTCATATAGGCATCCTAAATTACAAACGGTGAAATCATACTTATGTCTTCGATCAATAATATAGTGGGCAAAACATAGTCACGTACTCACGCCTCATACAAACTCCTTCGCATATACCAACATGCACAACAGAAATCAAATAAAAAAACAAAAAGAAGAGCTTGTCTAACCGCGCACTTATCCATGGTGTAATGGAGATTAAATGGAAGCATATACAACTACCATGCTATCACGAGGAAGGCTAGAAAAGAAATTAGAAGCTAGCCAAAATCTCAGTTTGTTGCACGATGATTCCTTCCATATGAAGCTAGCAACCAAGCCAGAGTGCATTTGTGCAAGTAGGAAAAAAATTCACATGGAAATGTAGATAACAATACATAATACGTAGTCACTTATGCATATGTACGAACATATGTACTCATACATTATCTACATGTTTGCATGGTCTTCTAATGCCTTGCCGATGTTGCCGTAGATGGGTGCATGGTCTTTCACCATTACAAAATTCCAAATATGAGAAAATCAATGTCAAATATGCCACATTCGTTTACATTCCGAGATAATCTACAACCCTGATTGTGCTACATCCAGGTTATAGCGATGGGTAGATGAATCCAACTGCTTAATCCATTATCGATACAACATTACTAGGTGAAAAAAGAGGATAAATTTGTCTTAGAAATTTGAGACAGCTCCATTAGATGGATAAAAACACCGGCTATACTTCTATACTAGGGACTCAAAGAAAGAAAGAAAAATCAGCAATTCTGTTTACAACAGAACGACACATGAAATCCAAAATATTTGACTAACATTGTATGAAATTGTTGCTCAAATTTGAAAATAAAAATTAGCATGGATTTTTCATACAAATTTAGTATGCAGTTTGCTAGAGATGTATTTATACAATGAGAGTAATACAATTTATATTCTCTTTTCACCTAACGACGGAAGTCGGGATAACACTAAAACTGAGTTTGTAATTTTATTCCAATCTATGAATAAGGTATGTAGCGAGTGAGGATAGGTCTATTAGGTGGATAAAGAATAAGGTTATATTTTTATACGCGGAACTCAAAAGAACTGAAGGAAAAAATTAATAATTCTGCTTTTCATAAGAACTACACATGAAATCAAAATATTTGAATAACATTTTATCAAATTTGAGAGTACTGTTTTCTTTGTTGTAAAATTTAGACTAATAAATTAGAAGAAATTAGCATTGATGTTCATCAAATTTGGCATGTATATCATTCACTTTTGAACTAATGCTGGGAGTCAGGATAACACTAAAACCAAGTTGTTAATTTAATTCCATTCTATGAATAAGTTATGTAGTGAGATAGGACCAATAATGTATCTGATGTACAATAATGTTAGCAAAATGTAGTCGAATGAATTACGCGTAATGGAATATTTTTATTATAGGAGTTAAATATAAATATAGTAGAATATGGAATATATACTTAGTTGCATGATATCAATTAAAAAATAGGAGAACGAAATCTGGAGAGCATGTTGTAATGAGAAGAGTGAGAAGAAATATTTGGATGAATTATGTTGAAGGCTTACCGTGTGTTGATATAGGGAGTATATATGGGTTATGCTCTAACATGTATGGGTTCAGCAGTAGCAAAAATAGGAGGTTCACATTAATATAACTAGAGCACACTTGAATTAGCATTTACTAACATAATTAATGTGGAACACAGAAATAGTAGAAGAGTATATGTATGCATGACGACTTTTTAGCATGTATGACATTTAGTAAGGAAAGTTCGATTGACACCATTTACGATGTGCACATGTGTGAGCATGTCGTACAAGAGAGAGTGTTGTGCAAGAGTAAAGAATGAAAGAAACAATTTATGCCATTTCCGCCAAAAAAATATGCCAAGTATAATAAGCTATTTTCCTTAGCATTGGCGTGTTTAGAAAGAACACAATCACCATTGTGGACAGGAGATACTGTTTGAGCAGTTTCCACTAAATATAGACCGATAACTACATTGCCTTAGATGAACAAGTCCACCTATACAACAAGCAAAATATTAGCATAAATGGAAGAATATGAAAGCATAAGACTACACCAACCAAAAGAAATAACAAGATTATGCTTATTGATGAAACAAGTGAAGGAGAACACAAGGTTTATGCATGAATAATCAAGGTTTAGTATGAACGATAGAGACCAAGGGGTGAGAAATGCTAGAGAGGAGATGGAGATTAGCACAAAATTCTATTATTTTGTATGTCATAGACAATAATGGTGCTTAGTTATTAATTCAAATCATATTGTATAGATATGTTAACTCCATCTTCAATATGATTTTAAAATATATGTGGAATTAACTTACCAATGCCTTAAGCTGGATAACACTTAGCGCGACGGTAAATGGATGCGAACAAAATAATATAAAATAATTATTCATAATAAATTTGTTGCTATGAAATCAACTATGTATTTGTATTTATACTTATAATGACAAACAACATATCAGAGTTAATATAAAAAGTGAAAATATACATGATAATGAATCACCACGAAGAGGATACAGGATAACAATCCGAATATGGTCAGGCCTAACCAAATGCTCCAAGATGGCTAAAGCTTTAAAGTAGTAACCAATTGTGTTATCCCTGTCCTCTGCAAAAGTAAAAATCAAATTTAAGGCCATGGATGACCATTCACCAGGCTAACACACTAGCTAGTAATGAAATTAACTGAGGTTACCTCTTTTCTTGCAGACTTCAGCTAGAGCATGATATATATTAACTTTCTCCATTGTCATGTCAGGGCTCCTGGTGATTATCGCTCTTGCAACATTCAACATTTTCCAGGCCAGATCCAAATCAGAATCGTCACCACCGCCTGCCACATTCTCATCTTCCTGATCTTTGCCATTCAAGTTTTTCCCTAACCAATGACTATATCAGAATTTACCATAGAAAGAAGAAAGCATTTTTCCTGAACCTAATCAGTATACTATAACCATATACTACATTAGTACATCTAAAAGCAAATAGTTGGAATTTTGATGGTATGTAAGAAACCAACAATTTAATGTTGCTTAGATTTTGTAACACATGGTTGCTACAGTGAAGTCAAATGAACACAGTGAATCATACATCCATATCTACTAATATTTTAGCCTTGTCATTCCAACCGTAAAAGTAAGGGGAAAAGGAGGCAAATAGCTGGCAGCACAAGACACACATCCAACTAAAATATAGTGAACCCATAAAAACTTTTCCGTGAGCAGTTTTACAACATCATCTGGTGCAAATTACACTATAAGAACAATTAGCAAAACAACATTTTATTATATGGTCACATGTGAAATGTTGATGAGGATTTTAGAGTCTTCCAGAAAGGCAAACAATTCAAGTCCAAGACGAAACTATTACTTTGCATTAGCATGAGCACAGTACTGATTGGTTGTTTATTGGGTATACTCTTCAGTAATTAGTACGCATGAACAGACCATGAGAAATGATGGTAATCAATAAAGGGTTGTCAACTACATAGATAAAAAAGGCAAATTATGGCTTTTCAGTCCATATAACTATCTTGTGCAGTAGCACACTCTGGAAACCATTCATACAGCGGCTTTCTCTAAGAAACCATTCCATAAAAAAAACTAGAGAACATGTAAAGTTGAGCGATGTTTCTCACCCCACGGTGGTGGAAGTGATATACAGTATACCTTCTTCAGCATCAACTTTCTCTGAAGGTGCTTGCTCAGCATTGCTACAAAAGGCCTCTGAGCCCTCAGTATCGTCTTTGCTGGCTGTAGCCGTACTTTTGATTGATTCTTCATTTGACGAACTCTTCCAACCATTTCTGGAAGGATTGGTTGCCTTCATAGCTTTGAATAGAAACACACGTCCACATCTGTAAAATGTGCTAGCAGACTCCGGCGATACTGGAACCCTATGCGACAAACAAGAAATAAATTTGTGAATGCATCCTTTCTAAGGTTATAACATAAACATAAGGCCACGAGTGTTGTCGAGGTAGAATAACATGACTGTAATTATTCCATCAACCATTCTCATGACACGACGTGCTAACTATGTTCTGTTGATTGCCATTTATAGTTTTATAACATCTGACAAGTACTTGCACAGAATATTAAGTAAAATTCTGAAGTACCATATGAATAAACTACACGGTGATGAAATATTTACAACTAGCCAGTACTGGAGAGGAATATAACCCTTCTCAAACGGGATAACACCTATCCTCAAGTACTTGGAGTTTATTTGATGCTCATCGCAGTACAGACATCATAACAAAAGATTCCAGCTCCCAAGTTCCAAATATAGTCATCAGGTAACATTGACTAATTGAGCGGAATAATCCCTAAGATACCAACACACGCATAATGCTCACTTATCAAACACATGAAGCCGAAACACCCACGTGTTAATCAACCTTGTCATACAACATCATAAATCCTACTAAACTTACTACAAATGTCCAAGCCTCAAATCAACTAATGACACATGAAAAGAACGCTCAAGTGTCTGGAATAAGTGGAGTTTGGGATTAGAAACCTAACCTGATCTCAAGGGCGTGGCTGAAAAAGTCAGTGGTGTTGGTGAAGCCCCCCTCTTCGATGTCCTTGCACCACTTATCAAACAGCTTTCGCGCCCGCTGTAGTGTTTTATCCTCCTCCTCACCACCCTCCTCCTCAGTAATGTTCAGTGGCGGCAGCACGTCATGATGTTCATCTCCGAGTGCTTCCAGCCTAGAACGCGGAGTGTAGAAGCCGATAACTGGAACCAAATTACAGAAACCATGATTATGGCATACCTTCCTCACCCGCTCCGAGTGTAGCTCAATTGTGAAGAGGCCAGCAACCGTGTTGACAAAAATGACATTTGCTCCCTCGGCAAAGCCCAGCACAAGCAAACTATAATCTGCACGAGCGAGAGCACGCATTGGAAGCAAATTTTTCAGGTCGATGACCCGGCTTAGCACCCATTGTGCATCAGTTCCGTTACTTGCTACCTCCCTTGACCACAATTTGAGATGTGAATCCAACGCTTGGCTAACTCCCAGTCCACCGTCCTCTGCCAGAATGAGGTTAAGTCTCTCGGAGTGGGGTAGATCATAGTCTGGTGGTTCGAACACATTCAGGTCGTGCCTTGCTAAATCGTACTCCAGGATCGACCCACCGGTGGCCATGAAGTACACCAGAGACCTCACAACGAGCACCCGCGAATAATATGTAAAGTCTATCAAGAAATCGACGTGCATCGAGGTCAGCTCGCCCCACGTGCCGGTATCCGACGAGTATACGCACGCCGACGTGACATACTCCACCTTGTCGTCAGTGTCTTCCTCGACGGAGAAGACGAAGACCAGGCAGAAAGGACCCCCGAGGCAGTCACGGTGGTCGCACGGGTCCGCTGCGCACAACACGGCCGTGTTCGGCTGGAAAACTAATGGCACTAACAGAAAGTTTATAATTTTTCTAAAACTAAAAGCAAAAAGAATTAAAAAATAAAGCAAAAAACAAAAGGAAATAAATAATGCAGAAAACAAAACAAAAAACTGGAAAAAAATAGGGCTCACCCCTATAATATTTGTTATGACTAACTAAAATTACCAAATTGAGTATAATGATAAAACACAGTAATATTAAATAGCAGGAAAAAGATTGACTCAAAAATCAATTTTTATAGTAAAGTTATTCATAAACTAGTGATTCACACAAATTTTAAAAAAATCAAATTTAAACTATTCAAATTTTAAAACTAATGGCACTAAGAGAAAGTTTATAATTTTTGTGACCTAAAATAAAAAAGAAATCACTACAAAACTATAAGTATTTAGTTCTAAGTAGAAACAAAAAAAACAAAAAAACAAAAAAAGTGCCACCTACTGGGCCCCACGGCCTGAATACGACTAGAAACCCTACCATGGGCCAGGATTCAGGCCCGCGGGAGGCCCAGTAGGCCCACAGGCACAGATTGCAGTGTTAGGCCCGAAAGCCTGCTTTAGAGAGGAGCTCGAGAGGGAACCCTCTTCTTCTCCTCTTTTTTTTCTTCTTTTTTTTCTTCGATCTTCTCCTCTAGCTATTCCTTTCTTGTTCTCCTCTTTCTTCTTCTTCTTCTTCTTCTTCTTCTTCTTCTTCTTCTTCTTCTTCTTCTTCTTCTTCTTCTTCTTCTTCTTCTTCTTCTTCTTCTTCTTCTTCTTCTTAATTTTTATCGGGAACGAGGGTGTCGAGGATCGCCGAGGGGTCGAGGATCAGGAACTAGGGTAGAGGGTCAAGGGTCGTTAAGGGGTCAAGGGTCGAGGGTTCGAGGGTTCTATAGGGTCGAGGGTCGAGGGTTCCAGGGTCGTCTAGGGGTCGAGGGTTCCAGGGTCGTCGAGGGTTCGAGGGGTCGAGGATCGCCGAGGGGTCGAGAGAGGTTTCCTAGTGTCAAAGTATTGAAGAAATCCATGCCTTCATCATTAGCCAGAAGTAACCAGGGCATGTTGGTACGAAGTTCTGCAAAGTTGTTCTGGAATGGAGTCCCGGATAGGATAATCCGCCTTTTGGTACGAATTCAGCAAAGGCCTTCCAAATAGCGATATTCGGAAGGTTCTTGCTGAACTTTGTACCAAAAAACAAATTATCCTATCTGGGACTCCGTTCCAGAACAATTTTGAAGAGCTTCGTACCATCATGCACATGTTACTTTCGCCTAATGATGAAGACATGGTTTTGTTGAATCCTTTGACACTACGCAACCTCCCGACCCCTCGGCGATCCTCTCAAACATGAGAGGAAGAAGAGGATCGCTGAGGGGTCGAGGGTTCCAGGGTCGTCGAGGGTTCGAGGGGTCGAGGATCGCCGAGGGATCGAGAGAGGTTTCCTAGTGTCAAAGTATTGAAGAAATCCATGCCTTCATCATTAGCCGGAAGTAACCAGGGCATGTTGGTACGAAGTTCTGCAAAGTTGTTCTGGAATGGAGTCCCGGATAGGATAATCTGCCTTTTGGTACGTTAGCGAAGGCCTTCCAAATAGCGATATTCGGAAGGCTCTTGCTTAACTTTGTACCAAAAAGCGAATTATCCTATCTGGGACTCCGTTCCAGAACAACTTTGAAGAGCTTCGTACCATCATGCACATGTTACTTTCGCCTAATGATGAAGACATGGTTTTGCTGAATCCTTTGATACTAGGCAACCTCCCGACCCCTCGGCGATCCTCTCGAACATCAGAGGAAGAAGAGGATAAAAAAAGAAGAGGAAGAAAAAAAAAGAGAGAACAAGAAAGAATAGAGGAGTTCTTCTCCTCTATTCTTTCTTCTCCTCTTTTTTTTCTTCTTCTTCCTCTTTTTTTTATCGGGAACGAGGGCCGTCGAGGGACATAGATGTAGTGTCGTCATTGTCGATATATACCCCCTCCCGATAGCTTACTATGATTAGGTAGCTAGATCTACATTTGGCACTAATATATCCATCTGTCATGTTTGAATAATAATTGCCATGTTGTAAATATTTGTAGAAACTATGGACACCGCCCTAGACGAAGCAAAAGAAGCGTTGTTGAGGGACATAATCGCAGAAGGAAGTGATGCCGTCACGTTGTTTCTCAACGAAACCGATGGTCTGGAAGGAGAGGGTGAACAAGCTGGCTACGGTGACCTAATGCCGGTGCAAGAAGAAGCACATGAGGACGGCTCCAGTGACCCAATGCCGGTGCAAGAAGGAGACCGTGATGACGGCTCCGGTGACCGAACCGAGTCCGGCCAGGTATATATATTAGTTAAGCCTGTGCTGACTAGCTGATTGATGCATTCATTGTTTTGGTATGTACACATATTAATTAAGTCTTTGTTCTTTTTTCTAGCCCTCCGATCGAGCACAACTTCGGTAAAGAGACGAGGCCCGAAGAGAAAGTTGAGCTCGGATGAAAAGTTTGAGATCATAGCAATCGCGCCCGACGGCCGACCGATTGAACCCCTCCGGACAAAGAGCGCATTTATTGCTCAGTGCGGGGTTCTGGTTAGGGACAAGATCCCGATAAGCATCCAGCAATGGTTTAAGCCGGCTACAGAAGACCCTGAGGTGTCTTATGTCAATGATATGCAGAAAAATGATCTTTGGACTGAGTTGAAGTCAAATTTCACCCTACCGCCAGAGGATAATCCAGAGAACCCAGTTAAAGAGAAATTAATCAAGTCTTTTGCTCTTAAGAGGATGGCAGAACTATTCAGGAGGTGGAAGAAAGAGCTGAATAAGTTTGTCGAAAATAATGAGACACCAGAATTCAAGGGCAGATATGAGAAGATCAGAGATCACTGGCCCGCATTTGTGGCCCAGAAGACATCGGAAAAGAGTAAGAAGATGTCAGTGACAAACAAGCAAAATGCTGCGAAGAAGAAGCTTCACCATCGCACGGGGTCAGGTGGCTACCTCGTAGCCCGGCCTAAGTGGTCCAAGACTGAGAATGATCTGGTTGATAAAGGGATCGAACCAGAGACAATTAACTGGCCAGACCGTTGCCGGACTTGGTTCTTCGGGGCTGGCGGAACCTTGGACCCTGTAACAGGGAAGTGCATTTGGACGAACGATCAAATGAACATACCAGTCAGGAAGCTTAAGCAGTATATCGAAGCAGCGCAGGAAGGGACGTTCTTTCTAGACAGAGAGAACGACGAGCTCACAATGGCCCTCGGGAATCCTGAGCACCCTGGATGGACACGAGGCACGCCAGGCTCCATTCCGTGGAAGGTTGGGTTTCCGGACGCAGGCGGTTACAAATCCCATGAGAGGAGGAAAAAAGTGCAGCAGACCCAAATGCAGGCGCTGCAAGCAAGGGTAGACGCGATAGAGGAACGAGAAGCAAATCGCAGCAAACGTACTACCGAAGCCTCCCCCGAAGCTACCCCGCCATCTCAGCGCAGAAGCAGCGTGGCTTCCACCGAGCTGCTTCAGCCGGAGCATGCCTTGACGGCTCCTGCCAGCTATCCCGTGGATGCTATCACGGAATCTCAAAATTGCCACCTTATGACGCAATGGATGAATTTGAAGGTCAAGGCGGCTGTTGGCTCTGTTTATCCTACTGAACCCGGCGCAACTTTTCACTGCCGGCCGATTCCAGAAGGATATGCTAGGGTGATGGTGGATGAAATAACGGAGGGATTTGAGGACCTCCAGCTTGACCACCCTACCGGTGAAGGGGAGACTCGGCTGGGGTCTGCTCTGAAGACTCCATGCCTATGGTGGAAGGAGCTCATCAACCTTCCGAACTGGACGCCTCCGCCTCCTCCTCCTCCTCCGGTGAGTCAGGGCACTCCGCCTCCTCCACCGCCTCCTCCTCCGGCGAGTGATGACCAGGGCCCTCGGCCGGCTCCTTCTCCGGCGCGTGGCGGCACTCCGCCTCCTTCTCCGCCTGCGCTGACGCACCCGAGCAGCCAGCCTCCTCCTTCTCCGCCTCGTCAGCAAGGGCGGAAGAGACCTGCCGCCGCTCCAGCTGCTCCGGCGCGTCATAGTCCTTCTCCTCCACCTCGTAAGCAAGTAAAGAAGACAACCGGTCCGTCTGCTCGGTCGGCGTCTAGCAGTACAACCAGAGGCGGGAGGACATACAGATTCGGTCCTTCTCTGAAGACTCCAGAGAAGTTACCATATGAGAGGACCCCGAAGGAGAACGCCGAGATCGCGCGAACCGAAGTGGATGATTGGTTTCAAGGGTTGAGAGCAAAGAGACATCCACCTCCGGAGGAGAAGGTAGATCCGGTGAAAGTGAAGCGCACTCTGGCTGCCCTGACAAAACCACCGAAGTCTCCGCCGAAAGGAAACTATGAGCGCATTATTGGAAAGGAATTTGCCGAAGCGGAGCGGTCGGGAGGTACTGTCAGTGATCAAAGGCTGAAAGAACGACGAGCTGGGAAACAAATTGCCCAGCTCGGCGAACAAGAGAAGCAATCGTGCCCCCCGCTCAAGGTGCCTAGCCACAACGTCGCTAATGATCCGAGGATGGTGCCCGGTTATAGCAATCTTGCATATTACCTGCCCGACGATGTACATTATGAACCCATGGACATGCAGATACAAGGATACGAGTACGGGAAGCCTCTCGTCAAAGATGAAAGATCTCTATCAACGATGATGCGAAGATTGCATGATTGGTACTTGAAAATCTGCAGAGACTCTGGGGGGAGGAGTTCTTTGTATGTGAAAGTTAAAAAGGAGCATGACCTCGTTGGAATTGAACTGTTGCCTATTCCATTTGAGGAGTTCTATCAGTTTTTCAATCAATTGGCCCTCGATAAAACAACGGTCGCCTGCTACTGTCTGTAAGTAGTACTACTTCTGTCATTAAGTTTCTCTATATAGCTTAGCTCTTTCATTGCATGTATTTATAGTCATCCTCACTATATTATGCAGATTGAAGATCGCCGAATTGAAGAAAAGACAAGTCGGTGATATTGGGTTCATTAACACATATCTCATAGATGCAACTCAGGTTAAATTTCATGCCGCAGCTACCGAGCCCAACTTGCTACGATCGTTCGTAATAAATGAAAACAAAGATATAATACTCTTTCCTTACAACTTCAAGTGAGTGTTATTGTCTTGTGCGTATTCGGTTTCCCTTATATATTAGTCAAAGTTATAGTAATGTAATTGATGAGTTATGCATGCGTGTGCAGTTTCCACTATATTCTCCTAGAGATAAAGGTTGAGCAGGGACTAGTAACCGTCTTAGACTCAAGACGAAAAGATCCCCAGGACTATGCAGACATGACTCAAATACTCAAGAAGTAAGTTAAATCGATCATTATCCACCATATCAACAACTTTGTTCATTTCCTGATATATCAAGTAATTGTTTTCTTTGTCCGGCAGGGTTTGGAGAAAATTCACCAGAAAAGCTCCGGGACTGCGAAGGAGCTGCAATTTAGACACCCGAAAGTAAGTACTATAGTAGCATTTTAAGCGCATCTACTAGTCATTCAAGCGCTAGTTTCATCAATAACATTTGGCATTCTTGCTTATCAGTTTGATTAACCTTTATTTCTTGTAAAGTGGTTGTGGCAGGAACAAGGGAATGATTTCTGTGTATACTACGTTTGCGAGTCCATCCGCCACACGACCTGTGAGCGGGGCTACACTGACGAACAATATGAAGTACGTAAATAACAACATTCACAATTTTATTTTATTACCATCATTTGTGTTGAGTTTCATTCATTCATATATATATGTATTGACCCCCTTCTTTAAATTAGATGTTTCGGAAGCGGGATGAACTCCTAGCACCAACTCACCTGCGAGCAATTCAAGAGGAATTGGTGGCATTCTTTCTTGACCACGTGATCCCTGAAGACGGAGAATTCTATGTGGACCCTGAGTCCGTATGATTATATTTGTAAGAGATAATTATTGTATATATGTAGCCGGTAGTGTCAGATAGATATACGAGAACTTGTTGTTCGACCAATCTCTCGGAGAAGGAGAGATGGTCGATATCACTTCTCTATATACGTATGTATAGTACGTAGGGTCGACCAAGCACGGACATAAGAGAGGACACTTCTCTCTATTAATTATAGCTAGCTAACACAATATATGAAATACCTAAATTAACCCCCCAAAACCCCCAAACCCTCCCCCCCTTTCAAAAAAAACAAAAACCCCAGCCACAGAAATGCTGATGCGTGGATGCCTATTGGTCCCGGTTGGTACCACCAACCGGGACCAAAGGGTCTCCTGCCTGGGCTCTGCGCACTGCCCACGTGGAGGCCCATCAGTCCCGGTTCTGGATTGAACCGGGACTAAAGGGTCGGGGCATTAGTACCGACACTTTAGTCCCGGTTCAGGAACCGGGACTAAAGGCCCTTACGAACTGGGACTATAGGCCCTTTTTCTACTAGTGTAAATTACAAACGATGACATCACGCTTATGTCATCAATCACTAATATAGTCGACAAAACATAGTTACGTACTCATGTCTCATACGAACTCCTTCACATATACCAACGTGCACAACAGAGATCAAATAGAACAAGCAAAAAAAAGAGCTTCCCTAACCGCGCACTTATGGATGTTGTAAAGGAGATTAAACAGAAGCATATAAAACTACCATGCTACCACGAGGAAGGCTAGAAAACAAAATTAAAAGGTAGTCGGAATCTCAGTTTGTTGCACGATGATTCCTTCCACATGGAAGCTAGCCACACAAGCCAGAATGCATTTGTGTAAGTAGGAAAAAAACTTTCACATGGAAGCCGCACAAGCCAGAGTGCATTTGTGCAAGTAGGAAAAGAACTTTCACATGGAAAGGTAGATAACAAGTATTTTCTTGAAATACTGGATATACATATTACGTAGTCACTTATGCATATGTACGCACATATGCATACCTTATCTGCATGTTCCGCAAAGCTTGAAAATTAGTGTACCTTGCCGTCAATGGGTCCATGGTCTTTCACCATTACAAAATTCCAAAAATGAGAAAATCAATGCCAAATATACCACATTCGTCTACATTATGAGAATACCTACAACCCTGATTGTGCTACGTCCAGGTTAGTCCAGGTTATAATGATGTGTAGATGAATCCAGCTGCTTAATACATTGTCGATACAACTTTAATAGGCGAATAAAGAGGAGAAGCTTGTCTTAGAAATTTGAGACAGCTCCATTAGATGGATAAAAAACATGGCTATATTTTTATAGGTGGAACTCAAAGAAATAAACAAAAATTAGTAATTCTGTTTTCAAAATAACTGCACATGAAATGAAATATATTTGAATAACATTTTATGAAAATTTTAGTCAAATTTGAGAATAAACTTTATTCAAGAACAAAATTAGCATGGATTTTTCATTCAAATTTAGTATGCAGCTCGCTAGAAATGTATTATACAATAAGAGCAATACAATTTATATTCTCTTTTCACCTAATGATGGAAGTCAGGATAACACTAAAACTGAGTTGGAAATTTTATCCATTCTATGAATAAGGTATGTAGCGAGTGAGGATAGGTCCATTAGGTGGATAAATAATAAGGTTACAGTTCTATACACGGAACTCAAAAGAAGAAATGAAGGAAATTTTGTAATTCTGTTTTCATAAGAACTGCACATGAAATCAAAATACTTTGTTACAGGAGCTAATTATAAACATAGTAGAATATGGGAAGTGAAATATATGGTTAGTTGCATGATATTGATAAAAAAAATAAGAGAATGAATTCTGGAGAGCATGTTGTAGTGAGAAGAGTCAGAAGAAATATTTGGATGGATTATGTAGAAGGTATGCTCTAACATGTATGGGTTCAACAGTAGCGAAAAATAGGAAGTTCACATTAATATAACTAGAGCGCACGTAAATTAGCATTTACGAACATAATTCACAGGCAAAATGTGGCACACAGAAATAATGAAGAGTACATGTATGCATGACGACCATGTAGCACGTACAACATTTGGTAAGGAAAGTTGGATTGACACCAGCTACCATATGCACTTGAGTGAGCATATCATACATGTAAGCAAAGCAGTGTCGTACAAGAGTAAAGAAAGAAAGAAACAATTTATGCCATTTCCGCAAAAAAAATATGCCAAGTATAATAAGCTATTTTCCTTAGCATTGGCATGGTTAGAAAGAACACTATCACCATTGTGGGTAGGAGATAATATTTGAGCAGTTTCTAGTAAATTTACCCAGATAACTACATTGCCTTAGATGAACAAATCCACCTATACAACAAGCAAAATATTAGAATAAATGGAAGAATATGAGAGCATAAGACACTATCACCATTTGTACAGCTAACCAAAATAAATAACAAGATTACGCTTATTGATGAAACAAGTGAAGGAGAACACAATGGTTTATGCATGAATAATCAATGTTTAGTATGAAAGATAGAGACCAAGGGGTGCGAGACGCTACAGAGAAAGATGGAGGTTAGCACAAAATTCTTTGATTTTGTATGTCATAGACTATGGTGCTTAGTCATTAATTCAAATAATATTGGATAGATATGTTCAACTACATCTTCAATATGATTTTGAAATATATATGGAATTATAACCTACCAATGCCTTCAGCTGAATAACACTTCGCGCCGTTGCGAAAAAATAAAATAAAATAATTATTCACAATAATTTTTTTCTACAAAATCAACTATATATTTATATTTATACTTACAATAACATACCAACATATCAGAGTTAATACAAAAAAATGTGAAAATATACATGACATCACATGTCTAGCTGTACAAATGTGCGGGCCACAATGCTAGTTACAATAAACAAGCATTATCTACCTGATATTTTCCTAAGGTGATCACAGGTTGTCCCAAAAATATACACTATATGTGGATTTAAGCTGGTTAAAGAACCCGTGCAAGATTTGGGTCAACACAAATTATTTGAAATCATGTGTGGCTAATAAAATGGAAGACAACTTTAGCCACCAAAATCTTCAGCTAAACTGACTAAATGTATCCCTAAAACCACAGTGATACACCACCAGAAAAATGAAACGGCACTTGGGTTGTGAATATCCTGCTTTGTACTACTACTATACAGCAGAGTGATTGACACTATAATCAGTTTATCACCACGAAAAGGATACAGGTCAACAATTCGAATATGGTCAGGCCTAACCAAATGCTCCAAGATGGCTAAAGATTTGGAGTAGTAGCCAATTGCGTTGTCCCTGTCCTCTGCAAAAGTAAAACTCAAATGTGAGGCCATGCATGCCCATTCACTAGGCTAACACACTAGCAAGGTTTCTGGGTCGATGAGTTGTTCTGGGGTAGCGACTCTTGAATAGTCGGCCCTGCAGTTGCGACTAGTCGCGACTCGTTGACTAGTGACACGTTGTTGGGTCGACTTTTTTTTTACGACTCATCGACTAGTCGGCGACTAGTCAGGACTAGTTGTTCGACTCAAAAACAGTGCACACTAGTAACGTACATAACTAAGATTACCTCTTTTCTTGCAGACTTCAGCTAGACCATGAAATATATCAACTTTCTCCATTGTCATGTCGGGGCTCTTGGTAACTATCGCTCTTGCAACATGCAACATTTTCCAGGCCAGATCCAAATCAGAATCGTCACCGCCACCTGCCACATTCCTATCCTCCTGATTTTTGCCATTCATGTTTTTCCCTAACAAATGACTATATCAGAATTTACTATAGAAAGAAGAAAACATTTTTATTTAGAAAATGGAAGAGTTCTACTATTCAGGGCCTCAGAATGAGAGGATGCACACAGTCCAAGAAGAAGAAAAACAGCAATGAGATGCATACAAATGTGTAACTATCCAACATAATCAGTACAATATGATCGTATACTACATTAGTACATTTGAAAGCAAATAGTTGGAATTTTGATGGTATGTAAGAAACCAATCATTTAAAAGCATACAAAAGCTAAGCAATATTGTAACACATGGTTGGTAAAAGGAAGTCGAATGAAGTGTGTGAATCATATTACCCATATCTACTTAATCAGGCCTTGCCATACCAACCGTACAAGTAAGGAAAAAAGGAGACAAATAGCTGGCAGCACAAGACACACATCCAACTAAAATATAGTCGACCCATAAAAGCTTCTGTGAGCAGTACAAAAATTACACTACAAGAACAATTAGCAAAACAACATTTATTAGATGGTCACATGTGAAATGATGATGAGGAATTTAGAGTCCTTCAGAAGGGCAAACAATTCAAGTCCAAGACAAGACTATTTACATTGCATTAGTACGAGCACAGTACTGATTGGTTGTTTATTGGGTATACTCTTCAGTAATTAGTATGCATGAACAGACCATGAGAAATGATGGTAATCAATAGAGTGTTATCAACTATACATCGATAAAAAGGGTAATAATGGCTTTTCAGTCCCATAACTGTCTTGTGCAGTAGCAATGCCAGGCTAATCTGTGGACTCAACTAATCCATCAGCTTTGTCTAAGAAACAATTCCATACAAAACCTAGAGAACATGTAAAGTTGAGCGATGTATGTCACCCCACACTCCCACTGTGGTGTTAGTGATATAGAGTATACCTTCTTCAGAATCAACTTTCTCTGAAGGTGCTTGCTCAACATTGCTACCAAAGGCCTCTGAGCACTCACTATCGTCTTTGCTGGCTGTAGCCGTACTTTTGATTGATTCTTCATTTGATGAACTCTTTGAACCATTTCTGGAAGGATTGGTTGCCTTCATAGCTTTGCATAGCAAGGCACGTCCACATCTGCATAATATGCTAGCCCACCCCGGAGATAGCGGAACCCTATGTGACAAACAAGGAATAAGTTTGTGAATGCATCATTGCGAAGGTTATAACATGAACATAAGGCCATGAGTGTTGTCAAGGTAGAATAACAAGACTAATTATTTCATCAACCATTTTCATGACACAACGTGCTAACTACGTTCTGTTGATTGCCTTTTATAGTATTATAACATCTGACAAGTGCTTGCACAAAATACTAAATAAAATTCTGAAGTACCGTATGAATAAACTACACGGTAATGAAATATTTGCAACTAGCCAGCTGTACTGGAGAGGAATAAAACCTTTCTCAAATGGGATAACACCTATCCTCAAGTACTTGGAGTTTGATTTGATGCTCATCGCAGTACATATACATCGTAAGTTCGTAACAAAAGATGCCAGGCCCCGAGTTCCATATATATATATAGTCATCAGGTCACATTGACAAATTGAACGCGTGTCATGCGCTCACTTATCAAACACATGAAGCCGAAACACCACACTTGTTAATCAACCTTGTCATACAGCATCATAAGTCCTACTAAACTAACTACAAATGTCAAAGCCTCAAATCAACAAATGACACATGAAAAGAATGCTCAAGTGTCTGGAATAAGTGGAGTTTGGGATTAGAAACCTAACCTGATCTCAAGGGCGTGGCTGAAAAAGTCAGTGGTGTTGGTGAAGCCCCCCTCTTCGATGTCCTTCCACCACTTATCAAACAGCTTTCGCGCCCGCTGTAGTGTTTTATCCTCCTCCTCACCACCCACCTCCTCAGTAATGTTCAGTGGCGGCAGCAGGTCATGATGTTCATCTCCGAGTGCTTCCAGCCTAGAACGCGGAGTGTAGAAGCCGATAACTGGAACCAAATTACAGAAACCATGATTATGGCATACCTTCCTCACCCGCTCCGAGTGTAGCTCAATTGTGAAGAGGCCAGCAACCATGTTGACAAAAATGACATTTGCTCCCTCGGCAAAGCCCAGCACAAGCAAACTATAATCTGCATGAGCGAGAGCACGCATTGGAAGCAAATTTTTCAGGTTGATGACCCGGCTTAGCACCCATTGTGCATCAGTTCCGTTACTTGCTACCTCCCTTGACCACAATTTGAGATGTGAATCCAACGCTTGGCTAACTCCCAGTCCACCGTCCTCTGCCAGAATGAGGTTAAGTCTCTCGGAGTGGGGTAGATCATAGTCTGGTGGTTCGAACACATTCAGGTCGTGCCTTGCTAAATCGTACTCCAGGATCGACCCACCGGTGGCCATGAAGTACACCAGAGACCTCACAACGAGCACCCGCGAATAATATGTAAAGTCTATCAAGAAATCGACGTGCATCGAGGTCAGCTCGCCCCACGTGCCGGTATCCGACGAGTATACGCATGCCGACGTGACATACTCCTCCTCGTCGTCAGTGTCTTCCTCGACGGAGAAGACGAAGACCAGGCAGAAAGGACCCCCGAGGCAGTCACGGTGGTCGCACGGGTCCGCTGCGCACAACACGGCCGCGTTCGGCTGGAACACTGTCTCGTAGTCGTACGCCGCGGGCACCGGTACGTGGTGCCGGACGCCCGTGGTTGGCTCCCACAGGAGGAGTTCCTGCGTACCATCGCCCTCGGAGAGGAAGAGGGCGCGGCCATGGCGGCTGTCGAGGGCCCGCCAGAACTGACGATGCGGAGCGGCGAGGGAGAAGGATGATGCGGTGGTGGGGATGAAGCGGGGGATGACCTCGTCGTCCCAGTTGTGGAGGAAGCCGAGGACAGGGGGTGCCCCGTGGAGCTCGTGGAGGTGGCGGCGGAAGGCGCGGTGGGAGACGATGCCACTCCAGGTCTTGCAGACGAGCGAGGCGCGGAGGAGGCAGGCCGGCTCGTCGGGCGGGAGGCGGAGGAGGATCTCTTCGACGAGCTCGCCCGGGAGCGCCGGCGGCGGCGGCGCTGCCATGGTGGTTGCTAGATCTGGGTCTGTGTCCGGGAACGCCGGCGGCGAGGCTGCGGCCGTGGTGGTCGCTGGGGTCGGTGTGGATGTGGATCTGGGGGCCGGAGGAAGAGAGTCAAGTGGTTGGGTTCAACCAGGCTGAGAGGGCGTGGAGGCGTGTGGAAATCGCTTCCCTTGTAGAAAAAAACTGAAACTGAAACTGGAAAATTCTGCAACATTTTTTTAGGGAAAAAATAACTTCTAGTATAAGTTTTTCTTCTAGATGATCTTTTGAGCAAGGGATAGAATTCTAGAGACCATATGAATTTTGGAAGAACTCTAACATGATCTTGATCTTGGAGAAATTCTTATGCGTCCTCCGTGAGCCTTCCCTCACTACCGGAAAACGGGCATACGCCGACGGCCAAAGCTATGCCTACGGCTGCCGTCGGCCTAGTTCGAGATATGCTGACAGCCCAGTCCTGGCCGTCGGCTTAAACTGGCCGTCGGGTTACATGGACCTATGCCGACGGCCGCCGTCGGCACATAACGGCCGTCGACCTAGCCGCAGACATGCCGACAGCAGCCATCGGCATAGATAGGCCGTCGGTATAACTGTGGGCCCGGCGACCCCGCCGGTGACTAGTGGCTAACGCCGTCAAACCTATGCTGACGGTCTGGACGGGCGGCCGTCGGCATATCTCCGCATGCCACGTCACCGATCCGCGGCGAAGGTATGCCGACGGCAGCCGTCGGCATATCTGCCACGTCATCGATCCGCGGCATGGCGCCCATCAGAACTCTGCCGTATCTATGCCAACGGCTTTGCCGTCGGCATAGCTATTTTTTTTACATACTTTTTTTTCCATATGTTTTAATGCTTTTTTTACATACGTTTTTTTGCATATGTTTTTATGCTTTTTAAAAAATATGTGTTCATGCTTTTTTATGTATTATATGAATAAGTATGTAGTTTTTAATTTTTTCCATAGATTATGAATATATATATATATATATAGTTTGTATTTTTTTCGAGTACATTAATAATATGCTGTCATGTTCTTTTGAATATAGGTCCTTAAATTTTATCAAAATCAAAAACAGCTATGCAATAGAAGTTGAGTGGCGGTTGCAAACGCCCGGCACCCGTCTCCGGAGTGTGACCCCCTCACGTCCGCGGTGTGCCCCCCTCACGGACGGCGCCGCCGCCAGCATTTGGAGGGCGGAAACAGCCGCATTGGGTCTATACGGAGGGGACGTTGCTCTCAAGTGTTTCTATGGGATGACCTACCACAACCGGGTGGTGTTGTGGCATGTTCGAAGAGGCGGCATGCATCTCCGGGGCGTGGCCGCCCTAACGGACGGCGCCGCCGCCGGCACCTGGAGGGGCAAAACGGACGCATCGGGTCTACACGTAGGGGATGTAGCTGTCGGTTTGGCCCGGATGTTGCTCCCAGGTGTCCCTTTGAGCTGACCTTACACAACCGGGTGGAGAGGTCCACTGTTCAAAGCCCGTCCGTGAAAAGTCAAAGGGCTAGATCTCGTGGTCAACCGCTCCAGGGTTAGGCGGGACGGGGGCCCTGAGGGGGTAGCAATGCCACCGGAGTGTCGCACTGGCCCCTCATACATGCGGGGTGGTGTGGTGGCATGTCCGAAGAGGCGGCACACGTCTCCGGGGTTTGGCCCCCTCACGGACGGCGCCACCGCCGGCACCTGGAGTGGGGAAACGGACACGTCGGGTCGACCTCCTCCATGTTTCATTAATAGGGAAGAGTGCTGCTGAAGTATCTATGTTGAACAATTATAACAGTACCAAGTAAGTTTGCTCCAATTGCATTTGATGCAGGAGGCACAACACCGCCATCATGCGTTAGGTTCAGTGGAAGGCACGACACCGCCACGCTCTCCTCCACTACAACGCCACGCACCCGGTAATTAAACATTCTTTCTCTTCATTCAAGTAGTAAGAGCATCTCCAGCCCCCCCCCTCCCGAGTGCCACCCCCAGGCGCCTTTCCTTCTGCCGGCGAGCTAAAAATGGCAAAAAAGGCCCAGCCATGCCCCCCAAGACCTCAAAAAGGTGCCGGTGAACCCAGGCCACACCCAACGCGCTGGGGGGCTGCTGGGGGCGCCGGCGGAAGCAACAGCCAATCATATTCCTCCATGTATCATTTTTTTCTGGTCCACTCATTCACTTTTTGCCTGGCGACTGTCCTGGGGGCACCAACGGCTGGGAAACCGTCCTCGCGTTTCATTCGGCGAAGGTGTTTTGCCCCCCAGGACGTGCTATATTTGGCCCGGCGATTGTCCTGGGGGGCTCCAACGGCTGGAGATGCTCTAATTCATTGTATTTGCATGTTTCCAGCAGCGATGTATCAAAAAAAGCTTCAGCTTTGGGTTGTTGATTTAGCAGCATCAATCATTAATTGTTCTGCTATATATGTTCTTAACCATGACAACCTGATTAGGCTCTTAGTTTATTATGGTCTTTGTTCTGGGTGGATCTCTGACTATTCTAGGTGGGCATGAATCTCTTCTTTGTTTCTTCATCTCCTCTTATTCTGATTCCTGCGTTTGTTTTATGTGAAGGTTGCTCCGATGAGGACAAGCTGCTTCTGCAGTTGGACGGGCCCTCAAGGCTGCTCTGCCTATTCCTCCTGCTACCCCCACACGTGGTGAGCCCCACCCGTTCTCGAGCTACCCCTGCAAATCTGATGTGATGTGCACAAAATACTTGCAATTGTTCTCGACACAAGAGCATGTCATGTATTGTTCTATTTGAATGTGCAATTTCATTGCTTCTGTGTTGTTTGATGCTTGCTTCACAAGAGGGAAATCATGGATATAAACTGCGCTTCCTTTCAAGTTGAATAGTAATGATCACCATTTGGTTCCATTTCCTCCTCTGCATCCAGTGTTCACTCTCTCATAGATGTCCATATATACACAGTTCTGATCTCCTTTTTTCTGTGGCTCCATACAGGGAACACAAAGCCGTCGATGCATTGAGGGCTCAGTGTCGTCTCCGCCGGCTGAGCGGCAAGCCGGGGTTGGGCTTGCACACCGTCTATCAGCACCCTCCCGCGTCTCCATTCACGGATCTGCAGGTCAACCCCTCTTCTCCTCCTATCCACGCATCTTCTTTTCCAGAGCTAGGTGTATGGTTGCATGGCAATTTGTGTTTTGGGGCTCACCATGTTCTGCTTGCCCTGGTTGGCCAATGAGGCTTTCCTTTTCTGGTAAAGGCCAAATGTACTATTCTCTATGCTTTATATTTTTGTAGTTCCTTTGTTTCCATGCTTGTTTTTTGATGGGGTGTAAATATATGCTTTTTTGTTCCTTGTCTGGATTCAGGTAGGGCCTAACATTATTGTTCCTTTGTGCATGGAAATGTTGGTGGTTTTGTTCCTTTGTGTATGGAAGGGGGCCTTGATTAGAATTTCTAACGTTTGAGTTGTAATTAGTGTTTTTGTTACACATGAAAACATATGGTTGTTTGTCCAATCACATATGAAAAAGAGAGGATTGTTTGTCCAACAATTTTCTTTCTCTGTGATAGTTTTACTAGAAATAAAGCATAGTCACTATTACATCCTATTTTATATCTTGTTGTGTCATGATATCTGTACAGACTCTGTCTACGTCCTTTTGACATTCCAAGTTTTGTTTTTCTATGGCTCAATTAGTTACCCCGTATCAAGAGAAATTTAACTGGTATTTGCGGTAGAGTTAGCTGAATTCATGAAGAGATGATTTAGTTATTATTAAAGCTGAAACACAACATGTTTTGACAAATGCGTTCTAAGTAAAGCCTCCAACTAACATAACCAAAAACATATTCTTTAGGTTTATCATCTATTGAAGTATTATGTAGAATTTAAAATCATACGAGGCAAAGCAAATGAGCTCTATGCACTTTCCATGTAGCACAGAACAAAAATAATCATGTATATTTTGGATGCACCTAGATATACTCATCAGCAAGGCTGAGGTTATAGGGCACTCACCCACATTGTCGATATCTCCGTCACTATGATCACCCACATGATGGACAATTCCCTTCTTTCTTTTCTCTGTGGCTATTGACACTTAATGCTATTACTGTGTGCATATATGTACTGTGATCCATTCTCATTCTTCATATCTTGAGAAACTATCTCAAGATACTCGCGTTTGTGTTTTGGAGAAAGCCTATTCTATGATTAATATATCGAGTATGGATGGCGCGATATCACCTCTCTTTATGATGATGTTCTTATAGAATATAGGTTTTATGGTAACAAGTCTTAGCCAAAACCTATACTGATGCTCAGACCAGATGATTATAGTCTCTCCTTGCTATTTTTCTTGAGGTGTGTACATCTATCTAGACAATTTAATTAAAATATATTTTCCATACAAACCATCAATACATGTTAGTTGACTTTGAAACTAATCAGTAAAAAGGTTGTCCCTTTCGCATTTTATGGACATAAAGATTTGGTGTTGACTGTCGATCTTTAGTTAACACATGACCTTACAACCGTAGGGAGTGGGAAAAAACTTATATGTTTGGCACATTTGAAGAACATATCATAGTAACAAAGTTTTGGTAAACAATGTCCTAGATCTCAACCATATAGAAATACTAAATATATGTTTATTTTTATATGGATTAATTATACAGACTTATAAAACCTTGTGCAGGGCACATAAAAGAAATTTGAAATAACTATTATTTCAATATTTGCTTTTTCAGTTGAGCATAATAGTTTATAGCCTGATAGGCTTGGACATAATTGTCTACATGTACTGCTCAGTAGGCGACATCCTTTGGGAAATTGAGGATGTCCTCGTGCATTTTCTAAATACAATTGTGGCAGATCTGAGGAAGGAGGGGAGGAATAATCTCGCGGGAGAGTTCGGTGCAGAGGAAGAAGAACAAGATATTATTTATTTCTTGTGAACAGTCAAGCTTGTGCATTGTCACACTGTAAATTATTTCAACAATAGTAGTAACTGTTATCTCTGGCCATCTGTCGCGACATTTTCTTTAACCACCAATGCATATTTATTTTCTTGTTAATAACTCTCATAATTGCCTGCTACTGTTTCAGTTCTGGGGCTAGGCAACCTTGAATCCAACGTCCACCTGCAGGCTACATCTCAGGTAGGATAAAAAGATTGCAGTGAACTTGATGGGTATATCATTATTGTTGCCTCCTAATTTGTGTGATGAGCAAATGTGTAGATTGTGTGTAAATCCGAGATGCCTAAAACAGTTGGGAAGTGAACTTGTTACCTCGGTTCAGTTTAATGGCATGTTAAACTCGATGCACTTTCTGGACTGTGACATTTTTCCTGAAATTTTGGAAGTGACTGCTAATGTAGTCTAAATAGAGTGACTGAGTAGTTACTTTCTCACAAGAGTTGACTTCCCGTTATTACTCCCTCCGTCCGAAAATACTTGTCATCAAAATGGATAAAAGATAATGTATCTCGAACTAAAATACGTCTAGATACATCCTCTTTTATCCATTTTGATGACAAGTATTTCCGGACGGAGGGAGTACTTGCTAAGATGGATTGGTGGTTTTTATGTTAGATGAAAAATATTACATCAATCTTTACGGCTTTTTATGGGCAAGTGATTCCGACTCCATAATAAGGAATAATATAGCCCCAGTGCTGTGATAATGTTAAAACATTTACCTCTTTTATCGGTTCAAGTTATGTATTTGCTGCGAAAAAATGGTCTTATATCAAATAATAGCCTAGAGCTTTTGGAGTGTTATTACTTGTATTTGTTGCTTGGATGTATAAACCTTCAGCAGACTGTCAGTTTTGCTTTTATATAATCTGTTTGTTTAAGTCTGCTGCATATTGGTCAAAAGCTCATGCTAATTGATGATGTTAGGTGATGATCTTGTATCTAACAGTGATTTCTGAATGCGTGCTAAAGAAAACTCATGAACATCATGGCGCCTTGTTGATGGGGTGATCAATAGCTACTATATTGGGACCCTGCACTTAAATTGTAGGTCTGATTTTGTTTTGGAGTTCTCCTGCTACCCACAAGCTCAGATATTTCTTTTGTTTGTGCAGGGGAAATTGCAAAGCATATTATGAATTGTTACAAGAAACTATTTCCGCTGTTTTGGTGCAAGGATGTTGCTTTTTAGTATGCTTCCCGTATCTTGGTATCTTGGAATAATAAACAGATAGATGTCGTGTACCAAGATTGTTCCTTGTTGTTAAGAGGGATACAAATATTATACAAGAATTTTTCTGATGACTCCTAAAGCATATTTGGATATACAGCAAAGTATATTGTCGCTTCCCTGTTAGTAAAACGATTATGTTAGAAATTTGGTTGGCAGCCCCTACATTTGGCTGATTGCTAGCTGACTGGATTACTCATGTTTGCGGACTCTGGTAACTTATGCCTACCAAGAACTACATGAATTTTGTGTCTTGCTGCAGTGAACATTACCAAACTAATTCTAAAGGTGTTATAATCATGTTTTCTTTTGCATTATCAACTTTTAACTTTTGTCATTTGTTAACACATTCCTTTTGCATTATCAACTTTTAACTATTGTCATTTGTTAACATGATTATTTAGCATGTTCACTATGCGAGTACTCCCTCCGTCCGAAAATACTTGTCATCAAAATAGATAAAAAGGAATGTATCTAGAACTAATATACATCTAAATACATCTCCTTTTATTCATTTTGGTGACAAGTATTTCCGGACGGAGGGAGTAGTAATAATAGGAGCTATTTATGTGCCAGATAACTAACACTATTCATAAGGCATAAGGGTTAGAAAAAGAACTGTATTCTTGCTGTGTTGATTTTCGTATGGCACACTATGGATTCTTTGTGTAACACATAATGTCGATCAACATGTGTTTACAACGCAGGGAGGAGCCGGGCGACAAGGCAGTCAGACCAAACTCTCTATCCATATATATAGGTAGTCTGATGTTATGCCATAGCCGAACCATATATGTTTCGTGTACTGCTCTATCAATCTCTTTTGGTATATTAGACTCTATCCTTTGTAATGAACTTATTGTCATGGGCGATCGCTATGACTGGATCGTATGGTATGAATCGGGTCTTTATGCTTTGTGATGAAATATCATATTATCCTGTTCACCAGTTTGGTTTGGTTTTGAGCTAAAACGTATAAAAATACATGGCTTACAACAATGGATATATGTGATGATATATTGAGTGATTAAGCATAATTTTAGACTTTCGGTGCTGGACCAATGGGATGCATGGGGTAATTGAATGTTTCTTCTTCACTTTATTATTATCGGTTGGGATCAGCACTCTCGCGCGATCTAGTTATGATGATGCTGCCTATACAAAGCAAACCTACGTGGCTATAAAGTGGAGCACCATGGCGAACAAGAAACTGGCGCTTGAGGACAGACACGAGTGGAACTGATGTCTGATCCAACACGGCGCTGCTGTACGCGTCAGGGCGGACAGCAACGACGTGTAACAGATGGGATGTCGGATTGCACGCAAAACAAAGGAATCCAATGCAATTTTGATAGTTTTTTTTTCAGATTATGGACGAGCTTGCGGCGGAAACTATGGTGGAGAAAAAAAAGTTCGATCTAGTAGACAAAATTTTCTCGTACAAATCTAAACCAGCACTATTTGTAGGATGATGCAACCAAAAATTCAACTACGCAAGTACTAAATGCAAAAATTGCTAAAGGCTAAAAAGGTAGGTGCAAAGGATGAACTAATCTTTCTTTCTTTTTTGGCTTTTTTTGGGTTATAAGACATGAAAAATAAACTAATCTAACAAAACTGTAAATCTCTCACCGATGAAACTGAAAACTGATACCACTTATGTGACGGCGGCCCGATGTTTCGATGAGAGTGAGGATAACTATCAATTTGGTGGATTCTGATCTTGACGATCCGGCTATACAATACCCGATGATATGCCTCGACAATCGCTAAACCAATCTCCGATGGTTATTGACCTTGCCGTAGGCACGGTCAACCTGAACGACGAGGTTTGAGTTCCTACAAGCAACTAAAGAACCGGCAAGAACAAAGGTGAATTGCAATCTGAAATTGCGAATGAAAAATTAAGCACATGAACTAGATCAAAAGTTGGGGTTCCACTTTGGATCTGACAAGACGGTAGTCCTACACGTCTCATAGATGCGAAACTGTAGCATGGCTAAACAATACAATAAAACCCGCGTAAACCCTAGAATATGATGACTATTTAATAAAGGCCGGCGTGGAGAACGCTTCGTCTATTTTCTTGGAAGTCAAGACGGGCCTGCTAATTGGCCGGACCCACACGCGATCTGATTTGAAAATAAACTTCTCATATCAATCTGGTGGCAAACTGCCTCATCGGTACTATAGGCTCAGATGCGCAACACACAAGGCCATGCATGGGCGCAAAACCTATACGGCGCCCTCAGCGTCCAATACCGTGTTAACGGTACAGGGCGCAGAACATCGTGAGACAGTTCGGTCTATATCCGGTGTGGGCGTTAGAGCATTGAGAGGACCTTTCCCTAGTATGAGAGGACTGGGAAGGACGCACTTCTGGTGTATCAGTACACCCTCTTGTCACGATGGGCCGGCCCACATTCCTTTTTTTTCTATATTAAAGACGCCAAAAAAACTGAATGTAAGCACCATGATTCAAACCGGCAATCGACTGGTTCAACACACACCACCTAACCAATAGGCCACCTGCTGTTGACGTGGTTAGTTATAGCTTTTCCTTCTTTTCTTCTTTGTACCTTTTTTTTGTTTTTTTGTTGGAACGGTTTTGTTAGTTTTATTATTTTCCATCTTAATTTTTTTAATAATACAACATTTTTCGTTTCAATTTCGTGAACTTTTTTAAAATTCGATATTTTTTTCAAAATTCAATGAACTTATTTTCAAATTCGATGAACTTTTTACAAATTGGATGAACTTTTTTCAAATTTGATGAACCTTTTTTCAAACTCGATATTTGTTTTCAAATTTACCAACTTTTTTGAAAATTCATGTTTATATCAGGTCGTTAATCTTCTTCTTCTTGTCTGCAAGCCACTTCTTCACATGCTCATCCAAGAGGGTTTCGTCTGCCAACATGATCATCGCATCCACCACGTCCTGTGAGAGTTGCAACCTCTCCTTCTCAAGCTCTATGTAGCCAAATGTCTTGGCCTTCTCGAGTTCCCATTTGATCGCCACCCCTTGGTGGTCCACCATGTCTGAACCTCCTTGCGCCACCGCCGCCTCCCTCTCTCGCTACAGGCGTTGCCGCAACTTCCGGGCAGCGTCCTCTGCCTTGCAAGTCGGAACCGACGAAGGGACGCCGACGGACAAGGCGGACTGCGTCTTCGTCGCGGTGGTGGATCGGGACCAGTGGTGAGGATTGGGAGCAAGGGTGGAGGACGGCGAGGGTTCGGGCGTGGGAAAAGTTGGAGGGCGGCGGGAGGAGGAGAAAGGGTTTGGTGCATTTGGCGCAATTTTCGATGGGGTCGGGCTGATGGGTCCGATGTGGCGGGCGCACCCGGGCGCCCCATATTTGGGCTAGATATGAGGGGTGCCGGTCAGCCCAGGCGTTCGAGGCCCGTTTAAGGAGCCCGTCTGGATCGAAAAATCGTGACCGGGTGGCCCACCCGGGTGTATGAGCCAGGCTTGAGGTGCACGACTGTAGATGCTCTAATCATCTAGATCCGGCGCTCAAAGGCTCCACCCTCCCCCACGGCTTGGGTTCGGGCGCCTCCCCAAAACTTCGTCGGGATCCGCCACAACCGGCAACGGCGAGGCCAGAGGTGGCCGGATCCGGCACAGGTTGGTCTCTCCCCTCCTTCTTCGCCCACCCTCTCCTCCGTACCTCACGCCACTTGTCTTCCCTTTTTTGCAGGTCGCCATGGCGCGGACGGCGATGACGGCAGGAGGGGCACACACATCCGTGGAATGGGACGCCACCATGGAGATGGAGATCCTTCTTCACACCACGCAGAGGCCCCATGGAGCCTCCCTCCTTCTTCGGTGACTTCTTCTCAGGCCCCACCACTACCTCTGCCCTCCCCCTCCTCTACTTTGAGTTGCACCATGCTTTGTTTCAGATTCATCCACCCATGGGCGATACATGGCAAGTTAGCGGTTGCTGCAGTTTGAGGTTAATCTCTTGATTGGCTGATGTTTAGGGTTGATTAGATTAGTTAGCTCAGTTGGCTGCTAGACTTTAGGAGTGCATACATGGGTATGACGTGCTCTGCACATTTAGGATTGAAGTATTGTGTTGCAGCACTCAGTGACGTTAATTTAGGGCATTTCAGTGTCAGTTCCACTATATTTCGGGGGACATTTAACAGTGCAATTTCATGGTTATTACAGTGTAATTTCAAGGTTCTTGTACTGTAAGTTCAGAGAATTACAATGTTAGTTTATGTCAATTCCCGTGCATTTTACTGTGTAATTTAAGTGCAATGGAAATTATAGTGTAAATTCAGTGTAATTTACTATGTAAATTTACGGAAATTACAATGTAATTCATGTGCAACTTTTAGTGTAATTTACACTGTAATTTCAACGGGTTTACAGTAGAATAATTTAAGTGTAATTACAGTGTGCACTTTAGAGCAATCATACTATATATTTAGTGAATTTAAAGTATCACTCCATACCTTTCGGGTTTGTCTTTTTTCTCTACAAGTTACTGCTATACTGTTGATTGATTCTACCCTTGCGTAAGAAACTTTGATGAGCACATAATTTTCTACTATGTAATTTGAGCAGCTTGGTAACCGTAATTTTCAGTTTCCTTTGACCCTAGGCCCTTGTGCTTTAGAATTGCTATTTTTTGTCAGTGTACATGCTAGATCATGTGGTTTATGATACTTCTCTGGTCCTTATAAACAAAGTGACATGTTTGTGCTGTGGAATAGAAAGAATATTTCAGTGTCTCTCTTTAGGCCTTTTGTCGAATTGTTATGTGGTCCAGCGCAGCCTTACGAAACCGGGTTCTATGCAGTTCATGTACAGTGCAAAACTCATTATTGCAGGTCAGGCATGTTGCATGCTTTGGGTCATTGACATGCAGGAAAGAAGGAAAAAGGACATAGAAGTGTCATTTTGTTATTGGTCAAGAAATTTGAATAATGTCCAACTGATTTCAGTTGAATGATAAATAGACAATCCCTTGTTTAATCAGTAGATATACACCATTAACTCAAATAGCAAAGAAATACTAGTCCACTTATAATCGATTATTGCGCATGATGCATCCATCCATTCTATCGGAGAGGCTGTGTTTTTTTTCTTCTTGTGCTAAGGTTGATAGCATCACATATCTTATGCTTTTGTTTCTCAAGTAGAGCCTTGAGATAGATGTGTCTGCAACCGTCCTCGAATGGTTGTGCAATAATAATGGTCCTAGCTAATTACTAGTATGCACTGCTTATAAAACAACTTGCTGCTCGTTTCACTTTGAGTATGCTGTTGCTGCTAAAGTAGCAACAACAACAGCCATGCTTTGGTTCCCCAAAATTCAGATGGCACTGGCATCTCTACATACACACACATATGAATATGCACCTCGGTTTGGTTCAGTTTGCATGTGTACCGTTGCTTTAACTTTGACTGAAACTATCTTGGTGGCACTTGCATCAATGTTGTGCTCTGCCCTTGTATATGTCCTTGGAGAAGATGACCGTTGGACTGTAGGGGACGAACAACCTTGTCCTGCTCGAGGAGGAGGAGGATGGCCACCCCGAGCTCGAGGACGACACGGCAACAGGTAGCACTCACCTCCCTACCAAGGTGAAGGTCCGATCCGCATGTTTAGATGGTCTGCTCTTGTCTTGTGATCTGAGGGGAGAAGAAAGCCATTGGCCTCAATTATATTTGCATGTGAGGGGAGCGATCCTTTTGGTAGATGCAGAGTATAGATTAGTGTTGGGTTTCGTAGTAATTTCAAAAAAATCCCTACGCACACGCAAGATCATGTGATGCATAGCAACGAGGGGAGAGTGTGATCTACATACCTAGTAGATCGACAACGGAAGCGTTTGGTTGATGTAGTCGTACGTCTTCACGATCCAACCGATCAAGCACCGAAACTACGACACCTCCGAGTTCGAGCACACGTTCAGCTCGATGACGATCCCCGGACTCCGATCCAGCAAAGTGTCGGGGAAGAGTTCCGTCAGCACGACGGCGTGGTGATGATCTTGATGCACTACAGCAGCAGGGCTTCGCCTAAACTCCGCTACAGTATTATCGAGGACTATGGTGGCTGGGGGCGCCGCACACGGCTAAGGAATAGATCACGTGGATCAACTTGTGTGTTTCTGGGGTGCCTCTGCCTCAGTATATAAAGGACTAGAGGGGGGGAGGCTGGCCGGCCAAGGGTGGCGCGCCAGGAGAGTCCTACTCCCTGTGGGAGTAGGATCCCCCCCCCCAATCCTAGTTGGAATAGGATTCGCGGAGGGGTAAAAGAGAGAGGGGGGGGGGGCGGCCACCTCTCCTTGTCCTAATAGGACTAGGGGAGGGAGGGAGGCGCGCAGCCCATCTTGGTCAGCCCCTTCTCTTTTCCACTAAGGCCCACTAAGGCCCATATAGCTCCCGGGGGGTTCCGGTAACCTCCCGGTACTCCGGTAAAATCCCGATTTCACCCGGAACACTTCCGATATCCAAACATAGGCTTCCAATATATCAATCTTTATGTCTCGACCATTTAGAGACTCCTCGTCATGTCCGTGATCACATCCGGGACTCCGAACAACCTTCGGTACATCAAAATGCATAAACTCATAATATAACTGTCATCGTAACCTAAGCGTGCGGACCCTACGGGTTCGAGAACAATGTAGACATGACCGAGACACGTCTCCGGTCAATAACCAATAGCGGGACCTGGATGCCCATATTGGCTCCTACATATTCTACGAAGATCTTTAGCGGTCAGACCGCATAACAACATACGTTGTTCCCTTTGTCATCGGTATGTTACTTGCCCGAGATTCGATCGTCGGTATTCCAATACCTAGTTCAATCTCGTTACCGGCAAGTCTCTTTACTCGTTCTGTAATACATCATCCCGCAACTAACTCATTTAGTTGCAATGCTTGCAAGGCTTAAGTGATGTGCATTACCGAGAGGGCCCAGAGATACCTCTCCGACAATCGGAGTGACAAAACCTAATCTCGAAATACGCCAACCCAACATGTACCTTTGGAGACACCTGTAGTACTCCTTTATAATCACCCAGTTACGTTGTGACGTTTGGTAGTACCCAAAGTGTTCCTCCGGTAAACGGGAGTTGCATAATCTCATAGTTATAGGAACATGTATAAGTCATGAAGAAAGCAATAGCAACATACTAAACGATCGGGTGCTAAGCTAATGGAATGGGTCATGTCAATCAGATCATTCTCTTAATGATGTGATCCCGTTAATCAAATAACAACTCATTGTTCATGGTTAGGAAACATAACCATCTTTGATTAACGAGCTAGTCAAGTAGAGGCATACTAGTGACACTTTGTTTGTCTACGTATTCACACATGTATTATGTTTCCGGTTAATACAATTCTAGCATGAATAATAAACATTTATCATGATTATAAGGAAATAAATAATAACTTTATTATTGCCTCTAGGGCATATTTCCTTCAGTCTCCCACTTGCACTAGAGTCAGTAATCTAGATTACACCGTAATGGTTCTAACACCCATGGAGTCTTGGTGCTGATCATGTTTTGCTCGTGGAAGAGGCTTAGTCAATGGGTCTGCAACATTCAGATCCGTATGTATCTTGCAAATCTCTATGTCTCCCACCTGGACTAGATCCCGTATGGAATTGAAGCGTCTCTTGATGTGCTTGGTTCTCTTGTGAAATCTGGATTCCTTTGCCAAGGCAATTGCACCAGTATTGTCACAAAAGATTTTCATTGGACCCGATGCACTGGGTATGACACCTAGATCGGATATGAGCTCCTTCATCTGGACTCCTTCATTTGCTGCTTCCGAAGCAGCTATGTACTCCGCTTCACATGTAGATCCCGCTACAACGCTTTGTTTAGAACTGCACCAACTGACAGCTCCACCGTTTAATGTAAACACGCATCCGGTTTGCGATTTAGAATCGTCCGGATCAGTGTCAAAGCTTGCATCAACGTAACCATTTACGACGAGCTCTTTGTCACCTCCATATACGAGAAGCATATCCTTAGTCCTTTTCAGGTATTTCAGGATGTTCTTGACCGCTGTCCAGTGATCCACTCCTGGATTACTTTGGTACCTCTCTGCTAGACTTATAGCAAGGCACACATCAGGTCTGGTACACAGCATTGCATACATGATAGATCCTATCGCTGATGCATAGGGAACATCTTTCATATTCTCTCTATCTTCTGTAGTGGTCGGGCAATGAGTCTTACTCAATTTCACACCTTGTAACACAGGCAAGAATCCTTTCTTTGCTTGATCCATTTTGAACTTCTTCAAAATTTTGTCAAGGTATGTTGTTTGTGAAAGTCCAATTAAGCTTTTGATCTATCTCTATAGATCTTAATGCCTAATATGTAAGCAGCTTCACCGAGGTCTTTCATTGAAAAACTCTTATTCAAGTATCCCTTTATGCTATCCAGAAATTCTATATCATTTCCAATTAATAATATGTCATCCACATATAATATCAGAAATGCTACAGAGCTCCCACTCACTTTCTTGTAAATACAGGCTTCTCCAAAAGTCTGTATAAAACCAAATGCTTTGATCACACTATCAAAACATTTATTCCAACTCCGAGAGGCTTGCACCAGTCCATAAATGGATCGCTGGAGCTTGCACACTTTGTTAGCTCCCTTTGGATCGACAAAACCTTCTGGTTGCATCATATACAACTCTTCTTCCAGAAATCCATTCAGGAATGCAGTTTTGACATCCATCTGCCAAATTTCATAATCATAAAATGCGGCAATTGCTAACATGATTCGGACAGACTTAAGCATCGCTACGGGTGAGAAGGTCTCATCGTAGTCAATCCCTTGAACTTGCCGAAAACCTTTTGCGACAAGTCGAGCTTTGTAGACAGTAATATTACCGTCAGCGTCAGTCTTCTTCTTGAAGATCCATTTATTCTCAATTGCTTGCCGATCATCGGGCAAGTCAACCAAAGTCCATACTTTGTTCTCATACATGGATCCCATCTCAGATTTCATGGCTTCAAGCCACTTTGCGGAATCTGGGCTCACCATTGCTTCTTCATAGTTCGTAGGTTCATCATGATCTAGCATCATGACTTCCAGAACGGGATTACCGTACCACTCTGGCGCGGATCTTACTCTGGTTGATCTACGAGGTTCAGTAGTATCTTGTTCTGAAGTTTCATGATCATTATCATTGACTTCCTCACTAACTGGTGTAGGTGTCACAGAAACAGTTTTCTGTGATGTACTACTTTCCAATAAGGGAGCAGGTACAGTTACCTCGTCAAGTTCTACTTTCCTCCCACTCACTTCTTTCGAGAGAAACTCCTTCTCCAGAAAGTTTCCGAATTTAGCAACAAAAGTCTTGCCTTCGGATCTGTGATAGAAGGTGTATCCAATAGTTTCCTTTGGATATCCTATGAAGACACATTTCTCCGATTTGGGTTCGAGCTTATCAGGTTGAAGCTTTTTCACATAAGCATCACAGCCCCAAACTTTCAGAAACGACAACTTTGGTTTCTTGCCAAACCACAGTTCATAAGGCGTCGTCTCAATGGATTTTGATGGTGCCCTATTTAACGTGAATGCGGCCGTCTCTAGAGCGTATCCCCAAAACGATAGCGGTAAATCAGTAAGAGACATCATAGATCGCACCATATCAAGTAAAGTACGATTACAACGTTCGGACACACCATTACGCTGAGGTGTTCCGGGTGGCGTGAGTTGCGAAACTATTCCACAATTTTTCAAATGTACACCAAACTCGTAACTCAAATATTCTCCTCCACGATCAGATCGTAGAAATTTTATTTTCTTGTTACGATGATTTTCAACTTCACTCTGAAATTCCTTGAACTTTTCAAATGTTTCAGACTTATGTTTCATTAAGTAGATATACCCATATCTGCTTAAATTATCTGTGAAGGTGAGAAAATAACGATATCCGCCATGAGCCTCAATATTCATCGGACCACATACATCTGTATGTATGATTTCCAACAATCTGTTGCTCTCTCCATAGTACCGGAGAACGGTGTTTTGGTCATCTTGCCCATGAGGCACGGTTCGCAAGTACCAAGTGATTCATAATCAAGTGGTTCCAAAAGTCCATCAGAATGGAGTTTCTTCATGCGCTTTACACCGATATGACCTAAACGGCAGTGCCACAAATAAGTTGCACTCTCATTATCAACTCTACATCTTTTGGCTTCAACATTATGAATATGTGTGTTACTACTATCGAGATTCAACAAGAATAGACCACTCTTCAAGGGTGCATGACCATAAAAGATATTACTCATATAAATAGAACAACCATTATTCTCTGATTTAAATGAATAACCGTCTCGCATCAAACAAGATCCAGATATAATGTTCATGCTTAACGCTGGCACCAAATAACAATTATTTAGGTCTAATACTAATCCCGAAGGTAGATGTAGAGGTAGCGTGCCGACTGCGATCACATCGACTTTGGAACCGTTTCCCACGCGCATCATCACCTCGTCCTTAACCAATCTTCGCTTGATCTGTAGTCCCTGTTTCGAGTTGCAAATATTAGCAACAGAACCAGTATCAAATACCCAGGTGCTACTGCGAGCATTAGTAAGGTACACATCAATAACATGTATATCACATATACCTTTGTTCACCTTGCCATCCTTCTTATCCGCCAAATACTTGGGGCAGTTCCGCTTCCAGTGACCAGTCTGCTTGCAATAGAAGCACTCAGTTTCAGGCTTAGGTCCAGGTTTGGGTTTCTTCTCTTGAGTAGCAACTTGCTTGCCGTTCTTTTTGAAGTTCCCCTTCTTCTTCCCTTTGCCCTTTTTCTTGAAACTAGTGGTCTTGTTGACCATCAACACTTGATGCTCCTTCTTGATTTCTACCTCCGCAGCTTTCAGCATCGCGAAGAGCTCGGGAATAGTCTTGTTCATCCCTTGCATATTATAGTTCATCACGAAGCTCTTGTAGCTTGGTGGCAGTGATTGAAGAATTCTGTCAATGACGCAATCATCTGGAAGATTAACTCCCAATTGAATCAAGTGATTATTATACCCAGACATTTTGAGTATATGCTCACTGACAGAACTGTTCTCCTCCATCTTGCAGCTATAGAACTTATTGGAGACTTCATATCTCTCAATCCGGGCATTTGCTTGAAATATTAACTTCAACACCTGGAACATCTCATATGCTCCATGACGTTCAAAACGTCGTTGAAGTCCCGATTCTAAGCCGTAAAGCATGGCACACTGAACTATCAAGTAGTCATCAGCTTTGCTCTGCCAGACGTTCATAACATCCGGCGTTGCTCCTGTAGTAGGCCTGGCACCCAGCGGTGCTTCCAGGACGTAATTCTTCTGTGCAGCAATGAGGATAATCCTCAAGTTACGGACCCAGTCTGTGTAATTGCTACCATCATCTTTCAACTTTGCTTTCTCAAGGAACGCATTAAAATTCAACGGAACAACAGCACGAGCCATCTATCTACAATCAAACATAAACAAGCAAGATACTAATCAGGTACTAAGTTTCATGATAAATTTAAGTTCAGTTAATCAAATTAATTAAAGAACTCCCACTTAGATAGACATCCCTCTAATCCTCTAAGTGATTACGTGATCCAAATCAACTAAACCATAACCGATCATCACGTGAGATGGAGTAGTTTTCAATGGTGAACATCGTTATGTTGATCATATCTACTATATGATTCACGCTCGACCTTTCGGTCTCCGTGTTCCGAGGCCATATCTGTATATGCTTGGCTCGTCAAGTATAACCTGAGTATTCTGCGTGTGCAACTGTTTTGCACCCGTTTTATTTGAACGTAGAACCTATCACACGCGATCATCACGTGGTGTCTCAGCACGAAGAACTTTCGCAACGGTGCATACATAGGGAGAACACTTCTTGATAATTTAGTGAGAGATCATCTTATAATGCTACCGTCAATCAAAGCAAGATAAGATGCATAAAAGGATAAACATCACATGCAATCAATATAAGTGATATGATATGGCCATCATCTTGTGCTTGTGATCTCCATCTCCGAAGGACCGTCGTGATCACCATCGTCACCAGCGTGACACCTTGATCTCCATCGTAGCATCATTGTCGTCTCGCCAAGCTTGTGCTTCTACAACTATCGCTACCGCTTAGTGATAAAAGTAAAGCATTACATCGCGATTGCATTGCATACAATAAAACGACAACCATAAGGCTCCTGCCAGTTGCCGATAACTCGGTTACAAAACATGATCATCTCATACAATAAAATTCAGCATCATGTCTTGGCCATATCACATCACAACATGCCCTGCAAAAACAAGTTAGACGTCCTCTACTTTGTTGTTGCAAGTTTTACGTGGCTGCTACGGGCTTAAGCAAGAACCAATCTTACCTACGCATCAAAACCACAACGATAGTTTGTTAATTTGACTCCATTTTAACCTTCGCAAGGACCGGGCATAGCCATACTCGATTTAACTAAAGTTGGAGAGACAGTCGCACGCAAGCCACCTATGTGCAAAGCACGTCGGGGGAACCGGTCTCGTGTAAGCGTACGCGTAATGTTGGTCCGGGTCGTCTCGTCCAACAATGCCGCCGAACCAAAGTATGACATGTTGGTAGGCAGTATGACTTATATCGCCCACAACTCACTTGTGTTCTACTCGTGCATATAACATCAACATAAATAACCTAGGCTCGGATGCCACTGTTGGGTTTCGTAGTAATTTCAAAAAATTTCCTACGCACACGCAAGATCATGTGATGCATAGCAACGAGGGGAGAGTGTGATCTACATACCTAGTAGATCGACAACGGAAGCGTTTGGTTGATGTAGTCGTACGTCTTCACGATCCAACCGATCAAGCACCGAAACTACGGCACCTCCGAGTTCGAGCACACGTTCAGCTCGATGACGATCCCCGGACTCCGATCCAGCAAAGTGTCGGGGAAGAGTTCCGTCAGCACGACGGCGTGGTGACGATCTTGATGCACTATAGCAGCAGGGCTTCGCCTAAACTCCGCTATAGTATTATCGAGGACTATGGCGGCTGGGGGCGCCGCACACGGCTAAGGAATAGATCACGTGGATCAACTTGTGTGTTTCTGGGGTGCCTCTGCCTCAGTATATAAAGGACTAGAGGGGGGAGGCTGGCCGGCCAAGGGTGGCGCGCCAGGAGAGTCCTACTCCCTGTGGGAGTAGGATCCCCCCCAATCCTAGTTGGAATAGGATTCGCGGAGGGGGAAAAGAGAGAGGGGGGGCACCTCTCCTTGTCCTAATAGGACTAGGGGAGGGAGGGAGGCGCGCAGCCCATCTTGGGCAGCCCCTTTTTTTTCCACTAAGGCCCACTAAGGCCCATATAGCTCCCGGGGTGTTCCGGTAACCTCCCGGTACTCCAGTAAAATCCCGATTTCACCCGGAACACTTCCGATATCCAAACATAGGCTTCCAATATATCAATCTTTATGTCTCGACCATTTAGAGACTCCTCGTCATGTCCGTGATCACATCCGGGACTCCGAACAACCTTCGGTACATCAAAATGCATAAACTCATAATATAACTGTCATCGTAACCTTAAGCGTGCGGACCCTACGGGTTTGAGAACAATGTAGACATGACCGAGACACGTCTCCGGTCAATAACCAATAGCGGGACCTGGATGCCCATATTGGCTCCTACATATTCTACGAAGATCTTTATCGGTCAGACCACATAACAACATACGTTGTTCCCTTTGTCATCGGTATGTTACTTGCCCGAGATTCGATCGTCGGTATTCCAATACCTAGTTCAATCTCGTTACCGGCAAGTCTCTTTACTCGTTCTGTAATACATCATCCTGCAACTAACTCATTTAGTTGCAATGCTTGCAAGGCTTAAGTGATGTGCATTACCGAGATGGCCCAGAGATACCTCTCCGACAATCGGAGTGACAAAACCTAATCTCGAAATACGCCAACCCAACATGTACCTTTGGAGACACCTGTAGTACTCCTTTATAATCACCCAGTTACGTTGTGACATTTGGTAGTACCCAAAGTGTTCCTCCGGTAAACGGGAGTTGCATAATCTCATAGTTATAGGAATATGTATAAGTCATCAAGAAAGCAATAGCAACATACTAAACGATCGGGTGCTAAGCTAATGGAATGGGTCATGTCAATCAGATCATTCTCTTAATGATGTGATCCCGTTAATCAAATAACAACTCATTGTTCATGGTTAGGAAACATAACCATCTTTGATTAACGAGCTAGTCAAGTAGAGGCATACTAGTGACACTTTGTTTGTCTACGTATTCACACATGTATTATGTTTCCGGTTAATACAATTCTAGCATGAATAATAAACATTTATCATGATTATAAGGAAATAAATAATAACTTTATTATTGCCTCTAGGGCATATTTCCTTCAATTAGATATTCCACAAAACTCACCACACGAGTATACTACCTATATCCACAAAATTCACCACACGAGCATACTACCCATGTCCAAATGTGGGTGTGATACTTTCGACATGAAACATGAATATCAGGTTGGGAGTTTGGAGTTTAATAAAATAACGCAGCAAGGCGATCATCGGTAGGGATGCACCTTTGAGGCGGCAAGGAGAGCTTCTCAAAGGCAGTACACATGGCTTATTACTGCTTGTATGTGAGTACGCAGATGTGGCGTCTATAGATAGAGGGTTAGGGGCGCAACGCAAGCGGCAGTAGGGGATACACAACCTGATTTGATTTGGTCAATCACGGGAAATGGGAGAAGGCCTAGGGTGCAAAGTTTGGATCGGTGGGTTGGTAGCGTTAGGCATAATAGAGATCAAACCTTTTTCATAGGTGTATGTAGGTTATTTCCTTGAAGCATTTTATCAAAATGGTGTAGGTGAGTAATATCTCTCAACTTAAATGTGAAGGGGAGATATTATTTTCTTGTAGAGGCCGAGGAATACATGGCGTACCGCTACATATGCAACCATGATTTTTTGTGGATGGTTACGAGAGAACCTGAAAGATACCATGGACCGAAGCATGGGCAGATGAAGTTCCAACGCCGAAGGGTAAGGAGACGGGCCCGCGTCATTTACGTCGGGAATATGCGACCTTGATTCTTTGTGGATGGTGATGCCAAGACTATAGGATAAGGTGGATCCGGACACATGAGCAGATGAAGTGCCTGACACGAAGTAGGTTAAGGAGCTGGACCCAAGTCATCTACACCGCAAATTGGTCGAAGGTGTGCCGCGAATGATAGATGTACTTGAGGGGGGAGAAAGCCTGTGAAAAGAACATACGGTTGCTCGATGATGACACATGTCTTGAGAGGATGGCGAGAACCCTAGATATGGTTAAGGCATGCCACGAGAACATCACCCCGGTCGTGAGATTCTCAGTGGTGTGCGGCAACCGAAGCCAAAAGGGCACCCCCGCAAGACCTTGAAACGCCAGAGCGGTGGGCACACAAGCAATGGTGAGGAAAATCACATAAGGTACCAAGCAAGGCCATCCTGATCAGGGCTCCATTGCCAAGCTTATGTCCACCACTGCGATTCAGACAAACTTTCAACTGGCGTCTTTGTCTTCTCAAGATTTCCACGATCCCATCAGGATGTATATATGTACTTTGTTTATTTTGAAAATTAATATATCACCAAAGAAATTGTAGTACTTGTCATTCTTTTAATTACTTAGTAGTTTGCATGATAGACTCAATCTTATATTTACTAATTAGAGGCACCAAATAAGCGACCACGTTAATCCTCAAAAACTAAGAATATTATCCATCCGATCTCCATATTAAGTATCTATAGCCGTCCATTGGACAACTCAAGAGTCCTTGGTTACTATCCCACGTCATGCTCCATGTAATGTGAAAAAAAATCATCTCCTTGGCCAAATCCATCCCACGTCATGCTCCATGTAATGTGAAAAAAAATCATCTCCCTGGCCAAATTCTTCCTCCCCCGATCTATCATGTGAGGCACTTGCGCATCATCCACAAATCCCTAGCGCAAATCCATCCCACGTCATGCTCCATGTAATCTGAAAAAAATCATCTCCCTGGCCAAATTCTTCCTCCCCCGATCTATCATGTGAGGCACTTGCGCATCATCCACAAATCCCTAGCGCTGCTCTTGCAGGTCGTCCTCCTCCTTCCTATCTTTTGCTGTCTTAATGCAAAACGATTCCGTGAGATCCTTGTGATCCTCTTCATCTTCACGTAGAAATCTGAACTGTCCCAACCACGCTGCAGATCTGTGGTCCGTCTTGGACAAAGAGAAGGCCCTTTCAATCTCCACAGATGCCATGCCCCAACCAAACCGCAACCCATGATAAACGATGTTGTTGAGAAGGAGGCGCTACCTAAGTCTGATCGGACATTTGCCATTGTTGGGGAAGCTACAAGTCGAAGAACTATGGTAGACTGATTGCAGGTAATTAAGGAGCTAGCAACGATCCAATAGGTTTTTGTTATTAGGAATTTTTATGTAGTGCGACTTGATCTCAAAGAACAAGTACACCATTAGAGTTTGTTTTGGAGGATTTTGATGATGTGCGCTTAGTTACAGACTTATCTAAATACGTATAACTAGGATGGACAATATTTGTAGGAGCCATACAATCCAATTAGGGGATTCAGTTTGTCAAAGATGTTTCCACATATCCCTAGCGCTGCTCTTCTAGGTTGCCCCCTGCTTCCTATCTACGGTCTTCAAGTAAAGAGATTTAATGAGTCTCTTGCTGCAGAAATTTCAACTGCCACAAGAAGGCTGCAGACTTGCGGTTCATCTTGGCTGAGGTGTCATACAATCCAGTTAAGGGATTCCATTCATTGAAGATGTGGCTGTACTTTCACACAACAAACTCAAGCACATCTTCTTATGTTCTTAGAAACTAGATGAGTCACTGGTAGAAAAAGGGCCTATAGTCCCGGTTCGTAAGGGCCTTTAGTCCCGGTTCCTGAACTGGGACTAAAGTGTCGGTACTAATGCCCTGTACCTTTAGTCCCGGTTCAATCCAGAACCGGGACTGATGGGCCTCCACGTGGGCAGTGCGCAGAGCCCAGGCAGGATACCCTTTGGTCCCGGTTGGTGGCACCAACCGGGACCAATAGGCATCCACGCGTCAGCATTTCTGTGGCTGGGTTTTTTGTTTTTTTTGAAAGGGGTGGTTTGGGGGTTTTGGGGGGTTAATTTAGGTGTTTCATATATTGTGTTAGCTAGCTATAATTAATAGAGAGAAGTGTCCTCTCTTACGTCCGTGCTTGGTCGACGCTATGTACTATACATACGTATAGAGAGGACTAGACACGCTAGTTAGCTAGTAAGCAAACGAAGGAAACAGAAGATCGTCATGAACATATATGCATACAGAGAGAAGTGATATCGACCACCTCTCATTCTCCGAGAGATTGGTCGAACAACAAGTTCTCGTATATCTATCCGACACTAACGGCTACATATATACAATAATTATCTCTTACAAATATAATCATATGGACTTATGGTCCACATAGTATTCTCCGTCTTCAGCGATCACTTGGTCAAGAAAGAATGCTGCCAATTCCTCTTGAATTGCTCGCATGCGAGCTGGTGCTAGGAGTTCATCCCGCTTCCGAAACATCTAATTTGAAGAAGGGGGTCAATACATATATATATGAATGAATGAAACTCAATACAAATGATGGTAATAAAATAAAATTGTGAATGTTGTTATTTACGTACTTCATATTGTTCGTTAGAGTACCCGCCCCGCTCACAGGTCGTGTGGCGGATGGACTCGTAGATGTAGTATCCACAGAAATCATTCCCTTGTTCCTGCCACAACCACTTTACAAGAAATAGAGGTCAATCAAACTGATAAGCAAGAATGCTAAATGGTATTGATGAAACTAGCGCTTGAATCACTAGGAGATGCGCGGAACATTCTACTATAGTACTTACTTTCGGGTGTCTAAATTCCAGCTCCTTCGGCAGTCCCGGAACTGTTTTGGTGAATTTTCTCCAAACCCTGCCGGACAAAGAAAACAATTACTTGATATCAGGAAATGAACAAAGTTGCTGATATGGTGGATAATGATCGATTTAACTTACTTCTTGAGGATTTCAGTCATGTCCGCATACTCCTGGGGATCTTTTCGTTTAGAGTCCAAGACGGTTACTACTCCCTGCTCAAGCCTAATCTCTAGGAGAATATAGTGGAAACTGCACACGCATGCATAACTCATCAATTACATTACTATAACCTGGACTAATATATAAGGGAAACTGAATATGCACAGGACAGTAACACTCACTCGAAGTTGTAAGGAAAGAGTATTATATCTTTGTTTTCATTTTTTTGAATGATTGTAGCAAGTTGGCCTCGGTATCTGTGGCATGAAATTTAACCTGAGTTGCATCTATGAGATATGTGTTAATGAACCCAATATCACCGATTTGTCTTTTCTTCAATTCGGCGATCTTCATTCTGCATAATATAGTGAGGATAATTATAAATACATGCAATGAAAGAGATGAGCTATATAGAGAGACTTAATGACAGAAGTAGTAGTACTTACAGACAGTAGCAGGTGATCGTTGTTTTATCGAGGGCCAATTGATTGAAAAACTGATAGAACTCCTGAAATGGAATAGGCAACAGTTCAATTCCAACGAGGTCATGCTCCGGTTTAACTCTCGCATACAAAGTACTCCTCCCCCCAGACTCTCTGCAGATTTTCAAGTACCAATCATGTAATCTTCGCATCATCGTTGTTAAAGATTTTTCATCTTTGACGAGAGGCTTCCCGTACTCGTATCTGTGTATCTGCACATCCATGGTATCATAATGTACATCGTCGGGCAGGTAATCGTCAACATTGCCATAACCGGGCCCCATCCTCGGATCGACGATGTCGCTAGGCACCTTGAGAGGGGAGGGGCACGATTGCTTCGCTTGTTCGCTGAGCTGGGCAATTTGTTTCCCAGCTGCTCGTCGTTCTTTCAGCCTTTGATCACTGACTGTACTTCCCGACCGCTCCGCTTCGGCCCATGTCTTTGCAATAATGCGCTCATAGTTGCCTTTCGGCGGAGACTTGGGTGGTTTTGCCAGGGCAGCCAGAGTGCGCTTCACTTTCACCGGATCTACCTTCTCCTCCGGAGGTGGATGTCTCTTTGCTCTCAACCCTTGAAACCAGTCATCCACTTTGGTTCGCGCGATCTCAGCGTTCTCCTCCAGGGTTCTCTCATATGGTAACTTCTCTGGAGTCTTCAGAGAAGGACCGAATCTGTATGTCCTCCCGCCTCTGGTTGTACTGCTAGACGCAGACCGAGCAGACGGAGCGGTCTTCTTTACTTGCTTACGAGGCGGAGGAGAAGGACTACGACGCGCCGCAGCAGCTGGAGCGGTGGCAGGTCTCTTCCACCCTTGCTGACGAGGCGGAGAAGGAGGAGGCTGGCTGCTTGGGCGCGTCGGTGCAGGCGGAGAAGGAGGCGGAGTGCCGCCACACGCAGGAGAAGGAGCCGGCCGAGGGCCCTGATCGTCACTCGCCGGAGGAGGAGGCAGTGGAGGAGGCGGAGTGCCCTGACTCACCGGAGGAGGAGGAGGAGGCAGAGGCGTCCAGTTCGGAAGGTTGATGAGCTCCTTCCGCCATAGGCATGGAGTCTTGAGAGCAGACCCCAGCCGAGTCTCCCCTTCACCGGTAGGGTGGTCAAGCTGGAGGTTCTCAAATCCCTCCGTTATTTCATCCACCATCACCCTAGCATATCCTTCTGGAATCGGCCGGCAGTGAAAAGTTGCGCCGGGTTCAGTAGGATAAACAGAGCCAACAGCCGCCTTGACCTTCAAAATCATCCATTGCGTCATAAGGTGGCAATTTTGAGACTCCGTGATAGCATCCACGGGATAGCTGGAAGGAGCCATCAAGGCATGCTCCGGCTGAAGCAGCTCGGTGGAAGCCACGCTGCTTCTGCGCTAAGATGGCGGGGTAGCTTCGGGGGAGGCTTCGGCAGTACGTTTGCTGCGATTTGCTTCTCGTTCCTCTATCGCGTCTACCCTTGCTTGCAGCGCCTGCATTTGGGTCTGCTACACTTTTTTCCTCCTCTCATGGGATTTGTAACCACCTGCGTCCGGAAACCCAACCTTCCACGGAAAGGAGCCTGGCGTGCCCCGTGTCCGTCCAGGGTGCTCAGGATTCCCGAGGGCCATTGTGAGCTCGTTGTTCTCTCTGTCTGGAAAGAACTTCCCTTGCTGCGCTGCTTCGATATACTGCTTAAGCTTCCTGACTGGTATGTCCATTTGATCGTTCGTCCAAATGCACTTCCCTGTTACAGGGTCCAAGGTTCCGCCAGCCCCGAAGAACCAAGTCCGGCAACGGTCTGGCCAGGTAATTGTCTCTGGTTCGATCCCTTTATCAACCAGATCATTCTCAGTCTTGGCCCACTTAGGCCGGGCTATGAGGTAGCCACCTGACCCCGTGCGATGGTGAAGCTTCTTCTTCGCAGCATTTTGCTTATTTGTCGCCGACATCTTCTTACTCTTTTCCGATGTCTTGTGGGCCACAAATGCGGGCCAGTGATCTCTGATCCTCTCATATCTGCCCTTGAATTCTGGTGTCTCATTATTTTCTACAAACTTATTCAGCTCTTTCTTCCACTTCCTGAATAGTTCCGCCATCCTCTTAAGAGCAAAAGACTTGATTAATTTCTCTTTAACTGGGTTCTCTGGATTATCCTCTGGCGGTAGGGTGAAATTTGACTTCAGCTCGGTCCAAAGATCATTTTTCTGCATATCATTGACATAAGACACCTCAGGGTCTTCTGTAGCCGGCTTAAACCATTGATGGATGCTTATCGGGATCTTGTCCCTACCAGAACCCCACACTGAGCAACAAATGCGTTCTTTGTTCGGATGGGTTCAATCGGTTGGCCGTCGGGCGCGATTTCGTTGTTCACCCTCTCCATCCAGACCATCGGTTTCATTGAGAAACAACGAGACGGCATCACTTCCTTCTGTGATTATGTCCCTCAACAACGCTTCTTTTGCTTCGTCTAGGCGGTGTCCATAGTTTCTACAAATATTTACAACATGGCAATTATTATTCAAACATGACAGATGGATATATTAGTGCCAAACGTAGAACTAGCTACCTAATCATAGTAAGCTATCGGGAGGGGGTATATATCGACAACGACGACACTACATCTATGTCCCTTGATGACCCTCTTTTTGTTTCTTCCTCTTCTTTTTTATCCTCTTCTTCCTCTCATGTTCGAGAGGATCGCGGAGGGGTCGGGAGGTTGCGTAGTGTCAAAGGATTCAACAAAACCATGTCTTCATCATTAGGCGAAAGTAACATGTGCATGATGGTACGAAGCTCTTCAAAGTTGTTCTGGAACGGAGTCCCAGATAGGATAATTCGTTTTTTGGTACAAAGTTCAGCAAGAGCCTTCCGAATATCGCTATTTGGAAGGCCTTTCCTGAATTCATACCAAAAGGCGAATTATCCTATCCGGGACTCCATTCCAGAACAACTTTGCAGAACTTCGTACCAACATGCCCTGGTTACTTCCGGCTAATGATGAAGGCATGGATTTCTTCAATACTTTGACACTAGGAAACCTCTCTCGACCCCTCGGCGATCCTCGACCCCTCGAACCCTCGACGACCCTGGAACCCTCGACCCCTCGGTGATCCTCTTCTTCCTCTCATGTTCGAGAGGATCGCCGAGGGGTCGGGAGGTTGCGTAGTGTCAAAGGATTCAACAAAACCATGTCTTCATCATTAGGCGAAAGTAACATGTGCAGGATGGTATGAAGCTCTTCAAAGTTGTTCTGGAACAGAGTCCCAGATAGGATAATTCACTTTTTGGTACAAAGTTCAGCAAGAGCCTTCCGAATATCGCTATTTGGAAGGCCTTTGCTGAATTCGTACCAAAAGGCGGATTATTCTATCCGGGACTCCATTCCAGAACAACTTTGCAGAACTTCGTACCAACATGCCCTGGTTACTTCCGGCTAATGATGAAGGCATGGATTTCTTCAATACTTTGACACTAGGAAACCTCTCTCGACCCCTCGGCGATCCTCGACCCCTCGAACCCTCGACGAGCCTGGAACCCTCGACCCCTCGGTGATCCTCTTCTTCCTCTCATGTTTGAGAGGATCGCGGAGGGGTCGGGAGGTTGCGTAGTGTCAAAGGATTCAACAAAACCATGTCTTCATCATTAGGCGAAAGTAACATGTGCATGATGGTACGAAGCTCTTCAAAGTTGTTCCGGAACGGAGTCCCAGATAGGATAATTCGCTTTTTGGTACAAAGTTCAGCAAGAGCCTTCTGAATATCGCTATTTGGAAGGCCTTTGCTGAATTCGTACCAAAAGGCGGATTATCCTATCCGGGACTCCATTCCAGAACAACTTTGCAGAACTTCATACCAACATGCCCTGGTTACTTCCGACTAATGATGAAGGCATGGATTTCTTCAATACTTTGACACTAGGAAACCTCTCTTGACCCCTCAGCGATCCTCGACCCCTCGAACCCTCGACGACCCTGGAACCCTCGACCCCTAGATGACCCTGGAATCCTCGACCCTCGACCCTATAGAACTCTCGAACCCTCGACCCTGAAACCCTCGACCCTTGACCCCTTAACGACCCTCGACCCTCTACCCTAGTTTCCGACCCTCGACCCCTCGGCGATCCTCGACACCCTCGTTCCCGATAAAAATTAAGAAGAAGAAGAAAAAAAAGAGGAGAAAAAAAAGGAGAAGAAGCTCCTCTATTCCTTCTTCTTCTCCTCTTTTTTTCTTCTTCTTCCTCTTCTTCCTCTCCTCGTCTTCTCCTTCTTCTTCACCTTCTTTCTCTACTTATTTTCCTTTTCCTTATTTTACTTTTTCCTCTCCACTAACATAAAATGCACTAACCTAAAATGCAACAAACATAAAAGGCACTAAATCGATCAACTAACCTAAAATCAGTGATAAAATGCACTAACCTAAAATCGATATCTACTAACAACTTAAAAAAATTAATACATATATGAAAAATGCATATATGAAGAAAAAACATCATCATATCATCAACAGAGAAAAACATCATCATATCATCAACAGAAAAGAACATCATCATATCATCAACCTAAAATCAGTGATAAAGGGCGCCGGCGGCCGGACCGAAGGTGGCGGCGTGTGGTCGGGGCAACGGCGATGGGGTTGGGGAAGGGGCGGCGCGCGCGGCGACGGCGACGGCGACGTGGTCGGGGAAGGGGCAGCGCGCGCGGCGATGACGACGGGGTCGGGGAACAGGTGGCGCGCACGGCGAAGGCGACGGGGTCGAGGCAGGGGCGGCGCGCGCGGCGACGGCGATGGTGTCGGGGCCGACAGGGGCGGCGGGCGCGGGGCGACGGCGACGGGGAGCGGGCGACGACGGGCTCGAGGCGGCAACGACGACGACGAACAGCCTGGGGGCGTCGAGGCGAATGGGAGCGGTTGGCCAAAATTTCACAAGTGTTGGCTTATATAGCCAGAGCAATGGTCCCGGTTCGTGCTACGACCTGGGACTAATGCCCCCTTTAGTCCCGGTTGGTGCCACCAACCGGGACCAAAGGCCAATTTTCAGCATCCCAAAGGGCGGGAAGCGGCGGCCTTTGGTCCCGGTTGGTGGCACCAACCGGGACTAAAGGGGGCATTAGTCCCGGGTCGTAGCACGAACCGGGACCAAAGGTGGGCATTGGTCCCGGTTCGAGCCACCAACCGGGACCAATGGCCTTGCACAGCGGCGTGGTGGTGGGAGTTTAGTCCCACCTCGCTAGTTGACAGCGCCCAACACCTGTTTATAAGCTCTGCTGCCTCCTTCCTCTCGAACTTCTCTGAACTGCAGGCCTATGGGCGTAATCTGACACTGCTTTGCCTGTGGGCCTATTGGGCCTTCTGCGGGCCTGAATCCTGGCCCATGTTGGGTTTCTAGTCGTATTTAGGCCATGGTGGCCCAATAGGTGGCAATTTTTTTATTTTTTTTCCAATTTTTTGTTTTGTTTTTTGCATTATTTATTTCCTTTTGTTTTTTGCTTTATTTTTAATTCTTTTTGCTTTTAGGTCAGAAAAATTATAAACTTTCTGTTAGTGCCATTACTTTTCAAATTTGAATAGTTAAAATTTGAATTCTTTGAAATTTCTGTGAATCACAAGTTTGTGATTAACTTTACTATAAAAATATATTTTTTTTCCAGTTTTTCTGTTTTGTTTTTTGCATTATTTATTTTCTTTTGTTTTTTGCTTTATTTTTTAATTCTTTTTGCTTTTAGTTTTAGAAAAAATTATAAACTCTCTATTATTGCCATTAGTTTTCAAATTTGAAAACACTTTTTTGTTTTTTGTTTTCTTTGTTGCTTTATTTATTTTATTTTGTTTCTACTTACAACAAAATACTTATTGTTGTTATTTTTAATTTTTTTTCCAATTTTTTGTTTTGTTTTCTGCATTTTTTTTGTTTTTGGTTTATTTTTTAATTCTTTTTGCTTTTTGTTTTAGAAAAATTATAAATTATCTATTAGTGCCATTTTTTCAAATTTGAAAACACTTTTTCTGTTTTTTGTTTTCTTTGTTTCTTTATTTATTTTATTTTGTTTCTACTTACAACAAAATACTGATTGTTGCTATTTTTATTTTTTACCAATTTTTTTGTTTTGTTTTCTGCATTATTTATTTCCTTTTGTTTTTGCTTTATTTTTTAATTCTTTTTGATTTTAGGTCAGTAAAATTATAAACTTTTTGTTAGTGCCATTAGTTTTAGAAAAATTATAAACTTTCTGTTAGTGCCATTAGTTTTCAAATTTGAATAGTTAAAATTTGAATTCTTTGAAAATTGTTTGAATCACAAGTTTGTGATTAACTTACTAAAAAATGAGAATAGATGAAAGTTGAAAGTTTCTGTTAGTGCCATTAGTTTTAGAAAGTTGAAAGTTGAAAGTTAAAAGTTGGCATGGGCCAGGGACTAATGGTCATGGTATTACGAGGGCCGAACCATAAGACATGAAAGCATTTCAAATGAATTCTAAAAAAGTTGAAAGTTGGGATGGTATCATAATTTCACCCACATAGCATGTGCATGTACAAAACGGACAATGGTAGCATGTTCGTGTGTTGCAAAGTTGCGGGAGAAAGTCTTCACGTTTTCTTCGCTTTTGTCATTTGCTTATTGCGCCGTAACCATGGATAATCTTCATTGTTTATCAGGATGCTTGGGTCAGCCTTGACATTGAAGGGAGGAATTTCATGAAACTTTTCATAATCTTCAGACATGTCTGTCTTGCCGTCCACTCCCAGGATGTCCCTTTTTCCTGAAAGAACTATGTGGCGCTTTGGCTCATCGTATGATGTATTCGCTTCCTTATCTTTTCTTTTTCTCGGTTTGGTAGACATGTCCTTCACATAGATAACCTGTGCCACATCATTGGCTAGGACGAACGGTTTGTTAGTGTACCCAAGATTTTTCAGATCCACTGTTGTCATTCCGTACTGTGGGTCTACCTGTACCCCGCTGCCTAACAGATTGACCCATTTGCACTTAAACAAAGGGACCTTAAAATTAGGTCCGTAGTCAAGTTCCCATATGTCCACTATGTAACCATAATATGTATCCTTTCCGCTCTCAGTTGCTGGATCAAAGCAGACAGCGCTGTTTTGGTTGGTGCTCTTTTGATCTTGGGCGATCGTGTAAAATGTATTCCCATTCATCTCGTATCCTTTGTAAGTGAATACAGTCAAAGATGGTCCCCTGGTCAACAAGTACAACTCATCACAAACAGTGTTGTCACCTCTGAGACGTGTTTCCAACCAACTGCTAAAAGTCCTGATGTGTTCACATGTAATCCGGTCGTCGCACTGCTCCGGGTGTTTGGAGCGCAGACTGTTCTTGTGTTCATCGACATACGGGGTCACCAAGGTAGAGTTCTGTAGAACTATGTAGTGTGCTTGAGACCAAGAATATCCGTCCCTGCATATTATTGAGTCTCTTCCAAGAGTGCCTTTTCCAGTCAGTCTCCCCTCATACCGCGATTTAGGGAGACCTATCTTGTTAAGGCCAGGAATGAAGTCAACACAAAACCCGATAACATCCTCTGTTTGATGGTCCATGGAGATGCTTCCTTCTGGCCTAGCGCGATTACGGACATATTTCTTTAGGACTCCCATGAACCTCTCAAAGGGGAACATATTGTGTAGAAATACGGGCCCCAGGATGACAATCTCGTCGACTAGATGAACTAGGACGTGCGTCATGATATTGAAGAAGGATGGTGGGAACACCAGCTCGAAACTGACAAGACATTGCGCCACATCACTCGTTAGCCTTGGTACGATTTCTGGATCGATCACCTTCTGAGAGATTGCATTGAGGAATGCACATAGCTTCACAATGGCTAATCGGACGTTTTCCGGTAGAAGCCCCCTCAATGCAACCAGAAGCAGTTGCGTCATAATCACGTGGCAGTCATGAGACTTTAGGTTCTGAAACTTTTTCTCTGGCATATTTATTATTCCCTTTATATTCGACAAGAAGCCAGTCGTGACCTTCATACTGAGCAGGCATTTAAAGAAGATTTCTTTCTCTTCTTTCGTAAGAGCGTAGCTGGCAGGACCTTTATACTGCTTCGGAGGCATGCCGTCTTTTTCGTGCAAACGTTGCAGGTCCTCCCATGCCTCAGGTGTATCTTTTGTCTTCCCATACACGCCCAAGAAGCCTAGCAGGTTCACGCAAAGGTTCTTCGTCACGTGCATCACGTCAATTGAGGAGCGGACCTCTAGGTCTTTCCAGTAGGGTAGGTCCCAAAATATAGATTTCTTCTTCCACATGGGTGCGTGTCCCTCAGCGTCATTCGGAATAGCTAGTCCACCGAGACCCTTTCCAAAGATTACGTAGTGTAAATCATTGACCATAGCAAGCACGTGATCACCGGTGCGCATGGCGGGCTTCTTCCGGTGATCTGCAACGCCTTTGAAATGCTTGCCTTTCTTTCGACATTGATGGTTGGTCAGAAGAAATCGACGATGGCCCAGGTACACATTCTTCCTACATTTGTCCAGGTATATACTTTCAGTGTCATCTAAACAGTGCGTGCATGCGTGGTATCCTTTGTTTGTCTGTCCTGAAAGGTTACTGAGAGCGGGCTAATCGTTGATGGTCATGAACAGCAACGCCTTAAGGTTAAATTCCTCCTGTCTGTGCTCATCCCACGTACGTACACCATTTCCATTCCAAAGCTGTAAAAGTTCTTCAACTAATGGCCTTAGGTACACATCAATGTCGTTGCCGGGTTGCTTAGGGCCTTGGATGAGAACTGGCATCATAATGAACTTCCGCTTCATGCACATCCAAGGAGGAAGGTTATACATACATAGAGTCACAGGCTAGGTGCTGTGATTGCTGCTCTGCTCCCCGAAAGGATTAATTCCATCCGCGCTTAAGGCAAACCATACATTCCTTGGGTCCTTTGCAAACTCATCCCAGTACTTTCTCTCGATTTTTCTCCACTGCGACCTGTCAGCGGGTGCTCTCAACTTCCCATCTTTATTTCGGTTCTCACTGTGCCATCGCATCAACTTGGCATGCTCTTTGTTTTTTAACAGACGTTTCAACCGTGGTATTATAGGAGCATACCACATCACCTTCACAGGAACCCTCTTCCTGGGGGGCTCGTCGTCAACATCACCAGGGTCATCTCGTCTGATCTTATACCGCAATGCACCGCATATCGGGCATGCGTTCAGATCCTTGTATGCACCGCGGTAGAGGATGCAGTCATTAGGGCATGTATGTATATTCTCCACCTCCAATCCTAGAGGGCATACGACCTTCTTTGCTGCGTATGTACTGTCGGGCAATTCGTTATCCTTTGGAAGCTTCTTCTTCAATATTTTCAGTAGCTTCTCAAATCCTTCGTCAGCCACAGCATTCTCTGCCTTCCACTGCAGCAATTCCAGTACGGTACCAAGCTTTGTGTTGCCATCTTCGCAATTGGGGTATAACCCTTTTTTGTGCTCCTCTAACATGCGATCGAACTTCAGCTTCTCCTTTTGACTAATGCATTGCGCCCTTGCATCGACAATGACCCGGCGGAGATCATCATCATCGGGCACATCGTCTGGTTCCTCTTGATCTTCAGCAGCTTCACCCATTGTAGCATCATTGGGCACATCGTCTGGTTCCTCTTGATCTTCACCAGCTCCCCCGTTGCAGCATCACCGTATTCAGGGGCCACATAGTTGTCATCATACTCTTCTTCTTCACCGTCTTCCATCATAACCCCTATTTATCCGTGCCTCGTCCAAACATTATTAGTTTGGCATGAAACCCTTGTAAAGCAGGTGGGAGTGAAGGATTTTCTGGTTAGAGTAAGACCTCGTATTCCCACATTCAGTGCATGGACAACACATAAAACCATTCTGCTTGTTTGCTTCAGCCGCATCGAGAAACTCATGCACGCCCTTAATGTACTCGCGGGTGTGTCTGTCATCGTACATCCGTTGCCGGTTCATCTTCGTGCATTATATATAATTAAGTGTCCAAATTAATAGAAGTTCATCATCACATTAAAACCAAAGTGCATACATTCTCATCTAACAACATATAGCTCTCCAGAGCATCTAATTAATTAAACCATACATTGAAACTATGTAAAACATTTCAATGTGAAAACAAATGCGATCATAATCGCAACCAAGGTAACAATTGATCCAACGGCATAATGATACCAAGCCTCGGTATGAATGGCATATTTTCTAATCTTTCTAATCTTCAAGCACATTGCATCCATCTTGATCTTGTGATCATCGACGACATCCGCAACATGCAACTCCAATATCATCTTCTCCTCCTCATTTTTTTATTTTTTCCTTCAACAAATTGTTTTCTTCTTCAACTAAATTTAACCTCTCGACAATAGGGTCGGTTGGCATTTCCGATTCACATACATCCTAGATAAATAAAATCTATGTCACGTTGGTCGGCATAATTTTCATAAACAATAAATGAGCCAATAGTTATAAAGATAATATACATACCACATCCGAATCATAGACAGGATGAGGGCCGACGGGGGCGGATACCAAGACCATCGCACTATATAAGATGCAATAATAAATGTAAGAAAATGATACAAGTATCTATCTAAACATACAAGTAAGAATATTTTTCCTTTCAGAAAGAAGATAAGAACAAGAGGCTCACCACGGTGGTGTCGGTGATGAGATCGGCGCGGGTGATCGACGGCGGTGAAGACGGGGACGAGGCGTGACGAACCGCTAAATCTAGACAAATCTCGAGGAAAATGGAGCTTGGAGGTCGAGCTTCGAGAGGAGAAAGCTTAAGTAGTGTGGCTCGGGCATTCCATCGAACACCTCATGTGCATAGGAGGTGAGCTAGAGCACCACAAACCCCTCCCCTCGCCGGCCAGAGAAAAACAGAGCACTGGAGTGCTCTGCTCGCGGGCAAGGGTATATATAGGCACCTCTTTGGTCCCGGTTCGTGGCATGAACCGGGACTAAAGGTGGTGGGCCAGGAGCGAGGCCGATTGGTCTCGGTTCATCCCACCAACCGGGACCAAAAGGTCCAGATGAACCGGGACCAATGGCCCATGTGGCCCGGCCGGCCCCCTAGGCTCACGAACCAGGACCAATGCCCACATTGGTCCCGGTTTTAGACTGAACCGGGACTAATGGGCTGACCCGGCCTGGACCATAGCCTTGTTTTCTACTAGTGAGTTGTTTTGGACTTTCTTTGGTCTACTCCTCTATGCTTCTTATTGGGAAAGTTAGTATGCAAAAGTTATGCCCATCTTCTTAAATTCGGATGTAACTTTTCGAGTAGATGATTTTTCATATAAAAAACTTTTTCATCCGAGTTAGTATGCAAAAGTTATGCCCATTTTTACAAATTTCAGAGAGATTTTGCAAATAAAGTCAAAATTCACATTTGCAAATTTTCCCAACAACTAGACCACATATCACATGGGAAACTTATTTTCTTTTATTTTTTTGACATTTCCATCATTTTCTTTTATTTTTTTTAAAACTGAAAAGGCGATCCACAGGGGGGGGTAGAGTTTGAAAATGGGACCTTTAGTACCGGTTCGTGGCACGAACCGGGACTTAAGGTCTCAACCCCATTAGTCCCGGTTCGTGCCTCAAACCGGGACTAAAGGTCTAATCTTTAGTCCCGGTTTGAGGCACGAACCGGGACCAATGGTTGTGGGCCAGGAGCGAGGCCCATCGGTCCCGGTTCATCCCACCAACCGGGACCAAAAGGTCCAGATGAACCGGGACCAATGGCCCACGTGGCCCGGCCGGCCCCCTGGGCTCACGAACCGGGACCAATGCCCCCATTGGTCCCGGTTCTGGACTGAACCGGGACTAATGGGCTGACCCGGCCTGGACCAAAGCCCTGTTTTCTACTAGTGAGTCCAATCTTGTGTTTATTCCTCCATGTCGGCAAAGAGTCAGTAGTCAATCTCCAAGCAAAATTACGCACAGTGGGGGGGTACATCACATCTCCATATATATTGCCAGCATTTTCTACTACCATCTGGCGATGTGCTAGACGCCTCTGCAGTATTTCTGTGAGCTACTTCAAAAGCCAACATATATCCTGATTTGACCGTGAAGACGCCGAGCTTCCCCGGCCCCCATGCAATCACATCCTCACCTAATCTTGGAGATGCCCGTATCTTTAATAGTTCTTCCACATCAGCTGATAAGAAATACTGCTGAAGAAGTACCAAGTTCCAAGAACCATTATCATTTAGCAAGTCGGACACAAAACGAATGCGACATCTTCCTTGCAGTGACACAGGTTTGTATGAAAAGGGACTTGGAATCCAGTTATATCTCCCCTTTGTTGGTAGTCAGAGTCACTAGGACAACTAACTGTGTTAGCATCTAGAGTTGTAACAAGCCACAGTCCGCCTATCTTGGGTGTGCAGCGATGATGCTACCATCTCCTACTACAAAGTACACGCCTTGCACCGGAAACAGCGCAACCATATGACATCTATCCGAGTGGGCGACCACGTGGTGACCGGGCATGAGGCCATGGATGAGGCCACCTACAACCACTTCTCCGATGTGCTCGGAAGTACCACGGAGCATGACATCACGCTTGATCTCCGCGTTTTGCGTGTTCAACACAATGCTACTCCGTGCGGTGGACCTAGGCCTTCTTCGACGCCTTACCACTCGGCACGCGGCCTCGAGTATATCGCTATACGCGGACGATGTTGTCATCTTTTGTCACCCGGACAACCACGACATTACCACCGTGTGAACCATCCTGCACATATTCGGGCTTCATACAAACTTCGCCAAGTGCTCTGCCACCCCGATCCAGTGCGATGATGACAACAACATGATGATCACATCTGAGATGCCGTGCCCCATAGCCCAATTCCCCATCACATACCTCGGGTTGCCTCTCTCTGTCTGCAAGGCCTCCACGACTAGCTTGCTCCCGATCATCGACAAGCTCGGCCACAAGCTCTCCACTTGGCATGCTTCCATGATGTCCAACGAGCAACGGCGACCGCCTTGCTCTCGTGCATCACGTACTTAGTGCTATCCCGACATACTTCCTCACCGCCTTTGCTCTCAACCAATCCATCCTCAAGAAATTCAACCGCATCATCCGCAGATTCCTTTGGGCGGGAGGCACCGAAGGCAATGGGGGTCAGTGCCGTGTTAACTAACAGCAAGTTTGCCGGCCAATCTCTCTTGGCGGTCTTAGCATCAGGGACATTCAAAGGACCGGCATCACCCTCCGTGTGTGGTTGCTTTGGTTACAGTGCACCGATCCCTTGCAACCCTGGAGCCACTTACACATACCTCACGACCCAGACGTGACTGCCATCTTCAGCGCATCTACGACCTGGGATCTTGGGTCCGGCGTCACCTGCAGATTCTGGTAGGACCACTTGATAGAGGGTAGATCCGTGGCTGAGATCCCCCCAGTCCTCGCCTCGTCCCACGACACCGACGCAAGACTCGCACCATTCGCGAGGGCCTCCACCTTAGAGCCTGGGTGGAAGAGATTCATGGAGCACTCGGACCGACGGCCATGTTGCAATATGTTGATCTTGAGCGTCGTGTGCGCCACATTGACCAGATGAGCCGGATACACTCAAATGGCGCTGGACCGCCTCCTCTATGAAATGTTTATGATGGGAGAATTTAAATTCTTCTTAGGTCTTCAAATTCTTCAACAGCGCAATGGCATCTTCATATTTCAAGAGAATACCTCAAGGATGTATTGTGGAAATTCGGCATGAAAGATTGCAAAGGCGTCAAAATCCCTATGCCCACAAATGGCCATCTATGCACTGATGAAAATGGTATTGACTTTGATCAAAAGATATACCGCTCCATGATTGGTTCTTTATTGTATTTATGTGCATCTAGGCCAGATATTATTCTTAGTGTTTGCATGTGTGCCTGATTTCAACCTACACTGAAGGAATCACACCATAAGGCTGTGAAGCATATTCTTCGTTATCTAGCTCACACACCAACACTTGGATATGGTATCCCAAGGGCTCGGCTTTTGATCTCATTGGGTACTCACTCTAACTATGCTGGTGATCCTGTGGACCGCAAGTCAACATCAGGCACATGCCATTTCCTCAGACGATCCTTGGTCTGTTGGTCCTCGAAGAAACAGAACTGAGTATCACTGTCTACTACTGAAGCTGAGTACATTGCTGCTGGTTCTTGCTGTTCTCAATTGCTATGGATGAAGCAAACCCTCAAGGACTACGGCGTCAATGTAAAGAATGTGCCTCTCTACTGTGACAATGAGAGTGCCATCAAGATTGCTCATAACCCACTTCACCAGTCGAAGACAAAGCACATTCAGATTTGTCATCATTTTCTTCGTGATCATGTATTGAAGGGCGACATTTCTATTGAGCATGTGAAGACTGGAGAACAGCTAGCCGGTATCTTCACAAAGCCTTTGGATGAGAAGAGATCTAGCAAGTTGCGGTGTGAGCTAAATATCCTAGAATCTTTGAATGTCCTTTGAAAAGGACACACATCCTAACACTTGTGCAAAGTTGATGACTTAGACGTGCAACACACGGAGAAACGTTTTTCTTCATTCAATGAAGATTAACACTCTAGGTGTGAACAAATTAACGAAGAATTTGATTCTCAGAGCCCTTCAACAATTGTACATGGTGTTTGAAATCATCATTCTTATACGGTGGGTCACGCCACCACCAAAAGTTGAAAATCTTGAATTTGAGTTTTTACTCATTTTTGAATTTCCTCAGTTGTTCAAATTCTTCAACTTTTCGATGTCTTCACTCTTTCCGTTGTTGTTCTTCATTGGCTATATATATATATATATATATATATATATATATAGGGTGGGTCTATTATGATAACACCCTTTAAGACCCTTATTCTGCTAACACCCAGCTTATTCTGCTAACACTACCTACCTCGCCGTAGCTACAGACTAACCCAAAAAACAACTGGACCGAACTGCTCGCACAAAGGGAAAACCCAGCCCACCTTATCTTCTCATACCCACTCCCCCCCAATTCCCTCTCTATCTCTCCCGCAACCTCCCTTGCGCGGACGCCGCCAAACCACCACCTCCCCTGTGCCGCCGCACCGCAACCTCCTCTGTGCGGCCGAGTCCGCTCCCCGGCGACTCCTGATCCGCAGCTCCCCCCATCACCCCTGCCTTCCTCTGCGCGCCGCCGCTCCGGGTCACGGCCACCGCGTTCGACCACCAGCAGCACATCAGTACGGCGGTAGTGCGGCCCCGCTTCCGTTCCTCCATGGCCGACCCCCTACCTCCCACCTTCTCCCTCCTGCCCCGATCGACAACCTCCATCGCCGCCCCGGTCGTGTTGCCCCTCCAGACCCCACGCCGCCGGATCCAGGCAACCACGCCGGCGTGCCCTTCCACGAGCTTTCCCGTCACGACCCTACCACGAGCTGCTCCAGCCCGACCCTGCTTCTTCGAGAACAGCACAGTGGCAACTCCCCTTAGTTCTCTCCTGCACCGGGGTCGCGAGCTCCGTTCACGGGCTCGTCGGATCTCGTGATTGGGGCGCTGGCGACGTGCTCTTCTACTCCACCGCGCCCCTCCTCTACTTCAGCTCCTGTGCCCGTGCCTCTCGTGGACTCATCGGCGCATAGGCCGCGCTGGATCCATGCTGGTTCGAGGCCCCGACGGCCTCCTCTTCCTGCTAAGTCACCGAGATCCGTCGGGGTATCAAGTTGTTTTGTCGGCCCAATACTCCTTCTACCTTCCCTTGCCGGCGTTCGTGCAACTTCGGTGAACACCGCTACTCGCGCGCGGATGACGACGATGCAGTGGCACTGCAGTTCGCTTTGCAGGGGATCCGTTGATGCAGCCGTGGAGTTCGGCCCACAGGTGCATGAAGTTATCTTCCCCCCCTCCCACAGTTTACCCTTCCACATGAGCCCCATGCTGTAGTCCATTGGGAAGAAGCTCATGGTGCGGATGTGCGGATGCTTAGTGACAGTGCTGATGCGTTTCAGATTTTGTTTTTCTACAATTTGTAGGCGATGCTGGAGCCTTGCAGTCCATTGCCTCGGGGGCGAGCAGTGGAGAGGACACACGTGCGTGCAGTTCCCTGTCCATTGAAAATGTAGAAGCCCATCTTGCTGTAGTGTATGTGAGCATATGGCCAGCAAGTGCTGCTCTTTTCCCAGATTGAAAACATTGCGGTGTGGTTGGCTGGCCATCGACGTGCACTTCGCTTTGGGGGGGGGGGGGCAGTACGTTCTTTGTGGACGTGCACTTCGTTCGGCTCGAGCGGCATGAAGCTCCGTTTGCGCGCATGTGTGGCTCGGCTAACTAGTTTGTGCAGTTCGCATGATACCTTTATTATGTGATGCCTCCCTAGTTGTTGGAGTTCACTTCTTTGTATTTATTGAAACATCATGTAGTGCACTGTGAAACTCTCTGTTGTTCACTTGTAAAAACAAATAGCGGTTCCCTTTGTAAAAAAAGTGCAGCCCCTTAGTGGTTCACCTTGTAGAAAATGAGAAAGAAATCCCCATGGGAGGTTCACTTCTTTTTCTAATGCAATTTGTTTAGTTTGTGGGATGATTGAAAAAAGAAGTTCACTCCACTTGTTTAGCAGCTCATACCCCTTTGTATGAAATGCAATTTGTTTCGTGTGTCTCAAAATCAGTCAACTACATCAACACGTGCAGTGCGTTTGGTTTTCGGATGTGGTTCATTTTTTAGAGTGATGTTGTTCACTTGTGCCGAACATGAAAGCGCAAAAAAATTAGCAAAACAATAAAAATAGTAATGCGGTTCACTACGATATATGATGTGGTTCGCTTGCTCGCGTCTCTGCGGTCCACTCTTGTTCATAAAAAAATTGAAAAAAAACATCAAAAACTCGTCCGAGAAAAATTTACATCCGACAAAGGAAACCATGAAGTTCACTTGCCTGTCTAATGCAGTGCGGTTTCGTCCGATGCAGTGCGGTTTTCTGTCGAATGACGTTCACTCACCGATTTGGGTGTCGCAAAAAACAGTGTCCGCATTTTCGTAATTTTAAAATTGCTCTTAAACCGTAAGGAATTAAAGAGAGTGTTCTACATGAAAAAGTTGCGTCTCATCGATATCTTTCCAATGCCATATCATTTGAATCATTTTGACAAGCAGTTTGTAAAAATTTCGCAAAAAACGACCGCTGCCACTCATCGTCCGCCGCACCATTTTAAAAATTAACTTAAAAACGTAAGGAATCTCGAAACCATTTCTACATATGAAAGTTGCGCCTTGTCCATAGCTTTCCAACGACATATTACACACCTCATTTCAATAAACGGTACAAAAACTAGAGTGAAAACAGTATCGAAAATTGCAAAAATTTCAAAAAACGTAATTTCGCGATTTAGTAAATTTGAAACTGCTCTTAAACCGAAAAGAATTAGAGAAAATAATAGATATGGAAAAGATGCGCCTCAACGATATCTTTCCAACGGCGTATCATTTGCTTTATTCCGATGAGAGGTTTTGAAAAAATCATGAAAATACGCTCGCTGCCACTCGTCGTCCGCATCACCGTTTTTGAAACTGCTCTTAAACCGCGAGGATCTCGAGAAGTGTTCAACATGGCAAAGTTGCGCCTAATCCATAGCTTCTCCACAGTATATTACACGCGTCATTCTGATAAACGGTTAAAAAATTAGAGCGAAAAAACTACCGAAAATACACAGCGTGTAGTTTTTTCGACACGAAGTTCACTCGCCTGAGTACTGCAGTACACTTGGTTCAAACAATGACGCGTGCTTGTGTTGAGCGTGCACTTGGTTTAATAAATATTCTGCTAATATTAGCATTATAGACCGACTATATATACATCTGGGCTATTCTGTTATGCGTAACAGGATATTATTCTGTTACCCTATGGTGAATTCAAGCGGTTGAACTGATGCTTTCTATTCCTGTTAAAAATCGTCTTCTTTAGTTCAAAAGTTTTTGCAATTTTTTTATCAAAACAGGGCGTGTAATATATCGTTGGAAAGCTCTTGACATCCACATTACAATCTTATAATTTGTTTTTGCAAAAAAATTATGATTTACGAGCAGTTTTGAAAAAACCGTTTTTTTCAAACGGAAAACGTGAATCATATTTTGGACTTAATTTTCAAAAGGTTTGTCGGAATTGAGCAAATGAGACGGCATTGGAAAGCTTGTGAAAATCCGCATCTTCTATATTTCTACTATTTTTTCAAATTCTATATGATTTAAAAGTAATTTAAAAAACAATGAAATTTTGGGCGAAATGTTTTTTCACTGTTTTTTTGCAAATGGTTTGTAGGATTGACACAAATGATATGGTGTTGGAAAGCTATGAAAAATGCGCAAATTTTGCGTATAGAAAGTTTTTTCTAATTCCTTACGGTTTAAATACGAATTCAAATACGGTTAAAATTGATTTTGAACGTGTTTTTTAAAAAGTTTGTCGAAATGGGGAAAATAATATACCGTTGGATAGCTATCGAAAATGCAAAACTTAGTCCTGTTGGACGTGTTCTCTACTTCGCAACCATTTAAGAGTAATCTTGAATACGGCATGACGGATCCTGCTGTTTTCTCGTCTGAAAAACAAATTAGTCGTACTGATATATGTGTATGTTTGTACTGAGCTATTTTTTGTAGAGTAATTTTAAATGGTTCCGAAAAAATGTACTTATACTGATGCTTGCATGGTTTTGTACTAAACGTGTTTTCACTAACTAGGCTTTGCTCTGTTTTTTTGTGAGACCCATCATGCTGTTTTTTCGGGAGAAAAAATAGAGTACTTGTACTGATCTACGTGTGTGTTTGTACTGATGTATTCTTCGAAGAGTAATTTTGAAAGGTTCCGAAAAAAGAGTACTTGAACTGATGTCCGTATGGGGTTGTACTGAGCGTTTTTTCACAGACTAGAGTTTACTCTATTTTTTACCGAAAATTGTTTCATCAATTGTTCGCAAATGATAGTACGAACTAAGATATGTGTTGGTTTGTACAGAGCATTTGTTTCATCAGTTGTTTGCAATTGATAGTACGAATGGAGCTTTGTTCATTTTTATACTGAGCATTCTTGTCAGTGCCAGGATCTCCGAATTTATGTTGTTTTGTTCTGCGAACTTCCTCAAAATTTTATTGGTAAATCACACCGTTTTTTTCTTTTGCTAAATTTTTGTCCTCTGAACTTGTGACCTATGGAGTTTGTACTGATATGAATCGTTTTGCCGAACCGCCACAATTTTTTGTGTATTGAATCACTATATAACTTAGAACCAAATTTTTTTTCTTAACATATATTTGAATTGTTTCTATATGTACATTGAATTGCGGAAGAGTAGCAATAGTTATACATACTTTATGGATAGTAATACATGAATTTCTTGGTAAACTGAAGAATGTACTCTGGACCGTAATACATGTCCTCTCGAGTTTGTACTGATGTGAATCCTTTTGAACTTGCTCTCGACGGTAATACATGCCCTCTCGAGTTTGTACTGATGTGAATCCATTCGAACTTACGTGGCTTACATCATTGAACGGACTCTATTCTTCTCACTACCACCATTGTTCTGTCCATTTCTTTTCGGACTTGCATGGCTTACATCGTTGAACGGGCTTAGGTGGATATGTACTAATGAACTACTGTGATTTGTAGCTCTCAGGAAATGGAATCCTTTCTTTCCCTGTTATTCTGAATACCAAACAGCAAAAAATCAGTTCTCATAAGCACGAAAAAAATTATATATGTACCCCTAAATTTTGCAACTATTTTGTCCTCTTTCATTTTGAAAAAAGCATACAAAAAGCAAAAGCACAAACTATACAAAAGGTTTTAGACACCAAACCAGTAGAGAATTAAAAATAGGCATCAGGCAGCAACTTGCGAAACATAGCACGAGTCATATACATACGCATTTCATCCCATTATACTTCTCCACCCGCATGGAAAGTGAGAGAACCTCCCTACATGCATATACAGGCATCAAACTCCCTCTGTACCTAAACTATATTTTTGTTTGATATATATTGTGAACTCCTCTTGTCGATGTACATCAACCTGCTGTGCAGAGAGATGAAATGTAGTACATCAGTCTAGCTTCATTCAGCTAGAGAGAAACATGAAAAAATGTTCAGTTTTTTGGACGGCTTTCCTCTTTTTCTTTGTCCAATTCTGCGCCACGACTGCCAGCATCCTGCATGCAAGCTTAAAATTAATTGAAGCCACCAAACATGCACTTTCATGAGACTTTGCTACTATAAGTCAGCAAACATATCTTTTAGTATTAAACCAAAGGCACACTTATTACCCATCACTCTTGTTCAGTTCAGAGCATCATCAATAAGATAAAGATACGAAAACATTAAGCCAATATAGAACAACTGGATTGATTTGATTCAAATTTTTTACTTTCAATGCATTGTAGGCAACAGCCGATCCAAGTCAGAACTGATGTGATTTATTCCATCGAACTGATATGAAAGTTTATCTATACTGTTCTGTTTTTAACACACACGTTTTGAACTATTCCCGCTTTTTTCATTATGAATTGATGACATAAGACATGTTGAACTGTTACACAAGAGCAAAATTCAGAAATACATAACAATGGTGTACTCAAAATATGTGCATTTTAAGGAACAAAACTTTCTAAACCTTCTATACGAAAAACTTCAACTATCAGTCCAAAGAGATTTTAAGTTAAACAATCATTTCCCTTACCGAGTGTTAAGGAAAACGAAACCAGAGATGACCTCGCCGGCAGTAGGAGTAGCGATCGCTGCCAAGGCGATGCGTTGGTACATGTACTAAATATCTGCTCAAACCTGTTGTAACATCTACTTCAAGCTTTTTCTAAAGCATTGTTGGGAGTAGAGGGTTTTAAAAGAAAATACAGAGTGCCAAAGAAAGAAAGGAACAACCTGTTTATCTAAATGACTATGATATTTGGCACACGTGTGCCATATAAGCAAAACTGCCACACCTCTATTTCTTTCATTTTAAAGTACCATACGATCCCTCGTTCTTTGACCCCGCCTCTTCCCAAATTACCCCGCAGGCTCGCCTAAGAAACCTGCTTCTCCCACACATCTCGGGCGCTTACCCCCGAGAAAACTGCCACTTCTTCACGTCTACCACATGATTTCTCCTCAGGACAAAGTTACCATGATATTCATATGAAAGTTATCAGGCCTGTGTTGCATAACTTACCGTACTATTTACATAGAATGTATCAGGTACTATGCTTCAACAACTACACCCTTTCAAAGTTACCACTGTGTTTTGTACACAAGTTATAAGGTCTTCGATGTGTAAAATACTGTGGTACTTACACATAAGTTATCAGGGTATATGTACATCAACCTCCCCCCGGTCAAAGTTACCATGGGGGATTGTACATGAGTTACCGGGTCTACGGTTCGTATATTATCATGGTACTTGCACCTAAAAACCTGGGTGTGTTTCGGTAGCTTTTCTCATAGGTCAAAAATTACCATGATGTTTTTGCGTAACTTATCACGCCTATAGCACGTGTGCCCCTCGTGACACTAAACATTATGTGACTTTCCCGTGGCACGCCATGTGTTGTGTTCATCCAAGAGGCCCACGCGCGAGGCGAGTGTATGTTTTTAACAACTTATATATTTTCCTTTGGTAAAAAAGCTATCATCATGTTTATATTGCAAGTTATCGGTTATGCGGTGCTTATATTATCATGTTATTTACACAAAAATTATTGGGGATGTTTTGAACAACTTTTTCCCGAGGCAAAAAGTTATCATGGTGATTCTAGGTAACCTATCAAGCCCATAGTGCTTAAAATATCATGCTATTTACATAAAATTTATCAGGGATATGTTTCAGCAACAAATTCAACCCCCCCATGGGTCAAAAATTTATCATGGTGTTTAGTTATCGCAGTGCATATGTTTTCATACTATTTACACATAAAAATGCCATGGGAGGGAGGTATACTACCGTGCTATTTACACAGAAGTTACCGGAGTATCTTAAAAAAATTCCCTACGGTCAAAGTTACCATGGTGCTTCTACCTCAGTTATCAGATGTGTGCTGCGTATATTACCATCTATTTACACATAAACTATCAGGTATCTTTTCACATTTGTTTTCCCCAATGGTTAAAGTTACCACGATGTTTGTATCTAAATTACCAGGTCTATGGCGTGAATGTTATTGTACTATTTACAGAAATTATCGGAGGGCGGGTTCAACAAATTTATTCCCAATGATCAAAGTTACCACGATGCTTGAAACAAAGAGTTGCTAACATATTAAAGGCAAAAACATGTCAAAACAGTATTACCCTTAGAATGTTCAACAATGAGTATCATAGGTGAGGTGGTTAGCTCCCTTTGTTAATTACCTGCAGACCAGAGATCAAATCCTAGTCTAAGCATTATTTTTGCTGAAAATCGAGAAGGCATGTGGGGCCATAAATGACCATTATGAAAATTAGGAAGGCACAAGCAGGAGGAATTGATGACATTGGATGCGTGTGGCAGTTTCGCAATCTGGCACACGGTTGCCATATACATATTTCGTTATCTAAATAGTGTGTGGAATTGTTTATACGGATGAACAAAACATTACTTGAAGTAGAGGTTCTTCCAAAATAAAGAAAGAGCATCTTGTAGGTTCAAGTTTGAGTAGTTGAGCCAGACAATTTATCGTAGGCGTTGTATGTAATAATAATTTAATTATTTTCATAGGAGTACGACTCATAGTATCGGCATGGAGGTCGTGAACAAAAGCAGAAGTATCCTTAATTTTTTATTAGTGACTGTAATTTTCCTTATAAAGAACATACTACTCTCGTGTAAACCCATCCCTCTATATATGTACTGTCAATTTTTTGCAAATCGAACAAATTGCGTATGTAGCAAGTGCTAGTATCTTGAAATGAAGTTATGCGTATGCCCCTAAGAGTAGGTGAATAGAAAAGTCGAACCAAAAATGGCTTTCTCCTAATAGTAATCGTGCTAGAACTCATTCAAAGCTGAAGTGAACTATAATTATAACCAGCCTTTGTCAATAGAAGTCCTACTGATCACAAATTCCTCTAATTTCCTCCAGACTCAAGATCAAGATGGTGGACAGTGCACGGATATTACAAAATTAACAATTCACAATACGAATTAAATATCACAAATTGCAAGGCACAAGTTTTGAGCACATACAATCTTTCATTGGTAGGTAGCACTACAACTTTGGAGGTCAACACATTAGGCAAACTCTTTGGAATTAAGATAGTGAAAAGTAAATGTATGCGAAAGCAAGCTTCAGTTTGGTAAACCATCAAGCCCAGATTGCTGCACTCCGAATTTCCTTTAGACTCGTACACTACCTTCAGTTCAGCAAGCTTTATGTTCAGCAAGTGTGTAACAAAACAAGAATTGAACTGGAATAGAATTTGAAATTTGAACTGAAATACAATACGAAAACTAAACTAAGTGTACTTTCAGATTTTCACATGGACATCAGTGCATGAAGCACCAATGAAATTGAACTGAAACAAACTTTAGTTCAACAAACTTATATGAAGTTATATGAAGCATGCTTGAATGCGTTGACCCGAAGCATGCTTGTAGGAGAGTAGTGGCACTGGAAGGGAGCCTTTTGCTGAACTTATATGAAGTTATATGTACTTGTCTAACTTATATGGAACTTATATGAAGCCTTTTGCTGAACTTATATGAAGTTGACCAGACAAGATGATACCGGGGCGCATCAGAATATAGGAGAGTGGTGATGCAAGTCAGTCACCGGCTGGGTAATGAAGCGGGTGGTATGCGGCATGGAGACAACCAGAAAATGGGACATCCAGGGGTAGGGAGCGTCGTCGCTGAAGATCAGAGAGTGTGGAGCGCAGGCGTGCGGTGTCCCCCGGCCGGCACCGGAGACGAAGGAGATCGGGGATAGTGCACTTTTTTCGTCAGCCTGCAAGATGCTCAAGGACCAGGACAACATGTAGTTTCAGAATTACAGATTGTGGTCAGCTATAGGATGTTTCTGGGACCATGTTTTAGCTACGAGAGAGCAACAACATCACATCATGAGAGAGAGGATGCATCATCAAAAATTCAGGAGAAAGATCAGAGCAGAGCAGAAGTAAATATGTTTTGAGGAGATGAACTGACCAGGATTTAAATGAACTCTCACTAGCAGTAATTTTTGTACTTTGCATGTAGTACTACATGGACTTGCTGTAAAATACATGGACCATGTAGTAATTTTGAAGTTAATTATATGATCATCTCAGGGAGCTCAAGTTGTACTGAAAGCTCAAGTTGGACTAAAACTCACTCGATAATTGAAACTCCTAGGGCGAGGGGTGGGATCCAGGGTGCTGCTAGCAATGAACGGCCTGGGGTGGTGGCGTTGAATGGCCTGGAGTGGTGGCTGTGAACAGCCAGGGTGCTCCGGCGGCAGAGCCCCACCGGAGATGGTGATGCAAGCAGGAGGTTGGGAAGCAGTGGTGCCGGTGGTCGGGGTCGTCCAATGCACATGGCACACCAGTACAGGAAGTTGATTCATCACCCATCCACAGTTTTTTTCCTTTTTGGAATCCATTGAACTGAAAAAAGCTACATGTGAGCTGAAAGTATGAAAATAACATATCTTTGAAAGAATAAAGAACTAGCTTTAACATATCTATGAAAGAATACACCTCCGAGGAACTAGCTTTGAACATATCTCTGAAAGAATAGAGAGCATGCAAAGTTCAAGGAAAGAATAAGCAAAATGGCACACTAGTACGCAGTAGTACGAGTCCAGTCATGTACGTGCTAGTATTAGATTTGAATAGTAGCTAGAATTGAAGTTCAGGTAACCATGGCACACACATCATACAGTTTCAGTCATGTATGCACACACACTGTAATAGTCGCTGCAATTAAAGTTCAAATAACCACGGCACCCATAACAGAACAAGAATCAGTCTAGCAGCTAGGCAAGCAAGCTTCATCAGCATGAATACACATCAGCGGCAAGCTAGAACATGCTAGTAGGCTGTAGAAGTCTCCTTGTATTTTTTCAAACAGAAGTGCTTTAGCTCAGTTCAGTAGTAAGGCATGGAAAAAGAAAAGCAATGGAATAAACTATAACCGAGCCAAATATGTAATTTCAACAAACTAGACCTCATTGCTTGACTTCAGTCGTAATACACGATCATCAGTTCAATATAAACAGACTAATGTTAAGATCATCGTACATCCATTGCCGGTTCATCTGCGTGCATTATATATAATTAACTAATTAAGTGTGTCAAAAACCATTACAGAACAGCATGAATACAGAAGACCAAATTAATAGAAGTTCATCATCACATTAAAACCAAAGTACAGTAGTGATCAAATGTTATTACTGAAAAAATAAATACATAAAGTTCATACATATATAGTTCTCATTGAACAACATATATATAGCTCTCTAGAGCATCTAATTAAACCATACATTGAAACAATGTAAAACATTTCAATGCAACAACAAATGCGATCATAATCGCAACTAAGGTAACAATCGATCCAACGGCATAATGATGCCAAGCCTCGGTATGAATGGCATATTTTCTAATCTTTCTAATCTTCAAGCGCATTGCATCCATCTTGATCTTGTGATCATTGACGACATCCGCAACATGCAACTCCAATCCCATCTTCTCCTCCTTAATTCTTTTCAATTTTTTCTTCAGGTAATTGTTTTCTTCTTCAACTAAATTTAACCTCTCAACAATAGGGTCGGTTGGAATTTCCGGTTCACATACCTCCTTGATAAAAACATCTATGTCACGTTGGTCGGCATAATTTTCATACACACTAATGAACACAATAGTTATAAAATATAATATATACCACATCCAAATCATAGACAGGACGAGGGCCGACGGAGGCGGATACCAAAACCATCACACTATATAATAACAAAAAATAATAAAAGTAAGAAAATTATACAAGTATCTATCTAAATCATACAAGTAAGAACTTTTTTCTTTTAGAAGATAAGAACAAGAGGCTCACCACGGTGGTGCCGGCGACGAGATCGGCGCGGGCGATCAACGGCGGTGAGGACGGGGACGGGACAGGATGGACCACCAAACCTAGACAAATCTTAAGGAAAATGGAGTTTGGACAAGGAGCTTCGAGAGGAGAAAGCTTAAGTATGTCTCGGGCATTTCACCGAACACCTCATGTGCATAGGAGGTGAGCTAGAGCACCACAAAGCTCTCCCACGGCCGGCCAAAAAACAGAGCAATGCACTGCTCTGCTCGCGGGCAGGGGGATATATAGGCCTCTCTTTAGTCCCGATTTGTGGCTAGAGCCGGGACTAAAGGACCCCATTTGGTCCTGGTTCCAACCACCAACCGGGATTAAAGGTTGTGGGCCAGGAGCGAGGCCCATTGGTCCTGGTTCGTGTCTGGAAGCGGGACCAAAGGGGTCAGACGAATCGGGACCAATGGCCCCCGAGGCCCGGCCGGTGCCCTGGCTTTACAAACCGGGATTGATGCACCCATTAGTCCCGGTTCATAGGGAAACCGGGATTAATGCCCTTTTCAGACCTGGACCAAAGCCCTATTTTCTACTAGTGTTGTAGGCCTCGCTCACATGAAGTAAGAACGGTCGGTGACGATGCCTCATAAAGTCCATGGGGTGCAATCATAGTTGGTGGTGCAGGGGAGGAAGTAACCTTCTTTGATGGGGATTCCATCACACGCTTGTTTGTCATGTAGACGCGTCCTCTTAATTTCTATTCAGCTTTACAGGCAAGACGAAACAAATGATCGATAGAATATAGTCTTCATGCATTATTATGTCTTGTATATCATGGTTTAAACCTTTCCAAAATCGATTCAGAAAATCTTCTTCGCATTCTTCTAAGCCAGAACGAAACAAAGCAATACACAAATTGTCATAATATTCTTCAACAGTGATATTGTCTTGTGCTAAACATTGTAATTTTCTAAGAAAATCACTGGCATGATATGAAGAACAAATCGGTCTCGCATAACAAGTTTTAAATCTTTCCAAGTAGAAGACCTATTATCAATATTTTTCCTGCAATAATTTCTCCACCAAACTGAAGCAAAACCTAAAAACACTTTAGTGACAATATTTATTTTCTTATGCTTGGGAAGTTCATGGCTAGCAAATATTTCTTCTACCTCAATTTCCCAATCAATATATGAATCAGGGTCATATTTACCCTTAAAATTTGGCAAAGAGGTAACATGATGATGTGTGTCTCTACCATGATGTATATCATGTGACGATCGTCGTACCTTTTGTGGTGGGAAAGAGTGATCTTTATCAATATATGGCAAGTCATCTCCCACAATAGACGCACCCCAACTGTCAACCGCTCTAAAATCTGCCATGGTTAGTACCACACAAAAAACAAAAATAATAAGTATAATGTTTCTATAGTACTATTTGGTGGTGGCAGAAAAATTATCTCAAAACTCTAGCAATTACCAAGCTCTTACCAGATCTTACCGTGCTGCAGTGGTTGTCGGCCTTTGGCGCCTTCAAAAGTTATCAAAGTTGGATATAGTGATTGCCTAATCACCGAACAAGGTACAATATAGAAAGTGGAGCTTGGTGAAGGTTTTCTCAACTCACAATATCGGTGGCACAATTTTCCTGAAAGTAATGCAAGATAATAATTGCTCAAACTCCTAACTAGTGTTGGTAGTCGACTAGTAAGAGCTAAAATAATCTAAGCCCAGATATTGAATCAAGTGAGAGGGAACTGACGAAAATATAATAGCTCCAAGTAGCTAGATATAAGTGAGGTATGAACGTAGTGTATGGCAACCAAGAGCAGAGAAAAAAATCCAACACTTATCACTTATATGAACAGAGCAGGCTGAACAGCAAAAGAGATTGTTCAAAAGATGCTAGCTGGCCAAAACTTTGCATAAACTTTTTTTTATTCTTTTTTCTGAATTTTCCTTTTTTCAACTTTCAGGTCGGCCGCTAGTAGAAGTCACGGACACAAATATCTGACCAAACAGGTATGAAGGGGTGGCCGGGGCACGTCCGGTGTAGCCCATCGGCGCTGTCCAGCGGTAAAAGATCTCATGCCATTGCTGAAATTCACGTCCCCCACCCAGGGCATTTTGGTCATTTTGCATCTGTGCCCTTTTCCGATTCGCTGCCTCCTCCCCCAATGATTTCCTCCCTCATTTTTCTCTCCCTCACATCTCTCTCTCTCGAGAGAGAGCCGTTGCCGCCAGTCATCCTCCCCGTCCGCCGCCGCCGCCGCCAACCATCCGCAGCCGCGCCACCATCCCCTCCCCGTTCCTCTCCCGTAGCTGAGCCAGCCATGGCCGGGAAGAAGTGCAAGTCCTCTTCCTTCCTCCCTCACCCCTGATCTGAATCCTCTCCTGGAACCCCAGCCAGCCGCACGCATCCCATATGGCACTGCCCAGCTCGCAGCCCTCGGCCGTCGAGCCATCGCGAGGCTCCTCGCGCAAGCACACAACCTCCTCAAAGGCTGCGCTCGAGGCCGACCTGGAGTTCACCGTCACCAAGGAAAGGTAAGGGGAGGGGAGGGGATGGAAGGGATTGAGCGACCAGGTGAGGCAGTGCCCAGATCCACAGGGCCATCGACACTTCGTCATCGACCTCATCCGCGACCGTCCTCGAGGTCGGCCATGGTGGTCCGGCCCGGCAACAACCATGGAAGGAGACGCCCGAATCCCTGGCCCTCCAAGTACGCGCCTACTGCAGGCCATCTCCGGCGAGCTCATCCACAGATCTCCAACTATGGTGCGTGCGCATGATACCTCAACCCCTTGTCTTGTCGGTTTCTTCATCTCCCCTCCTTGTAATTCCTTGGTTTGTTTTGTGCGCAGTTGCTCCGATCTGGAAGAGGTGGTGGAGCTTTTGTTGTTGCTGCTGCAGGTGAACGAGGCACCACCCCCTCTTTCTACTTCTGGACACAACCTGGTGGTGATTGCTCATTTCAGTGTTAAAAAATTCAGTTCAATTCAGTCATGTTCTTTTTCTTTTGTGGGGAAATTCAGTCACATTGAATGTTCAACTTTTAGAGTTAACAAACTGTTGTTATGACCACTGTGGTTTAGATGTTCAGAAATTCAGACAAGTGGTATGATGAAATGAGCCACCTTTTAACCCCCTACTAAACCTACCGTGAACGTGTAGAGAGCCAATGCAGGGAGGTGTGGACATTTTACCATGTTCATAGGAAGAAATCAACATAAAATACACAGCTTGTAGATGATTCGTCAACCACCATCAAACACGACTTGTAACTTTCTGGACTAAACTGAACAGTGCAATTGACTCAAAATAAAACGGAACCGTGCAATTGACTCAAAAATAAATAGTAAATATACTTTGGTTGTGTCTGCAGAATTGCATTATGGAAAGATGTGTGTGAGGTTACCCCATCGCCACTGGTTCCAACTTTGTCCATCATGTCGCTCTGATGAGAAGACCTCGTCCATGTTTCATTAATAGGGCAGAGTGCTGCTGAAGTATCTATGTTGAACAATTATAACAGTACCAAGTAAGTTTGCTCCAATTGCATTTGATGCAGAAGGCACAACACCGCCATCATGCGTCAGGTTCAGTAGAAGGCACGACACCGCCACGCTCTCCTCCACTACAATGCCACGCACCCGGTAATTAAACATGCTTTCTCTTCATTCAAGTAGTAAGAGCATCTCCAGCCCCCCCCCCCCCCCCCCGAGTGCCACCCCCAGGCGCCTTTTCTTCTGCCGGCGAGCTAAAAATGGGAAAAAATAGGCCCAGCCATGCCCCCCAAGACCTCAAAAAGGTGCCAGAGAACCCAGGCCACACCCAACGCGCTGGGGGGCTGCTGGGGGCGCTGGCGGAAGCAACAGCCAATCATATTCCTCCATGTATCATTTTTTTCTGGTCCACTCATTCACTTTTTGCCTGGCGACTGTCCTGGGGGAACCAACGGCTGGGAAACCGTCCTCGCGTTTCATTCGGCGAAGGTGTATTGCCCCCCAGGACGTGCTATATTTGGCCCGGCGATTGTCCTGGGGGGCTCCAACGGCTGGAGATGCTCTAATTCATTGTATTTGCATGTTTCCAGCAGCCATGTATCAAAAAAGCTTCAGCTTTGGGTTGTTGATTTAGCAGCATCAATCATTAATTGTTCTGCTATATATGTTCTTAACCATGACAACCTGATTAGGCTCTTAGTTTATTATGGTCTTTGTTCTGGGTGGATCTCTGACTATTCTGGGTGGGCATGAATCTCTTCTTTGTTTCTTCATCTCCTCTTATTCTGATTCCTGCGTTTGTTTTATGTGAAGGTTGCTCCGATGAGGACAAGCTGCTTCTGCAGGTGGACGGGCCCTCAAGGCTGCTCTGCCTATTCCTCATGCTACCCCCACACGTGGTGAGCCCCACCCGTTCTCGAGCTACCCCTGCAAATCTGATGTGATGTGCACAAAATACTTGCAATTGTTCTCGACACAAGAGCATGTCATGTATTGTTCTATTTGAATGTGCAATTTCATTGCTTCTGTGCTGTTTGATTCTTGCTTCACAAGAGGGCAATCATGGATATAAACTGCGCTTCCTTTCAAGTTGAATAGTAATGATCACCATTTGGTTCCATTTTCTCCTCTGCATCCAGTGTTCACTCTCTCATAGATGTCCATATATACACAGTTCTGATCTCCTTTTTTCTGTGGCTCCATACAGCGAACACAAAGCCGTCGATGCATTGAGGGCTCAATGTCGTCTCCGTCGGCTGAGCGGCAAGCCGGGGTTGGGCCTGCACACCGTCTATTAGCACCCTCCCGCGTCTCCATTCACGGATCTGCAGGTCAACCCCTCTCCTCCTCCTATCCATGCATCTTCTTTTCCAGAGCTAGGTGTATGGTTGCATGGCAATTTGTGTTTTGGGGCTCACCATGTTCTGCTTGCCTTGGTTGGCCAATGAGGCTTTCCTTTTCTGGTAAAGGCCAAATGTACTATTCTCTATGCTTTATATTTTTGTAGTTCCTTTGTTTCCATGCTTGTTTTTTGATGGGGTGTAAATATATGCTTTTTTGTTCCTTGTCTGGATTCAGGTAGGGCCTAACATTATTGTTCCTTTGTGCATGGAAATGTTGGTGGTTTTGTTCCTTTGTCTATGGAAGGGGGCCTTGATTAGAATTTCTAACGTTTGAGTTGTAATTAGTGTTTTTGTTACACATGAAAACATATGGTTGTTTGTCCAATCACATATGAAAAAGAGAGGATTGTTTGTCCAATAATTTTCTTTCTCTGTGATAGTTTTACTAGAAATAAAGCATAGTCACTATTACATCCTATTTTATATCTTGTTGTGTCGTGATATCTGTATAGGCTCTGTCTACGTCCTTTTGACATTCCAAGTTTTGTTTTTCTATGGCTCAATTAGTTACCCCGTATCAAGAGAAATTTAACTGGTATTTGCGGCAGAGTTAGCTGAATTCATGAAGCAATGATTTAGTTATTATTAAAGCTGAAACACAACATGTTTTGACAAATGCGTTCTAAGTAAAGCCTCCAACTAACATAACCAAAAACATATTCTTTAGGTTTATCATCTATTGAAGTATTATGTAGAATTTAAAATCATACGAGGCAAAGCAAATGAGCTCTATGCACTTTCCATGTAGCACAGAACAAAAATAATCATGTATATTTTGGATGCACCTAGATATACTCATCAGCAAGGCTGAGGTTATAGGGCACTCACCCACATTGTCGATATCTCCGTCACTATGATCACCCACATGATGGACAATTCCCTTCTTTCTTTTCTCTGTGGATATTGACACTTAATGCTATTACTGTGTGCATATATGTACTGTGATCCATTCTCATTCTTCATATCTTGAGAAACTATCTCAAGATACTCGCGTTTGTGTTTTGGAGAAATCCTATTCTATGATTAATATATCGAGTATGGATGGCGCGATATCACCTCTCTTTATGATGATGTTCTTACAGAATATAGGTTTTATGGTAACAAGTCTTAGCCAACACCTATACTGATGCTCAGACCAGATGATTATAGTCTCTCCTTGCTATTTTTCTTGAGGTGTGTACATCTATCTAGACAATTCAATTAAAATATATATTCCATACAAACCATCAATACATGTTAGTTGACTTTGAAACTAATCAGTAAAAGGTTGTCCCTTTCGCATTTTATGGACATAAAGATTTGGTGTTGATTGTCGATCTTTAGTTAACACATGACCTTACAACCGTAGGGAGTGGGGAAAAACTTATATGTTTGGCACATTTGAAGAACATATCATAGTAACAAAGTTTTGGTAAACAATGTCCTAGATCTCAACCATATAGAAATACTAAATATATGTTTATTTGTATATGGATTAATTATACAGACTTATAAAACCTTGTGCACGGCACATAAAAGAAATTTGAAATAACTATTATTTCAATATTTGCTTTTTCAGTTGAGCATAATAGTTTATAGCCTGATAGGCTTGGACATAATTGTCTACATGTACTGCTCAGTAGGCGACATCCTTTGGGAAATTGAGGATGTCCTCGTGCATTTTCTAAATACAATTGTGGCAGCTCTGAGGAAGGAGGGGAGGAATAATCTCGCGGGAGAGTTCGGTGCAGAGGAAGAAGAACAAGATATTATTTATTTCTTGTGAACAGTCAAGCTTGTGCATTGTCCCACTGTAAGTTATTTCAACAATACTAGTAACTGTTATCTCTGGCCATCTGTCGCGACATTTTCTTTAACCACCAATGCATATTTATTTTCTTGTTAATAACTCTCATAATTGCCTGCTACTGTTTCAGTTCTGGGGCCAGGCAACCTTGAATCCAACGTCCACCTGCAGGCTACATCTCAGGTAGGATAAAAAGATTGCAGTGAACTTGATGGGTATATCATTATTGTTGCCTCCTAATTTGTGTGATGAGAAAATGTGTAGATTGTGTGTAAATCCGAGATGCCTAAAACAGTTGGGAAGTGAACTTGTTACCTCGGTTCAGTTTAATGGCATGTTAAACTCGATGCACTTTCTGGACTGTGACATTTTTCCTGAAATTTTGGAAGTGACTGCTAATGTAGTCTAAATAGAGTGACTGAGTAGTTACTTCCTCACAAGAGTTGACTTCCCGTTATTACTTGCTAAGATGGATTGGTGGTTTTTATGTTAGATGAAAAATATTACATCAATCTTTACGGCTTTTTATGGGCAAGTGATTCCGAGTCCATAATAAGGAATAATATAGCCCCAGTGCTGTGATAATGTTAAAACATTTACCTCTTTTATCGGTTCAAGTAATGTATTTGCTGCGAAAAAATGGTCTTATATCAAATAATAGCCTAGAGCTTTTGGAGTGTTATTACTTGTATTTGTTGCTTGGATGTATAAACCTTCAGCAGACTGTCAGTTTTGCTTTTATATAATCTGTTTGTTTAAGTCTGCTGCATATTGGTCAAAAGCTCATGCTAATTGATGATGTTAGGTGATGATCTTGTATCTAACAGTGATTTCTGAATGCATGCTAAAGAAAACTCATGAACATCATGGCGCCTTGTTGATGGGGTGATCAATAGCTACAATATTGGGACCCTGCACTTAAATTGTAGGTCTGATTTTGTTTTGGAGTTCTCCTGCTACCCACAAGCTCAGATAGTTCTTTTGTTTGTGCAGGGGAAATTGCAAAGCATATTATGAATTGTTACAAGAAACTATTTCCGCTGTTTTGGTGCAAGGATGTTGCTTTTTAGTATGCTTCCCGTATCTTGGTATCTTGGAATAATAAACAGATAGATGTCGTGTACCAAGATTGTTCCTTGTTGTTAAGAGGGATACAAATATTATACAAGAATTTTTCTGATGACTCCTAAAGCATATTTGGATATACAGCAAAGTATATTGTCGCTTCCCTGTTAGTAAAACAATTATGTTAGAAATTTGGTTGGCAGCCCCTACATTTGGCTGATTGCTAGCTGACTGGATTACTCATGTTTGCCGACTCTGGTAACTTACGCCTACCAAGAACTACATGAATTTTGTGTCTTGCTGCAGTGAACATTACCAAACTAATTCTAAAGGTGTTATAATCATGTTTTCTTTTGCATTATCAACTTTTAACTTTTGTCATTTGTTAACACATTCCTTTTGCATTATCAACTTTTAACTATTGTCATTTGTTAACACGATTATTTAGCATGTTCACTATGCAAGTACTCCCTCCGTCCGAAAATACTTGTCATCAAAATAGATAAAAAGAAATGTATCTAGAACTAATATACATCTAAATACATCCCCTTTTATTCATTTTGGTGACAAGTATTTCCAGACGGAGGGAGTAGTAATAATAGGAGCTATTTATTTGCCAGATAACTAACACTATTCATAAGGCATAAGGGTTAGAAAAAGAACTGTATTCTTGCTGTGTTGATTTTCGTATGGCACACTATGGATTCTTTGTGTAACACATAATGTCGATCAACATGTGTTTACAACGCAGGGAGGAGCCGCGCGACAAGGCAGTCAGACCAAACTCTCTATCCATATATATAGGTAGTCTGATGTTATGCCATAGCCGAACCATATATGTTTCGTGTACTGCTCTATCAATCTGGTCTTTTGGTATATTAGACTCTATCCTTTGTAATGAACTTATTGTCATGGGCGATCGTTATGACTGGATCGTATGGTATGGATCGGGTCTTTATGCTTTGTGATGAAATATCATATTATCCTGTTCACCAGTTTGGTTTGGTTTTGAGCTAAAACGTATAAAAATACATGGCTTACAACAATGGATATATGTGATGATATATTGAGTGATTAAGCATAATTTTAGACTTTCGGTGCTGGACCAATGGGATGCATGGGGTAATTGAATGTTTCTTCTTCACTTTATTATTATCGGTTGGGATCAGCACTCTCGCGCGATCTAGTTATGACGATGCTGCCTATACAAAGCAAACCTACGTGGCTATAAAGTGGAGCACCATGGCGAACAAGAAACTGGCGCTTGAGGACAGACACGAGTGGAACTGATGTTTGATGCAACACGGCGCTGCTGTACGCGTCAGGGCGGACAACAACGACGTGTAACAGATGGGATGTCGGATTGCACGCAAAACAAAGGAATCCAATGCAATTTTGATAGTTTTTTTTTTCAGATTATGGACGAGCTTGCGGCGGAAACTATGGTGGAGAAAAAAAAGTTCGATCTAGTAGACAAAATTTTCTCGTACAAATCTAAACCAGCACTATTTGTAGGATGATGCAACCAAAAATTCAACTACGCAAGTACTAGATGCAAAAATTGCTAAAGGCTAAAAAGATAGGTGCAAAGGATGAACTAATCTTTCTTTCTTTTTTGGCTTTTTTTGGGTTATAGGACATGAAAAATAAACTAATCTAACAAAACTGTAAATCTCTCACCGATGAAACTAAAAACTGATACCACTTATGTGACGGCGGTCTGATGTTTCGATGAGAGTGAGGATAACTATCAATTTGGTGGATTCTGATCTTGACGATCCGGCTATACAATACCCGACGATATGCCTCGACAATCGCTAAACCAATCTCCAATGGTTATTGACCTTGCCGTAGGCACGGTCAACCTGAACGACGAGGTTTAAGGTCCTGCAAGCAACTAAAGAACCGGCAAGAACAAAGGTGAATTGCAATCTGAAATTACGAATGAAAAATTAAGCACATGAACTAGATCAAAAGTTGGGGTTTCACTTTGGATCTGACAAGGCGGTAGTCCTACACGTTTCATAGATGCGAAATTGTAGCATGGCTAAACAATACAATAAAACCCGCGTAAACCCTAAAATATGATGACTATTTATTAAAGGCCGGCGTGGAGAACGCTTCGTCTATTTTCTTGGAAGTCAAGACGGGCCTGCTAATTGGCCGGACCCACACGCGATCTGATTTGAAAATAAACTTCTCATATCAATCTGGTGGCAAACTGCCTCATCGGTACTGTAGGCCCAGATGCGCAACACACAAGGCCATGCATGGGCGCAAAACCTATACGGTGCCCTCAGCGGCCGATACCATGTTAACGGTACAGGGCGCAGAACGTCGTGAGACAGTTCGGTCCATATCCGGTGTGGGCGTTAGAGCATTAAGAGGACCTTTCCCTAGTACGAGAGAACTGGGAAGGACGCACTTCTGGTGTATCAGTACACCCCCTTGTCACGATGGGCCGGCCCACATTCTTTTTTTTCTATATTAAAGACGTCAAAAAAACTGAATGTAAGCACTATGATTCAAACCGGCAATCGACCGGTTCAACACACACCACCTAACCAATAGGCCACCTGCTGTTGACGTGGTTAGTTATAGCTTTTCCTTCTTTTCTTCTTTGTACCTTCTTTTTTGTTTTTTTGTTGGAACGGTTTTGTTAGTTTTTATTATTTTCCATATTAATTTTTTTCAATAATACAACATTTTTCGTTTCAATTTCGTGAACTTTTTTAAAATTCGATATTTTTTTCCAAAATTCAATGAACTTATTTTCAAATTCGATGAACTTTTTACAAATTGGATGAACTTTTTTCAAATTTGATGAACCTTTTTTCAAACTCGATATTTGTTTTCAAATTTGCCAACTTTTTTGAAAATTCTTGTACAATTATGAATTCATGAATTTTTTGATTTTTTTTTAATTTTGCAAATTTTCCCTTGTTAGTTTTTTTGAACAGCAGTGGTTTTTTCGACAAGTGCTTGCAAGAGAAAAAAGGCTAGCAAAGGAGCGAGCAGCGACCGATTGAGCCAGCAGCAGCGGTCGAGCGAGCAGTCGAGCGATTAGCGATCGAGCGAGCCAGCAGCGGCGGCCGAGCGAGCAGTTGAGCGATTAGCGATCGAGCGAACAAATGCATGTTGATTCGATAATGCTCAAGTGTAAATCTTCTGTATTAAACTTCGCATCTTCACCCGAGGTTTGTGCATATAAAATATTGTGTTGTATTTTTGTTTCGGATAACAAAATAATAATTCACATAATTTCTATTAGAATTCACCTCATAATTATCTTTACGCGCAATAATTGTGGTTATATCCGTACGGGTCATGTTTATATCAGGTCGTTAATCTTCTTCTTCTTGTCCGCAAGCCACTTCTTCACATGCTCATCCAAGAGGGTTTCGTCTGCCAATATGATCATCGCATCCACCACGTCCTGTGAGAGTTGCAACCCCTCCTTCTCAAGCTCTATGTAGCCAAATGTCTTGGCCTTGTCGAGTTCCCATTTGATCACCACCCCTTGGTGGTCCACCATGTCCGAACCTCCTTGCGCCGCCGCCTCCCTCTCTCGCTGCAGGCGTTGCCGCAACTTCCGGGCGGCGTCCTCCGCCTTGCAAGTCGGAGCCGATGAAGGGACGCCGACGGACAAGGCGGACTGCGTCTTCGTCACGGTGGTGGATCGGGACCGGTGGTGAGGATTGGGAGCAAGGGTGGAGGACGGCGAGGGTTCGGGCGCGGGAAAAGTTGGAGGGCGGCGGGAGGAGGAGAAAGGGTTTGGTGCATTTGGCGCAATTTTCGATGGGGTCGGGCTGGCGGGTCCGACGTGGCGGGCGCGCCCGGGCGCCCCATATTTGGGCTACATATGAGGGGTGCTGGTTAGCCCAGGCGTTCGAGGCCCGTTTAAGGAGCCCGTCTGGATCGAAAAATCGTGACCGGGTGGCCCACCCGGGTGTATGAGCCATGCTTGAGGTGCCCGACTGTAGATGCTCTAATCATGTAGATCCGGCGCTCAAAGGCTCCACCCTCCCCCACGGCTTGGGTTCGGGCGCCTCCCCAAAACTTCGTCGGGATCCGCCACAACCGGCACGGCGAGGCCAGAGGTGGCCGGATCCGGCACAGGTTGGTCTCTCCCCTCCTTCTTCGCCCACCCTCTCCTCCTTACCTCACGCCACTTGTCTTCCCTTTTTTGCAGGTCGCCATGGCGCGAACGGCGATGACGGCAGGAGGGGCACACACATCCGTGGAATGGGACGCCGCCATGGAGATGGAGATCCTTCTTCACACCACGCAGAGGCCCCATACTTTGCTCTACATGTGCAACTTTTGTGGGCTGCGCGGTGTGTCACTTTGTGTGAGAAACAACCTGACATGATTTAGTACATTCTCCCGCCCTATTAACAAGAGTGCTTAGTTAATAGTTTGCAAGACAATTGTTCCTTTAACCATTTGTTAGTTGTAGCCAACAAATAATGACTTACCAGAAAAATAAGATTACGCAAGATTATAATTCGCTACTCAGGATTTGAAATCCTTTATAATTTCAACCACGCCCACTTTAGGCATTAATGATGTTAGAGAAGAATGAGTATCACATATTAGGTACCACAACAGAAATGAGTATCACATATTAGGTACCACAAGAGAAATGAGTATCACATATTAGGTATCTCATGAGGTACATTTTTTTAATCTAAATTTGTTTAAGTATTGAAATAGTGCAAATCTACTACAATGTTAAGATGTCAGCATATCAGAACTTCGCAATCAAGAAAAGAAATCATGTTATGGGAGCATCTGCTTCTCGCATTAGTTTTTCTGTTGTTAATTTCTGTAATTTTCCAATACTTCGCTACTAAGGGTTTTCGGAGCATGAATATTGCAATGATATTCCTTTCAGGTGTAGGAAGGTAGTTGCGATGTGCAGAATACGTGGTGGGTGAGATTGATCAATCGTGCATGTGTTAACTTATAAAAAACATAACTTAGAGAGCTAAATTTTGGTCGAAAACAGGATTCTGACGGGGGTTTTAGAGACATTTCGTTCGTGGTACTTCATTCTGCTTTTAGGTCGACGAAAGCGTGCACCTAACTTTTAGTATATTCTAATAATTTTGGACCTAATAATCATAACAAATGTGCAGTAGCATGATAATGATTTGACTTATCCAAGTCCTTCAAGTTGAAGAGAAGTATATACATTCCTCATATGTAATAACCAATCATGATTCCATTTTTCCTTCTTAGGTAATATATGTCTAACTAGGTTATTACATATGTTCCCTAAATTTTACTCCTTTCATAATAATCAATCTAACTAGGTTCTAATTCCCATGACCTCTAAATGTGATGCACATTTTTCTCTACTGGGTATGTGGTTCCTTCTAAGCGTTTCTTCAAAATCCATATTATAATTCCAATTGTATCGACTCATAGTGTCAATCATATTTCTATATATGGCGTATAATGATTAGTTGGGACATATTGAAGATTCCAGTCCAAGTTCTAATATATTTCAAACTCATAACATAGTATAGTATAGAGTATTGTACATTCGTGTTTCGAAAATCACTAGACCGTGCGGGCGCACGGGTTGATGACTAGTTCATTTAACTAGGCAAGTAGTTGCACTGCATTTCGTTCGTGCGGCTAATTAACCTTCTGATCTTTAGCATATGGGATCAATTGGACAAATATCTCCTTAACTCCCGACTCTTGGTGTCGATGTGCATGTCACACATGTGATGCATGAAACATGCTCACCACACTTCACTCGCTCACAAGTACTGTCAAGCTTCTATGTATCATAGGACGAGATAGGACAGCATGGGGCTGTCCACACGAGGCACATGCACAGTCTACGGCTTAGGGTTGGTGGATCCGCGCCAAACTAGTTGCCGGCATTAAGGGTAGATATCGTGTGCTCTCCTTCCATCTCTACGCACGCATGAGGACCTATAGCATGCATGCAATGCAATGCAATATACTCCCTCCGTTCCTAAATATAAGTTTTTTTTAGAGATTTCACTATAGACTACATACGGATGCATATATACATATTTTAGAGTGTAGATTCACTCATTTTGCTTCGCATGTAGTCTCTTATTGCAATCTCTAAAAAGACTTACATTTCGAAACGTAAAATAAGACTTACACAGGGAAAAGAAGGAATAAATACTCCCTCCGTTCCGAAATGTAAGTCTTTTTAGAGATTGCAATAAGAGACTATATACGAAGCAAAATGAGTGAATCTACACTCTAAAATATGTATATATGCATCCGTATGTAGTCTATAGTGAAATCTCTAAAAAAAAATTATATTTAGGAACGGAGGGAGTATATTGCATTGCATTGCATGCATGCTATAGGCCCTCATGCGTACGTAGAGATGGAAGGAGAGCACACGATATCTACCCTTAATGCCGGCAACTAGTTTGGCGCGGATCCACCAACCCTAAGCCATAGACTGTGCATGTGCCTCGTGTGGACAGCCCCATGCTGTCCTATCTCGTCCTATGATACATAGAAGCTTGACAATACTTGTGAGCGAGTGAAGTGCGGTGAGCATGTTTCATGCATCACATGTGTGACATGCACATCGACACCAAGAGTCGGGAGTTAAGGAGATATTTGTCCAATTTATGCCATATGCTAAAGATGAGAAGGTTAATTAGCCGCACGAACGAAATGCAGTGTAACTACTTGCCTAGTTAAATGAACTAGTCATCAACCCGTGCGCCCGCACGGTCTAGTGATTTTCGAAACATGAATGTACAATACTCTATACTATACTATGAGTTCGAAATATATTAGAACTTGGACTGGAATCTTCAATATGTCCCAACTAATCATTATACGCCATATATAGAAATATGATTGACACTATGAGACGATACAATTGGAATTATAATATGGATTTTGAAGAAACGCTTAGAAGGAACCACATACCCAGTAGAGAAAAATGAGCATCACATTTAGAGGTCATGGGAATTAGAACCTAGTTAGATTGATTATTATGGAAGGAATAAAATTTAGGGAATATATGTAATAACCTAGTTAGACATATATTACCTAAGAAGGAAAAATGGAATCATGATTGGTTATTACATATGAGGAATGTATATACTTCTCTTCAACTTGAAGGACTTGGATAAGTCAAATCATTATCATGCTACTGCACATTTGTTATGATTATTAGGTCCAAAATTATTAGAATATACTAAAAGTTAGGTGCACGCTTTCATCGACCTAAAAGCAGAATGAAGTACCACGAACGAAATGTCTCTAAAACCCCCGTCGGAATCCTGTTTTCGACCAAAATTTAGCCCTCTAAGTTATGTTTTTTATAAGTTAACACATGCATGATTGATCAATCTCACCCACCACGTATTCTGCACATCGCAACTACCTTCCTACACCTGAAAGGAATATCATTGCAATATTCATGCTCCTAAAACCCTTAGTAGCAAAGTATTGGAAAATTACAAAAATTAACAACAGAAAAACTAATGCGAGAAACAGATGCTCCCATAACATGATTTCTTTTCTTGATTGCGAAGTTCTGATATGCTGACATCTTCACATTGTAGTAGATTTGCACTATTTCAATACTTAAACAAATTTAGATTAAAAAAAATGTACCTCATGAGATACCTAATATGTGATACTCATTTCTGTTGTGGTACCTAATATGTGATACTCATTCTTCTCTAACATCATTAATGCCTAAAGTGGGCGTGGTTGAAATTATAAAGGAGTTCAAATCCTGAGTAGTGAATTATAATCTTGTGTAATCTTATTTTTCTGGTAAGTCATTATTTGTTGGCTACAACTAACAAATTATTAAAGAAACAATTGTCTTGCAAACTATTAACTAAGCACTCTTGTTAATAGGGCGGGAGAATGTACTAAATCATGTCAGGTTGTTTCTCACACAAAGTGACACAGCGTGCAGCCCACAAAAGTTGCACATGTAGAGCAAAGTATGGCTAAAACGAAAAGGAGCAGATACTTGGAACTTGAGCTGATTTTCGCCCAAACTTCCTGTTGTACTGTTTGATCAGAATTTTTTCTCTCATTGTGTAGATGCCTCACTGCAGCCCATGATTGCCACAACCATGCCTTTTTCTCCCTGAGACAGGGGCAACAGGTTATTGACGACCAATGGATGGGGGTCACCAAGATCAAAACCGTCAAACATCAAAGGACTATGTTTGTACCTGAGAAGGAGAAACACTCTTACCCATCTAATTGAAAAGCTGCGAGCAGGCACTTACCATAAAACACCAAAGAAGTACGTTTATACCTGAGAAGGAGCCGAGTACAGATCTCAGGCAACCCTACAGTTCATGGTTGCATCAGCTACGTGTTAGAGATGAAGCAAACTTTAGTTGGCGTGGCACACAATCCACACAACACCGATGCCATGGTTCTCCATCAGCCCAGGCAGCACTGTAGTTGATGGTTGCATGAAGTTCGTGTTGGAGACGAAGCAAATTAAACTGACTGTGGCACACAATCTAGACAACAGGGAGATGTCCTGGCTATCCATCGGCCGGTTGGAACTTGATCGTCGCCGCTAGATTGGGGGAAGGTTTTTGTTTTTTGTCTCTTTTAGAGAATATAATAGAAGCATATCAAGAAGTCAATATAGTGGGGACACCCATGTTCAGAACGCCATATAACTGGGTCGGTTGAATCCTGCATCATACATAACGAAGCATAAATTCTAGAAGGGCACTATTCGTTTGAAACTTGTATCTAATTCAAGTTCTGTAGTCAGAACAAAAACAACACAACAAAAAGCAAAATAAATATTACATACCTGCTAGTTTGTCTTCTCTTTCGATTCAATGCGGCGATCTATTTTCAATCAATGTTCTTGTAGATTTTTTTACTTGGCCTAATGACCTATACGATATGAAATTGCCTGAGGCAGTGGAGACCTCCTAAATTTATCTCCTGGATCGTGACACAAATCCTATTTTTTTTACTTGAGAAACAAAGTACCAACCACTGATTTGGTTTGTTAGAGATGGAAGTAACAGTAACAGTTAGCACTTGCTGCATAATATAGACAGAAATAAGAAGACATGAAGATGAAAAAACATGGCATTTTTATTTTCCACACAGAGCTACTTCTTAACAGTGTTGAGGAGGTGAACGGACCATGATGTTAACTTGAGCATCTTTTTAGATCTCCCGTCTTCCTTCAAATAGATACTGCTAAGGTGTCATCTTCTTGACTTCTTGAACGCATAAACATTCCATGTCTGCAAATAACATATAAATAGGCTTGCAGACGACACTATAGATAAATAAAAATCAACAGAATAGAGTATTGTTTGTGCTTCTATGATGGACATGGCCTATAGGATAATTACAGAAGCATAAAATTGTAAGTACAGATCCAAATCGAACCTGTAGTTTTTCCCAATAAGAAGCATAGAGGAGTAGACCAAAGAAAGTCCAAAACAACTCATCCAATTTCTAAGAACATAAGAAGATGTGCTTGAATTTGTTGTGCGAAAGTACAGCCACATCTTCAATGAATGGAATCCCTTAACTGGATTGTATGACACCTCAGCCAAGATGAACCGCAGGTCTGCAGCCTTCTTGTGGCAGTTGAAATTTCTGCAGCAAGAGATTCATTAAATCGCTTTACTTGAAGACCGTAGATAGGAAGCAGGGGGCAACCTAGAAGAGCAGCGCTAGGGATATGTGGAAACATCTTTGACAAACTGAATCCCCTAATTGGATTGTATGGCTCCTACAAATATTGTCCATCCTAGTTATACGTATTTAGATAAGTCTGTAACTAAGCGCACATCATCAAAATCCTCCAAAACGAACTCTAATGGTGTACTTGTTCTTTGAGATCAAGTCGCACTACATAAAAATTCCTAATAACAAAAACCTAATGGATCGTTGCTAGCTCCTTAATTACCTGCAATTAGTCTACCATAGTTCTTCGACTTGTAGCTTCCCCAACAATGGCATATGTCCGATCAGACTTAGGTAGCGCCTCCTTCTGAACAACATCGTTTATCATGGGTTGCGGTTTGGTTGGGGCATGGCATCTGTGGAGATTGAAAGGGCCTTCTCTTTGTCCAAGACGGACCACAGATCTGCAGCGTGGTTGGGAGAGTTCAGATTTCTACGTGAAGATGAAGAGGATCACAAGGATCTCACGGAATCGTTTTGCATTAAGACAGCAAAAGATAGGAAGGAGGAGGACGACCTGGAAGAGCAGCGCTAGGGATTTGTGGATGATGTGCAAGTGCCTTACATGATAGATCGGGGGAGGAAGAATTTGGCCAGGGAGATGATTTTTTTCACATTACATGGAGCATGAAGTGGGATGGATTTGCGCTAGGGATTTGTGGATGATGCGCAAGTGCCTCACATGATAGATCGGGGCAGGAAGAATTTGGCCAGGGAGATGATTTTTTTCACATTACATGGAGCATGACGTGGGATGGATTTGGCCAAGGAGATGATTTTTTTTTTCACATTACATGGAGCATGACGTGGGATAGTAACCCAGGACTCTTGAGTTGTCCAATGGACGGCTACAGATACTTAATATGGAGATCGGATGGATAATATTCTTAGTTTTTGAGGATTAACGTGGTCGCTTATTTGGTGCCTCTAATTAGTAAATATAAGATTGAGTCTATCATGCAAACTACTAAGTAATTAAAAGAATGACAAGTACTACAATTTCTTTGGTGATATATTAATTTTCAAAATAAACAAAGTACATATATACATCCTGATGGGACCGTGGAAATCTTGAGAAGACAGAGACGCCAGTTGAAAGTTTGTCTGAATCGCAGTGGTGGACATAAGCTTGGCAATGAAGCCCTGATCAGGATGGCCTTGCTTGGTACCTTATGTGATTTTCCTCACCATTTCTTGTGCGCCGACCGCTCTGGCGTTTCAAGGTCTTGCGGGGGTGCCCTTTTGGCTTCGGTTGCCGCACACCACTGAGAATCTTGCGACCGGGGTGATGTTCTCGTGGCGTGCCTTAACCATATCTAGGGTTCTCGCCATCCTCTCAAGACATGTGTCATCATCGAGCAACCGTATGTTCTTTTCACAGGCTTTCTCCCTCCTCAAGTACATCTATCATTTGCGGCACACCTTCGACCAATTTGCGGTGTAGATGACTTGGGTCCAGCTCCTTAACCTACTTCGTGTCAGGCACTTCATCTGCTCATGTGTCCGGATCCACCTTATCCTAGTCTTGGCATCACCATCCACAAAGAATCAAGGTCGCATATTCCCGACGTAAATGACGCGGGCCCGTCTCCTTACCCTTCGGTGTTGGAACTTCATGTGCCCATGCTTCGGTCCATGGTATGTTTCAGGTTCTCTCGTAACCTTCCACAAAAAATCATGGTTGCATATGTAGCGGTACGCCATGTATTCCTCGGCCTCTACAAGGAAATAATATCTCCCCTTCACATTTAAGTTGAGAGATATTACCCACCTACACCATTTTGATAAAATGCTTCAAGGAAATAACCTACATATGCCTATGAAAAAGGTTTGAACTCTATTATGCCTAACGCTACCAACCCACCGATCCAAACTTTGCACCCTAGGCCTTCTCCCATTTCCCGTGATTGACCAAATCAAATCAGGTTGTGTATCCCCTACTGCCGCTTGCGTTGCGCCCCTAACCCTCTATCCATAGACGCCACATCTGCGTACTCACATACAAGCAGTAATAAGCCATGTGTACTGCCTTTGAGAAGCTCTCCTTGCCGCCTCAAAGGTGCATCCCTACCGATGATCGCCTTGCTGCGTTATTTGATTAAACTCCAAACTCCCAACCTGATATTCATGTTTCATGTCGAAAGTATCACACCCACATTTGGACATAGGTAGTATGCTCGTGTGGTGAATTTTGTGGATATAGGTAGTATACTCGTGTGGTGAGTTTTGTGGAATATCTAATCAATACTCTGCATCTACCAAAAGGATCGCTCCCCTCAAATGCAAATATAATTGAGGCCAATGGCTTTCTTCTCCCCTCAGATCACAAGACAAGAGCAGACCATCTAAACAGGCAGATCGGACCTTCACCTTGGTAGGGAGGTGAGTGCTACCTGTTGCCGTGTCGTCCTCGAGCTCGGGTGGCCATCCTCCTCCTCCTCGAGCAGGACAAGGTTGTTCGTCCCCTACAGTCCAATGGTCATCTTCTCCAAGGACATATACAAGGGAGAGCACAACATTGATGCAAGTGCCACCAAGATAGTTTCAGTCAAAGTTAAAGCAACGGTACACATGCAAACTGAACCAAACCGAGGTGCATATTCATATGTGTGTGTGTATGTAGAGATGCCAGTGCCATCTGAATTTTGGGGAACCAAAGCATGGCTGTTGTTGTTGCTACTTTAGCAGCAACAACATACTCAAAGTGAAACGAGCAGCAAGTTGTTTTATAAGCAGTGCATACTAGTAATTAGCTAGGACCATTATTATTGCACAACCATTCGAGGACGGTTGCAGACACATCTATCTCAAGGCTCTACTTGAGAAACAAAAGCATAAGATATGTGATGCTATCAACCTTAGCACAAGAAGAAAAAAAACACAACCTCTCCGATAGAATGGATGGATGCATCATGCGCAATCATCGATTATAAGTGGACTAGTATTTATTTGCCATTCGAGTTAATGGTGTATATCTACTGATTAAACAAGGGATTGTCTATTTGTCATTCAACTGAAATCAGTTGGACATTATTCAAATTTCTTGACCAATAACAAAATGATACTTCTATGTCCTTTTTCCTTCTTTCCTGCATGTCAATGACCCAAAACACGCAACAGGCCTGACCTGCAATAATGAGTTTTGCACTGTACATGAACTGCATAGAACCCGGTTTCGTAAGGCTGCGCTGGACCACATAACAATTCGACAAAAGGCCTAAAGAGAGACACTGAAATATTCTTTCTGTTCCACAGCACAAATATGTCAATTTGTTTATAAGGACGAGAGAAGTATCATAAACCACATGATCTAGCATGTACACTAACAAAAAAATAGCAATTCTAAAGCACAAGGGCCTAGGGTCAAAGGAAACTGAAAATTACGGTTACCAAGCTGCTCAAATTACATAGTAGAAAATTATGTGCTCAGCAAAGTTTCTTACGCAAGGGTAGAATCAATCAACAGTATAGCAGTAACTTGTAGGGAAAAAAGACAAACCCGAAAGGTATGGAGTGATACTTTAAATTCACTAAATATATAGTATGATTGCTCTAAAGTGCACACTGTAATTACACTTAAATTACTCTACTGTAAACCCTTTGAAATTACAGTGTAAATTACACTAAAAGTTGCACACGAATTACAATGTAATTTCCGTAAATTTACATAGTAAATTACACTGAATTTACACTATAATTTCCATTGCACTTAAATTACACAGTAAAATGCACGGGAATTCACATAAACTAACATTGTAATTCTCTGAACTTACAGTGCAAGAACCTTGAAATTACACTGTAATAACCATGAAATTGCACTGTTAAATGTCCCGCGAAATATAGTGGAACTGACACTGAAATGCCCTAAATTAACGTCACTGAGTGCTGCAACACAATACTTCAATCCTAAATGTGCAGAGCACGTCATACCTATGTATGCACTCCTAAAGTCTAGCAGCCAACTGAGCTAACTAATCTAATCAACCCTAAACAGCAGCCAATCAAGGGATTAACCTCAAACTGCAGCAACCCCTAACTTCCCATGTATCATCCATGGGTGGATGAATCTGAAACAAAGCATGGTGCAACTCAAAGTAGAGGAGGGGGGAGGGCAGAGGTAGTGGGTGGGGCCTGAGAAGAAGTCACCGAAGAAGGAGGGAGGCTCCATGGGGCCTCTGCGTGGTGTGAAGAAGGATCTCCATCTTCATGGCGGCGTCCCATTCCACGGATGTGTGTGCCCCTCCTGCCGTCATCGCCGTCCGCGCCATGGCGACCTGCAAAAAAGGGAAGACAAGTGGCGTGAGGTAAGGAGGAGAGGGTGGGCGAAGAAGGAGGGGAGAGACCAACCTGTGCCGGATCCGGCCACCTCTGGCCTCGCCGTTGCCGGTTGTGGCGGATCCCGACGAAGTTTTGGGGAGGCGCCCGAACCCAAGTCGTGGGGGAGGGTGGAGCCTTTGAGCGTCGGATCTAGATGATTAGAGCATCTACAGTCGGGCACCTCAAGCCTGGCTCATACACCCGGGTGGGCCACCCGGTCACGATTTTTCGATCTAGACGGGCTCCTTAAATGGGCCTCGAACGCCTGGGCTGATCGGCACCCCTCATATCCAGCCCAAATATGGGGCGCCCGGGCGTGCCCGCCACGTCGGACCCGTCAGCCCGACCCCATCGAAAATTGCGCCAAATGCACCAAACCCTTTCTCCTCCTCCCGCCGCCCTCCAACTTTTCCCGCGCCCGAACCCTCGCCGTCCTCCACCCTTGCTCCCAATCCTCACCACCGGTCCCGATCCACCACCGCGACGAAGACGCAGTCTGCCTTGTCCGTCGGCCTCCCTTCGTCGGCTCCGACTTGCAAGGCGGAGGACGCCGCCCGGAAGTTGCGGCAACGCCTGCAGCGAGAGAGGGAGGCGGCGGCGGTGCAAGGAGGTTCGGACATGGTGGACCACCAAGGGGTGGCGATCAAATGGGAACTCGAGAAGGCCAAGACATTTGGCTACATAGAGCTTGAGAAGGAGAGGTTGCAACTCTTACAGGACGTGGTGGATGCGATGATCATGTTGGCAGACGAAACCCTCTTGGATGAGCATGTGAAGAAGTGGCTTGCGGACAAGAAGAAGAAGATTAATGACCTGATATAAACATGACCCATACGGATATAACCACAATTATTGCGCGTAAAGATAATTATCAGGTGAATTCTAATAGAAATTATATGAATTATTATTTTGTTATCCGAAACAAAAATACAACACAATATTTTATATGCAGGATTAAAGAAGACATGCACAAACCTCGGGTGAAGATGCGAAGTTTAATACAGAAGATTTACACTTGAGCATTATCGAATCAACATGCATTTGTTCGCTCGATCGCTAATCGCTCAACTGCTCGCTCGGCCGCTGCTGCTGGCTCGCTCGATCGCTAATCGCTCGACTGCTCGCTCGACCGCTGCTGCTGGCTCAATCGGTCGCTGCTCGCTCCTTTGCTAGCCTTTTTTTCTCTTGCAAGCACTTGTCGAAAAAACCATTGCTGTTTGAAAAAACTAAAAAGGGAAAATTTGCAAAATTAAAAAAAAATCAAAAAATTCATGAATTCATAATTGTACATGAATTTTCAAAAAAGTTGGCAAATTTGAAAACAAATATCGAGTTTGAAAAAAGGTTCATCAAATTTGAAAAAAGTTCATCCAATTTGTAAAAAGTTCATCGAATTTGAAAATAAGTTCATTGAATTTTGAAAAAAATATCAAATTTAAAAAAGTTCACGAAATTGAAACGAAAAATGTTGAATTATTGGAAAAAATTAAGAAGGAAAATAATAAAAACTAACAAAACCGTTCCAACAAAAAAACAAAAAAAAGGTACAAAGAAGAAAAGAAGGAAAAGCTATAACATACCACGTCAACAGCAGGTGGCCTATTGGTTAGGTGGTGTGTGTTGAACCGGTCGATTGCCGGTTTGAATCATGGTACTTATCTCAATGTTCTAACGCCCACACCGGATATGGACCGAACTGTCTCACGACGTTCTGCGCCCTGTACCGTTAACACGGTATCGGACGCTGAGGGCGCCGTATAGGTTTTGCGCCCATGCATGGCCTTGTGTGTTGCGCACCTGGGCCTATAGTACAGATGAGGCAGTTTGCCACCAGATTGATATGAGAAGTTTATTTTCAAATCAGATCGCGTGTGGGTCGGCCAATTAGCAGGCCCGTCTTGACTTCCAAGAAAATAGACGAAGCGTTCTTCACGCCGGCCTTTAATAAATAGTCATCATATTCTAGGGTTTACGCGGGTTTTATTGTATTGTTTAGCCATGCTACAATTTCGCATCTATGAGACGTGTAGGACTACCGTTTTGTTAGATCCAAAGTGGAACCCCAACTTTTGATCTAGTTCATGTACTTAATTTTTCATTCGCAATTTCAGATTGCAATTCACCTTTGTTCTTGCCGGTTCTTTAGTTGCTTGCAGGAACTCAAACATCGTCGTTCAGGTTGACCGTGCCTACGGCAAGGTCAATAACCATTGGAGATTGGTTTAGCGATTGTCGAGGCATATCGTCGGGTATTGTATAGCCGGATCGTCAAGATCATAATCCACCAAATTGATAGTTATCCTCACTCTCATCGAAACATCGGGCCGCCGTCACATAAGTGGTATCAGTTTTCAGTTTCATCGGTGAGAGATTTACAGTTTTGTTAGATTAGTTTATTTTTCATGTCCTATAACCCAAAAAAAAGCCAAAAAAGAAAGAAAGATTAGTTCATCCTTTGCACCTATCTTTTTAGCCTTTAGCAATTTTTGCATCTAGTACTTCCGTAGTTGAATTTTTGGTTGCATCATCCTACAAATAGTGCTGGTTTAGATTTGTACGAGAAAATTTTGTCTACTAGATTGAACTTTTTTTTCTCCATCATAGTTTCCGCCGCAAGCTCGTCCATAATCTGAAAAAAAAAACTATCAAAATTGCATTGGATTCCTTTGTTTTGCGTGCAATCCGAAATCTCATCTGTTACACGTCGTTGTTGTCCGCCCTGACGCGTACAGCAGCGCCGTGTTGCATCAAACATCAATTCCACTCATGTCTGTCCTCAAGCGCCAGTTTCTTGTTCGCCATGGTGCTCCACTTTATAGCCACGTAGGTTTGCTTTGTATAGGCAGCATCATCATAACTAGATCGCGCGAGAGTGCTGATCCCAACCGATAATAATAAAGTGAAGAAGAAACATTCAATTACCCCATGCATCCCATTGGTCCATCACCGAAAGTCTAAAATTATGCTTAATCACTCAATATATCATCACATATATCCATTGTTGTAAGCCATGTATTTTCATACGTTTTAGCTCAAAACCAAACCAAACTGGTGAACATGATAATATGATATTTCATCACAAAGCATAAAGACCCGATTCATACCATACGATCCAGTCATAATGATCGCCCATGACAATAAGTTCATTACAAAGGATAGAGTCTAATATACCAAAAGACCAGATTGATAGAGCAGTACACGAAACGTATATGGTTCGGCTATGGCATAACATCAGACTACCTATATATATGGATAGAGAGTTTGGTCTGACTGCCTTGTCGCGCGGCTCCTCCCTGCGTTGTAAACACATGTTGATCGACATTATGTGTTACACAAAGAATCCATAGTGTGCCATACGAAAATCAACACAGCAAGAATACAGTTCTTTTTCTAACCCTTATGCCTTATGAATAGTGTTAGTTATCTGGCAAATAAATAGCTCCTATTATTACTACTCCCTCCGTCCGGGAATACTTGTCACCAAAATGAATAAAAGGGGATGTATTTAGATGTATATTAGTTCTAGATACATTCCTTTTTATCTATTTTGATGACAAGTATTTTCGGACGGAGGGAGTACTCGCATAGTGAACATGCTAAATAATCGTGTTAACAAATGACAATAGTTAAAAGTTGATAATGCAAAAGGAATGTGTTAACAAATGACAAAAGTTAAAAGTTGATAATGCAAAAGAAAACATGATTATAACACCTTTAGAATTAGTTTGGTAATGTTCACTGCAGCAAGACACAAAATTCATGTAGTTCTTGGTAGGCATAAGTTACCAGAGTCCGCAAACATGAGTAATCCAGTCAGCTAGCAATCAGCCAAATGTAGGGCTGCCAACCAAATTTCTAACATAATCGTTTTACTAACAGGGAAGCGACAATATACTTTGCTGGATATCCAAATATGCTTTAGGAGTCATCAGAAAAATTCTTGTATAATATTGGTATCCCTCTTAACAACAAGGAACAATCTTGGTACACGACATCTATCTGTTTATTATTCCAAGATACCAAGATACGGGAAGCATACTAAAAAGCAACATCCTTGCACCAAAACAGCGGAAATAGTTTCTTGTAACAATTCATAATATGCTTTGCAATTTCCCCTGCACAAACAAAAGAACTATCTGAGCTTGTGGGTAGCAGGAGAACTCCAAAACAAAATCAGACCTACAATTTAAGTGCAGGGTCCCAATATAGTAGCTATTGATCACCCCATCAACAAGGCGCCATGATGTTCATGAGTTTTCTTTAGCATGCATTCAGAAATCACTGTTAGATACAAGATCATCACCTAACATCATCAATTAGCATGAGCTTTTGACCAATATGCAGCAGACTTAAACAAACAGATTATATAAAAGCAAAACTGACAGTCTGCTGAAGGTTTATACATCCAAGCAACAAATACAAGTAATAACACTCCAAAAGCTCTAGGCTATTATTTGATATAAGACCATTTTTTCGCAGCAAATACATAACTTGAACCGATAAAAGAGGTAAATGTTTTAACATTATCACAGCACTGGGGCTATATTATTCCTTATTATGGACTCGGAATCACTTGCCCATAAAAAGCCGTAAAGATTGATGTAATATTTTTCATCTAACATAAAAACCACCAATCCATCTTAGCAAGTAATAACGGGAACTCAACTCTTGTGAGAAAGTAACTACTCAGTCACTCTATTTAGACTACATTTGCAGTCACTTCCAAAATTTCAGGAAAAATGTCACAGTCCAGAAAGTGCATCGAGTTTAACATGCCATTAAACTGAACCGAGGTAACAAGTTCACTTCCCAACCGTTTTAGGCATCTCGGATTTACACACAATCTACACATTTGCTCATCACACAAATTAGGAGGCAACAATAATGATATACCCATCAAGTTCACTGCAATCTTTTTATCCTACCTGAGATGTAGCCTGCAGGTGGACGTTGGATTCAAGGTTGCCTGGCCCCAGAACTGAAACAGTAGCAAGCAATTATGAGAGTTATTAACAAGAAAATAAATATGCATTGGTAGTTAAAGAAAATGTCGCGACAGATGGCCAGAGATAACAGTTACTACTATTGTTGAAATAACTTACAGTGGGACAATGCACAAGCTTGACTGTTCACAAGAAATAAATAATATCTTGTTCTTCTTCCTCTACACCGAACTCTCCCGCGAGATTATTCCTCCCCTCCTTCCTCAGATCTGCCACAATTGTATTTAGAAAATGCACGAGGACATCCTCAATTTCCCAAAGGATGTCGCCTACTGAGCAGTACATGTAGACAATTATGTCCAAGCCTATCAGGCTATAAACTATTATGCTCAACTGAAAAAGCAAATATTGAAATAATAGTTATTTCAAATTTCTTTTATGTGCGCTGCACATGGTTTTATAAGTCTGTATAATTAATCCATATACAAATAAACATATATTTAGTATTTCTATATGGTTGAGATCTAGGACATTGTTTACCAAAACTTTGTTACTATGATATGTTCTTCAAATGTGCCAAACATACAAGTTTTTTCCCACTCCCTACGGTTGTAAGGTCATGTGTTAACTAAAGATCGACAGTCAACACCAAATCTTTATGTCTATAAAATGCGAAAGGGACAACCTTTTTACTGATTAGTTTCAAAGTCAACTAACATGTATTGATGGTTTGTATGGAATATATATTTTAATTAAAATTGTCTAGATAGATGTACACACCTCAAGAAAAATAGCAAGGAGAGACTATAATCATCTGGTCTGAGCATCAGTATAGGTGTTGGCTAAGACTTGTTACCATAAAACCTATATTCTGTAAGAACATCATCATAAAGAGAGTTGATATCGCGGCATCCATACTCGATATATTAATCATAGAATAGGCTTTCTCCAAAACACAAACGCGAGTATCTTGAGATAGTTTCTCAAGATATGAAGAATGAGAATGGATCACAGTACATATATGCACACAGTAATAGCATTATGTGTCAATAGCCACATAGAAAAGAAAGAAGGGAATTGTCCATCATGTGGGTGATCATAGTGACGGAGATATCGACAATGTGGGTGAGTGCCCTATAACCTCAGCTTTGCTGATGAGTATATCTAGGTGCATCCAAAATATACATGATTATTTTTGTTCTGTGCTACATGGAAAGTGCATAGAGCTCATTTGCTTTGCCTCGTAAGATTTTAAATTCTACATAATACTTCAATAGATGATAAACCTAAAGAATATGTTTTTGCTTATGTTAGTTGGAGGCTTTACTTAGAACGCATTTGTCAAAACATGTTGTGTTTCAGCTTTAATAATAACTAAATCGTTGCTTCATGAATTCAGCTAACTCTACCGCAAATACCAGTTAAATTTCTCTTGATACGGGGTAACTAATTGAGCCATAGAAAAACAAAACTTGGAATGTCAAAAGGACGTAGACAGAGTCTATACAGATATCACGACACAACAAGATATAAAATAGGATGTAATAGTGACTATGCTTTATTTCTAGTAAAACTATCACAGAGAAAGAAAATTGTTGGACAAACAATCCTCTCTTTTTCATATGTGATTGTACAAACAACCATATGTTTTCATGTGTAACAAAAACACTAATTACAACTCAAACGTTAGAAATTCTAACCAAGGCCCCCTTCCATACACAAAGGAACAAAACCACCAACATTTCCATGCACAAAGGAACAATAATGTTAGGCCCTACCTGAATCCAGACAAGGAACAAAAAAGCATATATTTACACCCCATCAAAAAACAAGCATGGAAACAAAGGAACTACAAAAATATACAGCATAGAGAATAGTATATTTGGCCTTTACCAGAAAAGGAAAGCCTCATTGGCCAACCAGGGCAAGCAGAACATGGTGAGCCCCAAAACACAAATTGCCATGCAACCATACACCTAGCTCTGGAAAAGAAGATGCGTGGATAGGAGGAGAAGAGGGGTTGACATGCAGATCCGTGAATGGAGACGCAGGAGGGTGCTGATAGACGGGGTGCAGGCCCAACCCCGGCTTGCCGCTCAGCCGGCGGAGACGACATTGAGCCCTCAATGCATCGACGACTTTGTGTTCGCTGTATGGAGCCGCAGAAAAAGGAGATCAGAACTGTGTATATATGGACATCTATGAGAGAGTGAACACTGGATGCAGAGGAGAAAATGGAACCAAATGGTGATCATTACTATTCAACTTGAAAGGAAGCGCAGTTTATATCCATGATTTCCCTCTTGTGAAGCAAGCATCAAACAACACAGAAGCAATGAAATTGCACATTCAAATAGAACAATACATGAAATGCTCTTGTGTCGAGAACAATTGCAAGTATTTTGTGCACATCACATCATATTTGCAGGGGTAGCTCGAGAACGGGTGGGGCTCACCACGTGTGGGGGTAGCAGGAGGAATAGGCAGAGCAGCCTTGAGGGCCCGTCCACCTGCAGAAGCAGCTTGTCCTCATCGGAGCAACCTTCACATAAAACAAACGCAGGAATCAGAATAAGAGGAGATGAAGAAACAAAGAAGAGATTCATGCCCACCCAGAATAGTCAGAGATCCACCCAGAACAAAGACCATAATAAACTAAGAGCCTAATCAGGTTGTCATGGTTAAGAACATATATAGCAGAACAATTAATGATTGATGCTGCTAAATCAACAACCCAAAGCTGAAGCTTTTTTTATACATGGCTGCTAGAAACATGCAAATACAATGAATTAGAGCATCTCCAGCCATTGGAGCCCCCCAGGACAATCGCCAGGCCAAATATAGCACGTCCTGGGGGGCAATACACCTTCGCCGAATGAAACGCGAGGACGTTTTCCCAGCCGTTGGTGCCCCCAGGACAGTCGCCAGGCAAAAAGTGAATGAGTGGACCAGAAAAAAATGATACATGGAGGAATATGATTGGCTGTTGCTTCCGCCGGCGCCCCTAGCAGCCCCCCAGCGCGTTGGGTGTGGCCTGGGTTCACCGGCACCTTTTTGAGGTCTTGGGGGCATGGCTGGGCCTTTTTTTGCCATTTTTAGCTCGCCGGCAGAAGAAAAGGCGCCTGGGGGTGGCACTCGGGGGGGGGGGGGGGGGGGGGCTGGAGATGCTCTTACTACTTGAATGAAGAGAAAGCATGTTTAATTACCGGGTGCGTGGCGTTGTAGTGGAGGAGAGCGTGGCGGTGTCGTGCCTTCTACTGAACCTGACGCATGATGGCGGTGTTGTGCCTTCTGCATCAAATGCAATTGGAGCAAACTTACTTGGTACTGTTATAATTGTTCAACATAGATACTTCAACAGCACTCTGCCCTATTAATGAAACATGGACGAGGTCTTCTCATCAGAGCGACATGATGGACAAAGTTGGAACCAATGGCGATGGGGTAACCTCACACACATCTTTCCATAATGCAATTCTGCAGACACAACCAAAGTATATTTACTATTTATTTTTGAGTCAATTGCACGGTTCAGTTTTATTTTGAGTCAATTGCACGGTTCAGTTTAGTCCAGAAAGTTACAAGTCGTGTTTGATGGTGGTTGACGAATCATCTATAAGCTATGTATTTTATGTTGATTTCTTCCTATGAACATGGTAAAATGTCTACACCTCCCTGCATTGGCTCTCTACACGTTCACAGTAGGTTTAGTAGGGGGTTAAAAGGTGGCTCATTTCATCATACCACTTGTCTGAATTTCTGAACATCTAAACCACAGTGGTCATAACAACAGTTTGTTAACTCTAAAAGTTAAACATTGAATGTGACTGAATTTCCCCACAAAAGAAAAAGAACATGACTGAATTGAACTGAATTTTTTAACACTGAAATTAGCAATCACCACCAGGTTGTGTCCAGAAGTAGAAAGAGGGCGTGGTGCCTCGTCCACCTGCAGCAGCAACAACAAAAGCTCCACCACCTCTTCCAGATCGGAGCAACTGCGCACAAAACAAACCAAGGAATCACAAGGAGGGGAGATGAAGAAACCGACAAGACAAGGGGTTTAGGTATCATGCGCACGCACCATTGTTGGAGATCTGTGGATGAGCTCGCCGGAGATGGCCTGCAGCAGGCGCGTACTTGGAGGGCCAGGGATTCGGGCGTCTCCTTCCATGGCTGTTGCCGGGCCGGACCACCATGGCCGACCTCGAGGACGGTCGCGGATGAGGTCGATGACGAAGTGTCGATGGCCCTGTGGATCTGGGCGCTGCCTCACCTGGTCGCTCGATCCCTTCCATCCCCTCCCCTCCCCTTACCTTTCCTTGGTGACGGTGAACTCCAGGTCAGCCTCGGGCGCAGCCTTTGAGGAGGTCATGCGCTTGCGCGAGGAGCCTCGCGATGGCTCGGCGGCCGAGGGCTGCGAGCTGGGCGGCGCCATATGGGATGCGTGCAGCTGGCTGGGGTTCCGGGAGAGGATTCAGATCATGGGTGAGGGAGGAAGGAAGAGGACTTGCACTTCTTCCCGGCCATGGCTGGCTCAGCTATGGGAGAGGAACGGGGAGGGGATGGTGGCGCGGCTGCAGATGGTTGGCGGCGGTGGCGGCGGCGAACGGGGAGGATGACTGGCGGCAGTGGCTCTCTCGAGAGAGAGATGTGAGGGAGAGAAAAATGAGGGAGGCACTCATTGGGGGAGGAGGCAGCGAATCGGAAAAGGGCACAGATGCGAAATGACCAAAATGCCTTGGGTGGGGGACGTGAATTTCAGCAATGGCATGAGATCTTTTACCCGCTGGACAGCGCCGATGGGCTACACCGGACGTGCCCCGGCCACCCCTTCATACCTGTTTGGTTAGATATTTGTGTACGTGACTTCTACTAGCGGGCGGCCTGAAAGTTGAAAAAAAGGAAAATTCAGAAAAAAGAATAAAAAAAAGTTGATGCAAAGTTTTGGCCAGCTAGCATCTTTTGAAAAATCTCTTTTGCTGTTCAGCCTGCTCTGTTCATATAAGTGATATGTTCGATTTTTTTGTCTGCTCTTGGTTGCCATACACTACGTTCATACCTCACTTATATCTAGCTACTTGGAGCTATTATATTTTCGCCAGTTCCCTCTCGCTTGATTCAGTATCTGGGCTTAGATTATTTTATCTCTTACTAGTCGACTACCAATACTAGTTAGGAGTTTGAGCAATTATTCATCTTGCATTACTTTTAGCAAAATTGTGCCACCGATATTGTGAGTTGAGAAAACCTTCACCAAGCTCCACTTTCTATATTGTACATTGTTTGGTGACTTGGCAATCACTATATCCAACTTTGATAACTTTTGAAGGCGCCAAAGGCCGACAACCACTGCAGCACGGTAAGATCTTGTAAGAGCTTGGTAATTGCTAGAGTGTTGAGAGAATTTTTCCGCCACCTCCGAGTAGTAATATAGAAACATTATACTTATTATTTTTGTTTTTTGTGTGGTACTAACCATGGCAGATTCTAGAGCGGTTGACAGTTGGGGTGCGTCTATTGTGGGAGATGACTTGCCATATATTGATAAAGATCACTCTTTCCCACCACAAAAGGTACGACGATCGTCACATGATATACATCATGGTAGAAACACACATCATCATGTTACCTCTTTGCCAAATTTTAAGGGTAAATATGACCCCGATTCATATATTGATTGGGAAACTGAGGTAGAAGAAATATTTGCTAGCCATGAACTTCCCAAGCATAAGAAAATAAATGTTGTCACTAAAGTGTTTTTAGGTTTTGCTTCAGTTTGGTGGAGAAATTATTGCAGGAAAAAAATTGATAATAGGCCTTCTACTTGGAAAGATTTAAAACTTGTTATGCGAGACCGATTTGTTCTTCATATCATGCCAGTGATTTTCTTAGAAAATTACAACGTTTAGCACAAGACAATATCACTGTTGAAGAATATTATGACAATTTGTGTATTGCTTTGTTTCGTTCTGGCTTAGAAGAATGCGAAGAAGATTTTCTGAATTGATTTTGGAAAGGTTTAAACCATGATATACAAGACATAATAATGCATGAAGACTATATTCTATCGATCATTTGTTTCGTCTTGCCTGTAAAGCTGAACAGAAATTAAGAGGACGCGTCTACATGACGAACAAGCGTGCGATGGAATCCCCATCAAAGAAGGTTACTTCCTCCCCTGCACCACCAACTATGATTGCACCACATGGACTTTATGAGGCATCGTCACCGACCGTTCTTACTTCATGTGAGCAAGGCCTACTACACTAGTAGAAAATAGGGCTTTGGTCCAGGTCTGAAAAGGGCATTAATCCCGGTTTCCCTATGAACCGGGACTAATGGGTGCATCAATCTCGGTTCGTAAAGCCAGGGCGCCGGCCGGGCCTCGGGGGCCATTGGTCCAGATTCGTCTGACCCCTTTGGTCACGCTTCCAGACACGAACCAGGACCAATGGGCCTCGCTCCTGGCCCACAACCTTTAATCCCGGTTGGTGGTTGGAACCGGGACCAAATGGAGTCCTTTAGTCCCGGTTCTAGCCACAAATCGGGACTAAAGAGAGGCCTATATATCCCCCTTCCCGCGAGCAGAGCAGTGCATTGCTCTGTTTTTTGGCCGGCCGTGGGAGAGCTTTGTGGTGCTCTAGCTCACCTCCTATGCACATGAGGTGTTCGGTGAAATGTCCAAGACATACTTAAGCTTTCTCCTCTCGAAGCTCCTTGGCCAAACTCCATTTTCCTTAAGATTTGTCTAGGTTTGGCGGTCCATCCTGTCCCGTTCCCGTCCTCACCGACGTCGATCGCCCGCGCCGATCTCGCCGCCGGCACCACCGTGGTGAGCCTCTTGTTCTTATCTTCTAAAAGAAAAAAGTTCTTACTTGTATGATTTAGATAGATACTTGTATAATTTTCTTACTTTTATTATTTTTTGTTATTATATAATGCGATGGTTTTGGTATCCGCCTCCGTCGGCCCTCGTCCTGTCTATGATTCGGATGTGGTATATATTATATTTTATAACTATTTTGTTCATTTAGTGTGTATGAAAATTATGCCGACCAACGTGACATAGATGTTTTTATCAAGGAGGTATGTGAACCGGAAATTCCAACCGACCCTATTGTTGAGAGGTTAAATTTAGTTGAAGAAGAAAACAATTACCTGAAGAAAAAATTGAAAAGAATTAAGGAGGAGAAGATGGGATTGGAGTTGCATGTTGCGGATGTCGTCAATGATCACAAGATCAAGATGGATGCAATGCGCTTGAAGATTATAAAGATTAGAAAATATGTCATTCATACCGAGGCTTGGCATCATTATGCCGTTGGATCAATTGTTACCTTAGTTGCGATTATGATCGCATTTGTTGTTGCATTGAAATGTTTTACATTATTTCAATGTATGGTTTAATTAGATGCTCTAGAGAGCTATATATATGTTGTTCAATGAGAACTATATATGTATGAACTTTATGTATTTATTTTTTCAGTAATAACATTTGATCACTACTGTACTTTGGTTTTAATGTGATGATGAACTTCTATTAATTTGGTTTTCTATATTCATGCTGTTCTGTAATGGTTTTTGACACACTTAATTATATATAATGCACGCAGATGAACCGGCAATGGATGTACGATGATGTTAACATCAGTCTGTTTATATTGAACTGATGATCGTGTATTACTACTGAAGTCAAGCAATGAGGTCTAGTTTGTTGAAATTACATATTTGGCTCGGTTATAGTTTATTCCATTGCTTTTCTTTTTCCATGCCTTACTACTGAACTGAACTAAAGCACTTCTGTTTGAAAAATTACAAGGAGACTTCTACAGCCTACTAGCATGTTCTAGCTTGCCGCTGATGTGTATTCATGCTGATGAAGCTTGCTTGCCTAGCTGCTAGACTGATTCTTGTTCTGTTATGGGTGCTGTGGTTATTTGAACTTTAATTGCAGCTACTATTACAGTGTGTGCATACATGACTGAAACTGTATGATGTGTGTGCCATGGTTACCTGAACTTCAATTCTAGCTACTATTCAAATCTAATACTAGCATGTACATGACTGGACTCGTACTACTGCGTACTAGTGTGCCATTTTGCTTATTCTTTCCTTGAACTTTGCATGCTCTCTATTCTTTCAGAGATATGTTCAAAGCTAGTTCCTCGGAGGTGTATTCTTTCATAGATATGTTAAAGCTAGTTCTTTATTCTTTCAAAGATATGTTATTTTCATACTTTCAGCTCACATGTAGCTTTTCTTTGTAGGAAAGTAAATACTCCTACGTTACATAAAAAGAGAGACAGAGTCAAAGCTGTAAGGACTTGGTAAAGAAAACTGTGAGATGTAGGCCCCATATACTCCTGCGTGACCCGAATTTCCTGAGCGAAGTTGGAAGCAGCGCAGCGTGCGTCCGTACATCATGGGCATCTTGCCAGTGATCTATGCACTATCCCCTTTGTTTTTTTTGCGGGAATAATACTTGTATTACTCATTCACCAAGTCCTTACAATCATCAAGGACCAACTTCAAAACATCCTCCGGGCCTGAACCGACCCAAGTCATAGTACGACCTTCTACTCTAGCAAAACTAGCTAGTCTATCACTCGCTCATGAGTAATACAAGTCTGCCTAAGACTCAACAAGAATTTAATTTCACTAACCAAAGAAGCATAAACTGAGCAATCCACCTCGCCGCATGAAATAATAGCCATGGTTGTAGTCGAGTCCATCTCAATGGCAATTGGAAGATTGGAGCGTTGAATTGCGAAAGATAAGCCTTCCATACATGCACATAACTCCGTCCCCAGAGCGTCTCTACACGAGAACAAGGCCCTGCATGATGAGAATATTATGGCTCCTGAGTTATCTCGCAAGATCATTCTAGCACCCGCACCACCAGCGAACGAGTAAGATCCATCCGTGTTAAGCTTCACCCAGCCAAGCTGGGGCGGCCTCCAAGGTGTATCGCCATTCACGGGGTGCTCAACAGCGGACCTAGACTTTAGATCATAGGATATGCTGCACTTCCCCTTTGCTGGATCAAAGCGTGAGTTCAGTTTGATGCCAATTAGAGCATCCAAGTAATTCTGAAGAAACCTTGTTGATACTTCCATGGGAGGAGCAGGTCCATGATGTACTATCTCATTCCGAATGAACCAGCTTCTCCAAAAAATTAACAGTAGCATACTTCTCTGAATTCGTTCAAAGGGGCAAGTACGTGAAGTAGCCATTCCTTACCAACAGGCAACAGGGAATCAAGGAATGGTAAAATCCAAATCTCGGCCATGGCTAGATAAAGATCACGTCCGTATTGGCATCTCACAAACGGGTGGAAATTGTCCTCCTCTTCCATACCACAAACTGGACATCTACTTGAAAGCTCCAGTCCAATCTTGTGTTTATTCCTCCATGTCGGCAAAGAGTTCGTAGTCAATCTCCAAGCAAAATTGCGCACAGTGGGGGTACATCACATCTCCATATATATTGCCAGCATTTTCTACTACCATCTGGCGATGTGCTAGACGCCTCTGCAGTATTTCTGTGAGCTACTTCAAAAGCCAGCATATATGCTGATATGACCGTGAAGACGCCGAGCTTCCCCGGCCCCCATGCAATCACATCCTCACCTAATCTTGGAGATGCCCGTATCTTTAAGATTTCTTCCACATCAGCTGATAAGAAGTACTGCTGAAGAAGTACCGAGTTCCAAGAACCATTATCATTTAGCAAGTCGGACACAAAAAGAATGCGACATCTTCCCTGCAGCGACACAGGTTTGTATGAAAAGGGCCTTGGAATCCAGTTATCTCTCCCCTTTGTTGGTAGTCAGAGTCACTAGGACAACTAACTGTGTTAGCATCTAGAGTTGTAACAAGCCACAGTCCGCCTATCTTGGTTGCGCAGCGATGATGCTACCATCTCCTACTACAAAGTACACGCCTTGCACCGGAAACAGCGCAACCATATGACATCTATCCGAGTGGGCGACCACGTGGTAACCGGGCATGAGGCCATGGCTGAGGCCGCCTACAACCACTTCTCCGATGTGCTCGGAAGTGCCACGGAGCATGACATCACGCTTGATCTCCGCGTTTTGCGTGTTCAACACAATGCTACTCCGTGCGGTGGACCTAGGCCTTCTTCGACGCCTTACCACTCGGCACGCGGCCTCGAGTATATCGCTATACGCGGACGATGTTGTCATCTTTTGTCACCCGGACTGCCACGACATTACCACCGTGTGAACCATCCTGCACATATTCGGGCTTCATACAAACTTCGCCAAGTGTTCTGCCACCCCGATCCGGTGCGATGATGACAACAACATGATGATCACATCTGAGATGCAGTGCCCCATAGCCCAATTCCCCATCACATACCTCGGGTTGCCTCTCTCTGTCTGCAAGGCCTCCACGACTAGCTTGCTCCCGATCATCGACAAGCTCGGCCACAAGCTCTCCACTTGGCATGCTTCCATGATGTCCAACGGGCAACGGCGACCGCCTTGCTCTCGTGCATCACGTACTTAGTGCTATCCCGACATACTTCCTCACCGCCTTTGCTCTCAACCAATCCATCCTCAAGAAATTCAACTGCATCATCTAGATGCTCGAGGTGCCCGACTGTAGATGCTCTAATCATCTAGATCCGGCGCTCAAAGGCTCCACCCTCCCCCATGGCTTGGGTTCGGGCGCCTCCCCAAAACTTCGTCGGGATCCGCCACAACCGGCAACGGCGAGGCCAGAGGTGGCCGGATCCGGCACAGGTTGGTCTCTCCCCTCCTTCTTCGCCCACCCTCTCCTCCTTACCTCACGCCACGTGTCTTCCCTTTTTTGCAGGTCGCTATGGTGCGGACGGCGATGACGGCAGGAGGGGCACACACATCCGTGGATGGGACGCCGCCATGGAGATGGAGATCCTTCTTCACACCACGCAGAGGCCCCATGGAGCCTCCCTCCTTCTTCGGTGACTTCTTCTCAGGCCCCACCACTACCTCTGACCTCCCCCTCCTCTACTTTGAGTTGCACCATGCTTTGTTTCAGATTCATCCACCCATGGGTGATACATGGCAAGTTAGGGGTTGCTGCAGTTTGAGGTTAATCCCTTGATTGGCTGCTGTTTAGGGTTGATTGGCTCAGTTGGCTGCTAGACTTTAGGCGTGCATACATGGGTATGACGTGCTCTGCACATTTAGGATTGAAGTATTGTGTTGCAGCACTCAGTGACGTTAATTTAGGGCATTTCAGTGTCAGTTCCACTATATTTAGGGGGACATTTAATAGTGCAATTTCATGGTTATTACAGTGTAATTTCAAGGTTCTTGCACTGTAAGTTCAGAGAATTACAATGTTAGTTTATGTGAATTCCCGTGCATTTTACTGTGTAATTTAAGTGCAATGGAAATTATAGTGTAAATTTAGTGTAATTTACTATGTAAATTTAAGGAAATTACACTGTAATTCGTGTGCAACTTTTAGTGTAATTTACAGTGTAATTTCAACGGGTTTACAGTAGAGTAATTTAAGTGTAATTACAGTGTGCACTTTAGAGCAATCATACTATATATTTAGTGAATTTAAAGCATCACTCCATACCTTTCGCGTTTGTCTTTTTTCTCTACAAGTTACTGCTATACTGTTGATTGATTCTACCCTTGCGTAAGAAACTTTGATGAGCACATAATTTTCTACTATGTAATTTGAGCAGCTTGGTAACCGTAATTTTCAGTTTCCTTTGACCCTAGGCCCTTGTGCTTTAGAATTGCTATTTTTTGTCAGTGTACATGCTAGATCATGTGGTTTATGATACTTCTCTGGTCCTTATAAACAAAGTGACATGTTTGTGCCGTGGAATAGAAAGAATATTTCAGTGTCTCTCTTTAGGCCTTTTGTCGAATTGTTATGTGGTCCAGCGCAGCCTTACGAAACCGGGTTCTATGCAGTTCATGTACAGTGCAAAACTCATTATTGCAGGTCAGGCCTGTTGCATGTTTTTGGTCATTGACATGCAGGAAAGAAGGAAAAAGGACATAGAAGTATCATTTTGTTATTGGTCAAGAAATTTGAATAATGTCCAACTGATTTCAGTTGAATGACAAATAGACAATCCCTTGTTTAATCAGTAGATATACACCATTAACTCAAATAGCAAAGAAATACTAGTCCACTTATAATCGACGATTGCGCATGATGCATCCATCCATTCTATCGGAGAGGCTGTGTTTTTTTTTCTTCTTGTGCTAAGGTTGATAGCATCACATATCTTATGCTTTTGTTTCTCAAGTAGAGCCTTGAGATAGATGTGTCTGCAACCGTCCTCGAATGGTTGTGCAATAATAATGGTCCTAGCTAATTACTAGTATGCATTGCTTATAAAACAACTTGCTGCTCATTTCACTTTGAGTATGCTGTTGCTGCTAAAGTAGCAACAACAACAGCCATGCTTTGGTTCCCCAAAATTCAGATGGCACTGACATCTCTACATACACACACATATGAATATGCACCTTGGTTTGGTTCAGTTTGCATGTGTACCGTTTCTTTAACTTTGACTGAAACTATCTTGGTGGCACTTGCATCAATGTTGTGCTCTACCCTTGTATATGTCCTTGGAGAAGATGACCATTGGACTGTAGGGGACGAACAACCTTGTCCTGCTCGAGGAGGAGGAGGATGGCCACCCCGAGCTCGAGGACGACACGACAACAGGTAGCACTCACCTCCCTACCAAGGTGAAGGTCCGATCCGCCTGTTTAGATGGTCTGCTCTTGTCTTGTGATCTGAGGGGAGAAGAAAGCCATTGGCCTCAATTATATTTGCATGTGAGGGGAGCGATCCTTTTGGTAGATGCAGAGTATAGATTAGATATTCCACAAAACTCACCACACGAGTATACTACCTATATCCACAAAATTCACCACACGAGCATACTACCTATGTCCAAATGTGGGTGTGATACTTTCAACATGAAACATGAATATCAGGTTGGGAGTTTGGAGTTTAATCAAATAACGCAGCAAGGCGATCATCGGTAGGGATGCACCTTTGAGGCGGCAAGGAGAGCTTCTCAAAGGCAGTACACATGGCTTATTACTGCTTGTATGTGAGTACGCAGATGTGGAGTCTATGGATAGAGGGTTAGGGGCGCAACGCAAGCAGCAGTAGGGGATACACAACCTGATTTGATTTGGTCAATCACGGGGAAATGGGAGAAGGCCTAGGGTGCAAAGTTTGGATCGGTGGGTTGGTAGCGTTAGGCATAATAGAGATCAAACTTTTTCATAGGCGTATGTAGGTTATTTCCTTGAAGCATTTTATCAAAATGGTGTAGGTGGGTAATATCTCTCAACTTAAATGTGAAGGGAAGATATTATTTCCTTGTAGAGGCCGAGGAATACATGGCGTACCGCTACATATGCAACCATGATTTTTTGTGGATGGTTACGAGAGAACCTGAAATATACCATGGACCGAAGCATGGGCACATGAAGTTCCAACACCGAAGGGTAAGGAGACGGGCCCGCGTCATTTACGTCGGGAATATGCGACCTTGATTCTTTGTGGATGGTGATGCCAAGACTATAGGATAAGGTGGATCCGGACACATGAGCAGATGAAGTGCCTGACACGAAGTAGGTTAAGGAGCTGGACCCAAGTCATCTACACCGCAAATTGGTCGAAGGTGTGCCGTGAATGATAGATGTACTTGAGGGGGGAGAAAGCCTGTGAAAAGAACATACGGTTGCTCGATGATGACACATGTCTTGAGAGGATGGCGAGAACCCTAGATATGGTTAAGGCATGCCACGAGAACATCACCCCGGTCGCGAGATTCTCAGTGGTGTGCGGCAACCGAAGCCAAAAGGGCACCCCCGCAAGACCTTGAAACGCCAGAGCGGTGGGCGCACAAGCAATGGTGAGGAAAATCACATAAGGTACCAAGCAAGGCCATCCTGATCAGGGCTCCATTGCCAAGCTTATGTCCACCACTGCGATTTAGACAAATTTTCAACTGGCGTCTCTGTCTTCTCAAGATTTCCACGGTCCCATCAGGATGTATATATATACTTTGTTTATTTTGAAAATTAATATATCACCAAAGAAATTTTAGTACTTGTCATTCTTTTAATTACTTAGTAGTTTGCATGATAGACTCAATCTTATATTTACTAATTAGAGGCACCAAATAAGCGACCACGTTAATCCTCAAAAACTAAGAATAGTATCCATCCGATCTCCATATTAAGTATCTGTAGCCGTCCATTGGACAACTCAAGAGTCCGTTGTTACTATCCCACGTCATGCTCGATGTAATGTGAAAAAAAATCATCTCCTTGGCCAAATCCATCCCACGTCATGCTCCATGTAATGTGAAAAAAATCATCTCCCCGGCCAAATTCTTCCTCCCCCGGTCTATCATGTGAGGCACTTGCGCATCATCCACAAATCCCTAGCGCAAATCCATCCCACGTCATGCTCCATGTAATGTGAAAAAAATCATCTCCCTGGCCAAATTCTTCCTCCCCCGATCTATCATGTGAGGCACTTGCGCATCATCCACAAATCCCTAGCGCTACTCTTCCAGGTCATCCTCCTCCTTCCTATCTTTTGCTGTCTTAATGCAAAACAATTCCGTGAGATCCTTGTGATCCTCTTCATATTCACGTAGAAATCTGAACTGTCCCAACCACGCTGCAGATCTGTGGTCCGTCTTGGACAAAGAGAAGGCCCTTTCAATCTCCACAGATGCCATGCCCCAACCAAACCACAACCCATGATAAACGATGTTGTTGAGAAGGAGGCGCTACCTAAGTCTGATCGGACATATTCCATTGTTGGGGAAGCTACAAGTCGAAGAACTATGGTAGACTGATTGCAGGTAATTAAGGAGCTAGCAACGATCCAGTAGGTTTTTGTTATTAGGAATTTTTATGTAGTGCGACTTGATCTCGAAGAACAAGTACACCATTAGAGTTCGTTTTGGAGGATTTTGATGATGTGCGCTTAGTTACAGACTTATCTAAATACGTATAACTAGGATGGACAATATTTGTAGGAGCCATACAATCCAATTAGGGGATTCAGTTTGTCAAAGATGTTTCCACATATCCCTAGCGCTGCTCTTCTAGGTTGCCCCCTGCTTCCTATCTACGGTCTTCAAGTAAAGCGATTTAATGAGTCTCTTGCTGCAGAAATTCCAACTGCCACAAGAAGGCTGCAGACCTGCGGTTCATCTTGGCTGAGGTGTCATACAATCCAGTTAAGGGATTCCATTCATTGAAGATGTGGTTGTACTTTCGCACAACAAACTCAAGCACATCTTCTTATGTTCTTAGAAACTGGATGAGTTGTTTTGGACTTTCTTTGGTCTACTCCTCTATGCTTCTTGTTGGGAAAGTTAGTATGCAAAAGTTATGCCCATCTTCTTAAATTCGGATGTAACTTTTCGAGTAGATGATTTTTCATATAAAAAACTTTTTCATCCGAGTTAGTATGCAAAAGTTATGCCCATTTTTACAAATTTCAGAGAGATTTTGCAAATAAAGTCAAAATTCACATTTGCAAATTTTCCCAACAACTAGACCACATATCACATGGGAAACTTATTTTCTTTTATTTTTTTGACATTTCCATCATTTTCTTTTATTTTTTTAATCTGAAAAGGCGATCCACGGGGGGGGGGGGGGGTAGAGTTTGAAAATGGGACCTTTAGTACCGGTTCGTGGCACGAACCGGGACTAAAGGTCTCAACCCCATTAGTCCCGGTTCGTGCCTCAAACCGGGACTAAAGGTCTAATCTTTAGTCCCGGTTTGAGGCACGAACCGGGACCAATGGTTGTGGGCCAGAAGCAAGGCCCATTGGTCCCGGTTCATCCCACCAACCGGGACCAAAAGGTCCAGATGAACCGGGACCAATGGCCCACGTGGCCCGGCCGGCCCCCTGGGCTCACGAACCAGGACCAATGCCCCCATTGGTCCCGGTTCTGGACTGAAACGGGACTAATGGGCTGACCCGGCCTGGACCAAAGCCCTGTTTTCTACTAGTGAGTCCAATCTTGTGTTTATTCCTCCATGTCGGCAAAGAGTCAGTAGTCAATCTCCAAGCAAAATTGCGCACAGTGGGGGGTACATCACATCTCCATATATATTGCCAGCATTTTCTACTACCATCTGGCGATGTGCTAGACGCCTCTGCAGTATTTCTGTGAGCTACTTCCAAAGCCAGCATATATGTTGATTTGACCGTGAAGACGCCGAGCTTCCCCGGCCCCCATGCAATCACATCCTCACCTAATCTTGGAGATTCCCGTATCTTTAAGATTTCTTCCACATCAGCTGATAAGAAGTACTGCTGAAGAAGTACCAAGTTCCAAGAACCATTATCATTTAGCAAGTCGGACACAAAATGAATGCGACATCTTCCCTGCAGCGACATGGGTTTGTATGAAAAGGGCCTTGGAATCCAGTTATCTGTCCCCTTTGTTGGTAGTCAGAGTCACTAGGACAACTAACTGTGTTAGCATCTAGAGTTGTAACAAGCCACAGTCCGCCTATCTTGGTTGCGCAGCGATGATGCTACCATCTCTTACTACAAAGTACATGCCTTGCACCGGAAACATCGCAACCATATGACATCTATCCGAGTGGGCGACCACGTGGTGACCGGGCATCAGGCCATGGCTGAGGCTGCCTACAACCACTTCTCCGATGTGCTCAGAAGTGCCACGGAGCATGACATCACGCTTGATCTCCGCGTTTTGCGTGTTCAACACAATGCTACTCCGTGCGGTGGACCTAGGCCTTCTTCGACGCCTTACCACTCGGCACGCGGCCTCGAGTATATCTCTATACGCAGACGATGTTGTCATCTTTTGTCACCCGGACAGCCATGACATTACCACCGTGTGAACCATCCTGCACATATTCGGGCTTCATACAAACTTCGCCAAGTGTTCTGCCACCCCGATCCGGTGCGATGATGACAACAACATGATGATCACATCTGAGATGCAGTTCCCCATCACATACCTCGGGTTGCCTCTTTCTGTCTACAAGGCCTCCACGACTAGCTTGCTCCCGATCATCGACAAGCTCGGCCAAAAGCTCTCCACTTGGCATGCTTCCATGATGTCCAACGGGCAACGGCGACCGCCTTGCTCTCATGCATCACGTACTTAGTCCTAACCCGACATACTTCCTCACCGCCTTTGCTCTCAACCAATCCATCCTCAAGAAATTCAACCGCATCATCTGCGGATTCCTTTGGGCGGGAGGCACCGAAGGCAATGGGGGTCAGTGTCGTGTTAACTGACAGCAAGTTTGCCGGCCAATCTCTCTTGGCGGTCTTAGCATCAGGGACATTCAAAGGACCGGCATCACCCTCCGTGCGTGGTTGCTTTGGTTACAGTGCACCGACCCCTTGCAACCCTGGAGCCACTTACACATACCTCACGACCCAGACGTGACTGCCATCTTCAGCGTGTCTACGACCTGGGATCTTGGGTCCGGCGTCACCTGCAGATTCTGGTCCGACCACTTGATAGAGGGTAGATCCGTGGCTGAGATCCCCCCAGTCCTCGCCTCGTCCCTCAACGCCGATGCAAGACTCGCACCGTTCGCGAGGGCCTCCACCTTAGAGCCTGGGTGCAAGAGATTCATGGAGCACTCGGACCGACGGCCATGTTGCAATATGTTGATCTTCAGCGTCGTGTGCGCCACATTGACCAGATGGGTCGGATACACTCAAATGGCGCTGGACCGCCTCCGCTATGAAATGTCTATGATGGGAGAATTTAAATTCTTCTTAGGTCTTCAAATTCTTCAACAGCGCAATGGCATCTTCATATTTCAGGAGAAATACCTCAAGGATGTATTGTGGAAATTCGGCATGAAAGATTGCAAAGGCGTCAAAATCCCTATGCCCACAAATGGCCATCTATGCACTGATGAAAATGGTATTGACTTTGATCAAAAGGTATACCGCTCCATGATTGGTTCTTTATTGTATTTATGTGCATCTAGGCCAGATATTATGCTTAGTGTTTGCATGTGTGCCCGATTTCAACCTACACTGAAGGAATCACACGATAAGGCTGTGAAGCATATTCTTTGTTATCTAGCTCACACACACCAACACTTGGATATGGTATCCCAAGGGCTCGGCTTTTGATCTCATTGGGTACTCACTCTGACTATGCTGGTGATCCTGTGGACCGCAAGTCAACATCAGGCACATGCCATTTCCTCAGACGATCCTTGGTCTGTTGGTCCTCGAAGAAACAGAACTACGTATCCTAACACTTGTGCAAAGTTGATGACTTAGACGTGCAACACACGAAGAAACGTTTTTCTTCATTCAATGAAGATTAACACTCTAAGTGTGAAGAAATTAACGAAGAATTTGATTCTCAGAGCCCTTCAACAATTGTACATGGTGTTTGAAATCATCATTCTTATACGGTGGATCACGCCACCACCAAAAGTTGAAAATCTTGAATTTGAGTTTTTACTCATTTTTGAATTTCCTCAGTTGTTCAAATTCTTCAACTTTTCAATGTCTTCACTCTTTCCGTTGTTGTTCTTCATTGGCTATATATATATATATAGGGTGGGTCTATTATGATAACACCCTTCAAGACCCTTATTCTGCTAACACCCAGCTTATTCTGCTAACACTACCTACCTCACCGTAGCTACAGACTAACCCAAAAAAACAACTGGACCGAACTGCTCGCGCAAAGGGAAAACCCAACCGACCTTATCTTCTCATACCCACTCCCCCCAATTCCCTCTCTATCTCTCCCGCAACCTCCCTTGCACGGACGCCGCCTAACCACCACCTCCCATGTGCCGCCGCGCTGCGACCTCCTCTGCGCCGCCGCGCCGCGACCTCCTCTGTGCGGCCGAGTCCGCTCCCCGGCGACTCCCGATCCGCAGCTCCCCCCATCGCCCCTGCCTTCCTCTGCGCGCCGCCGCTCCAGGTCGCGGCCACTGCGTTCCACCAACAGCAGCACATCAGTACGGCGGTAGTGCGGCCCCGCTTCCATTCCTCCATGGCCGACCCCCTACCTCCCACCTTCTCCCTCCCTCCCCGATCGACAACCTCCATCACCGCCCCGGTCATGTTGCCCCTCCCGACCCCGCGCCGCCGGATCCGGGCAACCACGCCGGCGTGCCCTTCCACGAGCTTTCCCGTCGTGACCCTACCACGAGCTGCTCCAGCCCGACCCTGCTTCTTCAACAACGGCACGGTGGCAACTCTCCTTAGTTCTCTCCTGCACCGGGTTCGCGAGCTCCGTTCACGGGCTCGCCGGATCTCGTGATTGGGGCGCTGGCGACGTGCTCTCCTACTCCACCGCGCCCCTCCTCTACTTCAGCTCATGTGCCTGTGCCTCTCGTGGACTCATCGGCGCACAGGCCGCGCTGGATCCATGCTAGTTCGAGGCCCCGACGGCCTCCTCTTCCTGCTAAGCCGCCGAGATCCGTCGGGGTATCAAGTTGTTTTGTCGGCCCAATACTCCTTCTACCTTCCCTTGCCGGCGGTCGTGCAACTTCGGTGAACACCGCTACTCGCGCGCGGATGACGACGGCTTAGTGGCACTGCAGTTCGCTTTGCAGGGGATCCGTTGATGCGGCCGTGGAGTTCGGCCCACAGGTGCATGAAGTTATCTTGCCCCCCTCCCATAGTTTACCCTTCCGCATGAGCCCCATGCTGTAGTCCATTGGGAAGAAGCTCGTGGTGCGGATGCTCAGTGACAGTGCTGGTGCGTTTCAGATTTTGTTTTTCTGCAATTTGTAGGCGACGCTGGAGCCTTGCAGTCCATTGGCTCGGGGGAGAGCAGTGGAGAGGACACACGTGCGTGTAGTTCCCTGTCCATTGAAAATGTAGAAGCCCATCTTGCTGCAGTGTATGTGAGCATATGGCCTGCAAGTGCTGCTCTTTTCCCAGATTGAAAACATTGCGGTGTGGTTGGCTGGCCATCGACGTGCACTTCGCTTTGGGGGGCAGTACGTTCTTTGTGGATGTGCACTTCGTTTGGCCCGAGCGGCATGAAGCTCCATTTGCGCGCATGTGTGGCTCGGCTAACTAGTTTGTGCAGTTCGCATGATACCTTTATTATGTGATGCCTCCCTAGTTGCTGGAGTTCACTTCTTTGTATTTATTGAAACATCATGTAGTGCACTGTGAAACTCTCTGTTGTTCACTTGTAAAAACAAATAGCGGTTCCCTTTGTAAAAAAAGTGCAGCCCCTTAGTGGTTCACCTTGTAGAAAATGAGAAAGAAATCCCCATGGGAGGTTCACTTCTTTTTCCAATGCATTTTGTTTTGTTTGTGGGATGATTGAAAAAAGAAGTTCACTCCACTTGTTTAGTAGCTCATACCCCTTTGTATGAAATGCAATTTGTTTCGTGTGTCTCAAAATCAGTCGACTACATCAACACGTGCAGTGCGTTTGGTTTTTGGATGTGGTTCATTTTTTAGAGTGATGTTGTTCACTTGTGCCGAACATGAAAGCACAAAAAAAATTAGCAAAACAATAAAAATAGTAATGCGGTTCACTATGATATATGATGTGGTTCGCTTGCTCGCGTCTCTGCGGTCCACTCTTGTTCATAAAAAAATTGAAAAAAACCATCAAAAACTCGTCCGAGAAAAATTTACATCCGACAAAGGAAACCATGAAGTTCACTTGCCTGTCTGATGCAGTGCGGTTTCATCCGATGCAGTGCGGTTTTCTGTCGAATGACGTTCACTCACCGATTTGGGTGTCGCAAAAAACAGTGTCCGCATATTCGTAATTTTAAAATTTCTTTTAAACCGTAAGGAATTAGAGAGAGTGTTCTACATGAAAAAGTTGCGTCTCGTCGATATCTTTCCAATGCCATATCATTTGAATCATTTTGACAAGCAGTTTGTAAAAGTTTGGCAAAAAACGACTGCTGCCACTCATCGTCCGCCGCACCATTTTAAAAATTAACTTAAAACCGTAGGGAATCTCGAAACCATTTCTACATATGAAAGTTGCGCCTTGTCCATAGCTTTCCAACGATGTATTACACGCCTCAGTTCGATAAACGGTTCAAAAACTAGAGTGAAAACAGTATCGAACATTGCAAAAAATTTCAAAAACGTAATTTCGCGATTTAGTAAATTTGAAACTGCTCAAAACCGAAACGAATTAGAGAAAATAATAGGTATGGAAAAGATGTGCCTCAACGATATCTTTCCAACGGCGTATCATTTGCTTTATTCCGATGAGCGGTTTTGAAAAAATCATGAAAATACGCTCGCTGCCACTCGTCATCTGCAGCACCGTTTTTGAAACTGCTCTTAAACCGCGAGGATCTTGAAAAGTGTTCAACATGGCAAAGTTGCGCCTAATCCATAGCTTCTCCAGGTATATTACACGCATCATTCTGATAAATGGTTAAAAAATTAGAGCGAAAAAACTACTAAAAATACTGCAGCACACTTGGTTCAAACAATGACGTGCACTTGCGTTGAGCGTGCACTTCGGAAGTGTTATCAGAATAACTATTCTGCTAATATTAGCATAATAGACAGACTGTATATATATATACATCTGGTTACCCTATGATGAATTCAAGCGGTTGAACTGATGCTTTCTGTTCCTGTTAAAAATCGTCTTTTTTAGTTCAAAAGTTTTTACAATTTTTTTATCAAAATAGGGCGTGTAATATATCATTGGAAAGCTCTTGACATCCACATTACAATATTATAATTTTTTTTTGCAAAAAAATTAAGATTTACGAGCAGTTTTGAAAAAACCGTTTTTTTTTCAAACTGAAAATGCGAATCGTATTTTGGACTTAATTTTCAAACGGTTTGTTGGAATTGAGCAAATGAGATGGCATTGGAAAGCTTGTGAAAATCCGCATCTTCTATATTTCTACTATTTTTTCAAATTCTATACGATTTAAAAGTAATTTGAAAAAGAGTGAAATTCTGGGTGAAATGTTTTTTCACTATTTTTTTGCAAATGGTTTGTAGGATTGATACAAATGATATGGTGTTGGAAAGCTATGGAAAATGTGCAAATTTTGCGTATAGAAAGTTTTTTCTAATCCTTACGGTTTAAATACGAATTCAAATACGGTTAAAATTGATTTTGAACGTGTTTTTTAAAAAGTTTGTCGAAATGGGGAAAATAATATACCGTTGGATAGCTATCGAAAATGCAAAACTTAGTCATGTTGGACGTTTTCTCTACTTCGCAACCGTTTAAGAGTAATCTTGAATACGGCATGACGGATCCTGCTATTTTCTCGTCTGAAAAACAGATTAGTCGTACTGATATATGTGTATGTTTGTACTGAGCTATTTTTTGTAGAGTAATTTTAAATGGTGCCGAAAAAATGTACTTATACTGATGCTTGCATGGTTTTGTACTAAACGTGTTTTCACTAACTAGACTTTGCTCTGTTTTTTCGTGAGAACCATCATGCTGTTTTTTTGTGAGAAAAAATAGAGTACTTGTACTGATCTTCGTGTGTGTTTGTACTAATGTATTCTTCAAAGAGTAATTTTGAAAGGTTACGAAAAAAGAGTACTTGAACTGATGTCCGTATGGGGTTGTACTGAGCGTTTTTTCACAGACTAGGCTTTACTCTATTTTTTTACTGAAAATTGTTTCATCAATTGTTCGCAAATGATAGTACGAACTAAGATATGTGTTGGTTTGTACTGAGCATTTGTTTCATCATTTGTTCGCAATTGATAGTACGAACGGAGCTTTGTTCATTTTTATACTGAGCATTCTTGTCAGTGCCAGGATCTCCGGATTTATGTTGTTTTGTTCTGCGAACTTCCTCAAAATTTTATTGGTAAATCACACCGTTTTTTTTCTTTTGCTAAATTTTTGTCCTCTGAACTTGTGACCTATGGAGTTTGTACTGATATGAATCGTTTTGCCGAACCGCCACAATTTTTTGTGTATTGAATCACTATATAACTTAGAACCAAATTGTTTTTCTTAACATATATTTGAATTGTTTCTATATGTACATTGAATTGGGGAAGAGTAGCAATAGTTATACATACTTTATGGATAGTAATACATGAATTTCTTGGTAAACTGAAGAATATACTCTGGACCGTAATACATGTCCTCTCGAGTTTGTACTGATGTGAATCCTTTTGAACTTGCTCTCGACGGTAATACATGACCTCTCGAGTTTGTACTGATGTGAATCCATTCGAACTTACGTGGCTTACATCATTGAACGGACTCTATTCTTCTCACTACCACCATTGTTTTGTCCATTTCTTTTTGGACTTGCATGGCTTACATCGTTGAACGGGCTTAGGTGGATATGTACTAATGAACTACTATGATTTGTAGCTCTCAGGAAATGTAATCCTTTCTTTCCCTGTTATTCTGAATACCAAACAGCAAAAAATCAGTTCTCATAAGCACGAAAAAATTATATATGTACCCCTAAATTTTGCAGCTATTTTGTCCTCTTTCATTTCGAAAAAAGCATACAAAAAGCAAAAGCACAAACTATACAAAAGGTTTTAGACACCAAACTAGTAGAGAATTAAAAATAGGCATCAGGCAGCAACTTGCTAAACATAGCACGAGTCATATACATATGCATTTCATCCCATTATACTTCTCCACCCGCATGGAAAGTGAGAGAACCTCCCTACATGCATATATAGGCATCAAACTCCCTCTGTACCTGAACTATATTTTTGTTTGATATATATTATGAACTCCTCTCGTCGATGTACATGAACCTGCTGTGCAGAGAGATGAAATGTAGTACATCAGTCTAGCTTCATTCAGCTAGAGAGAAACATGAAAAAATGTTCAGTTTTTTAGACGGCTTTCCTCTTTTTCTTTGTCCAATCTGCGCCACGACTGCCACCATCCTGCATGCAAGCTTAAAATTAATTGAAGCCACCAAACATGCACTTTCATGAGACTTTGCTACTATAAGTCAGCGAACATATCTTTTAGTATTAAACCAAAGGCACACTTATTACCCAGCACTCTTGTTCAGTTCAGAGCATCATCAATAAGATAAAGATACGAAAACATTAAGCCAATATAGAACAACTGGATTGATTTGATTCAAATTTTTACTTTCAATGCATTGTAGGCAACAGCCGATCCAAGTCAGAACTGATGTGATTTATTCCATCGAACTGATATGAAAGTTTATCTATACTGTTCTGTTTTTTAACACACATGTTTTGAACTATTCCCGCTTTTTTCATTATGAATTGATGACATAACACATGTTGAACTGTTACACAAGAGCAAATTCAGAAATACATAACAATGGTGTACTCAAAATATGTGCATTTTAAGGAACAAAACTTTCTGAACCTTCTATACGAAAAACTTCAACTATCAGTCCAAAGAGATTTGAAGTTAAACAATCATTTCCCTTACTGAGTGTTAAGGAAAACGAAACCAGAGATGACCTCGCCGGCAGTAGGAGTAGCGATGGCTGCCAAGGCGACGCGTTGGTACATGTACTAAACATCTGCTCAAACCTGTTGTAACATCTACTTCAAGCTTTTTCTAAATCATTGTTGGGAGTAGAGGGTTTTAAAAGAAAATACAGAGTGCCAAAGAAAGAAAGGAACAACCTATTTATCTAAAGGACTGTGATATTTGGCACACGTGTGCCATATAAGGAAAACTGCCACACCTCTATTTCTTTCATTTTAAAGTACCATACGATCCCTCGTTCTTTGACCCCGCCTCTTCCCAAATTACCCCGCAGGCTCGCCTGAGAAACCCGCTTCTCCCGCACATCTCGGGAGCTTACCCCCGAGAAAACTGCCACTTCTTCACGTCTACCACATGATCTCTCCTCAGGACAAAGTTACCATGATATTCATATGAAAGTTATTAGGCCTGTGTTGCATAGCTTACCGTACTATTTACATGGAACGTATCAGGTACTATGCTTCAACAACTAGACCCTTTCAAAGTTACCACTATGTTTTGTACACAAGTTATAAGGTCTTCGATGTGCAAAATACCGTGGTACTTACACATAAGTTATCAGGGTATATGTACATCAACCTCCCCCCGGTCAAAGTTACCATGGGGGATTGTACATGAGTTACCAGGTCTACGGTTCGTATATTATCATGGTACTTGCACCTAAAAACCTGGGTGTGTTTCGGTAGCTTTTCTCATAGGTCAAAAATTACCATGATGTTTTTGCGTAACTTAACATGCCTATAGCACGTGTGCCCCTCGTGACACTAAACATTATGTGACTTTCTCGTGGCACGCCATGTGTTGTGTTCATCCAAGAGGCCCACGCGCGAGGCAAGTGTATTTTTTTAACAACTTATATATTTTCCTTTGGTAAAAAAGTTATCATCATGTTTATATTGCAAGTTATCGGTTATGCGGTGCTTATATTATCATGTTATTTACACAAAAATTATTGGGGATGTTTTGAACAACTTTTTCCCGAGGTAAAAAGTTATCATGGTGATTCTAGGTAACCTATCAAGCCCGTAGTGCTTAAAATATCATGCTATTTACATAAAATTTATCAAGGATATGTTTCAGCAACAAATTCCACCCCCCCATGGGTCAAAAATTTATCATGGTGTTTAGTTATCGCAGTGCATATGTTTTCATACTATTTACACATAAAAATGCCAGGGGAGGGAGGTATACTACCGTGCTATTTACACAGAAGTTACCGGAGTATCTTAAAAAAATTCCCTACGGTCAAAGTTACCATGGTGCTTCTACCTCCGTTATTAGATGTGCGCTGCGTATATTACCATCTATTTACACATAAACTATCAGGTATCTTTTCACATTTGTTGTCCCCAATGGTTAAAGTTACCACGATGTTTGTATCTAAATTATCAGGTCTATGGCGTGAATGTTATCGTACTATTTACAGAAATTACCGGAGGGCGGGTTCAACAAATTTATTCACAATGATCAAAGTTACCACGATGCTTGAAACAAAAAGTTGCTAAAGTATTAAAGGCAAAAACATGTCAAAAACAGTATTACCCTTAGAATGTTCAACAATGAGTATCATAGGTGAGGTGGTTAGCTCCCTTTGTTAATTACCTGCAGACCAGAGATCAAATCCTAGTCTAAGCATTATTTTTGCTCAAAATTGAGAAGGCATGTGGGGCCATAAATGACGATTACGAAAATTAGGAAGGCACAAGCGGGAGAGAATTGATGACATTGGATGCGTGTGGCAGTTTCGCAATCTGCCACACGGTTGCCATATACATATTTCGTTATCTAAATAGTGTGTGGAATTGTTTATATGGATGAACAAAACATTACTTGAAGTAGAGGTTCTGCCAAAAGAAAGAAAGAGCATCTTGCAGGTTCAAGTTTGAGTAGTTGAGCCAGACAATTTATCGTAGGTGTTGTATGTAATAATAATTTAATTATTTTCATAGGAGTACGACTCATAGTATCGGCATGGAGGTCGTGAACAAAAGCAGAAGTATCCTTAATTTTTTATTAGTGACTGTAATTTTCCTTATAAAGAACATACTACTCTCGTGTAAACCCATCCCTCTACATATGTACTGTCAGTTTTTTGCAAATCGAACAAATTGCGTATGTAGCAAGTGCTAGTATCTTGAAATGCAGTTATGCGTATGCCCCTAAGAGTAGGTGAATAGAAAACTCGAACAAAAAATAGCTTTCTCCTAATAGTAATCGTGCTAGAACTCATTCAAAGCTGAAGTGAACTATAATTATAACCAGCCTTTGTCAATAGAAGTCCTACTAATCACAAATTCCTCTAATTTCCTCCAGACTCAAGATCAAGATGGTGGACAGTGCACGGATATTACAAAATTAACAATTCACAATACGAATTAAGTATCACAAATTGCAAGGCACAAGTTTTGAGCACATACAATCTTTCATTGGTAGGCAGCACTACAACTTTGGAGGTCAACACATTAGGCAAACTCTTTGGAATTAAGATAGTGAAAAGTAAATGTATGCGAAAGCAAGCTTCCATTCGGTAAACCATCAAGCCCAGATTGCTGCACTCCGAATTTCCTTTAGACTCATACGCTACCTTCAGATCAGCAAGCTTTATGTTCAGCAAGTGTGTAACAAAACAAGAATTGAACTGGAATAGAATTTGAAATTTGAACTGAAATACAATACGAAAACTAAACTGAGTGTACTTTCAGATTTTCACATGGGCATTAGTGCATGAAGCAGCAATGAAATTGAACTGAAACAAATTTCAGTTCAGCAAACTTATATGAAGTTATATGAAGCATGCTTGAATGCGTTGACCCGAAGCATGCTTGTAGGAGAGTAGTGGCACTGGAAGGGAGCCTTTTGCTGAACTTATATGAAGTTATATGAACTTGTCTAACTTATATGGAACTTATATGAAGCCTTTTGCTGAACTTATATGAAGTTGACCAGACAAGATGATACCGGGGCGCATCAGAATATAGGAGAGTGGTGATGCAAGTCAGTCACCGGCTGGATAATGAAGCGGGTGGTATGCGGCATGGAGACAACCAGAAAATGGGACATCCAGGGGTAGGGAGCGTCGTCGCTGAAGATCAGAGAGTGTGGAGCGCAGGCGTGCGGTGTCCCCCGGCCGGCAACGGAGACGAAGGAGATCGGGGATAGTGCACTTTTTTCGTCAGCCTGCAAGATGCTCAAGGACCAGGACAACATGTAGTTTCAGAATTACAGATTGTGGTCAGCTATAGGATGTTTCTGGGACCATGTTTTAGCTACGAGAGAGCAACAACATCACATCATGAGAGAGAGGATGCAGCATCAAAAATTCAGGAGAAAGATCAGAGCAGAGCAGAAGTAAATATGTTTTGAGGAGATGAACTGACCAGGATTTAAATGAACTCTCACTAGCAGTAATTTTTGTACTTCGCATGTAGTACTACATGGACTTGCTGTAAAATACATGGACCATGTAGTAATTTTGAAGTTAATTATATGATCATCTCAGGGAGCTCAAGTTGTACTGAAAGCTCAAGTTGGACTGAAACTCACTCGATAACTAAAACTCCTAGGGCGAGGGGTGGGATCCAGGGTGCTGCTAGCAATGAATGGCCTGGGGTGGTGGCGTTGAACGGCCTGGAGTGGTGGCTGTGAACAGCCAGGGTGCTCCGGCGGCAGAGCCCCACCGGAGATGGTGATGCAAGCAGGAGGTCGGGAAGCAGTGGTGCCGGTGGTCGGGGTTGTCCAATGCACACGGCACACCAGTACAGGAAGTTGATTCATCACCCATCCACAGTTTTTTTCCTTTTGGGAATCCATTGAACTGAAAAAAGCTACATGTGAGCTGAAAGTATGAAAATAACACATCTTTGAAAGAATAAAGAACTAGCTTTAACTTATCTATGAAAGAATACACCTCCGAGGAACTAGCTTTGAACATATCTCTGAAAGAATAGAGAGCATGCAAAGTTCAAGGAAAGAATAAGCAAAATGGCACACTAGTACGCAGTAGTACGAGTCCAGTCATGTACGTGCTAGTATTAGATTTGAATAGTAGCTAGAATTGAAGTTCAGGTAACCATGGCACACACATCATACAGTTTTAGTCATGTATGCACACACACTGTAATAGTAGCTGCAATTAAAGTTCAAATAACCACGGCACCCATAACAGAACAAGAATCAGTCTAGCAGCTAGGCAAGCAAGCTTCATCAGCATGAATACACATCAGCGGCAAGCTAGAACACGCTAGTAGGCTGTAGAAGTCTCCTTGTAATTTTTCAAACAGAAGTGCTTTAGTTCAGTTCAGTAGTAAGGCATGGAAAAAGAAAAGCAATGGAATAAACTATAACCGAGCCAAATATGTAATTTCAACAACCTAGACCTCATTGCTTGACTTCAGTAGTAATACATGATCATCAGTTCAATATAAACAGACTGATGTTAACATCATCGTACATCCATTGCCGGTTCATCTGCGTGCATTATATATAATTAAGTGTGTCAAAAACCATTACAGAATAGCATGAATACAAAAGACCAAATTAATAGAAGTTCATCATCACATTAAAACCAAAGTACAGTAGTGATCAAATGTTGTTACTGAAAAAATAAATACATAAAGTTCATACATATATAGTTCTCATTGAACAACATATATATAGCTCTCTAGAGCATCTAATTAAACCATACATTGAAACAATGTAAAAACATTTCAATGCAACAACAAATGCGATCATAATCGCAACTAAGGTAACAATTGATCCAACGGCATAATGATGCCAAGCCTCGGTATGAATGGCATATTTTCTAATCTTTCTAATCTTCAAGCGCATTGCATCCATCTTGATCTTGTGATCATTGACGACATCCGCAACATGCAACTCCAATCCCATCTTCTCCTCCTTAATTCTTTTCAATTTTTTCTTCAGGTAATTGTTTTCTTCTTCAACTAAATTTAACCTCTCAACAATAGGGTCGGTTGGAATTTCCGGTTCACATACCTCCTTGATGAAAACATCTATGTCATGTTGGTCGGCATAATTTTCATACACACTAAATGAACAAAATAGTTATAAAATATAATATATACCACATCGGAATCATAGACAGGACGAGGGCCGACGGAGGCGGATACCAAAACCATCGCACTATATGATAACAAAAAATAATAAAAGTAATAAAATTATACAAGTATCTATCTAAATCATACAAGTAAGAACTTTTTTCTTTTAGAAGATAAGAACAAGAGGCTCACCACGGTGGTGCCAGCGACGAGATCGGCGCGGGCGATCGACAGCGGTGAGGACGGGGACGGGACAGGATGGACCGCCAAACCTAGACAAATCTTAAGGAAAATGGAGTTTGGACAAGGAGCTTCGAGAGGAGAAAGCTTAAGTATGTCTCGGACATTTCACCGAACACCTCATGTGCATAGGAGGTGAGCTAGAGCACCACAAAGCTCTCCCACGGCCGGCCAAAAAATAGAGCAATGCACTGCTCTGCTCGCGGGCAGGGGGATATATAGGCCTCTCTTTAGTCCCGATTTGTGGCTAGAACCGGGACTAAAGGACCCCATTTGGTCCCGATTCCAACCACCAACCGGGATTAAAGGTTGTGGGCCAGGAGCGAGGCCCATTTGTCCTGGTTCGTGTCTGGAAGCGTGACCAAAGGGGTCAGACGAATCGGGACCAATGGCCCCCGAGGCCCTGCTGACGCCCTGGCTTTATGAACCGAGATTGATGCACCCATTAGTCTCGGTTCATAGGGAAACCGGGATTAATGCCCTTTTCAGACCTGGACCAAAGCCCTATTTTCTACTAGTGTTGTAGGCCTCGCTCACATGAAGTAAGAACGGTCGGTGACGATGCCTCATAAATCCATGTGGTGCAATCATAGTTGGTGGTGCAGGGGAGGAAGTAACCTTCTTTGATGGGGATTCCATCGCACGCTTGTTCGTCATGTAGACGCGTCCTCTTAATTTCTGTTCAGCTTTACAGGCAAGACGAAACAAATGATCGATAGAATATAGTCTTCATGCATTATTATGTCTTGTATATCATGGTTTAAACCTTTCCAAAATCGATTCAGAAAATCTTCTTCGCATTCTTGTAAGCCAGAACGAAACAAAGCAATACACAAATTGTCATAATATTCTTCAACAATGATATTGTCTTGTTCTAAACGTTTTAATTTTCAAAGCAAATCACTGGCATGATATGAAGAACAAATCGGTCTCGCATAACAAGTTTTAAATCTTTCCAAGTAGAAGGCCTATTATCAATATTTTTCCTGCAATAATTTCTCCACCAAACTGAAGCAAAACCTAAAAACATCTTAGTGACAACATTTATTTTCTTATGCTTGGGAAGTTCATGGCTAGCAAATATTTCTTCTACCTCAATTTCCCAATCAATATATGAATCAGGGTCATATTTACCCTTAAAATTTGGCAAAGAGGTAACATGATGATGTGTGTTTCTACCATGATGTATATCATGTGACGATCGTCGTACCTTTTGTGGTGGGAAAGAGTGATCTTTATCAATATATGGCAAGTCATCTCCCACAATAGATGCACCCCAACTGTCAACCGCTCTAGAATCTGCCATGGTTAGTACCACACAAAAACAAAAATAATAAGTATAATGTTTCTATAGTACTACTTGGAGGTGGCAGAAAAATTCTCTCAACACTCTAGCAATTACCAAGCTCTTACCAGATCTTACCGTGCTGCAGTGGTTGTCGGCCTTTGGCGCCTTCAAAAGTTATCAAAGTTGGATATAGTGATTGCCAAATCACCGAACAAGGTACAATATAGAAAGTGGAGCTTGGTGAAGGTTTTCTCAACTCACAATATCGGTGGCACAATTTTGCTAAAAGTAATGCAAGATGAATAATTGCTCAAACTCCTAACTAGTGCTGATAGTCGACTAGTAAGAGATAAAATAATCTAAGCCCAGATACTGAATCAAGCGAGAGGGAACTGACGAAAATATAATAGCTCCAAGTAGCTAGATATAAGTGAGGTATGAACGTAGTGTATGGCAACCAAGAGCAGACAAAAAAATCCAACACTTATCACTTATATGAATAGAGCAGGCTGAACAGCAAAAGAGATTTTTCAAAAGATGCTAGCTGGCCAAAACTTTGCATCAAATTTTTTTATTCTTTTTTCTGAATTTTCCTTTTTCTTCAACTTTCAGGCCGGCCGCTAGTAGAAGTCACGGACACAAATATCTGACCAAACAGGTATGAAGGGGTGGCCGGGGCACATCTGGTGTAGCCCATTGGCGCTGTCCAGCGGTAAAAGATCTCATGCCATTGCTGAAATTCACGTCCCCCACCCAGGGCATTTTGGTCATTTTGCATCTATGCCCTTTTCCGATTCGCTGCATCCTCCCCCAATGAGTGCCTCCCTCATTTTTCTATCCCTCACATCTCTCTCGGGAGAGAGTCGCTGCCGCTAGTCATCCTCCCCGTCTGCCGCCGCTGCCGCCAACCATCCGCAGCCGCGCCACCATCCCCTCCCCGTTCCTCTCCCGTAGCTGAGCCAGCCATGGCCAGGAAGAAGTGCAAGTCCTCTTCCTTCCTCCCTCACCCCTGATCTGAATCCTCTCCCGGAACCCCAGCCAGCCGCACGCATCCCATATGGCGCCGCCCAGCTCGCAGCCCTCGGCCGCCGAGCCATCGCGAGGCTCCTCGCGCAAGCGCACGACCTCCTCAAAGGCTGCGCCCGAGGCCGACCTGGAGTTCACCGTCACCAAGGAAAGGTAAGGGGAGGGGAGGGGATGGAAGGGATCGAGCGACCAGGTGAGGAAGCGCCCAGATCCACAGGGCCATCGACACTTCGTCATCGACCTCATCCGCGACCGTCCTCGAGGTCGGCCATGGTGGTCCGGCCGGCAACAGCCATGGAAGGAGAGGCCCGAATCCCTGGCCCTCCAAGTACGCGCCTGCTGCAGGCCATCTCCGGCGAGCTCATCCACAGATCTCCAACTATGGTGCGTGCGCATGATACCTAAACCCCTTGTCTTGTCGGTTTCTTCATCTTCCCTCCTTGTGATTCCTTGGTTTGTTTTGTGCGCAGTTGCTCCGATCTGGAAGAGGTGGTGGAGCTTTTGTTGTTGCTGCTGTAGGTGGACGAGGCACCACCCTCTCTTTCTACTTCTGGACACAACCTGGTGGTGATTGCAAATTTCAGTGTTAAAAAATTCAGTTCAATTCAGTCATGTTCTTTTTCTTTTGTGGGGAAATTCAGTCACATTCAATGTTCAACTTTTAGAGTTAACAAACTGTTGTTATGACCACTATGGTTTAGATGTTCAGAAATTCAGACAAATGGTATGATGAAATGAGCCACCTTTTAACCCCCTACTAAACCTACCGTGAACGTGAGAGAGCCAATGCAGGGAGGTGTGGACATTTTACCATGTTCATAGGAAGAAATCAACATAAAATACACAGCTTGTAGATGATTCGTCAACCACCATCAAACACGACTTGTAACTTTCTGGACTAAACTGAACCGTGCAATTGACTCAAAATAAAACTAAACCGTGCAATTGACTCAAAAATAAATAGTAAATATACTTTGGTTGTGTCTGCAGAATTGCATTATGGAAAGATGTGTGTGAGGTTACCCCATCGCCACTGGTTCCAACTTTGTCCATCATGTCGCTCTGATGAGAAGACCTTGTCCATGTTTCATTAATAGGGCAGAGTGCTGCTGAAGTATCTATGTTGAACAATTATAACAGTACCAAGTAAGTTTGCTCCAATTGCATTTGATGCAGAAGGCACAACACCGCCATCATGCGTCAGGTTCAGTAGAAGGCACGACACCGCCACGCTCTCCTCCACTACAATGCCATGCACCCGGTAATTAAACATGCTTTCTCTTCATTCAAGTAGTAAGAGCATCTCCAGCCCCCCCCCCCCCCCCCCGAGTGCCACCCCCAGGCGCCTTTTCTTCTGCCGGTGAGCTAAAAATGGCAAAAAAAGGCCCAGCCATGCCCCCCAAGATCTCAAAGAGGTGCCGGCGAACCCAGGCCACACCCAACGCGCTGGGGGGCTGTTGGGGGCGCCAGCGGAAGCAACAGCCAATCATATTCCTCCATGTATCATTTTTTCTGGTCCACTCATTCACTTTTTGCCTGGCGACTGTCCTGGGGGCACCAACGGCTGGGAAACCGTCCTTGTGTTTCATTCGGCGAAGGTGTTTTGCCCCCCAGGACGTGCTATATTTGGCCCGACGATTGTCCTGGGGGCTCCAACGGTTGGAGATGCTCTAATTCATTGTATTTGCATGTTTCCAGCAGCCATGTATCAAAAAAAGCTTCAGCTTTGGGTTGTTGATTTAGCAGCATCAATCATTAATTGTTCTGCTATATATGTTCTTAACCATGACAACCTGATTAGGCTCTTAGTTTATTATGGTCTTTGTTCTGGGTGGATCTCTGACTATTCTGGGTGGGCATGAATCTCTTCTTTGTTTCTTCATCTCCTCTTATTCTGATTCCTGCATTTGTTTTATGTGAAGGTTGCTCCGCTGAGGACAAGCTGCTTCTGCAGGTGGACGGGCCCTCAAGGCTGCTCTGCCTATTCCTCCTGCTACCCCCACACGTGGTGAGCCCCATCCGTTCTCGAGCTACCCCTGCAAATCTGATGTGATGTGCACAAAATACTTGCAATTGTTCTCGACACAGGAGCATGTCATGTATTGTTCTATTTGAATGTGCAATTTCATTGCTTCTGTGATGTTTGATGCTTGCTTCACAAGAGGGAAATCATGGATATAAACTGTGCTTCCTTTCAAGTTGAATAGTAATGATCACCATTTGGTTCCATTTTCTCCTCTGCATCCAGTGTTCACTCTCTCATAGATGTCCATATATACATAGTTCTGATCTCCTTTTTTCTGCGGCTCCATACAGCAAACACAAAGCCGTCGATGCATTGAGGGCTCAATGTCGTCTCCGCCGGCTGAGCGGCAAGCCGGGGTTGGGCCTGCACACCGTCTATCAGCACCCTCCCGTGTCTCCATTCACGGATCTGCAGGTCAACCCCTCTTCTCCTCCTATCCACGCATCTTCTTTTCCAGAGCTAGGTGTATGGTTGCATGGCAATTTGTGTTTAGGGGCTCACCATGTTCTGCTTGCCCTGGTTGGCCAATGAGGCTTTCCTTTTCTTGTAAAGGCCAAATGTACAATTCTCTATGCTTTATATTTTTGTAGTTCCTTTGTTTCCATGCTAGTTTTTTGATGGGGTGTAAATATATGCTTTTTTGTTCCTTGTCTGGATTCAGGTAGGGCCTAACATTATTGTTCCTTTGTGCATGGAAATGTTGGTGGTTTTGTTCCTTTGTGTATGGAAGGGGGCCTTGATTAGAATTTTTAACGTTTGAGTTGTAATTAGTGTTTTTGTTACACATGAAAACATATGGTTGTTTGTCCAATCACATATGAAAAAGAGATGATTGTTTGTCCAACAATTTTCTTTCTCTGTGATAGTTTTACTAGAAATAAAGCATAGTCACTATTACATCCTATTTTATATCTTGTTGTGTCGTGATATCTATATAGACTCTGTCTACGTCCTTTTGACATTCCAAGTTTTGTTTTTCTATGGCTCAATTAGTTACCCCGTATCAAGAGAAATTTAACTGGTATTTGCGGTAGAGTTAGCTGAATTCATGAAGCAATGATTTAGTTATTATTAAAGCTGAAACACAACATGTTTTGACAAATGCGTTCTAAGTAAAGCCTCCAACTAACATAACCAAAAACATATTCTTTAGGTTTATCATCTATTGAAGTATTATGTAGAATTTTAAATCATACGAGGCAAAGCAAATGAGCTCTATGCACTTTCCATGTAGCACAAAACAAAAATAATCATGTATATTTTGGATGCACCTAGATATACTCATCAGCAAGGCTGAGGTTATAGGGCAGGGCACTCACCCACATTGTCGACATCTCCGTCACTATGATCACCCACATGATGGACAATTCCCTTCTTTCTTTTCTCTGTGGCTATTGACACTTAATGCTATTACTGTGTGCATATATGTACTGTGATCCATTCTCATTCTTCATATCTTGAGAAACTATCTCAAGATACTCGCATTTGTGTTTTGAAGAAAGCCTATTCTATGATTAATATATCAAGTATGGATGGCGCGATATCACCTCTCTTTATGATGATGTTCTTACAGAATATAGGTTTTATGGTAACACGTCTTAGCCAACACCTATACTGATGCTCAGACCAGATGATTATAGGCTCTCCTTGCTATTTTTCTTGAGGTGTGTACATCTATCTAGACAATTTAATTAAAATATATATTCCATACAAACCATCAATACATGTTAGTTGACTTTGAAACTAATCAGTAAAAAGGTTGTCCCTTTCGCATTTTATGGACATAAAGATTTGGTGTTGACTGTCGATCTTTAGTTAACACATGACCTTACAACCGTAGGGAGTGGGAAAAAACTTATATGTTTGGCACATTTGAAGAACATATCATAGTAACGAAGTTTTGGTAAACAATGTCCTAGATCTCAACCATATAGAAATACTAAATATATGTTTATTTGTATATGGATTAATTATACAGACTTATAAAACCTTGTGCAGGGCACATAAAAGAAATTTGAAATAACTATTATTTCAATATTTGCTTTTTCAGTTGAGCATAATAGTTTATAGCCTGATAGGCTTGGACATAATTGTCTACATGTACTGCTCAGTAGGCGACATCCTTTGGGAAATTGAGGATGTCCTCGTGCATTTTCTAAATACAATTGGGGCATATCTGAGGAATGAAGGGAGGAATAAACTCGTGGGAGAGTTCGGTGCAGAGGAAGAAGAACAAGATATTATTTATTTCTTGTGTACAGTCAAGCTTGTGCATTGTCCCACTGTAAGTTATTTCAACAATAGTAGTAACTGTTATCTCTGGCCATCTGTTGCGACATTTTCTTTAACCACCAATGCATATTTATTTTCTTGTTAATAACTCTCATAATTGCCTGCTACTGTTTCAGTTCTGGGGCCAGGCAACCTTGAATCCAACGTCCACCTGCAGGCTACATCTCAGGTAGGATAAAAAGATTGCAGTGAACTTGATGGGTATATCATTATTGTTGCCTCCTAATTTGTGTGATGAGCAAATGTGTAGATTGTGTGTAAATCCGAGATGCCTAAAACGGTTGGGAACTGAACTTGTTACCTCGGTTCACTTTAATGGCATGTTAAACTCGATGCACTTTCTGGACTGTGACATTTTTCCTGAAATTTTGGAAGTGACTGCTAATGTAGTCTAAATAGAGTGACTGAGTAGTTACTTTCTCACAAGAGTTGACTTCCCGTTATTGGAGTACTTGCTAAGATGGATTGGTGGTTTTTATGTTAGATGAAAAATATTACATCAATCTTTACGGCTTTTTATGGGCAAGTGATTCCGACTCCATAATAAGGAATAATATAGCCCTAGTGCTGTGATAATGTTAAAACATTTACCTCTTTTATCGGTTCATGTTATGTATTTGCTGCGAAAAAATGGTCTTATATCAAATAATAGCCTAGAGCTTTTGGAGTGTTATTACTTGTATTTGTTGCTTGGATGTATAAACCTTCAACAGACTGTCAATTTTGCTTTTATATAATCTGTTTGTTTAAGTCTGCTGCATATTGGTCAAAAGCTCATGCTAATTGATGATGTTAGGTGATGATCTTGTATCTAACAGTGATTTCTGAATGCATGCTAAAGAAAACTCATGAACATCATGGCGCCTTGTTGATGGGGTGATCAATAGCTACTATATTGGGACCCTGAACTTAAATTGTAGGTCTGATTTTGTTTCGGAGTTCTCCTGCTACCCACAAGCTTAGATAGTTCTTTTGTTTGTGCAGGGGAAATTGCAAAGCATATTATGAATTGTTACAAGAAACTATTTCTGCTGTTTTGGTGCAAGGACGTTGCTTTTTAGTATGCTTCCCGTATCTTGGTATCTTGGAATAATAAACAGATAGATGTCGTGTACCAAGATTGTTCCTTGTTGTTAAGAGGGATACAAATATTATACAAGATTTTTTCTGATGACTCCTAAAGCATATTTGGATATACAGCAAAGTATATTGTCGCTTCCCTGTTAGTAAAACGATTATTTTAGAAATTTGGTTGGCAGCCCCTACATTTGGCTGATTGCTAGCTTACTGGATTACTCATGTTTGCGGACTCTGGTAACTTATGCCTACCAAGAACTACATGAATTTTGTGTCTTGCTGCAGTGAACATTACCAAACTAATTCTAGAGGTGTTATAATCATGTTTTCTTTTGCATTATCAACTTTTAACTTTTGTCATTTGTTAACACATTCCTTTTGCATTATCAACTTTTAACTATTGTCATTTGTTAACACGATTATTTAGTATGTTCACTATGCGAGTACTCCCTCCGTCTGAAAATACTTGTCATCAAAATAGATAAAAAGGAATGTATCTAGAACTAATATACATCTAAATACATCCCCTTTTATTCATTTCGGTGACAAGTATTTCCGGACGGAGGGAGTAGTAATAATAGGAGCTATTTATTTGCCAGATAACTAACACTATTCATATGGCATAAGGGTTAGAAAAAGAACTGTATTCTTGCTGTGTTGATTTTCGTATGGCACACTATGGATTCTTTGTGTAACACATAATGTCGATCAACATGTGTTTACAACGCAGGGAGGAGCCGGGCGACAAGGCAGTCAGACCAAACTCTCTTTCCATATATATAGGTAGTCTGATGTTATGCCATAGCCGAACCATATATGTTTCGTGTACTGCTCTATCAATCTGGTCTTTTGGTATATTAGACTCTATCCTTTGTAATGAACTTATTGTCATGGGCGATCATTATGACTGGATCGTATGGTATGAATCGGGTCTTTATGCTTTGTGATGAAATATCATATTATCCTGTTCACCAGTTTGGTTTGGTTTTGAGCTAAAACGTATAAAAATACATGGCTTACAACAATGGATATATGTGATGATATATTGAGTGATTAAGCATAATTTTAGACTTTCGGTGCTGGACCAATGGGATGCATGGGGTAATTGAATGTTTCTTCTTCACTTTTTATTATCGGTTGGGATCAGCACTCTCGCGCGATCTAGTTATGATGATGCTGCCTATACAAAGCAAATCTATGTGGCTATAAAGTGGAGCACCATGGCGAACAAGAAACTGGCGCTTGAGGACAGACATGAGTGGAACTGATGTCTGATGCAACACGGCGTTGCTGTACGCGTCAGGGCAGACAGCAACGACGTGTAACAGATGGGATGTCGGATTGCACGCAAAACAAAGGAATCCAATGCAATTTTGATAGTTTTTTTTTCAGATTATGGACGAGCTTGCGGCGGAAACCATGGTGGAGAAAAAAAAGTTCGATCTAGTAGACAAAAATTTCTCATACAAATCTAAACCAGCACTATTTGTAGGATGATGCAACCAAAAATTCAACTACGCAAGTACTAGATGCAAAAATTGCTAACGGCTAAAAAGATAGGTGCAAAGGATGAACTAATCTTTCTTTCTTTTTTGGCTTTTTTTGGGTTATAGGACATGAAAAATAAGCTAATCTAACAAAACTGTAAATCTCTCACCGCTGAAAGTGAAAACTGATACCACTTATGTGACGGCGGCCCGATGTTTCGATGAGAGTGAGGATAACTATCAATTTGATGGATTCTGATCTTGACGCTCCGGCTATACAATACCCGACGATATGCCTCGACAATCGCTAAACCAATCTCCGATGGTTATTGACCTTGCCGTAGGCACGGTCAACCTGAACGACGAGGTTTGAGTTCCTGCAAGTAACTAAAGAACCGGCAAGAACAAAGGTGAATTGCAATCTGAAATTGCGAATGAAAAATTAAGCACATGAACTAGATCAAAAGTTGGAGTTCCACTTTGGATCTGACAAGGCGGTAGTCCTACACGTCTCATAGATGCGAAACTGTAGCATGGCTAAACAATACAATAAAACCCGCGTAAACCCTAGAATATGATGACTATTTATTAAAGGCCGGCGTGGAGAATGCTTCGTCTATTTTCTTGGAAGTCAAGACGGGCCTGCTAATTGGCCGGACACACACGCGATCTGATTTGAAAATAAACTTCTCATATCAATCTGGTGGCAAACTGCCTCATCGGTACTATAGGCCCAGATGCGCAACACACAAGGCCATGCATGGGCGCAAAACCTATACGACGCCCTCAGCGTCCGATACCATGTTAACGGTACAGGGCACAGAACGTCGTGAGACAGTTCGGTCCATATCCGGTGTGGGCATTAGAGCATTGAGAGGACCTTTCCCTAGTACGAGAGGACTGGGAAGGACGCACTTCTGGTGTATCAGTACACCCCCTTGTCACGATGGGCCGGCCCACATTCCTTTTTTTCTATATTAAAGACGCCGAAAAAACTGAATGTAAGCACCATGATTCAAACCGGCAATCGACTGGTTCAACACACACCACCTAACCAATAGGCTACATGTTGTTGACGTGGTTAGTTATAGCTTTTCCTTCTTTTCTTCTTTGTACCTTCTTTTTTGTTTTTTTGTTCGAACGGTTTTGTTAGTTTTTATTATTTTCCATCTTAATTTTTTTCAATAATACAACATTTTTCGTTTCAATTTCGTGAACTTTTTTAAAATTCGATATTTTTTTTCAAAATTCAATGAACTTATTTTCAAATTCGATGAACTTTTTACAAATTGGATGAACTTTTTTCAAATTTGATGAACCTTTTTTTAAACTCGATGTTTGTTTTCAAATTTGCCAACTTTTTTGAAAATTCATGTACAATTATGAATTCATGAATTTTTTGATATTTTTTTAATTTTGCAAATTTCCCCTTTTTAGTTTTTTTAAATAGCAATGGTTTTTTCGACAAGTGCTTGCAAGAGAAAAAAGGCTAGCAAAGGAGCGAGCAGCGACCGATTGAGCCAGCAGCAGCGGTCGAGCGAGTAGTCGAGCGATTAGCAATCGAGCGAGCAGCGATCGAGCGAGCCAGCAGCAGCGGCCGAGCGAGCAGTTGAGCGATTAGCGATCGAGCGAACAAATGCATGTTGATTCAATAATGCTCAAGTGTAAATATTCTGTATTAAACTTCGCATCTTCACCCGAGGTTTGTGCATCTCTTCTTTAATCCTGCATATAAAATATTGTGTTGTATTTTTGTTTCGGATAACAAAATAATAATTCATATAATTTCTATTAGAATTCACCTGATAATTATCTTTACGCGCAATAATTGTGGTTATATCCGTACGGGTCATGTTTATATCAGGTAGTTAATCTTCTTTTTCTTATCCGCAAGACACTTCTTCACATGCTCATCCAAGAGGGTTTCGGCTGCCAACATGATCATCGCATCCACCACGTCCTGTGAGATTCGCAACCTCTCCTTCTCAAGCTCTATGTCGCCAAATGTCTTGGCCTTCTCGAGTTCCCATTTGATCGCCACCCCTTGGTGGTCCACCATGTCCGAACCTCCTTGCGCCGCCGCCGCCTCCCTCTCTCGCTGCAGGCGTTGCCGCAACTTCTGGGCGGCGTCCTCCGCCTTGCAAGTCAGAGCCGACGAAGGGACGCCGACGGACAAGGCGGACGGCGTCTTTGTCGCGGTGGTGGATCGGGACCGGTGGTGAGGATTGGGAGCAAGGGTGGAGGACGGCGAGGGTTCGGGCGCGGGAAAAGTTGGAGGGCGGCGGGAGGAGGAGAAAGGGTTTGGTGCATTTGGCACAATTTTCAATGGGGTCGGGCTGACGGGTCCGACGTGGCGGGCGCGCCCGGGCGCCCCATATTTGGGCTAGATATGAGGGGTGCCGGTCAGCCCAGGCGTTCGAGGCCCGTTTAAGGAGCCCGTCTGGATCGAAAAATCGTGACCGGGTGGCCCACCCGGGTGTATGAGCCAGGCTTGAGGTGCCCGACTGTAGATGCTCTAATCATCTAGATCTGACGCTCAAAGGCTCCACCCTCCCCCACGACTTGGGTTCGAGCGCCTCCCCAAAACTTCGTCGGGATCCGCCACAACCGGCAACGGCGAGGCCAGAGGTGGCCGGATCCGGCACAGGTTGGTCTCTCCCCTCCTTCTTCGCCCACCCTCTCCTCCTTACCTCACGCCACTTGTCTTCCCTTTTTTGCAGGTCGCCATGGCGCGGACGGCGATGACGGCAGGAGGGGCACACACATCCGTGGAATGGGACGCCGCCATGGAGATGGAGATCCTTCTTCACACCACGCAGAGGCCCCATGGAGCCTCCCTCCTTCTTCGGTGACTTCTTCTCAGGCCCCACCACTACCTCTGCCCTCCCCCCTCCTCTACTTTGAGTTGCACCATGCTTTGTTTCAGATTCATCCACCCATGGGTGATACATGGGAAGTTAGGGGTTGCTGCAGTTTGAGGTTAATCCCTTGATTGGCTGTTGTTTCGGGTTGATTAGATTAGTTAGCTCAGTTGGCTGCTAGACTTTAGGAGTGCATACATGGGTATAACATGCTCTGCACATTTAGGATTGAAGTATTGTGTTGCAGCACTCAGTGACGTTAATTTAGGGCATTTCAGTGTCAGTTCCACTATATTTCGGGGGACATTTAACAGTGCAATTTCATGGTTATTACAGTGTAATTTCAAGGTTCTTGCATTCTAAGTTCAGAGAATTACAATGTTAGTTTATGTGAATTCCCGTGCATTTTACTGTGTAATTTAAGTGCAATGGAAATTATAGTGTAAATTCAGTGTAATTTACTATGTAAATTTACGGAAATTACACTGTAATTCGTGTGCAACTTTTAGTGTAATTTACACTATAATTTCAACGGGTTTACAGTAGAGTAATTTAAGTGTAATTACAGTGTGCACTTTAGAGCAATCATACTATATATTTAGTGAATTTAAAGTATCACTCCATACCTTTCGGGTTTGTCTTTTTTCTCTACAAGTTACTGCTATACTGTTGATTGATTCTACCCTTGCGAAAGAAACTTTGATGAGCACATAATTTTCTACTATGTAATTTGAGCAGCTTGGTAACCGTAATTTTCAGTTTCCTTTGACCCTAGGCCCTTGTGCTTTAGAATTGCTATTTTTTGTCAGTGTACATGCTAGATCATGTGGTTTATGATACTTCTCTGGTCCTTATAAACAAAGTGACATGTTTGTACTGTGGAATAGAAAGAATATTTCAGTGTCTCTCTTTAGGCCTTTTGTCGAATTGTTATGTGGTCCAGTGCAGCCTTACGAAACCGGGTTCTATGCAGTTCATGTACAGTGCAAAACTCATTATTGCAGGTCAGGCCTGTAGCATGTCTTGGGTCATTGACATGCAGGAAAGAAGGAAAAAGGACATAGAAGTATCATTTTGTTATTGGTCAAGAAAATTTGAATAATGTCCAACTGATTTCAGTTGAATGACAAATAGACAATCCCTTGTTTAATCAGTAGATATACACCATTAACTCAAATAGCAAAGAAATACTAGTCCATTTATAATCGATGATTGCGCATGATGCATCCATCCATTCTATCGGAGAGGCTGTGTTTTTTTTCTTCTTGTGCTAAGGTTGATAGCATCACATATCTTATGCTTTTGTTTCTCAAGTAGAGCCTTGAGATAGATGTGTCTGCAACCGTCCTCGAATGGTTGTGCAATAATAATGGTCCTAGCTAATTACTAGTATGCACTGCTTATAAAACAACTTGTTGCTCGTTTCACTTTGAGTATGCTGTTGCTGCTAAAGTAGCAACAACAACAGCCATGCTTTGGTTCCCCAAAATTCAGATGGCACTGGCATCTCTACATACACACACATATATGAATATGCACCTCAGTTTGGTTCAGTTTGCATGTGTACCGTTGCTTTAACTTTGACTGAAACTATCTTGGTGGCACTTGCATCAATGTTGTGCTCTGCCCTTGTATATGTCCTTGGAGAAGATGACCATTGGACTGTAGGGGACGAACAACCTTGTCCTGCTCGAGGAGGAGGAGGATGGCCACCCTGAGCTCGAGGACGACACGACAACAGGAGCACTCACCTCCCTACTAAGGTGAAGGTCCGATCCGCCTGTTTAGATGGTCTGCTCTTGTCTTGTGATCTGAGGGGAGAAGAAAGCCATTGGCCTCAATTATATTTGCATGTGAGGGGAGCGATCCTTTTGGTAGATGCAGAGTATAGATTACATATTCCACAAAACTCACCACACGAGTATACTAACTATATCCACAAAATTCACCACACGAGCATACTACCTATGTCCAAATGTGGGTTTGATACTTTCGACATGAAACATGAATATCAGGTTGGGAGTTTGGAGTTTAATCAAATAACGCAGCAAGGCGATCATCGGTAGGGATGCACCTTTGAGGCGGCAAGGAGGGCTTCTCAAAGGCAGTACACATGGCTTATTACTGCTTGTATGTGAGTACGCAGATGTGGCGTCTATGGATAGAGGGTTAGGGGCGCAACGCAAGCGGCAGTAGGGGATACACAACCTGATTTGATTTGGTCAATCACGGGAAATGGGAGAAGGCCTAGGGTGCAAAGTTTAGATCGGTGGGTTGGTAGCGTTAGGCATAATAGAGATCAAACCTTTTTCATAGGCGTATGTAGGTTATTTCCTTGAAGCATTTTATCAAAATGGTGTAGGCGGGTAATATCTCTCAACTTAAATGTGAAGGGGATATATTATTTCCTTGTAGAGGCCGAGGAATACATGGCGTACCGCTACATATGCAACCATGATTTTTTGTGGATGGTTACGAGAGAACCTGAAAGATACCATGGACCGAAGCATGGGCACATGAAGTTCCTGTTGGGGAACGTAGTAATTTCAAAAAAATTCCTACGCACACGCAAGATCATGGTGATGCATAGCAACGAGAGGAGAGAGTATGATCTACGTACCCTTGTAGATCGACAACGGAAGCGTTAACTTGGTTGATGTAGTCGTACGTCTTCACGGCCCGGCCGATCAAGCACCGAAACTACGGCACCTCCGAGATCTAGCACACATTCAGCTCGATGACGATCCCCGGACTCCGATCCAGCAAAGTGTCGGGGAAGAGTTCCGTCAGCACGACGGCGTGGTGACGATATTGATGTACTACCGTCGCAGGGCTTCGCCTAAGCACCGCTACAATATTATCGAGGACTATGGTGGAAGGGGGCACCGCACACGGCTAAGAATATGATCACATGGATCAACTTGTGTCTCTAGGGGTGCTCCCTGCCTCCGTATATAAAGGCTCAAAGGGGGAGGGGTGGCCGGCCAAGAGGAGGCGCGCCAGGAGGAGTCCTACTCCCTCCAGGAGTAGGACTCCCCCCCTTTCCTAATTGGAATAGGATTCGCGGAGGGGGGAAAGAGGAGAGAGAGGAGGAAGGGGGGGGCGACCCCCTCTCCTTGTCCTATTTGGACCAAAGGGGGGAGGGGCGCGCGGCCCATATCTGGCCACCTCTCCTCTCTTCCACTAAGGCCCACTAAGGCCCATATACCTCCCGGGGGGTTCCGGTAACCTCCCGGTAATCCGGTAAAATCCCGATTTCACCCGGAACACTTCCGATATCCAAATATAGGCTTCCAACATATCAATCTTTATGTCTCGACCATTTCGAGACTCCTCGTCATGTCCGTGATCACATCCGGGGCTCCGAACAAACTTCGGTACATCAAAATGCATAAACTCATAATATAACTGTCATCGAAACCTTAAGCGTGCCGACCCTACGGGTTCGAGAACAATGTAGACATGACCGAGACACGTCTCCGGTCAATAACCAATAGCGGCACCTGGATGCTCATATTGGATCCTACATATTCTACGAAGATCTTTTATCGGTCAGACCGCATAACAACATACGTTGTTCCCTTTGTCATCGGTATGTTACTTGCCCGAGATTCGATCATCGGTATCCAATACCTAGTTCAATCTCGTTACCGGCAAGTCTCTTTACTCGTTCCGTAATCCATCATCCCGCAACTAACTCATTAGTCGCAATGCTTGTAAGGCTTATGTGATGTGCATTACCGAGAGGACCCAGAGATACCTCTCCGACAATCGGAGTGACAAATCCTAATCTCGAAATACGCCAACCCAACATGTACCTTTGGAGACACCTGTAGAGCTCCTTTATAATCACCCAGTTACGTTGTGACGTTTGGTAGCATAAAAAGTGTTCCTCCGGCAAACGGGGGTTGCATAATCTCATAGTCATAGGAACATGTATAAGTCATGAAGAAAGCAATAGCAACATACTAAACGATCGGGTGCTAAGCTAAAGGAATGGGTGATGTCAATCAGATCATTCATCTAATGATGTGATCCTGTTAATCAAATGACAACTCTTTGTCCGTGTTTAGGAAACATAACCATCTTTGATTAACAAGCTAGTCTAGTAGAGGCATACTAGTGACACTCTGTTTGTCTATGTATTCACGCATGTATTATGTTTCCGGTTAATACAATTCTAGCATGAATAATAAACTTTTATCATGATATATAAGGAAATAAATAATAACTTTATTATTGCCTCTAGGGCATATTTCCTTCAGTCTCCCACTTGCACTAGAGTCAATAATCTAGATTACACAGTAATGATTCTAACACCCATGGAGCCTTGGTGCTGATCATGTTTTGCTCGTGGAAGAGGCTTAGTCAACGGGTCTTCTACATTCAGATCCGTATGTATCTTGCAAATCTCTATGTCTCCCACCTGGACTAGATCCCGGATGGAATTGAAGCGTCTCTTGATGTGCTTGGTTCTCTTGTGAAATCTGGATTCCTTTGCCAAGGCAATTGCACCAGTATTGTCACAAAAGATTTTCATTGGACCCGATGCACTAGGTATGACACCTAGATCGGATATGAACTCCTTCATCCAGACTCCTTCATTCGCTGCTTCCGAAGCAGCTATGTATTCCGCTTCACATGTAGATCCCGCCACGACGCTCTGTTTAGAACTGCACCAACTGACAGCTCCACCATTTAATGTAAACACGTATCCGGTTTGCGATTTAGAATCATCCGGATTAGTGTCAAAGCTTGCATCAACGTAACCATTTACGATGAGCTCTTTGTCACCTCCATATACAAGAAACATATCCTTAGTCCTTTTCAGGTACTTCAGGATGTTCTTGACCGCTGTCCAGTGATCCACTCCTAGATTACTTTGGTACCTCCCTGCTAGACTTATAGCAATGCACACATCAGGTCTGGTACACAGCATTGCATACATGATAGAGCCTATGGCTGAAGCATAGGGAACATCTTTCATTTTCTCTCTATCTTCTGCAGTGGTCGGCCATTGAGTCTGACTCAACTTCACACCTTGTAACACAGGCAAGAACCCTTTCTTTGCTTGATCCATTTTGAACTTCTTCAAAATTTTGTCAAGGTATGTGCTTTGTGAAAGTCCAATTAAGCGTCTTGATCTATCTCTATAGATCTTTATGCCTAATATGTAAGCAGCTTCACCAAGGTCTTTCATTGAAAAACTCTTATTCGAGTATCCCTTTATGCTATCCAGAAATTATATATCATTTCCAATCAGTAATATGTCATCCACATATAATATCATAAATGCTACAGAGCTCCCACTAACTTTCTTGTAAATACAGGCTTCTCCAAAGGTCTGTATAAAACCAAATGCTTTGATCACACTATCAAAGCGTTTATTCCAACTCCGAGAGGCTTGCACCAGTCCATAAATGGATCACTGGAGCTTGCACAGTTTGTTAGCTCCCTTTGGATCGACAAAACCTTCCGGTTGCATCATATAAAACTCTTCTTCCAGAAATCCATTCAGGAATGCAGTTTTGACATCCATCTGCCAAATTTCATAATCATAAAATGCGGCAATTGCTAACATGATTCGGACAGACTTAAGCATCGCTACGGGTGAGAAGGTCTCATCGTAGTCAACCCCTTGAACTTGTCGAAAACCTTTTGCGACAAGTCAAGCTTTGTAGACAGTAATATTACCGTCAGCGTCAGTCTTCTTCTTGAAGATCCATTTATTCTCAATTGCTTGCCGATCATCGGGCAAGTCAACCAAAGTCCATACTTTGTTCTCATACATGGATCCCATCTCAGATTTCATGGCTTCAAGCCATTTTTCGGAATCTGGGCTCACCATCGCTTCTTCATAGTTCGTAGGTTCATCATGATCTAGTAGCATGACTTCCAGAACAGGATTACCGTACCACTCTGGCGCGGATCTTACTCTGGTTGATCTACGAGGTTCAGTAGTATCTTGTTCTGAAGTTTCATGATCATTATCATTAGCTTCCTCACTAATTGGTGTAGGTGTCGCAAAAACAGGTTTCTGTTATGTGCTACTTTCCAATAAGGGAGCAGGTACAGTTACCTCGTCAAGTTCTACTTTCCTCCCACTCACTTCTTTCGAGAGAAACTCCTTCTCTAGAAAGGATCCATTCTTAGCAACGAATGTCTTGCCTTCGGATCTGTGATAGAAGGTGTACCCAACAGTCTCCTTTGGGTATCCTATGAATACACATTTCTCCGATTTCGGTTCGAGCTTATCAGGTTGAAGCTTTTTCACATAAGCATCGCAGCCCCAAACTTTAAGAAACGACAACTTTGGTTTCTTGCCAAACCATAGTTCATAAGGTGTCATCTCAACGGATTTTGATGGCGCCCTGTTTAACGTGAATGCGGCTGTCTCTAAAGCATAACCCCAAAATGATAGCGGTAAATTTGTAAGAGACATCATAGATCGCACCATATCAAGTAAAGTACGATTACGACATTCGGACACACCATTACGCTGAGGTGTTCCGGGTGGCGTGAGTTGCAAAACTATTCCGCATTGTTTCAGATGTAGACCAAACTCGTAACTCAAATATTCTCCTCCACGATCAGATCGCAGAAACTTTATTTTCTTGTTACGATGATTTTCAACTTCACTCTGAAATTCTTTGAACTTTTCAAATGTTTCAGACTTATGCTTCATTAAGTAGATATACCCATATCTGCTTAAATCATCTGTGAAGGTGAGAAAATAACGATATCCGCCACGAGCCTCAACATTCATCGGACCACATACATCTGTATGTATGATTTCCAACAAATCTGTTGCTCTCTCCATTGTATCGGAGAATGGTGTTTTAGTCATCTTGCCCATGAGGCACGGTTCGCAGGTACCAAGTGATTCATAATCAAGAGGTTCCAAAAGTCCATCTGTATGGAGTTTCTTCATGCGCTTTACACCGATATGACCTAAACGGCAGTGCCACAAATGAGTTGCCCTATCATTATCAACTCTGCATCTTTTGGCTTCAACATTATGAATATGTGTGTTACTACTATCGAGATTCATCAAAAATAGACCACTCTTCAAAGGTGCATGACCATAAAAGATATCACTCATATAAATAGAACAACCATTATTCTCTAATTTAAATGAATAACCGTCTCGCATTAAACAAGATCCAGATATAATGTTCATGCTCAATGCTGGCACCAAATAACAATTATTTAGGTCTAATACTAATCCCGAAGGTAGATGTAGAGGTAGCGTGCCGACCGCGATCACATTGACTTTAGAACCATTTCCCACGCGCATCGTCACCTCGTCCTTTGCCAGTGTTCGCTTAATCCGTAGTCCCTGTTTCAAGTTGCAAATATTAGCAACAGAACCAGTATCAAATACCCAGGTGCTACTGCGAGCTCTAGTAAGGTACACATCAATAACATGTATATCACTTATACCTTTGTTCACCTTGCCATCCTTCTTATCCGCCAAATACTTGGGGCAGTTCCGCTTCTAGTGACCAGTCTGCTTGCATTAGAAGCACTCAATTTCAGGCTTAGGTCCAGACTTGGGTTTCTTCTCCTGATCAACAACTTGCTTGCTTTTCTTCTTGAAGTTCCCCTTCTTCTTCCCTTTGCCCTTTTTCTTGAAACTAGTGGTCTTGTTGACCATCAACACTTGATGCTCCTTCTTGATTTCTACCTCCGCAGCTTTTAGCATTGCGAAGAGCTCGGGAATAGTCTTATTCATCCCTTGCATATTATAGTTCATCACAAAGCTCTTGTAGCTTGGTGGCAGTGATTGGAGAATTCTGTCAATGACGCAATCATCTGGAAGATTAACTCCCATCTGAATCAAGTGATTATTATACCCAGACATTTTGAGTATATGCTCACTGACAGAACTGTTCTCCTCCATCTTGCAGCTATAGAACTTATTGGAGACTTCATATCTCTCAATCCAGGCATTTGCTTGAAATATTAACTTCAACTCCTGGAACATCTCATATGCTCCATGACGTTCAAAGCGTCGTTGAAGTCTCTAAGCCGTAAAGCATGGCACACTGAACTATCGAGTAGTCATCAGCTTTGCTCTGCCAGACGTTCATAACATCTGGTGTTGCTCCAGCAGCAGGCCTGGCACCCAGCGGTGCTTCCAGGACGTAATTCTTCTATGCAGCAATGAGGATAATCCTCAAGTTACGGACCCAGTCCGTGTAATTGCTACCATCGTCTTTCAACTTTGCTTTCTCAAGGAACGCATTAAAATTTAACGGAACAACAGCACGGGCCATTTATCTACAATTAACATAAACAAGCAAGATACTATCAGGAACTAAGTTCATGATAAATTTAAGTTCAATTAATCATATTACTCAAGAACTCCCACTTAGATAGACATCCCTCTAATCATCTAAACCATAACCGATCATCACGTGAAATGGAGTAGTTTTCAGTGGTGAACATCGCTATGTTGATCATATCTACTATATGATTCACGCACGATCTTTCGATCTCAGTGTTCCGAGGCCATATCTGCATATGCTAGGCTCGTCAAGTTTAACCTGAGTATTCTGCGTGTGCAAAACTGGCTTGCACCCGTTGTAGATGGACGTAGAGCTTATCACACCCGATCATCACGTGGTGTCTGGGCACAACAAACTTTGGCAACGGTGCATACTCGGGGAGAACACTTTTATCTTGAAATTTAGTGAGAGATCATCTTATAATGCTACCGTCAATCAAAGCAAGATAAGATGCATAAAAGATAAACATCACATGCAATCAATATAAGTGATATGATATGGCCATCATCATCTTGTGCTTGTGATCTCCATCCTCGAAGCACCATCGTGAACACCATTGTCACCAGCGCGACACCTTGATCTCCATCATAGCATCATTGTCATCTTGCCAATCTTATGCTTCTACGACTATCGCTACCGCTTAGTGATAAAGTAAAGCATTACAGGGCGATTGCGTTGCATACAATAAAGCGACAACCATATGGCTCCTGCCAGTTGCCGATAACTCGGTTACAAAACATGATCATCTCATACAATAAAATTTAGCATCATGTCTTGACCATATCACATCACAACATGCCCTGCAAAAACAAGTTAGACGTCCTCTACTTTGTTGTTGCAAGTTTTACGTTGCTGCTGCGGGCTTAAGCAAGAACCAATCTTACCTACGCATCAAAACCACAATGATAGTTTGTCAAGTTGGTGCTGTTTTAACCTTCGCAAGGACCGGGCGTAGCCACACTCGGTTCAACTAAAGTTGGAGAAACTGCCACCCGCAAGCCACCTATGTGCAAAGCACGTCGGGAGAACCGGTCTCGCGTAAGCGTACGCGTAATGTCGGTCTGGGCCGCTTCGTCCAGCAATACCGCCGAACCAAAGTATGACATGTTGGTAAGCAGTATGACTTATATCGCCCACAACTCACTTGTGTTCTACTCGTGCATATAACATCAACATATAAAACCTAGGCTCGGATGCCACTGTTGGGGAACGTAGTAATTTCAAAAAAATTCCTACGCACACGCAAGATCATGGTGATGCATAGCAACGAGAGGGGAGAGTATGATCTACGTACCCTTGTAGATCGACAACGAAAGCGTTAACTTCGTTGATGTAGTCGTACGTCTTCACGGCCCGACCGATCAAGCACTGAAACTACGGCACCTCCTAGTTCTAGCACACATTCAGCTTGATGATGATCCCCGGACTCCGATCCAGCAAAGTGTCGGGGAAGAGTTCCGTCAGCACGACGGCGTGGTGACGATCTTGATGTACTACCGTCGCAGGGCTTCGCCTAAGCACCACTACAATATTATCGAGGACTATGGTGGAAGGGGGCACCGCACACGGCTAAGAATATGATCACGTGGATCAACTTGTGTCTCTAGGGGTGCTCCCTGCCTCCGTATATAAAGGCTCAAAGAGGGGGGCGGCCGGCCAAGAGGAGGCGCGCCAGGAGGAGTCCTACTCCCTCCGGGAGTAGGACTCCCCCCTTTCCTAATTGGAATAGGATTCGCGGAGGGGGGAAAGAGGAGAGAGAGGAGGAAGGGGGGCCGGCCCCCTCTCCTTGTCCTATTCGGACCACAGGGGGGAGGGGCGCGCGACCCATCTCTGGCCACCTCTCCTCTCTTCCACTAAGGCCCACTAAGGCCCATATACCTCCCGGGGGGTTCCGGTAACCTCCCGGTAATCCGGTAAAATCCCTATTTCACCCGGAACACTTCCGATATCCAAATATAGGCTTCCAACATATCAATCTTTATGTCTCGACCATTTCGAGACTCCTCGTCATGTCCGTGATCACATCTGGGACTCCGAACAAACTTCGGTACATCAAAATGCATAAACTCATAATATAACTGTCATCGAAACCTTAAGCGTGCGGACCCTACGGGTTCGAGAACAATGTAGACATGAACGAGACACGTCTCCGGTCAATAACCAATAGCGGAACCTGGATGCTCATATTGGCTCCTACATATTCTACGAAGATCTTTTATCAGTCAGACTGCATAAGAACATACGTTGTTCCCTTTGTCATCGGTATGTTACTTGCCCGAGATTCGATCGTCGGTATCCAATACCTAGTTCAATCTCGTTACCGGCAAGTCTCTTTACTCGTTCCGTAATCCATCATCCCGCAACTAACTCATTAGTCGCAATGCTTGCAAGGATTATGTGATGTGCATTACCGAGAGGGCCCAGAGATACCTCTCCGACAATCGGAGTGACAAATCCTAATCTCGAAATATGCCAACCCAACATGTACCTTTGGAGACACCTATAGAGCTCCTTTATAATCACCCAGTTACGTTGTGGCGCTTGGTAACACACAAAGTGTTCCTCCGGCAAACTGGAGTTGCATAATCTCATAGTCATAGGAACATGTATAAGTCATGAAGAAAGCAATAGCAACATACTAAACGATCGGGTGCTAAGCTAATGGAATGAGTCATGTCAATCAGATCATTCATCTAAAGATGTGATCCTGTTAATCAAATGACAACTCTTTGTCCATGGTTAGGAAACATAACCATCTTTGATTAACAAGCTAGTCTAGTAGAGGCATACTAGTGACAATCTGTTTGTCTATGTATTCACACATGTATTATGTTTCCGGTTAATACAATTCTAGCATGAATAATAAACTTTTATCATGATATATAAGGAAATAAATAATAACTTTATTATTGCCTCTAGGGCATATTTCCTTCAGTTCCAACACCGAAGGGTAAGGAGACGGGCCCGCGTCATTTACGTCCGGAATATGCGACCTTGATTCTTTGTCGATGGTGATGCCAAGACTATAGGATAAGGTGGATCCGGACACATGAGCAGATGAAGTGCCTGACACGAAGTTGGTTAAGGAGCTGGACCCAAGTCATCTACACCGCAAATTGGTCGAAGGTGTGCCGTGAATGATAGATGTACTTGAGGGGGGAGAAAGCCTGTGAAAAGAACATACGGTTGCTCGATGATGACACATGTCTTGAGAGGATGGCGAGAACCCTAGATATGGTTAAGGCACGCCACGAGAACATCACCCCGGTCGCGAGATTCTCAGTGGTGTGCGGCAACCGAAGCCAAAAGGGCACCCCCGCAAGACCTTGAAATGCCAGAGCGGTGGGCGCACAAGCAATGGTGAGGAAAATCACATAAGGTACCAAGCAAGGCCATCCTGATCAGGGCTCCATTGCCAAGCTTATGTCCACCACTGCGATTCAGACAAACTTTCAACTGGCGTCTCTGTCTTCTCAAGATTTCCATGGTCCCATCAGGATGTATATATGTACTTTGTTTATTTTGAAAATTAATATATCACCAAAGAAATTGTAGTACTTGTCATTCTTTTAATTACTTAGTAGTTTGCATGATAGACTCAATCTTATATTTACTAATTAGAGGCACCAAATAAGCGACCACGTTAATCCTCAAAAACTAAGAATATTATCCATCCGATCTCCATATTAAGTATCTGTAGCCGTCCATTGGACAACTCAAGAGTCCTGGGTTACTATCCCACGTCATGCTCCATGTAATGTGAAAAAAAAATCATCTCCTTGGCCAAATCCATCCCACGTCATGCTCCATGTAATGTGAAAAAAAGCATCTCCCTGGCCAAATTCTTCCTCCCCTGATCTATCATGTGAGGCACTTGCGCATCATCCACAAATCCCTAGCGCAAATCCATCCCACGTCATGCTCCATGTAATGTGAAAAAAATCATCTCCCTGGCCAAATTCTTCCTCCCCCGATCTATCATGTGAGGCACTTGCGCATCATCCACAAATCCCTAGCGCTGCTCTTCCAGGTCGTCCTCCTCCTTCCTATCTTTTGTTGTCTTAATGCAAAACGATTCCGTGAGATCCTTGTGATCCTCTTCATCTTCACGTAGAAATCTGAACTGTCCCAACCACGCTGCAGATCTGTGGTCCGTCTTGGACAAAGAGAAGGCCCTTTCAATCTCCACAGATGCCATGCCCCAACCAAACCGCAACCCATGATAAACGATGTTGTTGAGAAGGAGGCGCTACCTAAGTCTGATCGGACATATGCCATTGTTAGGGAAGCTACAAGTCGAAGAACTATGGTAGACTGATTGCGAGTAATTAAGGAGCTATCAACGATCCAGTAGGTTTTTGTTATTAGGAATTTTTATGTAGTGCGACTTGATCTCAAAGAACAAGTACACCATTAGAGTTCGTTTTGGAGGATTTTGATGATGTGCGCTTAGTTACAGACTTATCTAAATACGTATAACTAGGATGGACAATATTTGTAGGAGCCATACAATCCAATTAGGGGATTTAGTTTGTCAAAGATGTTTCCACATATCCCTAGCGCTGCTCTTCTAGGTTGCCCCCTGCTTCCTATCTACGGTCTTCAAGTAAAGCGATTTAATGAGTCTCTTGCTGCAGAAATTTCAACTGCCACAAGAAGGCTGCAGACCTGCGGTTCATCTTGGCTGAGGTGTCATACAATCCAGTTAAGGGATTCCATTCATTGAAGATGTGGCTGTACTTTCGCACAACAAACTCAAGCACATCTTCTTATGTTCTTAGAAACTAGATGAGTTGTTTTGGACTTTCTTTGGTCTACTCCTCTATGCTTCTTATTGGGAAAGTTAGTATGCAAAAGTTATGCCCATCTTCTTAAATTCGGATGTAACTTTTCGAGTAGATGATTTTTCATATAAAAAACTTTTTCATCCGAGTTAGTATGCAAAAGTTATGCCCATTTTTACAAATTTCAGAGAGATTTTGCAAATAAAGTGAAAATTCAGATTTGCAAATTTTCCCAACAAGTAGACCACATATCACATGGGAAACTTATTTTCTTTTATTTTTTTTGACATTTCCATCATTTTCTTTTATTTTTTTAAAACTGAAAAGGCGATCCACATGGGGGGGGGTAGAGTTTGAAAATGGGACCTTTAGTACTGGTTCGTGGCACGAACCGGGACTAAAGGTCTCAACCCCATTAGTCCCGGTTCATGCCTCAAACCGGGACTAAAGGTCTAATCGTTAGTCCCGGTTTGAGGCACGAACCGGGACCAATGGTTTTGTGCCAGGAGCGAGGCCCATTGGTCCCGGTTCATCCCACCAACCGGGACCAAAAGGTCCAGATGAACCGGGACCAATGGCCCACGTGGCCCGGCCGGCCCCCTGGGCTCACGAACCGGGACCAATGCCCCCGTTGGTCCCGGTTCTGGACTGAACCGGGACTAATGGGCTGACCCGGCCTGGACCAAAGCCCTGTTTTCTACTAGTGAGTCCAATCTTGTGTTTATTCCTCCATGTCGGCAAAGAGTCAGTAGTCAATCACCAAGCAAAATTGCGCACAGTGGGGGGTACATCACATCTCCATATATATTGCCAGCATTTTCTACTACCATCTGGCGATGTGCTAGATGCCTCTACAGTATTTCTGTGAGCTACTTCAAAAGCCAGCATATATGCTGATTTGACCGTGAAGACATCGAGCTTCCCCGGCCCCCATGCAATCACATCCTCACCTAATCTTGGAGATGCCCATATCTTTAAGATTTCTTCCACATCAGCTGATAAGAAGTACTGCTGAAGAAGTACCAAGTTCCAAGAACCATTATCATTTAGCAAGTCGGAGACAAAACGAATGCGACATCTTCCCTGCAGCGACACAGGTTTGTACGAAAAGGGCCTTGGAATCCAGTTATCTCTCCCCTTTGTTGGTAGTCAGAGTCACTAGGACAACTAACTGTGTTAGCATCTAGAGTTGTAACAAGCCACAGTCCGCCTATCTTGGTTGCACAGCGATGATGCTACCATCTCCTACGACAAAGTACATGCCTTGCACCGGAAACAGCGCAACCATATGACATCTATCCGAGTGGGCGACCACGTGGTGACCGGGCATGAGGCCATGGCTGAGGCCGCCTACAACCACTTCTCCGATGTGCTCGGAAGTGCCATGGAGCATGACATCACGCTTGATCTCCGCGTTTTGCGTGTTCAACACAATGCTACTCCGTGCGGTGGACCTAGGCCTTCTTCGACGCCTTACAACTCGGCACGCGGCCTCGAGTATATCGCTATACGCGGACGATGTTGTCATCTTTTGTCACCCGGATAGCCACCACATTACCACCGTGTGAACCATCCTACACATATTCGGGCTTCATACAAACTTCGCCAAGTGTTCTGCCACCCCGATCCGGTGCGATGATGACAACAACATGATGATCACATCTGAGATGCAGTGCCCCATAGCCCAATTCCCCATCACATACCTCGGTTTGCCTCTCTCTATCTGCAAGGCCTCCACGACTAGCTTGCTCCCAATCATTGACAAGATCGGCCACAAGCTCTCCACTTGGCATGCTTCCATGATGTCCAACGGGCAACGGCGACTGCCTTGCTCTCGTGCATCACGTACTTAGTGCTATCCCGACATACTTCCTCACCACCTTTGCTCTCAACCAATCCATCCTCGTGAAATTCAACCGCATCATCCGCGGATTCCTTTGGGCGGGAGGCACCGAAGGCAATGGGGGTCAGTGTCATGTTAACTGACAGCAAGTTTGCAGGCCAATCTCTCTTGGCGGTCTTAGCATCAGGGACATTCAAAGGACCGGCATCACCCTCTGTGCATGGTTGCTTTGGTTACAGTGCACCGACCCCTTGCAACCCTCGAGCCACTTACACATACCTCACGACCCAGACGTGACTGCCATCTTCAGCGCATCTAGGACCTGGGATCTTGGGTCCGGCGTCACCTGCAGATTCTGGTCCGACCACTTGATAGAGGGTAGATCCGTGGTTGAGATCCCCCCAGTCCTCGCCTCGTCCCTCGACGCCGACGCAAGACTCGCACCGTTCACGAGGGCCTCCACCTTAGAGCCTGGGTGCAAGAGATTCATGGAGCACTCGGACCGACGGCCATGTTGCAATATGTTGATCTTGAGCGACGTGTGCGCCACATTGACCAGATGAGCCGGATACACTCAAATGGCGCTGGACCGCCTCCGCTATGAAATGTCTATGATGGGAGAATTTAAATTCTTCTTAGGCCTTCAAATTCTTCAACAGCGCAATGGCATCTTCATATTTCAGGAGAAATACCTCAAGGATGTATTGTGGAAATTCGGCATGAAAGATTGCAAAGGCGTCAAAATCCCTATGCCCACAAATGGCCATCTATGCACTGATGAAAATGGTATTGACTTTGATCAAAAGGTATACCGCTCCATGATTGGTTCTTTATTGTATTTATGTGCATCTAGGCCAGATATTATGCTCAGTGTTTGCATGTGTGCCCGATTTCAACCTACACTGAAGGAATCACACCATAAGGCTGTGAAGCATATTCTTCGTTATCTAGCTCACACACCAACACTTGGATATGGTATCCCAAGGGCTCGGCTTTTGATCTCATTGGGTACTCACTCTGACTATGCGGGTGATCCTGTGGACCGCAAGTCAACATCAGGCACATGCCATTTCCTCAGGCGATCCTTGGTCTGTTGGTCCTCGAAGAAACAGAACTGCGTATCACTGTCTACTGCTGAAGCTGAGTACATTGCTGCTGGTTCTTGCTGTTCTCAATTTCTATGGATGAATCAAACCCTCAAGGACTACTACGTCAATGTAAAGAATGTGCCTCTCTACTATGACAATGAGAGTGCCATCAAGATTGCTCATAACCCACTTCAGCAGTCGAAGACAAAGCACATTCAAATTTGTCATCATTTTCTTCGTGATCATGTGTTGAAGGGCGACATTTCTATTGAGCATGTGAAGACTGGAGAACGGCTAGCCGGTATCTTCACAAAGCCTTTGGATGAGAAGAGATTTAGCAAGTTGCGGTGTGAGCTAAATATCCTAGAATCTTCGAATGTCCTTTGAAAAGGACACACATCCTAACACTTGTGCAAAGTTGATGACTTAGACGTGCAACACACGAAGAAACGTTTTTCTTCATTCAATGAAGATTAACACTCTAAGTGTGAAGAAATTAACAAAGAATTTGATTCTCAGAGCCCTTCGACAATTGTACATGGTGTTTGAAATCATCATTCTTATACGGTGGGTCACGCCACCACCAAAAGTTGAAAATCTTGAATTTGAGTTTTTACTCATTTTTGAATTTCCTCAGTTGTTCAAATTCTTCAACCCATCCCACCTTATCTTCTCATACCCACTCCCCCCAATTCCCTCTCTATCTCTCCCGCAACCTCCCTTGCGCGGACGCCGCCAAACCACCACCTCCCCTGTGCCGCCGCGCCGCGACCTCCTCTGCGCCGCCGCGCCGCAACCTCCTCTCTGCGGCCGAGTCTGCTCCCCGGCGATTCCCGATCCACAACTGCCCCCATTGCCCTTGCCTTCCTCTGCGCGCCGCCGCTCTAGGTCGCGTCCACCGCGTTCCACCACCACCAGCACATCAGTACGGCGGTAGTGCGGCCCCGCTTCCGTTCCTCCATGGCCGACCCCCTACCTCCCACCTTCTCCCTCCCGCCCCGATCGACAACCTCCATCACCGCCCCGGTCGTGTTGCCCCTCCCGACCCCGCGCCGCCGGATCCGGGCAACCACGCCGGCGTGCCCTTCCACAAGCTTTCCCGTCGTGACCCTACCACGAGCTGCTCCAGCCCGACCCTGCTTCTTTAACAACGGCACGGTGGCAACTCCCCTTAGTTCACTCCTGCACCGGGGTCGCGAGCTCCGTTCACGGGCTCGCTGGATCTCGTGATTGGGGCGCTGGCGACGTGCTCTCCTACTCCACCGCGCCCCTCCTCTACTTCAGCTCCTATGCCTGTGCCTCTCGTGGACTCATCGGCGCACAGGCCGCTCTGGATCCACGCTGGTTCGAGGCCCTGACGGCCTCCTCTTCCTGCTAAGTCACCGAGATCCATCGGGGTATCAAGTTGTTTTGTCGGCCCAATACTCCTTCTACCTTCCCTTGCCGGCGGTCGTGCAACTTCGGTGAACACCGCTACTCGCGCGCGGATGACGACGGCGCAGTGGCACTGCAGTTCGCTTTGCAGGGGATCCGTTGATGCGGCCGTGGAGTTCGGCCCACAGGTGCATGAAGTTATCTTGCCCCCTCCCACAGTTTACCCTTCCGCATGAGCCCCATGCCATAGTCCATTGGGAAGAAGCTCGTGGTGCGGATGTGCGGATGCTCAGTGACAGTGCTGGTGTGTTTCAGATTTTGTTTTTCTGCAATTTGTAGGCGACGCTGGAGCATTGCAGTTCATTGGCTCGGGGCGAGCAGTGGAGAGGACACACGTGCGTGCAGTTCCCTGTCCATTGAAAATGTAGAAGCCCATCTTGCTGCAATGTATGTGAGCATATGGCCTGCAAGTGATGCTCTTTTCCCAGATTGAAAACATTGCAATGTGGTTGGCTGGCCATCGACGTGCACTTCGCTTTGGGGGGCAGTACGTTCTTTGTGGACGCGCACTTCGTTCGGCCCGAGCGGCATGAAGCTCCGTTTGCGCGCATGTGTGGCTTGGCTAACTAGTTTGTGCAGTCGCATGATACCTTTATTATGTGATGCCTCCCTAGTTGCTGGAGTTCACTTCTTTGTATTTATTGAAACATCATGTAGTGCACTGTGAAACTCTCTGTTGTTCACTTGTAAAAACAAATAGCGGTTCCCTTTGTAAAAAAAAGTGCAGCCCCTTAGTGGTTCACCTTGTAGAAAATGAGAAAGAAATCCCCATGGGAGGTTCACTTCTTTTTCTAATGCAATTTGTTTTGTTTGTGGGATGATTGAAAAAAGAAGTTCACTCCACTTGTTTAGCAGCTCATACCCCTTTGTATGAAATGCAATTTGTTTCGTGTGTCTCAAAATCAGTCGACTACCTCAACACGTGCAATGCGTTTGGTTTTTGGATGTGGTTCATTTTTTAGAGTGATGTTGTTCACTTGTGCCGAACATGAAAGCGCAAAAAAAATTAGCAAAACAATAAAAATAGTAATGCGGTTCACTACGATATATGATGTGGTTCACTTGCTCGCGTCTCTGCGGTCCACTCTTGTTCATAAAAATTGAAAAAAACATCAAAAACTCGTCCGAGAAAAATTTACATCCGACAAAGGAAACCATGAAGTTCACTTGCCTGCCTGATGCAGTGCGGTTTCGTTCGATGCAGTGCGGTTTTCTGTCGAATGACGTTCACTCACCGATTTGGGTGTCGCAAAAAATAGTATCTGCATTTTCGTAATTTTAAAATTGCTTTTAAACCGTAAGGAATTAGAGAGAGTGTTCTACATGAAAAAGTTGCGTCTCGTCGATATTTTTCCAATGCCATATCATTTGAATCATTTTGACAAGCAGTTTGTAAAAATTTCACAAAAAACGACCGCTGCCAGTCATCGTCCGCCACACCATTCTAAAAATTAACTTAAAACCGTAGTGAATCTCGAAACCAATTCTACATATAAAAGTTGCGCCTTGTCCATAGCTTTCCAACGACGTATTACACGCCTCATTTCGATAAACGGTTCAAAAACTAGAGTGAAAACAGTATCGAAAGTTGCAAAAATTTCAAAAAATGTAATTTCGCGATTTAGTAAATTTGAAACTGCTCTTAAACCGAAATGAATTAGAGAAAATAATAGATATGGAAAAGATGCGCCTCAATGATATCTTTCCAACGGCGTCTCATTTGCTTTATTCTGATGAGCGGTTTTGAAAAAATCAAGAAAATACGCTCGCTGCCACTCGTCATCCGCAGCACCGTTTTTGAAACTGCTCTTAAACCGCGAGGATCTCGAAAAGTGTTCAACATGGCAAAGTTGCGCCTAATCCATAGCTTCTCCACGGTATATTACACGCGTCATTCCGATAAATGGTTAAAAAATTAGAGCGAAAAAACTACCAAAAATACACAGCGTGTAGTTTTTTCGACACGAAGTTCACTCGCCTGAGTACTGCAGCACACTTGGTTCAAACAATGACGTGCAGTTGCGTTGAGCGTGCACTTCGGAAGTGTTATCAGAATAACTATTCTGTTAATATTAGCATAATAGACCGACTGTATATTATTCTGTTACGCGTAACAGGATATTATTCTGTTACCCTATGGTGAATTCAAGCAGTTGAACTGATGCTTTCTGTTCCTATTAAAAATCGTCTTCTTTAGTTCAAAAGTTTTTGCAATTTTTTTATCAAAACAGGGCGTGTAATATATCGCTGGAAAGCTCTTGACATCTACATTACAATCTTGTAATTTGTTTTTGCAAAAAATTATGATTTACGAGCAGTTTTGAAAAACCCGTTTTTTTTCAAGCCGAAAACGCGAATCGTATTTTGGACTTAATTTTCAAACGGTTTGTCGGAATTGAGCAAATGAGATGGCATTGGAAAGCTTGTGAAAATCCGCATCTTCTATATTTCTACTATTTTTTCAAATTCTATATGATTTAAAAGTAATTTGAAAAACGGTGAAATTCTGGGCGAAATGTTTTTTCACTATTTTTTTGCAAACGGTTTGTAGGATTGACACAAATGATATGGTGTTGGAAAGCTATGGAAAATGCGCAAATTTTGCATATAGAAAGTTTTTTCTAATTCCTTACGATTTAAATACGAATTCAAATACAGTTAAAATTGATTTTGAACGTGTTTTTTAAAAAGTTTGTCGAAATGGAGAAAATAATATACCATTGGATAGCTATCGAAAATGCAAAACTTAGTCATGTTGGACGTTTTCTCTACTTCACAACCATTTAAGAGTAATCTTCAATACGGCATGACGGATCCTGCTGTTTTCTCGTCTGAAAAACAGATTAGTCGTACTGATATATGTGTATGTTTGTACTGAGCTATTTTTTGTAGAGTAATTTTAAGTGGTTCCGAAAAAATGTTCTTATACTGATGCTTGCGTGGTTTTGTACTAAACGTGTTTTCACTAACTAGACTTTGCTCTGTTTTTTCATGAGACCCATCATGCTGTTTTTTCGTGAGAAAAAACAGAGTACTTGTACTGATCTACATGTGTGTTTGTACTGATGTATTCTTCGAAGAGTAATTTTGAAAGGTTCCGAAAAAGGAGTACTTGAACTAATGTCCGTATGGGGTTGTACTGAGCGTTTTTTCACAGACTAGACTTTACTCTATTCTTTTTACCGAAAATTGTTTCATCAATTGTTCGCAAATGATAGTACGAACTAAGATATGTGTTGGTTTGTACTGAGCATTTGTTTCATCATTTGTTCGCAATTGATAGTACGAATGGAGCTTTGTTCATTTTTATACTGAGCATTCTTGTCAGTGCCAGGATCTCCGGATTTATGTTGTTTTGTTCTGCGAACTTCCTCAAAATTTTATTGGTAAATCACACCATTTTTTTCTTTTGCTAAATTTTTGTCCTCTGAACTTGTGACGGATGGAGTTTGTACTGATATGAATCATTTTGCCGAACCGCCACAATTTTTTGTGTATTGAATCACTATATAACTTAGAACCAAATTGTTTTTCTTAACATATATTTGAATTGTTTCTATATGTACATTGAATTGGGGAAGAGTAGCAAAAGTTATACATACTTTATGGATAGTAATACATGAATTTCTTGGTAAACTGAAGAATGTACTCTGGACCGTAATACATGTCCTCTCGAGTTTGTACTGATGTGAATCCTTTTGAACTTGCTCTCGACGGTAATACATGCCCTCTCGAGTTTGTAATGATGTGAATCCATTCGAACTTATGTGGCTTACATCATTGAACGGACTCTATTCTTCTCACTACCACCATTGTTCTGTCCATTTCTTTTCGGACTTGCATGGCTTACATCGTTGAACGGGCTTAGGTGGATATGTACTAATGAACTACTGTGATTTGTAGCTCTCAGGAAATGGAATCCTTTCTTTCCCTGTTATTCTGAATACCAAACAGCAAAAAATGAGTTCTCATAAGCACGAAAAAATATATATGTACCCCTAAATTTTGCAGCTATTTTGTCCTCTTTCATTTTGAAAAAACATACAAAAAGCAAAAGCACAAACTATACAAAAGGTTTTAGACACCAAACCAGTAGAGAATTAAAAATAAGCATCAGGCAGCAACTTGCTAAAGATAGCACGAGTCATATACATACGCATTTCATCCCATTATACTTCTCCACCCGCATGGAAAGTGAGAGAACCTCCCTACATGCATATACAGGCATCAAACTCCCTCTGTACCTAAACTATATTTTTGTTTGATATATATTGTGAACTCCTCTTGTCGATGTACATGAACCTGCTGTGCAGAGAGATGAAATGTAGTACATCAGTCTAGCTTCATTCAGCTAGAGAGAAACATGAAAAAATGTTCAGTTTTTTGGACGGCTTTCCTCTTTTTCTTTGTCCAATTCCGCGCCACGACTGCCACCATCCTGCATGCAAGCTTAAAATTAATTGAAGCCACCAAACATGCACTTTCATGAGACTTTGCTACTATAAGTCAGCGAACATATCTTTAGTATTAAACCAAAGGCACACTTATTAACCAGCACTCTTGTTCAGTTCAGAGCATCATCAATAAGATAAAGATACGGAAACATTAAGCCAATATAGAACAACTGGATTGATTTGACTCAAATTTTTACTTTCAATGCATTGTAGGCAACAGCCGATCCAAGTCAGAACTGATGTGATTTATTCCATTGAACTGATATGAAAGTTTATCTATACTGTTCTGTTTTTTAACACACACGTTTTGAACTATTCCCGCTTTTTTCATTATGAATTGATGACATAAGACATGTTGAACTGTTACACAAGAGCAAAATTCAGAAATACATAACAATGGTGTACTCAAAATATGTGCATTTTAAGGAACAAAACTTTCTGAACCTTCTATACGAAAAACTTCAACTATCAGTCCAAAGAGATTTGAAGTTAAACAATCATTTCCCTTACCGAGTGTTAAGGAAAACGAAACCAGAGATGACCTCGCCGACAGTAGGAGTAGCGATGGCTGCCAAGGCGACGCGTTGGTACATGTACTAAACATCTGCTCAAACCTGTTGTAACATCTACTTCAAGCTTTTTCTAAATCATTGTTGGGAGTAGAGGGTTTTAAAAGAAAATACAGAGTGCCAAAGAAAGAAAGGAACAACCTATTTATCTAAAGGACTGTGATATTTGGCACACGTGTGCCATATAAGCAAAACTGCCACACCTCTATTTCTTTCATTTTAAAGTACCATACGATCCCTCGTTCTTTGACCCCGCCTCTTCCCAAATTACCCCGCAGGCTCGCCTGAGAAACCTGCTTCTCCCGCACATCTCGGGCGCTTACCCCCGAGAAAACTGCCACTTCTTCACGTCTACCACATGATTTCTCCTTAGGACAAAGTTACCATGATATTCATATGAAAGTTATCAGGCCTGTGTTGCATAACTTACCATACTATTTACATAGAACGTATCAGGTACTATGCTTCAACAACTACACCCTTTCAAAGTTACCACTGTGTTTTGTACACAAGTTATAAGGTCTTTGATGTGTAAAATACCGTGGTACTTACACATAAGTTATCAGGGTATATGTACATCAACCTCCCCCCGGTCAAAGTTACCATGGGGGATTGTACATGAGTTACCGGGTCTACGGTTCGTATATTATCATGGTACTAGCACCTAAAAACATGGGTGTGTTTCGGTAGCTTTTCACATAGGTCAAAAATTACCATGATGTTTTTGCGTAACTTATCACGCCTATAGCACGTGTGCCCCTCGTGACACTAAACATTATGTGACTTTCCCGTGGCATGCCATGTGTTGTGTTCATCCAAGAGGCCCACGCGCGAGGCAAGTGTATGTTTTTAACAACTTATATATTTTCCTTTGGTAAAAAAGTTATCATCATGTTTATATTGCAAGTTATCGGTTATGCGGTGCTTATATTATCATGTTATTTACACAAAAATTATTGGGGATGTTTTGAACAACTTTTTCCCGAGGCAAAAAGTTATCATGGTGATTCTAGGTAACCTATCAAGCCCGTAGTGCTTAAAATATCATGCTATTTACATAAAATTTATCAGGGATATGCTTCAGCAACAAATTCCACCCCCCATGGGTCAAAAATCTATCATGGTGTTTAGTTATCGCAGTGCATATGTTTTCATACTATTTACACATAAAAATGCCAGGGGAGGGAGGTATACTACCGTGCTATTTACAAAGAAGTTACCGGAGTATCTTAAAAAAATTGCCTACGGTCAAAGTTACCATGGTGCTTCTACCTCAGTTATCAGATGTGCGCTGTGTATATTACCATCTATTTACACATAAACTATCAGGTATCTTTTCACATTTGTTTTCCCCAATGGTTAAAGTTACCACGATGTTTGTATCTAAATTATCAGGTCTATGGCGTGAATGTTATCGTACTATTTACAGAAATTACCGGAGGGCGGGTTCAACAAATTTATTCCCAATGATCAAAGTTACCACGATGCTTGAAACAAAAAGTTGCTAACGTATTAAAGGCAAAAACATGTCAAAAACAGTATTACCCTTAGAATGTTCAACAATGAGTATCATAGGTGAGGTGGTTAGCTCCCTTTGTTAATTACCTGCAGACCAGAGATCAAATCCTAGTATAAGCATTATTTTTGCTGAAAATCGAGAAGGCATGTGGGGCCATAAATGACGATTACAAAAATTAGAAAGGCACAAGCGGGAGAGAATTGATGACATTTGATGCGTGTGGCAGTTTCACAATCTGCCACACGGTTGCCATATACATATTTCGTTATCTAAATAGTGTGTGGAATTGTTTACACAGATGAACAAAACATTACTTGAAGTAGAGGTTCTGCCAAAAGAAAGAAAGAGCATCTTGCAGGTTCAAGTTTGAGTAGTTGAGCCAGACAATTTATCGTAGGCGTTGTATGTAATAATAATTTAATTATTTTCATAGGAGTACGACTCATAGTATCGGCATGGAGGTCGTGAACAAAAGCAGAAGTATCCTTAATTTTTTATTAGTGATTGTAATTTTCCTTATAAAGAACATACTACTCTCGTGTAAACCCATCCCTCTACATATGTACTGTCAGTTTTTTGCAAATCGAACAAATTGCGTATGTAGCAAGTGCTAGTATCTTGAAATGCAGTTATGCGTATGCCCCTAAGAGTAGGTGAATAGAAAACTCGAACCAAAAATGGCTTTCTCCTAATAGTAATCGTGCTAGAACTCATTCAAAGCTGAAGTGAACTATAATTATAACCAGCCTTTGTCAATAGAAGTCCTACTGATCACAAATTCCTCTAATTTCCTCCAGACTCAAGATCAAGATGGTGGACAGTGCACGGATATTACAAAATTAACAATTCACAATACGAATTAAATATCACAAATTGCAAGGTACAAGTTTTGAGCACATACAATCTTTCATTGGTAGGCAACACTACAACTTTGGAGGTCAACACATTAGGCAAACTCTTTGGAATTAAGATAGTGAAAAGTAAATGTATGCGAAAGCAAGCTTCAGTTCAGTAAACCATCAAGCCCAGATTGCTGCACTCCGAATTTCCTTTAGACTTGTACGCTACCTTCAGGTCAGCAAGCTTTATGTTCAGCAAGTGTGTAACAAAACAAGAATTGAACTGGAATAGAATTTGAAATTTGAACTGAAATACAATACGAAAACTAAACTGAGTGTACTTTCAGATTTTCACATGGGCATCAGTGCATGAAGCACCAATGAAATTGAACTGAAACAAACTTCAGTTCAACAAACTTATATGAAGTTATATGAAGCATGCTTGAATGCGTTGACCCGAAGCATGCTTGTAGGAGAGTAGTGGCACTGGAAGCGAGCCTTTTGCTGAACTTATATGAAGTTATATGAACTTGTCTAACTTATATGGAACTTATATGAAGCCTTTTGCTGAACTTATATGAAGTTGACCAGACAAGATGATACCGAGGCGCATCAGAATATAGGAGAGTGGTGATGCAAGTCAGTCACCGGCTGGGTAATGAAGCGGGTGGTATGCGGCATGGAGACAACCAGAAAACGGGACATCCAGGGGTAGGGAGCATCGTCGCTGAAGATCAGAGAGTGTGGAGCGCAGGCGTGCAGTGTCCCCCGGCCGGCACCGGAGACGAAGGAGATCGGGGATAGTGCACTTTTTTCGTCAGCCTACAAGATGCTCAAGGACCAGGACAACATGTAGTTTCAGAATTACAGATTGTGGTCAGCTATAGGATGTTTCTGGGACCATGTTTTAGCTACGAGAGAGCAACAACATCACATCATGAGAGAGAGGATGCAACATCAAAAATTCAGGAGAAAGATCAGAGCAGAGCAGAAGTAAATATGTTTTGAGGAGATGAACTGACCAGGATTTAAATGAACTCTCACTAGCAGTAATTTTTGTACTTCGCATGTAGTACTACATGGACTTGCTGTAAAATACATTGACCATGTAGTAATTTTGAAGTTAATTATCACTACTGCAGAACCGGGCAATAGCACCGGTTCGTAAGGCCCTTTGTGCCGGTTTCGGAATCGGCACTAACATTTCGGCACTAAAGCCCCCCCCCCCTTTAGCACCGGTTCAGCATGAACCGGTGCTAAAGGGCAACCACGTGGCACGAGCCAGCTCCGGGGGCCGAGAGCCCTTTAGTACCGGTTGGTAACACCAATCGGTACTAAAATGTTTGGGGGGGTTTTGGTTTTATGATTTCTTTTTCATTTAATTTTGTGTTTTCCATTTTAATTCTTTTTCGTTTGCTGGTATTTTACGGTACTACACATTGTACACGTTATGCATATATATATATATAGAATTTCTAGTAGAACCAATCATATATATATCATCAATGTCTCACAAACCACCATATTAATTTACACATACACACATGTATAGCTATATACAATTTCTCCTACATATGCATGTTGCCTTCGGAGCCAGTTGCATTAGCCTAATTGGTGCCTTCGGAGCACGATGACAATTGGAAGTGGTTCATGACCTGTTCGATGGGGGCGGTAGCGGGTAATAGTATTCTCCCTTCGGATTTATGACCTGGTCGAGCAAAAATCCCGCTATTTCCTCTTGAAGTGCTTCTACGCGCTCCATTTCTAGGAGCTTGTCCCGCACCTCTTTGAACTGTTAAGAAGGAGATCGATATGCATGTGTATTAGTTGTGTGACTAGATATCGATAATGGTGTAAAAATTATGAATAGTGTTCTAACAAGAGTACCCATTCCTGTCTTTGAGATCTGCTCCTTTCGGATGCCATCATGCGAATGTTCTCGCAAATGCAGAATGCACACAGATTAGTCCCCTACGCCTGCTTCAGGGCCTTTATTACGAGAATGGAATTTAATTTGATCAGATAATAATTAATCAAGCATGATAATTAATGAGATGGCAACTAGCTAGCTAGGTAGTACTACTTAATTTGATCGAATACTACAGAAGAATCTAGGACACTCGCGGTTCCTATGGCGCGGGCGGTGGACACCCAAAGAGAAGGAACCCTCACAGGATCATAGCTGAAGTGAGATCCCTGAAGAAACTGCCAGGTATTGGAGAACCTGACGCCCTCTAACGCAACCATGTAGCGATGGACGTGCTCGTCCTCCTCCCTGACACGACAACGTACCACCTCCGGCAGGGCTGGTTCCCTCCGCACCGAAACTGGCCCACGCGAACGCAACCAAACGAGATCAGGGTCGACGACGGGACCCGGGGCCGGGTTCCTCATCAAGCGGCGCGCCCCTCCAAGCAGCACCTCCCAGTGCCAGCCCGGCGGAGCCCAGTCCCGGACATGGGTCAGCTGGACGTCGTCGCGGACGTATCGACGGCGAGGATGCGGGCCGGGCATCGTCGACAACAAATACTAGCTATATGCCCGCAAAAAGTAACATTTTTTTAATGATTGGATTTTGATAACTAAAATTTCTAACATTCTATAACATTTCTAACAATGCTATATATAACTAACATTTCTATAACATTTCTAATATTTCTATAACTAAAAAAAGAAAAATTTCTAACTTTTTTATAACTATTTCTATAACTAAAAAACAGAAAAAATTCTAACAATTCTAACTTTTTTATAACTATTTCTATAACTAAAAAACAGAAAAATTTCTAATAATTCTAACTTTTTTATAACTATTTCTATAACTGAAAAACAGAAAAAATTCTAACAATTCTGACAATTCTAACAATTCTAACATTTCTAACATTTCTAACTATTGTAACAATTCTAACATTTCTAACTATTTCTAAAAAACAGAAAAATGTCTAACTATTTCTGAAAAACAGAAAAATCTATAACTAAAAATGTATGTGTGTGTGTGCGCGCTCACCGGCCGGCGAGGCGAGAGGCGACGGGGGGCGCGCGGCGACGGGGACGGCGACGGGCGCGGCGACGACGGGAACGGGGACGTACGGGCCGGGGCGGCGATGACGACGGGGACGGTGACGACGCGGCCGGGACGGGGCGGCGGTGACGACGGGGACGGGACGACGGAGCGGCGACGACGGGGACGGGGCGGCGACGGGGGCGGCGACGGGCCGGGGCGGCGACGAGGGATATGGAGACGGCAGGGGCGGCGTGCGATGGTGCAGAGGAGAAGAAGCAGACGGAGAGATGAGAAACTGACGAAATTTTGAAGTGTTTTCTTATATAGAACCCACCTTTAGTACCGGTTGGAGCCACCAACCGCTACTAAAGGTCTGTTTTGGCTAGCCCAAGCGGCGGGAAGCGACCCCCTTTAGTACCGGTTGGTGGCTCCAACCGGTACTAAAGGCCCCCCCTTTAGTACCGGTTGGTTCCACGACCCGGTACTAAAGGGTGTGCACTGCCAGGCGAGGGGCACAAAAGTTTAGTCCCACCTCGCTAGCCGAGGGGCACTCGCACCTGCTTATAAGTCCCGCCGTCGCTGCTGTCTCGAGCTCCTCTCTTAAGCAGGCCTACTGGGCCTACCTCTTCTGCGATGCCCTGTTGGGCCTACTGGGCTAGCGGGCCTGCATCCTGGTCCAACTTGAATTTGGGTTTCTAGTCGTATGCAGGCCGCTGTGGCCCAGTAGGTGGGCTTTCTTTTCTTATTTTTTTGCTTTATTTATTTTTGTGAATAACTTAACTTTGAAAATATATTTTTCAGTGATTCTTTTTTCTTATGTTTAATATTAGTGTGTTTTATCATTATATTCAATTTGGTAATGCTTAGGTTATTTAAAAAATGAAATGCCTTTGTAACGGATGAGTTTTCGTCCGAAACCCTGATACTTCGAAACAGATTGTCCATTTTGTACACGAAGTGCATCCAGTTTTTGCGGTAACCCTCTCTACTTTTTTGCACATGCTATGTGGGTGAAATTATGATACCATGCCAACTTTCATCCTTTTCTGAGTTCATTTGAAATGCTTTTCAATTTCAGGGTCATTTAGCTGAAAAAATCAGTAAATGCATGAAAGAATTTGCTTGCACATAAAAGTTCTTCACGTTTCAAATGCCAAAACACATAACTAGCTACCCTAACTATTACAGAGATTGCCTCCTGGGTGTGAAACACAGAAGAAAGTGATGATAGTTAAGCCGATCACATCCCAGATCTTTGGGTGTGAAACTTTTTCTTCGCGTGTGTCCTTTTGCATCGTAGCCATGGAAAATCTTCATCATTTAACGGGATGCTCGGGTCAATATTCACTGTGAATGGAGCAATCTCATCAAACTTTTCATAATCTTCTGACTTGTCTGTCTTGTCATCCACTCCCACGATGTTTCTCTTCCCATAAAGAACTATGTGCCTCTTTGGCTCATCGTACGATGCATTCGCTTCCTTATCTTTTCTTTTTCTTGGCTTGATAGACATGTCCTTCACATAGAAAACTTGTGCCACATCATTGGCTAGGACGAATGGTTCGTCTGCATACGCAAGATTGTTGAGATCCACTGTTGTCATTCCGTACTGCGGGTCTTCCGTTACCCCGCCTCGTGTCATATTGACCCATTTGCACCGAAACAAAGGGACCTTCAAACCACGTCGATAGTCAAGTTCCCATATGTCCTGTATATAACCATAATATGTTTCCTTTCCCGTCTTGGTTTCTGCATCAAAGCGGACACCACTGTTTTGGTTGGTGCTCTTCTTATCTTGGGCGGTCGTGTAAAATGTATTCATTTATCTCGTACCCTTTGAAAGTCATTATATTCGAAGATGGTAACTGGGACAGCAAGTACAGGTCATCTTCAATAGAGGTGTCATGCATGGTACGTGCTTGCAACCAGCTGGCGAAACTCCTGGTTTGTTCACGTGTAATCCAGTCATCAGACCGCTTCGGGTGTTTGGAGCATAGCAAATTCTTGTGTTCATCCATATACGGAGCCACCAAGGCGGAATTCTGTAGAACTGTGTAGTGTGCTTCAGTGAGAGAATGTCCGTCCATACATATTATTTGTTCCCCTCCTAGCGTGCCTTTTCCATCTAGTCTGCCCTTATGCCGCGATTCAGGAACACCAATCGGCTTAAGGTCAGGAATAAAGTCAATACAAAACTCAATGACCTCCTCATTTTGACGGCCCTTAGAGATGCTTCCTTCTGGCCTAGCACGGTTATGAACATATTTCTTTAAGACTCCCATGAACCTCTCAAAGGGGAACATATTGTGTATAAATACAGGACCCAAAACGTTAATCTCTTCGCATAGGTGAACTAGGACGTGCGTCATGATGTTGAAGAAGGATGGTGAGAACACCAACTCGAAACTGACAAGACATTGCACCAAATCATTCTGTAACCTTGGTATGATTTCTGGATCGATTACCTTCTGAGAGATTGCATTGAGAAATGCACATAGCTTCACAATGGCTAATCGAACATTTTCCGGTAGAAGCCCCCTCAATGCAACCGGAAGCAGTTGCGTCATAATCACGTGGCAATCATGAGACTTTAGGTTCTGGAACTTTTTCTCTGCCATGTTTATTATTCCCTTTATATTTGACGAGAAGCCAGACGGTACCTTAATACTAAACCCGGGCATGGGCAGCCCGGCCCAACGACCCGGCCCGAGCCCGGCCCGAAAAACTCGGGCCGGGCCGGGCCGGGCTTGACATTCGGGCCGGGCTCGGGCTTTGTTTTTCAGCCCGAAAGATAGTTCGGGCCGGGCTCGGGCTTTAATTTTTCCGTATTTCGGGCCGGGCTTTCGGGCTTCGGGCCGGGCTTGCACGTGCGCGTACTAAAAAACAACATTCGGGCCGGGCTTTCGGGCTTCGGGCTTGATTTCGGGCCGGGCTCGGGCTTGAAAATGTGGAGTATTTCGGGCTTCGGGCCGGGCTTGGGCTTGAGAAATGAAGGTCGGGCTTTTACAAGCTCGGCCCGAAACCCGGCCCGGCCCGACGTTTGCCCAGGTTTACTTAATACTGAGCAGGCATTCAAAGAAGATTTCCTTCTCTTCTTTGGTAAGAGCGTAGCTTGCATGACCCTGATGTATGCCGTCTTTTTCGTGCATACGTTGCTGGTCCTCCCGTGCCTCAGGTGTATCTTTTGTCTTCCCATACACGCCCAAGAAGCCAAGCAGGGTCACACAAAGATTCTTCGTCACGTGCATCACGTCGATTGCGGAGCGGACCTCAAGGTCTTTCCAATAGGGCAGGTCCCAAAATATAGATTTCTTCTTCCACATGGGTGCGCGTCCGTCAGCGTCATTCGGAACAGATTGTCCACCAGGACCCTTTCCAAAGACCACCTTCAAATCCTTGACCATATCATGTACATCAGCACCAGTACGATGGCGAGGCTTCGTCTGGTGATCCGCCTCACCTTTGAAATGCTTGCCTTTCTTTCTTACGGGATGCCTGCTCGGAAGAAATCGACGATGTCCCAGGTACACATTCTTATTAGCCAAATATATACTGTCGGTATCGTCCAAACAGTGCGTGCATGCACGGTATCCCTTGTTTGTCTGTCCTGAAAGGTTACTGGGAGCAGGCCAATCATTGATGGTCACGAACAGCAACGCCTTTAGGTCAAATTCTTCCCCCATGTGCTCATCCCACGCACGTACACCTGTTCCATTCTACAGTTGTAAGAGTTCTTCAACTAATGGCCTTAGGTACACATCAATGTCGTTGCCGGGTTGCTTAGGGCCTTGGATGAGCACTGACATCATAATGAACTTTCGCTTCATGCACAACCAAGGAGGAAGGTTATACAAACATAGAGTCACAGGCCAGGTGCTATGGTTGCTGCTCTGCTCCCCAAAAGTATTAATGCCATCTGCGCTTAGACCAAACCATACGCTCCTTGCATCATCTGCAAACTCCTTCCCGTACTTTCTTTCGATTTTTCTCCACTGTGACCCGTCAGCGGGTACTCTCAACTTTCCGTCTTTCTTACGGTCTTCTCTGTGCCATCGCATCGCCTTGGCATGCTCTTTGTTTTGGAACGAACGTTTCAACCGTGGTATTATAGGAGCATACCACATCACCTTGGCAGGAATCTTCTTCCTGGGGCGCCGGCCCTCGACATCACCAGGGTCATCGCGGCTGATCTTATAGCGCAATGCACCACATACCGGGCAAGCGTTCAAATCCTCGTACTCACCGCGGTAGAGGATGCAATCATTAGGGCATGCATGTATCTTCTGCACCTCTAACCCTAGAGGGCAGACAACCTTCTTTGCTTCGTACGTACTCTCGGGCAATTCGTTGTCCTTTGGAAGCATATCCTTTATCATTACCAGCAACTTTCCAAATCCCTTGTCAGATACACCATTCTCTGCCTTCCATTGCAGCAATTCCAGTGTGGTGCCCAGCTTTTTCTTGTCACCTACGCAATTCGGGTACAACAATTTTTTGTGATCCTCTAACATGCGCTGCAACTTCTTCTTCTCCAAATCACTTGCGCAGTTTCTCTTTGCATCGGCAATGGCCCGACCTAGATCATCAACGGGCTCATCTGATGCCTCTTCTTCAGCTTCTTCCCGCATTGCCGGCTCAGCTTCTTCCCGCATTACCGGCTCAGCTTCTTCCCCCATTGTTGTATCATCATATTCAGGGAACCCATGGCCAGGATAGCTGTCGTCGTCCTCTTCTTATTCATTGTCTTCCATCATAACCCCTATTTCTCCGTGCTTGGTCCAAACATTGTAATGGGGCATGAAACCGGACTTAAACAGGTGGACGTGAATGGTTCTTGACGTAGAGTAATTGTGACCATTCTTACAGCGAGCACATGGACAAGGCATAAAACCATCCGCCTGCTTGTTTGCCTCAGCCGCAAGCAGAAAAGTATGCACGCCCTCAACGAACTGGGGAGAGCATCGGTCATCGTACATCCATTGCCGGCTCATCTTCATTACACAACACCGAATAGACCAAATTAATACAAGTTCATACATAAAGTTCATACAACACTTAAATGCAACAAACAAATAACTCTCTAGCTAAAGCATTTAAATGCAACAACAAATACGATCAAGATCGCAACTAAGGTAACAATGGATCCAACAGCATAATGATACCAAGCCTCACTATCGATGGCATATTTTCTAATCTTTCTAATCTTCAAGCGCATTTTCTCCATCTTCATCTCGTGATCATCGACGACATCGGCAACATGCAACTCCAATTCCATCTTCTCCCCCTCAATTCTTTCAATTTTTCTTTCAAGTACTCGTTTTCTCTTTCAACTAAATTTAACCTCTCGGCAATAGGGTCGGTTGGAATTTACGGTTCACATACCTCCTAGAAAAAATTTCTATGTCAACTTGATGGGCATAATTTGTCATAAACACAAAATGCAACTAGTTTTAAAAGAGAATATACATACCACACCCGAATCATAACAAGGACTAGGGCCGACGGGGACGGATATCAAAACCATAGCACTATATGTATAACAAACAACGTACGGGTAAGATAATTATACGAGTAACTATATATCCAAATCACACAAACATCAATTTTTATATAAAATTTCATGAACTAGAGGCTCACCACAAGGTGGTGCCGGCGACGGGACGGTGCGGGCGATCGACGGTGGCTACGATGGAGATTTAGAAGGCACTAAGTAAACCACACCTACATATGCAAACTAAGTGTTATTTTTGACCTCAAATTGCATATAAATCAAATACTAGCACATATATATATATATCCTCCCAAATTACTAAAATCACAAATTAATCACTATATAAAGCATTGCAAGAGCTAATCTAGCAATGAGAGATGAAAGGACAAAGTTGCTAACCTTTGTGATCATTTGAATGGATGGGGGCCTTCAAATCTTGACAAATTTTGGGCAAAATGTGTGATGAGCTCGAGAGGAAGAGGGGAAGAACAGAGAGGAGAGGGGAAAGGGGAATAATAGAGTGAGCTTGGGTGGACGAAGGGTCTATGTAGGACGACCTTTAGTACCGGTTCGTGCCAAGAACCGGTACTAAAGGGGCTGGAGGGGCACCTGTCTGACAACATCCTGCCACCACTCTCATTAGTACCGGTTCGTTGCACGAAGCAGTGCTAAAGGTTCGCCACGAACCGGTACTAATGAAAGCGGCCCGGCTAGCCGTTGGAACCGGCACTAATGTATACATTAGTGCTGGCTCAAATACAAACCGGCACTAATGTGCTTCACGTTTGACCCTTTTTCTACTAGTGTATATGATCATCTCAAAGAGCTCAAGTTGTACTGAAAGCTCAAGTTGGACTAAAACTCACTCGATAACTGAAAATCCTAGGGCGAGGGGTGGGATCCAGGGTGCTGCTAGCAATGAACGGCCTGGGGTGGTGGCGTTGAACGGCCTGGAGTGGTGGCTGTGAACAGCCAGGGTGCTCCGGTGGCAGAGCCCCACCGGAGATGGTGATGCAAGCAGGAGGTCGGGAAGCAGTGGTGCCGGTGGTCGGGGTCGTCCAATGCACATGGCACACCAGTACAGGAAGTTGATTCATCACCCATCCATAGTTTTTTTCCTTTTTGGAATCCATTGAACTGAAAAAAGCTACATGTGAGCTGAAAGTATGAAAATAACATATCTTTGAAAGAATAAAGAACTAGCTTTAACATATCTATGAAAGAATACACCTCCGAGGAACTAGCTTTGAACATATCTCTGAAAGAATAGAGAGCATGCAAAGTTCAAGGAAAGAATAAGCAAAATGGCACACTAGTACGCAGTAGTACGAGTCCAGTCATGTACGTGCTAGTATTAGGTTTGAATAGTAGCTAGAATTGAAGTTCAGGTAACCATGGCACACACATCATACAGTTTCAATCATGTATGCACACACTGTAATAGTAGCTGCAATTAAAGTTCAAATAACCACGGCACCCATAACAGAACAAGAATCAGTGTAGCAGCTAGGCAAGCAAGCTTCATCAGCATGAATACACATCAGCGGCAAGCTAGAACACGCTAGTAGGCTGTAGAAGTCTCCTTGTAATTTTTCAAACAGAAGTGCTTTAGTTCAGTTCAGTAGTAAGGCATGGAAAAAGAAAAGCAATGGAATAAACTATAACTGAGCCAAATATGTAATTTCAACAAACTAGACCTCATTGCTTGACTTCAGTAGTAATACACGATCATCAGTTCAATATAAACATACTGATGTTAACATCATCGTACATCCATTGCCGGTTCATCTGCGTGCATTATATATAATTAAGTGTGTCAAAAACCATTACAGAACAGCATGAATATAGAAGACCAAATTAATAGGAGTTCATCATCACATTAAAACCAAAGTACAATAGTGATCAAATGTTATTACTGAAAAAATAAATACATAAAGTTCATACATATATATTTCTCATTGAAAAACATATATATAGCTCTCTAGAGCATCTAATTAAACCATACATTGAAACAATGCAAAAACATTTCAATGCAACAACAAATGCGATCATAATCGCAACTAAGGTAACAATTGATCCAACGGCATAATGATGTCAAGCCTCGGTATGAATGGCATATTTTCTGATCTTTCTAATCTTCAAGCGCATTGCATCCATCTTGATCTTGTGATCATTGACGACATCCGCAACATGCAACTCAAATCCCATCTTCTCCTCCTTAATTCTTTTCAATTTTTTCTTCAGGTAATTGTTTTCTTCTTCAACTAAATTTAACCTCTCAACAATAGGGTCGGTTGGTATTTCCGGTTCACATACCTCCTTGATAAAAACATCTATGTCACGTTGGTCGGCATAATTTTCATACACACTAAATGAACAAAATAGTTATAAAATATAATATATACCACATCCGAATCATAGACAGGACGAGGGCCGACGGAGGCGGATACCAAAACCATCGCACTATATAATAACAAAAAATAATAAAAGTAAGAAAATTATACAAGTATCTATCTAAATCATACAAGTAAGAACTTTTTTCTTTTAGAAGATAAGAACAAGAGGCTCACCACGGTGGTGCCGACGACGAGATTAGCACGGGCGATCGACGGCGGTGAGGACGGGGACGGGACAGGATGGACCGCCAAACCTAGACAAATCTTAAGGAAAATGGAGTTTGGACAAGGAGCTTCGAGAGGAGAAAGCTTAAGTATGTCTCGGGCATTTCACCGAACACCTCATGTGCATAGGAGGTGAGCTAGAGCACCACAAAGCTCTCCCACGGCCGGCCAAAAAATAGAGCAATGCACTGCTCTGCTCGCGGGCAGGGGGATATATAGGCCTCTCTTTAGTCCCGATTTGTGGCTAGAACCGGGACTAAAGGACCCCATTTGGTCCCAGTTCCAACCACCAACCAGGATTAAAGTTTGTGGGCCAGGACCGAGGCCCATTGGTCCTGGTTCGTGTCTGGAAGCGGGACCAAAGGGGTCAGACGAATCGGGACCAATGGCCCCCGAGGCCCGGCCGGCGCCCTGGCTTTACGAACCGGGATTGATGCACCCATTAGTCCCGGTTCATAGGGAATCCGGGATTAATGCCCTTTTTAGACCTGGACCAAAGCCCTATTTTCTACTAGTGTTGTAGGCCTCGCTCACATGAAGTAAGAACGGTCGGTGACGATGCCTCATAAAGTCCATGTGGTGCAATCATAGTTGGTGGTGCAGGGGAAGAAGTAACCTTCTTTGATGGGGATTCCATCACACGCTTGTTCGTCATGTAGACGCGTCCTCTTAATTTCTGTTCAGCTTTACAGGCAAGATGAAACAAATGATCGATAGAATATAGTCTTCATGCATTATTATGTCTTGTATATCATGTATATCATGCATTAATCTAAGCCCAGATACTGAATCAAGCGAGAGGGAACTAACGAAAATATAATAGCTCCAAGTAGCTAGATATAAGTGAGGTATGAACATAGTGTATGGCAACCAAGAGCAGACAAAAAAATCCAACACTTATCACTTATATGAACAGAGCAGGCTGAACAGCAAAAGAGATTGTTCAAAAGATGCTAGGTGGCCAAAACTTTGCATCAACTTTTTTTTTATTCTTTTTTCTGAATTTTTTTTTTCAACTTTCAGGCCGGCCGCTAGTAGAAGTCACGTACACAAATATCTGACCAAATAGGTATGAAGGGGTGGCCGGGGCACGTCCGGTGTAGCCCATCGGCGCTGTCCAGCGGTAAAAGATCTCATGCCATTGCTGAAATTCACGTCCCCCACCCAGGGCATTTTGGTCATTTCGCATATGTGCCCTTTTCCGATTCTCTGCCTCCTCCCCCAATGAGTACCTCCCTCATTTTTCTCTCCCTCACATCTCTCTCGAGAGAGAGCCGCCGCTGCCAGTCATCCTCCCCGTCCGCCGCCGCCGCCGCCAACCATCCGCAGCCGCGCCACCATCCCCTCCCCGTTCCACTCCCATAACTGAGCCAGCCATGGCCGGGAAGAAGTGCAAGTCCTCTTCCTTCCTCCCTCACCCCTGATCTGAATCCTCTCCCGAAACCCCAGCTAGCTGCATGCATCCCATATGGCGCCGCCCAGCTCGCAGCCCTCGGCCGCCGAGCCATCGCGAGGCTCCTCGCGCAAGCGCACGACCTCCTCAAAGGCTGCGCCCGAGGCCGACCTGGAGTTCACCGTCACCAAGGAAAGGTAAGGGGAGGGGAGGGGATGGAAGGGATCGAGCGACCAGGTGAGGCAGCGCCCAGATCCACGGGGCCATCGACACTTCATCATCGACCTCATCCGCGACCGTCCTCGAGGTCGGCCATGGTGGTCTGGCCCGGCAACAGCCATGGAAGGAGACGCCCGAATCCCTGGCCCTCCAAGTACGCGCCTGCTGCAGGCCATCTCCGGCGAGCTCATCCACAGATCTCCAACTATGGTGCGTGCGCATGATACCTAAACCCCTTGTCTTGTCAGTTTCTTCATCTCCCTTCCTTGTGATTCCTTGGTTTGTTTTGTGCGCAGTTGCTCCGATCTGGAAGAGGTGGTGGAGCTTTTGTTGTTGCTGCTGCAGGTGGACGAGGCACCACCCCCTCTTTCTACTTCTGGACACAACCTGGTGGTGATTGCTAATTTCAGTGTTAAAAAATTCAGTTCAATTCAGTCATGTTCTTTTCCTTTTGTGGGGAAATTCAGTCACATTCAATGTTCAACTTTTAGAGTTAACAAACTGTTGTTATGACCACTGTGGTTTAGATGTTCAGAAATTCAGACAAGTGGTATGATGAAATGAGCCACCTTTTAACCCCCTAGTAAACCTACCGTGAACGTTTAGAGAGCCAATGCAGGGAGGTGTGGACATTTTACCATGTTCATAGGAAGAAATCAACATAAAATACACAGCTTGTAGATGATTCGTCAACCACCATCAAACACGACTTGTAACTTTCTGGACTAAACTGAACCGTGCAATTGACTCAAAATAAAACTAAACCGTGCAATTGACTCAAAAATAAATAGTAAATATACTTTGGTTGTGTCTGCAGAATTGCATTATGGAAAGATGTGTGTGAGGTTACCCCATCGCCACTGGTTCCAACTTTGTCCATCATGTCGCTCTGATGAGAAGACCTCGTCCATGTTTCATTAATAGGGCAGAGTGCTGCTGAAGTATCTATGTTGAACAATTATAACAGTACCAAGTAAGTTTGCTCCAATTGCATTTGATGCAGAAGGCACAACACCGCCATCATGCGTCAGGTTCAGTAGAAGGCACGACACCGCCACGCTCTCCTCCACTACAACGCCACGCACCCGGTAATTAAACATGCTTTCTCTTCATTCAAGTAGTAAGAGCATCTCTAGCCCCCCCCCCCCTCGAGTGCCACCCCCATGCGCCTTTTCTTCTGCCGGCGAGCTAAAAATGGCAAAAAAAGGCCCAGCCATGCCCCCCAAGACCTCAAAAAGGTGCCAGCGAACCCAGGCCACACCCAACGCGCTGGGGGGCTGCTAGGGCCGCCGGCGGAAGCAACAGCCAATCATATTCCTCCATGTATCATTTTTTTCTGGTCCACTCATTCACTTTTTGCCTGGCGACTGTCCTGGGGGCACCAACGGCTGGGAAACCGTCCTCGCGTTTCATTTGGCGAAGGTGTTTTGCCCCCCAGGACGTGCTATATTTGGCCCGGCGATTGTCCTGGGGGGGGGGGCTCCAACGGCTGGAGATGCTCTAATTCATTGTATTTGCATGTTTCCAGCAGCCATGTATCAAAAAAAGCTTCAGCTTTGGGTTGTTGATTTAGCAGAATCAATCATTAATTGTTCTGCTATATATGTTCTTAACCATGACAACCTGATTAGGCTCTTAGTTTATTATGGTCTTTGTTCTGGGTGGATCTCTGACTATTCTGGGTGGGCTTGAATCTCTTCTTTGTTTCTTCATCTCCTCTTATTCTGATTCCTGCGTTTGTTTTATGTGAAGGTTGCTCCGATGAGGACAAGCTGCTTCTGCAGGTGGATGGGCCCTCAAGGCTGCTCTGCCTATTCCTCCTGCTACCCCCACACGTGGTGAGCCCCACCCGTTCTCGAGCTACCCCTGCAAATCTGATGTGATGTGCACAAAATACTTGCAATTGTTCTCGACACAAGAGCATGTCATGTATTGTTTTATTTGAATGTGCAATTTCATTGCTTCTGTGTTGTTTGATGCTTGCTTCACAAGAGGGAAATCATGGATATAAACTGCGCTTCCTTTCAAGTTGAATAGTAATGATCACCATTTGGTTCCATTTTCTCCTCTGCATCCAGTGTTCACTCTCTCATAGATGTCCATATATACACAGTTCTGATCTCCTTTTTCTGCGGCTCCATACATCGAACACAAAGCCGTCGATGCATTGAGGGCTCAATGTCGTCTCCGTCGGCTGAGCGGCAAGCCGGGGTTGGGCCTGCACACCGTCTATCAGCACCCTCCCGCGTCTCCATTCACGGATCTGCAGGTCAACCCCTCTTCTCCTCCTATCCACGCATCTTCTTTTCCAGAGCTAGGTGTATGGTTGCATGGCAATTTGTGTTTTGGGGCTCACCATGTTCTGCTTGCCCTGGTTGGCCAATGAGGCTTTCCTTTTCTGGTAAAGGCCAAATGTACTATTCTCTATGCTTTATATTTTTGTAGTTCCTTTGTTTCCATGCTTGTTTTTTGATGGGGTGTAAATATATGCTTTTTTGTTCCTTGTCTGGATTCAGGTAGGGCCTAACATTATTGTTCCTTTGTGCATGGAAATGTTGGTGGTTTTGTTCCTTTGTATATGGAAGGGGGCCTTGATTAGAATTTCTAACGTTTGAGTTGTAATTAGTGTTTTTGTTACACATGAAAACATATGGTTGTTTGTCCAATCACATATGAAAAAGAGATGATTGTTTGTCCAACAATTTTCTTTCTCTGTGATAGTTTTACTAGAAATAAAGTATAGTCACTATTACATCCTATTTTATATCTTGTTGTGTCGTGATATCTGTATAGACTCTGTCTACGTCCTTTTGATATTCCAAGTTTTGTTTTCTATGGCTCAATTAGTTACCCCGTATCAAGAGAAATTTAACTGGTATTTGCGGTAGAGTTAGCTGAATTCATGAAGCAATGATTTAGTTATTATTAAAGCTGAAACACAACATGTTTTGACAAATGCATTCTAAGTAAAGCCTCCAACTAACATAACCAAAAACATATTCTTTAGGTTTATCATCTATTGAAGTATTATGTAGAATTTTAAATCATACGAGGCAAAGCAAATGAGCTCTATGCACTTTCCATGTAGCACAGAACAAAAATAATCATGTATATTTTGGATGCACCTAGATATACTCATCAGCAAGGCTGAGGTTATAGGGCACTCACCCACATTGTCGATATCTCCGTCACTATGATCACCCACATGATGGACAATTCCCTTCTTTCTTTTCTCTGTGGCTATTGACACTTAATGCTATTACTGTGTGCATATATGTACTGTGATCCATTCTCATTCTTCATATCTTGAGAAACTATCTCAAGATACTCGCGTTTGTGTTTTGGAGAAAGCCTATTCTATGATTAATATATCGAGTATGGATGGCGCGATATCACCTCTCTTTATGATGATGTTCTTACAGAATATAGGTTTTATGGTAACACGTCTTAGCCAACACCTATACTGATGCTCAGACCAGATGATTATAGTCTCTCCTTGCTATTTTTCTTGAGGTGTGTACATCTATCTAGACAATTTAATTAAAATATATATTCCATACAAACCATCAATACATGTTAGTTGACTTTGAAACTAATCAGTAAAAAGGTTGTCCCTTTCGCATTTTATGGACATAAAGATTTGGTGTTGACTGTCGATCTTTCAGTTAACACATGACCTTACAACCGTAGGGAGTGGGAAAAAACTTATATGTTTGGCACATTTGAAGAACATATCATAGTAACGAAGTTTTGGTAAACAATGTCCTAGATCTCAACCATATAGAAATACTAAATATATGTTTATTTGTATATGGATTAATTATACAGACTTATAAAACCTTGTGCAGGGCACATAAAAGAAATTTGAAATAACTATTATTTCAATATTTGCTTTTTCAGTTGAGCATAATAGTTTATAGCCTGATAGGCTTGGACATAATTGTCTACATGTACTGCTCAGTAGGCGACATCCTTTGGGAAATTGAGGATGTCCTCGTGCATTTTCTAAATACAATTGGGGCATATCTGAGGAATGAAGGGAGGAATAAACTCGTGGGAGAGTTCGGTGCAGAGGAAGAAGAACAAGATATTATTTATTTCTTGTGTACAGTCAAGCTTGTGCATTGTCCCACTGTAAGTTATTTCAACAATAGTAGTAACTGTTATCTCTGGCCATCTGTTGCGACATTTTCTTTAACCACCAATGCATATTTATTTTCTTGTTAATAACTCTCATAATTGCCTGCTACTGTTTCAGTTCTGGGGCCAGGCAACCTTGAATCCAACGTCCACCTGCAGGCTACATCTCAGGTAGGATAAAAAGATTGCAGTGAACTTGATGGGTATATCATTATTGTTGCCTCCTAATTTGTGTGATGAGCAAATGTGTAGATTGTGTGTAAATCCGAGATGCCTAAAACGGTTGGGAACTGAACTTGTTACCTCGGTTCACTTTAATGGCATGTTAAACTCGATGCACTTTCTGGACTGTGACATTTTTCCTGAAATTTTGGAAGTGACTGCTAATGTAGTCTAAATAGAGTGACTGAGTAGTTACTTTCTCACAAGAGTTGACTTCCCGTTATTGGAGTACTTGCTAAGATGGATTGGTGGTTTTTATGTTAGATGAAAAATATTACATCAATCTTTACGGCTTTTTATGGGCAAGTGATTCCGACTCCATAATAAGGAATAATATAGCCCTAGTGCTGTGATAATGTTAAAACATTTACCTCTTTTATCGGTTCATGTTATGTATTTGCTGCGAAAAAATGGTCTTATATCAAATAATAGCCTAGAGCTTTTGGAGTGTTATTACTTGTATTTGTTGCTTGGATGTATAAACCTTCAACAGACTGTCAATTTTGCTTTTATATAATCTGTTTGTTTAAGTCTGCTGCATATTGGTCAAAAGCTCATGCTAATTGATGATGTTAGGTGATGATCTTGTATCTAACAGTGATTTCTGAATGCATGCTAAAGAAAACTCATGAACATCATGGCGCCTTGTTGATGGGGTGATCAATAGCTACTATATTGGGACCCTGCACTTAAATTGTAGGTCTGATTTTGTTTCGGAGTTCTCCTGCTACCCACAAGCTCAGATAGTTCTTTTGTTTGTGCAGGGGAAATTGCAAAGCATATTATGAATTGTTACAAGAAACTATTTCTGCTGTTTTGGTGCAAGGATGTTGCTTTTTAGTATGCTTCCCGTATCTTGGTATCTTGGAATAATAAACAGATAGATGTCGTGTACCAAGATTATTCCTTGTTGTTAAGAGGGATACAAATATTATACAAGAATTTTTCTGATGACTCCTAAAGCATATTTGGATATATAGCAAAGTATATTGTCGCTTCCCTGTTAGTAAAATGATTATGTTAGAAATTTGGTTGGCAGCCCCTACATTTGGCTGATTGCTAGCTGACTGGATTACTCATGTTTGCGGACTCTGGTAACTTATGCCTACCAAGAACTACATGAATTTTGTGTCTTGCTGCAGTGAACATTACCAAACTAATTCTAAAGGTGTTATAATCATGTTTTCTTTTGCATTATCAACTTTTAACTTTTGTCATTTGTTGACACATTCCTTTTGCATTATCAACTTTTAACTATTGTCATTTGTTAACATGATTATTTAGCATGTTCACTATGCGAGTAGTAATAATAGGAGCTATTTATTTGCCAGATAACTAACACTATTCATAAGGCATAAGGGTTAGAAAAAGAACTGTATTCTTTTTGTGATGATTTTCGTATCACTACAAGAAATGTGTTAATACATGACGGATGCAAACTGTCACAGGTGTGCGCAAAACCGTCAAGGTAGCTCAGCCATGACGGATCCAAAATTCATCATGTATATCGCGTCATAATTTGACCACCATGCAGTCCATGACGGAGCGCCAGAACCGTCATGGATCCATGACGGTTCTTGACCGTCACAGCTTACTATCAAATAACGGCGTTAACCATGCATTCCACATCATCATCTGACGTGGCGACCAACTTGGAAGCCCATCTAGTAGTTTGCCCAATTAGAAGTTTGGCCCACTTAATTTCCACTCTATCCAAGACCATCGGCCCATGTTTTCATCAACCCATAAGAATATTGGCCCATTAAATTTCAGGACGGTCCGAGGCCCACTAATTTTGGTCGAGACATTAGCTCGTCACTTTGTTTCTCTTGGTCCATGTAAACTTTGATGTAATAAGAATTTTTCTAATTATATATGCTCATTGCCTTGTAAATAAATATGGAAATTGCATAAACAAACCAAATAAATAACATTTTTTTCAATCAAAAGGAAGAAATACACAACAAAAAACTTGAAATTACGGATGTGTTTCCAGATCTGGCCTACTACTCTCCCTAAAGCTATACAATCTGCAGTCACCATATCAAGCGTCGGCCAGCGCTCGCGGGACGTCAAGAGGAGTTCATCGCCATGGCTTTTCTGGCCACAGATCTGGCCGTGTCCGCTGGTGTCATCGAAGGGAAACACCATGTCCACCACCGTCTCGCGTCGACCCATGCTCCTGTCCAGCTGACCTTCTCCACCGATAGGGACAATGGAATCGTGGTTACCTGCGCATCGATGAACCATACAGCACCTCGAATAATCAAAAGAAAAGGGAAGGGAGAATCTGAAGCAACAGGGAGGGGAGAATCTGAATCGACAAATGACTCAACCTGCAAAACTCGACGGACAAGCTAACGGCGAGGCCGGCAAAGGCCATGAACGTAGGCCCGCACTGACGAATGGGCTGCAGTGGCCCAGCATGGAGCAGCCCCCGGCGGCGGCACGGCGCAGCCACCCGGCCATCGCAGCACAACATAACCGCCGCCAAGCCAGGGGACGGGGACGTGCGGCCAAAGCCACCGCCGCCAAGCACTCACAGGGGCCCAGCATGGCAACCCCAGAAGGTGTGGAAGCAGCCTGAATGTCACGGTGGCGATGCTTTCCTCTGTGTGGCCTCCAAGCGCCTCGACCTGCACTCAAATCGGGAGAACGGGAGGCTGAGATGAGAGTTAACATCGAAGAAGGAAGAAGGAAATAAAGTCCGAGCGGCGTCCGAGCGCATCAACCTCAACATCCATCGCCTGCTCATAGAGATGGAAGGAGGCAGATCTGGACGGAGGAAGAGGAACGACAGGTGAAGTCATTGCTCGGTGGAAGAGAATATAGCTGGCCAAACGGGCCGGGATAGTTGGGCCGGCCCGGTAGCACGGCCGGCACGGCACGGCACGTGCTAAACGGGCCAGGCCCGGCACGCAGCACGCCATGGGCCGTGCCTGGGCCTGAAAGGCGAGCACGCGGGCTGGCACGGCACGGCCCGATTAACTTTTTTATATTTTTTTATGTATCCTAATATGGGCCAACAGGTAAAAATAGGCTAAAAACGCTCAATGCGCAAAATAGGAGGTAGATTAGTGGGCCTGGCGTGCTGGTGGGCCGGCCCGATTAGCATAGGGGTCGTGCCTGGGCTGCAGGCTGCAGCACGCGGGCTGGCACGGCACGGCCCGTATAATAATCGTGCCTAGGCGGGCCGGGCCGTGCCAGGCACGATTAGGATGGGCCGTGCCGTGCCGGGCCGGGCCGGCCCGTTTGGCCAGCTATAGAAGAGAAGACGGCGGCGTGTGGGGTCTAGGATAAAGGAGTGGAGACAGAGAGACCGTGTGCTCGCCGTCGGATCTGCGAGAACGGGCGGCTAGGATGCATGATCCGCATGATGCTCGGATCAACCAATCAGGATAGAGCATTTGTATCACGCCGGATCCACGCCTCCTCGGCTGGGAAACCCAAGTGGGCCGGCCAGGAATTCTGAACATTTTTAGTTTTGTGTTTTCTTTTTCCCTTTTCCCTTATTTTCTATACTCCCTTTTTCTTACTGAATCAATAACTCCTGAAAGTCAGATTTTGAGAATCTCGCCCTGAACGCCTTGTCACCACTGGTCCAGGCGCATGCAACTTGGCGCAAGAATATCAGAGATGTCACACATTTTTCGTTCGGAAAAGAAACGATACATCAAGAGCACACACGTATCCCCTTTGCCCACCACACACTCCCCCTCCCCCCTCGCTTCGTATTTTTCTCTCCGGTGTCCACGACGACGTGTACCGTCTCGGAGCAAGGGACGGAGGCCAAAGCCCAGAGGACAAGAAGGCGGAGGACACCTCCCCCCCCCCCCCCCCCCCCCCTAGTTGTGCTCCGAAGGATCTTGGGTAGTGAGCTCAAGCATGAGCGTGGGGGACCTGACAGTTTCACGGCGGTGGTGGCTGAGAGGAGATGCGGTGAAGGGACTGCACAACACCGGAGCTTTGCGAGGTCCTACGTTGCCACTGGTGGTGGTGGTGGCAGGGTATGTGGTTTGTTTGGAGCTCATGTCAAGTTACAGATAAAAATGAGCCCCCCTCCCCCCAAATGGCAAATTTGTTTGCAGTGATGGCAAGTTCACATGGAGCCATACTACAAATTTTCCATATTTTTTATTGAGGAAGAACAATATATTGCCATGGAAAATTCATACATGGTTTCTTGACATGTGTGGTAGATGTGCTGGCAAGTTTTAAACCAATATTTGCCATGGTTAATTCAGTATGTAGTTTTTGATTTGGCGGTAGAGATGTCAAGGCAATTTTGCCTCCTCTAGTATGCGGCGATCGTCGCCCAATTTTGGACGTAAGAACTCTCGAGGCCCAATTTTCCAGCAATTTTTATCAGCTTCGCAACGTGGCTCTCATTACACGCACGAGCTTTGCAACGTGGCCCGTGAAGTGGAGGTTGCTTTTGCAACACATGTGGTGTTGCATACCAATCCCATGACTATGCAGCACGTGCCCGCGCCCCGGCTCGTTGCCTTGTCACTGTGTCGCGTTGGGACCCTCCCTAGCCACCACGCATCATCCATCGCGACCTTGTCGCCGTCCGCCGCATTGATTCGGCCGGGGACGGAGAGATCTACCGGCCCAGCCTATCCACTGCCACGGTCATCGGTGCCCCACCAATGACATGTGAACAACCACAACAATCCCGGAGTCAACGACGACCACGTTTCTACACCACCATCTCCGTTGAAATTTTTTCTACAACATCATCTGTGTTGGAAAGGGTTATGGAGCACTGCCTTTGTTGCAATGGTGAGGGAGGGCAGGGCCACTATATTGAGCCAGATCTAATGGCTGCCGAGGCGGCAGAAAAGATTTGCCGGCCGACGTGTAGTATGTCCCACTATTCTTTTCTGGATTCGTTTTTCTGTTTTTTCCAGTTTTCTTAGAACTTTGTTTGGCATTATCTGAACTTTTTTTAATAACACACGAATTTTTCTTGTCGTGTAATTATATATTTTAAAATGTATGAACTTTATAAAAATACATTCACATTTCCTATTATATTTGAAATAAAAAAATAAAAAAAGTTCATGTCTACCTCGAATTTGTTCAGCATGTTTTTGGAAAATGTTTCATCGGTATTAAAAAATTGTCAACATGTTTTTGAAAAATGTTTGTCATGCTTCAAAAAATAGAAAACGTGTATTTTAAAAATATTCAGTGTGTTTTAGAAAATGTTCAACGTGTATTAAAAAAATATTATGTACAATTAGTCTTACATGTGTATAGACTACAAACGTGTGTAACATTTTTAATACATTTCCTATGATTATTATTATTAAACAATAATTTTTAATACAGGTTGAACAATATACAATAATTGTGTGCTTTTGGTCCTGAATTAAGATACGAAATTTACAAAATAATATTTAATACATGTTGAACTGTTTAAATACATGTAAATTTTAGAAGAAGTTCACGTTCATCCACATATGATAATATTGTATACACCGTTTTATTAGAATAATAACAGTTGAGATTTAAAGGTTCTTACGTAACATCGTAATATATATGTGCCAGTAGTATTGAACCGTCATGTTGTCACGTTATATATGAACATAGGAGGCTGCAAATAATCATGACGTACACACATACCTTAAAAAAACATGACGTACACACATGTACACAAATAAAAGCTCTAGGAAAAAAAAGTAGGATGACGTATGAATTAGAAACGGAGACCTAGGGGAGGTAGATCTATTTAGTATGAAAAAATTCCATACACACATAGGACGTGAAGGCAGACTTCAACTTGGACACATACAAGTATTGCACAAGAAAGCACGCGTGAAGGATATTCATTGGAAAAGAACCTGTACGTAAATCTACCAACGAAAAGAAGGCAATAAATGTCTCCACAATTATTTCACTAAAAATGTCTCCATGACTTGGATTTATCTCCTTATGCAAAACGAGATCGAGTGACTACAAAATTGGAAGTAAAATAAAATCAGCTAGAAGTTTCCTAATCTCTTCACGGCTCTTTCTCTAAAAAGAATTCTCCACGTACGACTCAGATTTATCTCTTTATTATAAGGAAAAAAAGATTGACTGTCAAACGGTTGGAAAGAAAGAAAAAATACGGCTAGAGGATTTCCTAATATGATTCGGAAATTAAATAAGGAAACACATTTTTTTGCCGATCTATCTCCTTGTAGGGAAAAAAGATTGATTATGAATTTGAAAAAAAACGGCTAGAGAGTTTCCTAATATGATTCGGAAATTAAATAAGGAAACGAATATTTCGGATCTACTACCTCCGTCCCAAAATAAGGAAACGAATATTTCGGATCTAGTGTAGTGTTAAAAACGTAACTAGTGTAGTGTTAAAAACGTAGAAACGTTTTTAACACTACACTAGTGTTAAAAACGTTCTTATATTTTGGGACGGAGGGAGTACGTATCTCCTTATAGGAAAAAAAAGATTGATTATGAATTTGAAAAAGAAACTTAGGCTAGAGACTTGCGTACTACTATGAATATTGGAAATTAATAATTAATTAAATAAAGAAATGAGTATTGGCTATTATGCACGTTCGATAGACTTCACACAAGACCATCGATCTCCGTGGAGACTAGGAGCAAAGGGCACATTGGCTGGCCAGCTACGCAGAAATATAGTTGTTACTAATGTTAACTGGACCATTTCCTCAAAAAAGAAAAAGCTTAACTAGGCCATGAAAGCACGTACATGTGAGAGAGAAAACACTAGATTATCTAATCACTGGCTAGACTTAGACTCACATTATACACCTGAGATCATCATCGTTGGGCCAGAATTTTGAGTGCCCTGCTGCACCTGTTGATCATGCTAGAGTAGATCACCCAGAAACATTGCAATGCTATTCGCTAAGGTATTAAAAAATATTACGCACAATTAATCATACAAGTGTATAGACTACAAACATGTGTAACATTTTTAATACATTTCCTAATATTATTATTATTAAACAATAGTTTTAAATACAGGTTGAACAATATACAATAATTGTGTGCTTTTGGTCCTGAATTAAGATACAAAATTTAAAAAATAATTTTTAATACATGTTGAACTATGTAAGTCCATTTAAATTTTAGAAAACGTTCATGTCTACCTCTTCAAGGTACACAATAATGAAAATAGAATAGAGATTTAAAATACAAAATAATTGTATACTACTACTTATCGTAACTTTTTTATGTGGGAAAAACTAAATGCAAACTTGGACAAAATAAAAAAGAAAACGAGTAGAAACTACTACATGGTTGGCGTACAGGACCAGCCAAATTATATGCGGTGCTATAGGCGAGCGATTTGCTCAAAAAAAAAGAGGCGAGCGATACATGGTATAGTCTATATACGTTTCTAGCCCATAGGTGGATAAACACGGTTTGACCAGGTGGCTAGCTTGTTTGGTTTCATAGCTGGAGGTCTTAGGTTCAAAACCCTTTGCTCACAATTTATCCTAGTCAGGACCTACATGTTTCTTTTTGTTATTTCTCTCTCTCTCTCTCTCATACTAACATGCGGGACCCACACTCTACTGCAAGCTGATGTTATTTCTCTCTCTCTCATACTAACATGCGGGACCCACACTCTACTGCAAGCTGACATAGCAACAGTCTAGGCACCTCACGTAGCTTGGGACGTAGTGAGGACTGACATGTGGGCCAAAGAAGTAAAAACGCACAACACATTAGCACGAGCCATCCATGACGGTCCAGATGATGTATAAGGGAAATTTTTTGGTCCCGCTACTCATTTCATGACGGTTTTTGTGACGGTTCCTTTATGTCTGTCATAACGGGGGCTATTGTTTTAGGATCCATTCTCATCTTCCGGATATGTGACGATTTCAGTGACGAACTCCGTAAACTGTCATCGATGGCACCCTATATGTGACGGATTGTAGGAACGTCACCTGAAATCCGTCATGGATTAACAGGTTTCTTGTAGTGTATGGCACACTATGGATTCTTTGTATAACACATACTGTCGATCAACATGTGTTTACAACGTAGGGAGGAGCCGGGCGACAAGGCAGTCAGACCAAACTCTCTATCCATATATATAGGTAGTCTGATGTTATGCCATAGCCGAACCATATATGTTTCGTGTACTGCTCTATCAATCTGGTCTTTTGGTATATTAGACTCTATCCTTTGTAATGAACTTATTGTCATGGGCGATCATTATGACTGGATCGTATGGTATGAATCGGGTCTTTATGCTTTGTGATGAAATATCATATTATCCTGTTCACCAGTTTGGTTTGGTTTTGAGCTAAAACGTATAAAAATACATGGCTTACAACAATGGATATATGTGATGATATATTGAGTGATTAAGCATAATTTTAGACTTTCGGTGCTGGACCAATGGGATGCATGGGGTAATTGAATGTTTCTTCTTCACTTTATTATTATCGGTTGGGATCAGCACTCTCGCGCGATCTAGTTATGATGATGCTGCCTATACAAAGCAAACCTACGTGGCTATAAAGTGGAGCACCATGCGAACAAGAAACTGGCGCTTGAGGACAAACACGAGTGGAACTGATGTCTGATGCAACACGGCGCTGCTGTACGCGTCAGGGCGGACAGCAACGACGTGTAACAGATGGGATGTCGGATTGCACGCAAAACAAAGGAATCCAATGCAATTTTGATAGGTTTTTTTTCAGATTATGGACGAGCTTGCGGCGGAAACTATGGTGGAGAAAAAAAAGTTTGATCTAGTAGACAAAATTTTCTCGTACAAATCTAAACCAGCACTATTTGTAGGATGATGCAACCAAAAATTCAACTACGCAAGTACTAGATGCAAAAATTGCTAAAGGCTAAAAAGATAGATGCAAAGGATGAACTAATCTTTCTTTCTTTTTTGGCTTTTTTTGGGTTATAGGACATGAAAAATAAACTAATCTAACAAAACTGTAAATCTCTCACCGATGAAACTGAAAACTGACACCACTTATGTGACGGCGGTCCGATGTTTCGATGAGAGTGAGGATAACTATCAATTTGGTGGATTCTGATCTTGACGATCCGGCTATACAATACCCGATGATATGCCTCGACAATCGCTAAACCAATCTCCGATGGTTATTGACCTTGCCGTAGGCACGGTCAACCTGAACGACGAGGTTTGAGTTCCTGCAAGCAACTAAAGAGAAGAACAAAGGTGAATTGCAATCTGAAATTGCGAATGAAAAATTAAGCACATGAACTAGATCAAAAGTTGGGGTTCCACTTTGGATCTGATAAGGCGGTAGTCCTACACGTCTCATAGATGCGAAATTGTAGCATGGCTAAACAATACAATAAAACCCACGTAAACCCTAGAATATGATGACTATTTATTAAAGGCCGGCGTGGAGAACGCTTCATCTATTTTCTTGGAAGTCAAGACGGGCCTGCTAATTGGCCGGACCCACACGCGATCTGATTTGAAAATAAACTTCTCATATCAATCTGGTGGCAAACTGCCTCGTCGGTACTATAGGCCCAGATGCGCAACACACAAGGCCATGCATGGGCGCAAAACCTATCCGGCGCCCTCAGCGTCCGATACCGTGTTAACGGTAAAGGGCGCAGAACGTCGTGAGATACTTCGGTCCATATCCGGTGTGGGCGTTAGAGCATTGAGATAAGTACCATGATTCAAACCGGCAATCGACTGGTTCAACACACACCACCTAACCAATAGGCCACCTGCTGTTGACGTGGTTAGTTATAGCTTTTCCTTCTTTTCTTCTTTGTACCTTCTTTTTTGTTTTTTTGTTGGAATGATTTTGTTAGTTTTTATTATTTTCCTTCTTAATTTTTTTCAATAATACCAACATTTTTCGTTTCAATTTCGTGAATTTTTTAAAATTCGATATTTTTTTTCAAAATTCAATGAACTTATTTGAAAAAAGATGAACTTTTTACAAATTGGATGAACTTTTTTCAAATTTGATGAACCTTTTTTCAATCTCGATATTTGTTTTCAAATTTGCCAACTTTTTTGAAAATTCATGTACAATTATGAATTCATGAATTTTTTGATTTTTTTTAATTTTGCAAATTTTCCCTTTTTAGTTTTTTTAAACAGCAATGGTTTTTTCGACAAGTGCTTGCAAGAGAAAAAAGGCTAGCAAAGGAGCGAGCAGCGACCGATCGAGCCAGCAGCAGCGGTCGAGCGAGCAGTCGAGCGATTAGCGATCGAGCGAGCAGCGATCGAGCGAGCCAGCAGCAGCGGCCGAGCGAGCAGTTGAGCGATTAGCGATCGAGCGAACACATGCATGTTGATTCGATAATGCTCAAGTGTAAATCTTCTGTATTAAACTTCGCATCTTCACCCGAGGTTTGTGCATGTCTTCTTTAATCCTGCATATAAAATATTGTGTTGTATTTTTGTTTCGGATAACAAAATAATAATTCATATAATTTCTATTAGAATTCATCTGATAATTATCTTTAAGCGTAATAATTGTTGTTATATCCGTACGGGCCATGTTTATATCAGGTCGTTAATCTTCTTCTTCTTGTCCGCAAGCCACTTCTTCACATGCTCATCCAAGATGGTTTCGTCTGCCAACATGATCATCGCATCCACCACGTCCTGTGAGAGTTGCAATCTCTCCTTCTCAAGCTCTATGTAGCCAAATGTCTTGGCCTTCTCGAGTTCCCATTTGATCGCCACCCCTTGGTGGTCCACCATGTACGAAACTCCTTGCACCGCCGCCGCCTCCCTCTCTCGCTGCAGGCGTTGCCGCAACTACCGGGCGGCGTCCTCCGCCTTGCAAGTCGGAGCCGACGAAGGGTCGCCGACGGACAAGGTGGACTGCGTCTTCGTCGCGGTGGTGGATCGGGACCGGTGGTGAGGATTGGGAGCAAGGGTGGAGGACGGCGAGGGTTTGGGTGCGGCAAAAGTTGGAGGGCGGCGGGAGGAGGAGAAAGGGTTTGGTGCATTTGGCACAATTTTCGATGGGGTCGGGCTGACGGGTCCGACGTGGCGGGCGCGCCCGGGCGCCCCATATTTGGGCTGGATATGAGGGGTGTCAGTCAGCCCAGGCGTTCGAGGCCCGTTTAAGGAGCCCGTCTGGATCGAAAAATCGTGACCGGGTGGCCCACCCGGGTGTATGAGCCAGGCTTGAGGTGCCCGACTGTAGATGCTCTAATCATCTAGATCCGACGCTCAAAGGCTCCACCCTTCCCCACGGCTTGGGTTCGGGCGCCTCCCCAAAACTTCGTTGGGATCCGCCACAACCGGCAACGGCGAGGCCAGAGGTGGCCGGATCCGGCACAGGTTGGTCTCTCCCCTCCTTCTTCGCCCACCCTCTCCTCCTTACCTCACGCCACTTGTCTTCCCTTTTTCGCAGGTCGCCATGGCGCGGACGGCGATGACGGCAGGAGGGGCACACACATCCGTGGAATGGGACGCCGCCATGGAGATGGAGATCGTTCGTCACACCACGCAGAGGCCCCATGGAGCCTCCCTCCTTCGGTGACTTCTTCTCAGGCCCCACCCACTACCTCTGCCCTCCCCCCTCCCCTACTTTGAGTTGCACCATGCTTTGTTTCAGATTCATCCACCCATGGATGATACATGGCAAGTTAGGGGTAGTTGCAGTTTGAGGTTAATCCCTTGATTGGCTGCTATTTAGGGTTGATTAGATTAGTTAGCTCAGTTGGCTGCTAGACTTTAGGAGTGCATACATGGGTATGACGTGCTCTGCACATTTAGGATTGAAGTATTGTGCTGCAGCACTCAGTGACGTTAATTTAGGGCATTTCAGTGTCAGTTTCACTATATTTCGGGGGACATTTAACAGTGCAATTTCATGGTTATTACAGTGTAATTTCAAGGTTCTTGCACTGTAAGTTCAGAGAATTACAATGTTAGTTTATGTGAATTCCCGTGCATTTTACTGTGTAATTTAAGTGCAATGGAAATTATAGTGTAAATTCAGTGTAATTTACTATGTAAATTTACGGAAATTACACTGTAATTCGTGTGCAACTTTTAGTGTAATTTACACTGTAATTTCAACGGGTTTACAGTAGAGTAATTTAATTGTAATTACAGTGTGCACTTTAGAGCAATCATACTATATATTTAGTGAATTTAAAGTATCACTCCATACCTTTCCGGTTTGTCTTTTTTCTCTACAAGTTACTGCTATACTGTTGATTGATTCTACCCTTGCGTAAGAAACTTTGATGAGCACATAATTTTCTACTATGTAATTTGAGCAGCTTGGTAACCGTAATTTTCAGTTTCCTTTGACCCTAGGCCCTTGTGCTTTAGAATTGCTATTTTTTGTCAGTGTACATGCTAGATCATGTGGTTTATGATACTTCTCTGGTCCTTATAAACAAAGTGACATGTTTGTGCTCTGGAATAGAAAGAATATTTCAGTGTCTCTCTTTAGGCCTTTTGTCGAATTGTTATGTGGTCCAGCGCAGCCTTACAAAACCGGGTTCTATGCAGTTCATGTACAGTGCAAAACTCATTGTTGCAGGTCAGGCCTGTTGCATGTTTTGGGTCATTGACATGCAGGAAAGAAGGAAAAAGGACATAGAAGTATCATTTTGTTATTGGTCAAGAAATTTGAATAATGTCCAACTGATTTCAGTTGAATGACAAATAGACAATCCCTTGTTTAATCAGTAGATATACACCATTAACTCGAATAGCAAAGAAATACTAGTCCACTTATAATCGATGATTGCGCATGATGTATCCATCCATTCTATCGGAGAGGCTGTGTTTTTTTCTTCTTCTTGTGCTAAGGTTGATAGCATCACATATCTTATGCTTTTGTTTCTCAAGTAGAGCCTTGAGATAGATGTGTCTGCAACCGTCCTCGAATGGTTGTGCAATAATAATGGTCCTAGCTAATTACTAGTATGCACTGCTTATAAAACAACTTGCTGCTCGTTTCACTTTGAGTATGTTGTTGCTGCTAAAGTAGCAACAACAACAGCCATGCTTTGGTTCCCCAAAATTCAGATGGCACTGGCATCTCTACATACACACACATATGAATATGCACCTCGGTTTGGTTCAGTTTGCATGTGTACCGTTGCTTTAACTTTGACTGAAACTATCTTGGTGGCACTTGCATCAATGTTGTGCTCTGCCCTTGTATATGTCCTTGGAGAAGATGACCATTGGACTGTAGGGGACGAACAACCTTGTCCTGCTCGAGGAGGAGGAGGATGGCCACCCGAGCTCGAGGACGACACGGCAACAGGTAGCACTCACCTCCCTACCAAGGTGAAGGTCCGATCTGCCTATTTAGATGGTCTGCTCTTGTCTTGTGATCTGAGGGGAGAAGAAAGCCATTGGCCTCAATTATATTTGCATGTGAGGGGAGCGATCCTTTTGGTAGATGCAGAGTATAGATTACATATTCCACAAAACTCACCACACGAGTATACTACCTATATCCACAAAATTCACCACACGAGCATACTACCTATGTCCAAATGTGGGTGTGATACTTTCGACACGAAACATGAATATCAGGTTGGGAGTTTGGAGTTTAATCAAATAACGCAGCAAGGCGATCATCGGTAAGGATGCACCTTTGAGGCGTCAAGGAGAGCTTCTCAAAGGCAGTACACATGGCTTATTACAGCTTGTATGTGAGTACGCAGATGTGGCGTCTATGGATAGAGGGTTACGGGCGCAACGCAAGTGGCAGTAGGGGATACACAACCTGATTTGATTTGGTCAATCACGGGAAATGGGAGAAGGCCTAGGGTGCAAAGTTTGGATCGGTGGGTTGGTAGCGTTAGGCATAATAGAGATCAAACCTTTTTCATAGGCATATGTAGGTTATTTCCTTGAAGCATTTTATCAAAATGGTGTAGGTGGGTAATATCTCTCAACTTAAATGTGAAGGGGAGATATTATTTCCTTGTAGAGGCCGAGGAATACATGGCGTACCGCTACATATGCAACCATGATTTTTTGTGGATGGTTACGAGAGAACCTGAAAGATACCATGGACCGAAGCATGGGCACATGAAGTTCCAACACCGAAGGGTAAGGAGACGGGCCCGCGTCATTTACGTCGGGAATATGCGACCTTGATTCTTTGTGGATGGTGATGCCAAGACTAGGATAAGGTGGATTCGGACACATGAGCAGATGAAGTGCCTGACACGAAGTAGGTTAAGGAGCTGGACCCAAGTCATCTACACCGCAAATTGGTCGAAGGTGTGCTGCGAATGATAGATGTACTTGAGGGGGGAGAAAGCCCGTGAAAAGAACATACGGTTGCTCGATGATGACACATGTCTTGAGAGGATGGAGAGAACCCTAGATATGGTTAAGGCACGCCACGAGAACATCACCCCAGTCGCGAGATTCTCAGTGGTGTGCGGCAACCGAAGCCAAAAGGGCACCCCCGCAAGACCTTGAAACGCCAGAGCGGTGGGCGCACAAGCAATGGTGAGGAAAATCACATAAGGTACCAAGCAAGGCCATCCTGACCAGGGCTCCATTGCCAAGCTTATGTCCACCACTACGATTCAGACAAACTTTCAATTGGCGTCTCTGTCTTCTCAAGATTTCCATGGTCCCATCAGGATGTATATGTGTACTTTGTTTATTTCGAAAATTAATATATCACCAAAGAAATTGTAGTACTTGTCATTCTTTTAATTACTTAGTAGTTTGCATGATAGACTCAATCTTATATTTACTAATTAGAGGCACCAAATAAGCGACCACGTTAATCCTCAAAAACTAAGAATATTATCCATCCGATCTCCATATTAAGTATCTGTAGCCGTCCATTGGACAACTCAAGGGTCCTGGGTTACTATCCCACGTCATGCTCCATGTAATGTGAAAAAAAATCATCTCCTTGGCCAAATCCATCCCACGTCATGCTCCATGTAATGTGAAAAAAATCATCTCCCTGGCCAAATTCTTCCTCCCCCGATCTATCATGTGAGGCACTTGCGCATCATCCACAAATCCCTAGCGCAAATCCATCCCACGTCATGCTCCATGTAATGTGAAAAAAATCATCTCCCTGGCCAAATTCTTCCTCCCCCGATCTATCATGTGAGGCACTTGCGCATCATCCACAAATCCCTAGCGCTGCTCTTCCAGGTCGTCCTCCTCCTTCCTATCTTTTGCTGTCTTAATGCAAAACGATTCCGTGAGATCCTTGTGATCCTCTTCATCTTCACGTAGAAATCTGAACTCTCCCAACCACGCTGCAGATCTGTGGTCCATCTTGGACAGAGAGAAGGCCCTTTCAATCTCCACAGATGCCATGCCCCAACCAAACCGCAACCCATGATAAACGATGTTGTTGAGAAGGAGGCGCTACCTAAGTCTGATCGGACATATGCCATTGTTGGGGAAGCTACAAGTCGAAGAACTATGGTAGACTGATTGTAGGTAATTAAGGAGCTAGCAACGATCCAGTAGGTTTTTGTTATTAGGAATTTTTATGTAGTGCGACTTGATCTCAAAGAACAAGTACACCATTAGAGTTCGTTTTGGAGGATTTTGATGATGTGCGCTTAGTTACAGACTTATCTAAATACGTATAACTAGGATGGACAATATTTGTAGGAGCCATACAATCCAATTAGGGGATTCAGTTTGTCAAAGATGTTTCCACATATCCCTAGCGCTGCTCTTCTAGGTTGCCCCCTGCTTCCTATCTACGGTCTTCAAGTAAAGCGATTTAATGAGTCTCTTGCTGCAGAAATTTCAACTGCCACAAGAAGGCTGCAGACCTGCGGTTCATCTTGGCTGAGGTGTCATACAATCCAGTTAAGGGATTCCATTCATTGAAGATGTGGTTGTACTTTCGCACAACAAACTCAAGCACATCTTCTTATGTTCTTAGAAACTGGATGAGTTGTTTTGGACTACTCCTCTATGCTTCTTATTGGGAAAAACTACAGGTTCGATTTGGATCTGTACTTACAATTTTATGCTTCTGTAATTATCCTATAGGCCAGGTCCATCATAGAAGCACAAACAATACTCTATTCTGGTGATTTTTATTTATCTATAGTGTCGTCTGCAAGCCTATTTATATGTTATTTGCAGACATGGAATGTTTATGCGTTCAAGAAGTCAAGAAGATGACACCTTAGCAGTATCTATTTGAAGAAAGACGGGAGATCTAAAAAGATGCTCAAGTTAACATCATGATCCGTTCACCTCCTCAACACTGTTAAGAAGTAGCTCTGTGTGGAAAATAAAAATGCCATGTTTTTTCATCTTCATGTCTTCTTATTTCTGTATATATTATGCAGCAAATGCTAACTGTTACTGTTACTTCCGTCTCTAACAAACCAAATCAGTGGTTGGTACTTTGTTTCTCAAGTAAAAAAAATAGGATTTGTGTCACGATCCAGGAGATAAATTTAGGAGGTTTCCACTGCCTCAGGCAATGTCATATGGTATAGGTCATTAGGCCAAGTAAAAAAAATCTACAAGAACATTAATTGAAAATAGATCGCCGCATTGAATCGAAAGAGAAGACAAACTAGCAGGTATGTAATATTTATTTTGCTTTTTGTTGTGTTGTTTTTGTTCTGACTACAGAACTTGAATTAGATACAAGTTTCAAATGAATAGTGCCCTTCTAAAATTTATGCTTCGTTATGTATGATGCAGGATTCAACCGACCCAGTTATATGGCGTTCTGAACATGGGTGTCCCCACTATATTGACTTCTTGATATGCTTCTATTACATTCTCTAAAAAAGACAAAAAACAAAAACCTTCCCCCAATCTAGCGGCGACGATCGAGTTCCAACCGGCCGATGGATAGCCAGGACATCTCCCTGTTGTCTAGATTGTGTGCCACAGTCAGTTTAATTTGCTTTGTATCCAACATGAACTTCATGCAACCATCAACTGCAGTGCTGCCTGGGCTGATGGAGAACCATGGCATCAGTGTTGTGTGGATTGTGTGCCACGCCAACTAAAGTTTGCTTCATCTCTAACACGTAGCTGATGCAACCATGAACTGTAGGGTTGCCTGAGATCTGTACTCGGCTCCTTCTCAGGTATAAACGTACTTCTTTGGTGTTTTATGGTAAGTGCCTGCTCGCAGCTTTTCAATCAGATGGGTAAGAGTGTTTCTCCTTCTCAGGTACAAACGTAGTCCTTTGATGTTTGACGGTTTTGATCTTGGGGACCCCCATCCATTGGTCATCAATAACCTGTTGCCCCTGTCTCAAGGAGAAAAAGGCATGGTTGTGGCAATCATGGGCTGCAGTGAGGCATCTACACAATGAGAGAAAAAATTCTGATCAAACAGTACAACAGGAAGTTTGGGCGAAAATCAGCTCAAGTTCCAAGTATCTGCTCCTTTTCGTTTTAGCCATACTTTGCTCTACATGTGCAACTTTTGTGGGCTGCACGGTGTGTCACTTTGTGTGAGAAACAACCTGACATGATTTAGTACATTCTCCCGCCCTATTAACAAGAGTGCTTAGTTAATAGTTTGCAAGACAATTGTTTCTTTAATCATTTGTTAGTTGTAGCCAACAAATAATGACTTACCAGAAAAATAAGATTACGCAAGATTATAATTCGCTACTCAGGATTTGAAATCCTTTATAATTTCAACCACGCCCACTTTAGGCATTAATGATGTTAGAGAAGAATGAGTATCACATATTAGGTACCACAACAGAAATGAGTATCACATATTAGGTACCACAACAGAAATGAGTATCACATATTAGGTATCTCATGAGGTACATTTTTTTAATCTAAATTTGTTTAAGTATTGAAATAGTGCAAATCTACTACAATGTGAAGATGTCAGCATATCAGAACTTCGCAATCAAGAAAAGAAATCATGTTATGGGAGCATCTGCTTCTCGCATTAGTTTTTCTGTTGTTAATTTCTGTAATTTTCCAATACTTTGCTACTAAGGGTTTTAGGAGCATGAATATTGCAATGATATTCCTTTCAGGTGTAGGAAGGTAGTTGCGATGTGCAGAATACGTGGTGGGTGAGATTGATCAATCATGCATGTGTTAACTTATAAAAAACATAACTTAGAGAGAGCTAAATTTTGGTCGAAAACAGGATTCCGACGGGGGTTTTAGAGACATTTCGTTCGTGGTATTTCATTCTGCTTTTAGGTTGATGAAAGCGTGCACCTAACTTTTAGTATATTCTAATAATTTTGGACCTAATAATCATAACAAATGTGCAGTAGCATGATAATGATTTGACTTATCCAAGTCCTTCAAGTTGAAGAGAAGTATATACATTCCTCATATGTAATAACCAATCATGATTCCATTTTACCTTCTTAGGTAATATATGTCTAACTAGGTTATTACATATATTCCCTAAATTTTATTCCTTCCATAATAATCAATCTAACTAGGTTCTAATTCCCATGACCTCTAAATGTGATGCTCATTTTTCTCTACTGGGTATGTGGTTCCTTCTAAGCGTTTCTTCAAAATCCATATTATAATTCCAATTGTATTGTCTCATAGTGTCAATCATATTTCTATATATGGCGTATAATGATTAGTTGGGACATATTGAAGATTCCAGTCCAAGTTCTAATATATTTCGAACTCATAGTATAGTATAGAGTATTGTACATTCGTGTTTCGAAAATCACTAGACCGTGCGGGCGCACGGGTTGATGACTAGTTCATTTAACTAGGCAAGTAGTTACACTGCATTTCGTTCGTGCGGCTAATTAACCTTCTCATCTTTAGCATATGGGATCAATTGGACAAATATCTCCTTAACTCCCGACTCTTGGTGTCGATGTGCATGTCACACATGTGATGCATGAAACATGCTCACCGCACTTCACTCGCTCACAAGTATTGTCAAGCTTCTATGTATCATAGGACGAGATAGGACAGCATGGGGCTGTCCACACGAGGCACATGCACAGTCTACGGCTTAGGGTTGGTGGATCCGCGCCAAACTAGTTGCCGGCATTAAGGGTAGATATCGTGTGCTCTCCTTCCATCTCTACGTACGCATGAGGGCCTATAGCATGCATGCAATGCAATGCAATATACTCCCTCCATTCCTAAATATAAGTTTTTTTAGAGATTTCACTATAGACTACATACGGATGCATATATACATATTTTAGAGTGTAGATTCACTCATTTTGCTTCGTATGTAGTCTCTTATTGCAATCTCTAACAAGACTTACATTTCGGAACGGAGGGAGTATTTATTCCTTCTTTTCCCTGTGTACAGTACACTACAAACCAGTGGATATGCGTGCATACGTACCCATTCACGTAAGTAGAATAACATGGTTCTTCTGTACAGCTACTAGTATTAGCTACGTACTGGATCCAGCAGGCTGGCCAACTATAAATAGTGCACGCACGAAGGCGTCCAAGTCCATCCATATGCAAAACAGCAAAACAAACACAACACGCCTTCTTACACCTTCCTAGCAACATGGCCTCCACTTGCTCCTTCGTCTTGGTGCTAGGCATCATGTGCTTCGGGCTGCTGGCCCTGCCGGCCTCATCCGTTGGGGCCACTGCTGCAGGCGCCGCCGGTGCCACTACTGCCGGTGCCGCCGGTGCCTCCATGCAGCTTCGAGAGGATCTTCGCCTGATGGAGATCGCAGGCTGCTGCGACATATGTCAGGCATGCCTCGTCGACACCTTCCAGCCATGCTTTGATTTCCGCCCCGCGAGGTTCGTTGCCTGCTTCATCAAGTACATAGTCAAAGACATTGAAAACGGATATATATATCCAATCAAGTAATGGATCATTGCCGGCGACATGGCCGGGGAGGTTGATCCCCTACATGCCGATGCACTTCTCTTTGACTACTAACATCAGATCATGGATCCAATCCGCATCATTGCTACTAACATCTTTCAACACAATTTTCTCTAGGAACATATCAAAATAAACACAGGGAAGCAACAACGCGAGCTATTGATCTATAACATAATTTGCAAAATACTACCAGGACTAAGTTCATGATAAATTTAAGTTCAGTTTAATCATATTACTTAAGAACTCCCACTTAGATAGACATCCCTCTAATCCTCTAAGTGATTACGTGATCCAAATCAACTAAACCATGTCCGATCATCACGTGAGATGGAGTAGTTTCATTGGTGAACATCACTATATTGATCATATCTACTATATGATTCACGCTCGACCTTTTGGTCTCCGTGTTCCGAGGCCATATCTGTATATGCTTGGCTTGTCAAGTATAACCTGAGTATTCCGCGTGTGCAACTGTTTTGCACCCGTTGTATTTGAACGTAGAGCCTATCACACCCGATCATCACGTGGTGTCTCAGCACGAAGAACTTTCGCAACGGTGCATACTTAGGGAGAACACTTCTTGATAATTAGTGAGAGATCATCTTATAATGCTACCGTCAATCTAAGCAAGATAAGATGCATAAAAGTTCAACATCACATGCAATCAATATAAGTGATATGATATGGCCATCATCATCTTGTGCTTGTGATCTCCATCTCCGAAGCACCGTCGTGATCACCATCGTTACCCGCGTGACACCTTGATCTCCATCGTAGCATCGTTGTCGTCTCGCCAAGCTTGTGCTTCCACGACTATGGCTACCGTTTAGTGATAAAGTGAAGCATTACATCGCGATTGCATTGCATACAATAAAGCGACAACCATATGGCTCTTGCCAGTTGCCGATAACTCGGTTACAAAACATGATCATCTCATACAATAAAATTCAGCAACATGTCTTAACCATATCACATCACAACATGCCCTGCAAAAACAAGTTAGACGTCCTCTACTTTGTTGTTGCAAGTTTTACGTGGCTGCTACGGGGTTAAGCAAGAAGTAATCTTACCTACGCATCAAAACCACAACGATAGTTTGTCAAGTTGGTGCTGTTTTAACCTTCGCAAGGACCGGGCGTAGCCACACTCGATTCAACTAAAGTTGGAGAAACTGTCACCCGCAAGCCACCTATGTGCAAAGCATGTCGGGAGAACCGGTCTCGCGTAAGCGTACGCGTAATGTCGGTCCGGGCCGCTTCGTCCAACAATACCGCCGAACCAAAGTATGACATGCTGGTAAGAAGTATGACTTATATCGCCCACAAATCACTTGTGTTCTACTCGTGCATATAACATCAACATATAAAACCTAGGCTCTGATACCACTGTTGGGGAACGTAGTAATTTCAAAATTTTCCTACGCACACGCAAGATCATGGTGATGCATAGCAACGAGAGGGGAGAGTGTGATCTACATACCTAGTAGATAGACAACAGAAGCGTTTGGTTAATGTAGTCGTATGTCTTCACGGCCCGACCGATCAAGCACCGAAACTATGGCACCTCCGAGTTTTAGCACACGTTCAGCTCGATGACGATCCCCGGACTCTGATCCAGCAAAGTGTTGGGGAAGAGTTCCGTCAGCACGACGGCGTGGTGATGATCTTGATGTACTACTGCAGCAGGGCTTCGCCTAAACTCCGCTACAATATTATCGAGGACTATGGTGGAAGGGGGCACCGCACACGGCTAAGAATATGATCACGTGGATCAACTTGTGTGTCTCTAGGGTGCCTCTGCCTCAGTATATAAAGGACCAAAGGGGGGGGGGCGGCCGGCCACATAGGGCGCGCCAGGAGAGTCCTACTTCCTCTGGGAGTAGGATTCCCCCCCCCCAATCCTAGTTGGAATAGGACTCGTGGAGGGGGGAAAAGAGAGAGAGGGGCCGGCCCCCTCTCCTTCTCCAATTCGGACCAAGGGATGGGAGGGGCGCGCGGCCCACTATGGGCTGCCTCTTCTCTTTTCCACCAATGCCCATTAAGGCCCATCTAGCTCCCCGGGGGGTTCCGGTAACCTCCCGGTACTCCGGTAAAATCCCGATTTCACCTGGAACACTTCCGATATCCAAACATAGGCTTCCAATATATCAATCTTTATGTCTCGACCATTTCGAGACTCCTCGTCAAGTCCGTGATCTCATCCGGGACTCCGAACAACCTTCGGTACATCAAAATGCATAAACTCATAATATAACTGTCATCGTAACCTTAAGCGTGCGGACCCTACGGGCTCGAGAACAATGTAGACATGACCGAGACATGTCTCCGGTCAATAACCAACTGCGGGACCTGGATGCCCATATTGGCTCCTACATATTCTACGAAGATCTTTATCGGTCAGACCGCATAACAACATACGTTGTCCCCTTTGTCATCTGTATGTTACTTGCCCAAGATTCGATCGTCGGTATTCCTATACCTAGTTCAATCTCGTTACCGGCAAGTCTCTTTACTCGTTCTGTAATACATCATCCCGCAACTAACTCATTAGTTGCAATGCTTGCAAGGCTTTATGTGATGTGCATTACCGAGAGGGCCCAGAGATACCTCTCCGACAATCGGAGTGACAAATCCTAATCTCGAAATCCCAACATGTACCTTTGGAGATACCTGTAGAGCTCCTTTATAATCACCCAGTTACGTTGTGACGTTTGGTAGCACACAAAGTGTTCCTCCGGCAAACGGGAGTTGCATAATCTCATAGTCATAGGAACATGTATAAGTCATGAAGAAAGCAATAGCAACATACTAAACGATCGGGTGCTAAGCTAATGGAATGGGTCATGTCAATCACATCATTCTCCTAATGATGTGATCCCATTAATCAAATAACAACTCTTTTGTTTATGGTTAGGAAACATAACCATCTTCGATTAACGAGCTAGTCAAGTAGAGGCATACTAGTGACACTCTGTTTGTCTATGTATTCACACATGTATTATGTTTCCGGTTAATACAATTCTAGCATGAATAATAAACATTTATCATGATATAAGGAAATAAATAATAACTTTATTATTGCCTCTATGGCATATTTCCTTTAGTCTCCCACTTGCACTAGAGTCAATAATCTAGTTCATATCGCCATGTGATTCAACACTAAGAGTTCACATCACCATGTGATTAACACCCATAGTTCACATCGTCATGTGACCTATACCCAAAGGGTTTACTAGAGTCAATAATCTAGTTCACATCATTTATGTGATTAACACCCAAAGAGTACTAAGGTGTGATCATGTTTTGCTTGTGAGATAATTTTAGTCAACGGGTCTGTCACATACAGATCCGTAAGTATTTTGCGAATTCTATGTCTACAATGCTCTGCATGGAGATACTCTAGCTAATTGCTCCCACTTTCAATATGTATCTAGATAGAGAGTTAGAGTCATCCAGATCTGTGTCAAAACTGTTGGGTAACGTAGCAATAATTCAAAAAAATTCCTACGTGTCACCAAGATCAATCTATGGAGTCATCTAGCAACAAGGGAGGAGTGGATCTACATACCCTTGTAGATCGCGCGCGGAAGCGTTCAAGAGAAATGGAATCGTACTCGTCGTGATCCAAATCACCGATGATCCTAGCGCCGAACGGACGGCACCTCCGCGTTCAACACACGTACGGAGCTGCGACGTCTCCTCCTTCTTGATCCAGCAGGGGGGGAGGAGAGGTTGATGAAGACTCCATCCAGCAGCAGCACAATGGCATGGTGGTGGTGGAGGAGCGTGGCAATCCTGCAGGGCTTCGCCAAGCACCACGGGAGAGGAGAAGGACTTGGGAGAGGGAGAAGGATTGCACCAAAGGCAAAGGTATGGCTGCCCTCCCACCCCCCACATATATATAGGGGCAAGGGAGAGGGGGGGAGGCGCAGCCTTGGCCCTTCCTCCAAGGAAGGGTGCGGCTAGGAGGAGTCCCTCCTCCCCAAGGCACCTCGGAGGTGCCTTCCCCTTTAGGACTCTTCCTTTCCTTATCCTTTGGCGCATGGGCCTCTTGGGGCTGGTGCCCTTGGCCCATATAGGCCAAGGTGCACACCCCTACAGCCCATGTGGCCCCCCGGGGCAGGTGGCCCCACCCGGTGGACCCCCGGGACCCTTCCGGTGGTCCCGGTACAATACCGATGACTCCGAAACTTGTCCCGATGGCCGAAACAGGATTTCCTATATATAAATCTTTACCTCCGGACCATTCCGGAACTCCTCGTGACGTCCGGGATCTCATCCGGGACTCCGAACAACATTCGGTAACCACATACAAACTTCCTTTATAACCCTAGCATCATCGAACCTTAAGTGTGTAGACCCTACGGGTTCGGGAACCATGCAGACATGACCGAGACGACTCTCCGGTCAATAACCAACAGCGGGATCTGGATATCCATGTTGGCTCCCACATGTTCCACGATGATCTCATCGGATGAACCACGATGTCAAGGACTTAATCAATCCCGTATACAATTCCCTTTGTCTATCGGTACGACACTTGCCCGAGATTCGATCGTCGGTATCCCGATACCTTGTTCAATCTCGTTACCGGCAAGTCTCTTTTACTCGTTCCGTAACACATCATCCCGTGATCAACTCCTTGATCACACTGTGCACATTATGATGATGTCCTACCGAGTGGGCCCAGAGATACCTCTCCGCTTACACGGAGTGACAAATCCCAGTCTCGATTTGTGCCAACCCAACAAACACTTTCGGAGATACCCGTAGTGCACCTTTATAGTCACCCAGTTACGTTGTGACGTTTGGTACACCCAAAGCACTCCTACGGTATCCGAGAGTTGCACAATCTCATGGTCTAAGGAAATGATACTTGACATTAGAAAAGCTTTAGCATACGAACTACATGATCTTCGTGCTAGGCTTAGGATTGGGTCTTGTCCATCACATCATTCTCCTAATGATGTGATCCCGTTATCAATGACATCCAATGTCCATGGTCAGGAAACCGTAACCATCTATTGATCAACGAGCTAGTCAACTAGAGGCTTACTAGGGACATGGTGTTGTCTATGTATCCACACATGTATCTGAGTTTCCTATGAATACAATTATAGCATGGATAATAAACGATTATCATGAACAAGGAAATATAATAATAATTAATTTATTATTGCCTCTAGGGCATATTTCCAACAGTCTCCCACTTGCACTAGAGTCAATAATCCAGTTCACATTGATATGTGATTAACACTCAAGGTCACATCCCCATGTTACTAACATCCAAAGAATGCTGGGTTTGATCATGTTATGCTTGTGAGAGAGGTTATAGTCAACGGGTCTGAACCTTTCAGATCCGTGTGTGCTTTACAAATCTCTATGTCATCTCCTAGATGCAGCTACTACGCTACATTTGGAGCTATTCCAAATAACTGTTCTACTATACGAATCCAGTTTACTACTCAGAATAATCTGGATTAGTGTGAAAGTTTGCATCGGCGTAACCCTTTACGACGAACTCTTTTACCACCTCCATAATCGAGAAAATTCCTTAGTCCACTAGTTACTAATGATAACTTTGACCGCTGTCCTATGATCCATTCTTGGATCACTCTTGTACCCCTTGACTGACTCATGGCAAGGCACATTTCAGGTGTGGTACACAACATAGCATACTGTAGAGCCTATGTCTTAAGCATAGGGGACGACCTTCGTCCTTTCTCTCTATTCTGCCGTGGTCGAGCTTTAAGTCTTAACTTCATACCTTACAACTCAGGCAAGAACTCCTTCTTTGACTGGTCCATCTTGAACACCTTCAAGATCATGTCAAGGTATGTGCTCATTTGAAAAGTACCATTAAGCGTTTTGATCTATCCTTATAGATCTTGATGCTTAATGTTCAAGTAGCTTAATCCTGGTTTTCCATTGAAAAACACCTTTCAAATGACCCTATATGCTTTCCAGAAATCCTACGTCATTTCTGATCAACAATATGTCAACAACATATATTTATCAGAAATTCTATAGTGCTCCCACTCACTTCTTTGGAAATACAAGTTTCTCATAAACTTTGTACACACCCAAAACTTTGATCATCTCATCAAAGCATACATTCCAACTCCGAGATGCTTACTCCAGTCCTTAGAAGGATTGCTGGAGCTTTGCATACTTATTAGCATCTTTCAGGATTAACAAAACCTTCTAGTTGTATCACATACAACCTTTCCTCAAGAAAATCGTCGAGGAAACAATGTTTTAACATCCTATCTGCAAGATCTCATAAATAATGCAGTAATCGCTAATATAATTCCAACAGACTCTTAGCATCGCTACGAGTGAGAAAGTCTCATCACAGTCAACTCCTTGAACTTGTCGGAAAACATCTTAATGACAAGTCGAACTTACCATCATTGTCCGTCTTCCTTTTAAAATCCATCTGTACTCAACAGCCTTACGACCATCGAGCTGTTCTGCCAAAGTCTACACTTTGTTTTCATACATGGATCCTCTCTCGGATTTTATGGCCTCGAGCCATTTATCAGAATCCAGGCCCACCATCGCTTCTCCATAGCTCGTAGGTTCATTGTTGTCTAGCAACATGACTTCTAAGACAGGATTACGTACCACTCTGAAGTAGTACGCATCCTTGTCATCCCACGAGGTTTGGTAGTGACTTGATCTGAAGTTTCATGATCACTATCATAAGCTTCCACTTCAATTGGTGTAGGTGCCACAGGAACAACTTCTTGTGCCCTGCCACACACTAGTTGAAGAGACGGTTCAATAACCTCATCAAGTCTCCACCATCCTCCCACTCAATTCTTTCGGGAGAAACTTTTCCTCGAGAAAGGACCCGATTCTAGAAACAATCCCTTATTGCTTTCGGATCTGAGACAGGAGGTATACCCAACTGTTTTGGGTGTCCTATGAAGATGCATTTATCCGCTTTGGGTTCGATCTTATCAGCCTGAAACTTTTTCACATAAGCGTCGCAGCCCCAAACCTTTTTAAGAAATGATAGCTTAGGTTTATCTAAACCATAGTTCATACGGTGTCATCTCATCGGAATTACGTGGTGCCCTATTTAAAGTGAATGTGGTTGTCTCTAATGCCTAACCCATAAACTATCGTGGTAATTCGATAAGAGACATCATGGTATGCATCATATCCAATAGGGTGCAGTTATGATGTTCGGATACACCATTACGCTACGGTGTTCCAGGCTGTATTAGTTATGAAACAATTTCCACAATGTCTTAATTATGTGCCAAACTCGTAATTCAGATATTCATCTCTATGATCATATCATAGATCTTTTATCCTCTTGTCATGACGATCTTTCAACTTCACCCTGAAATTACTTGAACCTTTCAATAATTCAGACTCGTGATTCATCAAGTAAATATACTCAACATCCACTCAAATCATCTGTGAAGTAAGAACATAACGATATCCACTACACGCCTCAGCACTCATTGGACTGCACACATCAAAATGTATTACTTCCAACAAGTTGCTTTCTAGTTCCATTTTACTGAAACCGAGGCTTTCAGTCATCTTGCCTATGTGGTATGATTTGCATGTCTCAAGTGATTCAAAATCAAGTGAGTCCAAACGGTCCACTTGCATGGAGTTTCTTCATGCATATACACCAATAGACATGGTTCGCATGTCTCAAACTTTTCAAAAAACGAGTGAGCCCAAAGATCCATCAACATGGAGCTTCTTCATGCGTTTTATACCGATATGACTTACGTGGCAGTGCCACAAGTAGGTGGTACTATCATTACTATCTTTTGGCATGAACATGTGTATCACTATGATTGAGATTCAATAAACCATTCATTTTAGGTGCAAGACCATTGAAGGTATTATTCAAATAAACAGAGTAACCATTATTCTCCTTAAATGAATAACCGTATTGCGATAGACATAATCCAATCATGTCTATGCTCAACGCAAACACCAATCTCGATGGTAGAGGGAGCGTGCGATGCTTGATCATATCAACATTGGAAACACTTCCAACACATATCGTCAGCTCACCTTTAGCTAGTCTCCGTTTATTCCGTAGCTTTTATTTCGAGTTACTAACACTTAGCAACCGAACCGGTATCTAATACCCTGGTGCCACTAGGAGTACTAGTAAAGTACACATTAACACAATGTATATCCAATATACTCCTATCGACCTTGCCAGCCTTCTCATCTACCAAGTATCTAGGGTAATTCTGCTCTAGTGGCTGTTCCCCTTATTACAGAAGCACTTAGTCTCGGGTTTGGGTTCAACCTTGGGTTTCTTCACTAGAGCAGCAGCTGATTTGCCGTTTCATGAAGTTTCCCTTCTTGCCCTTGCCCTTCTTGAAACTAGTGGTTTCACCAACTATCAACAATTGATGCTCCTTCTTGATTTCTACTTTTTGCGGTGTCAAACATCGCGAATATCTCAACGATCATCATATATGTCCCTGATATATCATAGTTCATCACGAAGCTCTAGCAGCTTGGTGGTAATGACTTCGGAGAACCATCACTATTTCATCTGGAAGATCAACTCCCACTCGATTCAAGCGATTGTTGTACTCAGACAATCTGAGCACAAGCACAACAATTGAGCTTTTCTCCCTTAGTTTGCAGGCTAAGAAAATCGTCGGAGGTCTTATACCTCTTGACGTGGGCACGAGCCTGAAATCCCAATTTCAGCCCTCAAAACATCTCATATGTTTCGCGACGTTTCAAAACCGTCTTCGGTGCCTCAATTCTAAACCGTTTAACTGAACTATCACGTAGTTATCAAAATGTGTATGTCAGATGTTCGCAACATCCACAGACGACGTTCGAGGTTCAGCACACTGAGCGGTGCATTAAGGACATAAGCCTTCTATGAAGCAATGAGGACAATCCTCAGTTTACGGACCTAGTCCGCATAATTGCTACTATCAATTTTCAACTAAATTTTCTCTAGGAACATAACTAAACAGTAGAACTAAAGCGCGAGCCACGACATAATTTGCGAAGATCTTTTGACTATGTTCAGGATAATTAAGTTCATCTTATGAACTCCCACTCAGATAGACATCCCTCTAGTCATCTAAGTGATTACATGATCCGAGTCAACTAGGCCGTGTCCGATCATCACATGAGACGGACTAGTCATCATCGGTGAACATCTTCATGTTGATCGTATCTACCATACGACTCATGCTCGACCTTTCGGTCTCTTGTGTTCCGAGGCCATGTCTGTACATGCTAGGCTCGTCAAGTCAACCTAAGTGTTTCGCGTGTGTAAATCTGTCTTACACCTGTTGTATGTGAACGTAAGAATCTATCACACCCGATCATCACATGGTGCTTCGAAACGACGAACTTTCGCAATGGTGCACAGTTAGGGGGAACACTTTCTTGAAATTTTAATGAGGGATCATCTTATTTACTACCGTCGTTCTAAGTAAACAAGATGCAAAAACATGATAAACATCACATGCAATCAAATAGTGACATGATATGGCCAATATCATATTGCTCCTTTTGATCTCCATCTTCGGGGCTCCATGATCATCATTGTCACCGGCATGACACCATGATGTCCATCATCATGATCTCCATCATCGTGTCTTCTTGAAGTTGTCTCGTCATCTATTACTTCTACTACTATGGCTAACGCTTTAGCAATAAAGTAAAGTAATTACATGACGTTTATGTTGACACGCAGGTCATAAATAAATTAAGACAACTCCTATGGCTCCTGCCGGTTGTCATACTCATCGACATGCAAGTCGTGATTCCTATTACAAGAACATGATCAATCTCATACATCACATATATCATTCATCACATCCTTTTGGCCATATCACATCACATAGCATACCCTGCAAAAACAAGTTAGACGTCCTCTAATTGTTGTTTGCATGTTTTACGTGGCTGCTATGGGTTTCTAGCAAGAACGTTTCTTACCTACGCAAAACCACAACGTGATATGCCAATTGCTATTTACCCTTCATAAGGACCTTTTTCATCGAATCCGATCCGACTAAAGTGGGAGAGACAGACACCCGCTAGCCACCTTATGCAACTAGTGCATGTCTGTCGGTGCAACCTGTCTCACGTAAGAGTACGTGTAAGGTCGGTCCGGGCCGCTTCATCCCACAATACCATCGAATCAAGATAAGACTAGTAGCGGCAAGCATATTGAACAAAATCAACGCCCACAACTTCTTTGTTCTCTACTCGTGCATAGAATCTACACATAGACCTAGCTCATGATGCCACTGTTGGGTAACGTAGCAATAATTCAAAAAATTTCCTACGTGTCACCAAGATCAATCTATGGAGTCATCTAGCAACAAGGGAGGAGTGGATCTACATACCCTTGTAGATCGTGGGCGGAAGCGTTCAAGAGAACGGGGTTGATGGAGTCGTACTCGTCGTGATCCAAATCACCGATGATCCTAGCGCCGAACGGACGGCACCTCCGCGTTCAACACACGTACGGAGCTGCGACGTCTCCTCCTTCTTGATCCAGCAAGGGGGGAGGAGAGGTTGATGAAGACTCCATCCAGCAGCAGCACAACGGCGTGGTGGTGGTGGAGGAGTGTGGCAATCCTGCAGGGCTTCGCCAAGCACCACGGGAGAGGAGAAGGACTTGGGAGAGGGAGAAGGATTGCACCAAAGGCAAAGGTATGGCTGCCCTCCCACCCCCCACATATATATAGGGGCAAGGGAGAGGGGGGAGGCGCAGCCTTGGCCCTTCCTCCAAGGAAGGGTGCGGCTAGGAGGAGTCCCTCCTCCCCAAGGCACCTCGGAGGTGCCTTCCCCCTTTAGGACTCTTCCTTTCCTTATCCTTTGGCGCATGGGCCTCTTGGGGCTGGTTCCCTTGGCCCATATAGGCCAAGGTGCACACCGCTACAGCCCATGTGGCCCCCCGGGGCAGGTGGCCCCACCCGGTGGACCCCCGGGCCCCTTCCGGTGGTCCCGGTACAATACCGATGACCCCGAAACTTGTCTCGATGGCCGAAACAGGATTTCCTATATATAAATCTTTACCTCAGGACCATTCCGGAACTCCTCGTGACGTCCGGGATCTCATCCGGGACTCCGAACAACATTCGGTAACCACATACAAACTTCCTTTATAACCCTAGCGTCATCGAACCTTAAGTGTGTAGACCCTACGGGTTCGGGAACCATGCAGACATGACCGAGACGACTCTCCGGTCAATAACCAACAGCGGGATCTGGATACCCATGTTGGCTCCCACATGTTCCACGATGATCTCATCGGATGAACCACGATGTCAAGGACTTAATCAATCCCGTATACAATTCCCTTTGTCTATCGGTACGACACTTGCCCGAGATTCGATCGTCGGTATCCCGATACCTTGTTCAATCTCGTTACCGGCAAGTCTCTTTTACTCGTTCCGTAACGCATCATCCCGTGATCAACTCCTTGATCACACTGTGCACATTATGATGTCCTACCGAGTGGGCCCAGAGATACCTCTCCGCTTACACGGAGTGACAAATCCCAGTCTCGATTCGTGCCAACCCAACAGACACTTTCGGAGATACCCATAGTGCACCTTTATAGTCACCCAGTTACGTTGTGACGTTTGGTACACCCAAAGCACTCCTACGGTATCCGGGAGTTGCACAATCTCATGGTCTAAGGAAATGATACTTGACATTAGAAAAGCTTTAGCATACGAACTACATGATCTTTGTGCTAGGCTTAGGATTGGGTCTTGTCCATCACATCATTCTCCTAATGATGTGATCCCGTTATCAATGACATCCAATGTCCATGGTCAGGAAACCGTAACCATCTATTGATCAACGAGCTAGTCAACTAGAGGCTTACTAGGGACATGGTGTTATCTATGTATCCACACATGTATGTGAGTTTCCTATCAATACAATTATAGCATGGATAATAAACGATTATCATGAACAAGGAAATATAATAATAACTAATTTACTATTGCCTCTAGGGCATATTTCCAACAAAAACTTGCATCGACGTAACTTTTTACGACGAACCTTTTGTCACCTCCATAATCGAGAAATATTTCCTTATTCCACTAAGGATAATTTTGACCAATGTCCAGTGATCTACTCTTAGATCACTATTGTACTCCCTTGCTTAACACAGTGTAGGGTATACAATAGATCTGGTACACATCATGGCATACTTTATAGAACCTAAGGCTGAGGCATAGGGAATGACTTTCATTCTCTTTCTATCTTCTGCCGTGGTCGGGCTTTGAGTCTTACTCAATTTCATACCTTGTAACACAGCCGAGAACTCTTTCTTTGACTGTTCCATTTTTGAACTACTTCAAAATATTGTCAAGGTATGTACTCATTGAAAAAACTTATCAAGCGTCTTGATCTATCTCTATAGATTTTGATGCTTAATATGTAAGCAGCTTCACCGAGGTCTTTCTTTGAAAAACTTCTTTAAGAACACTCCTTTATGCTTTGCAGATTAATTCTACATTATTTCCGATCAACAATATGCCATTCACATATACTTATCAGAAATGCTGTAGTGCTCCCACTCACTTTCTTGTAAATACAGGCTTCATCGCAAGTCTGTATAAAACTACATGCTTTGATCAACTTATCAAAGCGTATATTCCAACTCCGAGATGCTTGCACCAGTCCATAGATGGATCGCTGGAGCTTGCATATTTTTTTAGCACCTTTAGGATTGACAAAACCTTCTGGTTGTATCATAGAGAACTCTTCTTTAATAAATCTATTAAGGAATGTAGTTTTGTTTATTCATTTGCTAGATTTCATAAAATGCGGCAATTGCTAACATGATTCGGATAGACTTAAGCATAGATACGAGTGAGAAACTCTCATCGTAGTCAACACCTTGAACTTGTCGAAAACCTTTTGCAACAATTCTGGCTTTGTAGATAGTAACACTACTATCAGTGTCCGTCTTCCTCTTGAAGATCCATTTATTCTCAATTGCTTGCCGATCATCGGGCAAGTCAACCAAAGTCCATACTTTGTTCTCATACATGGATCCCATCTCAGATTTCATGGCCTCAAGCCATTTCGCGGAATCTAGGCTCATCATCGCTTCCTCATAGTTCGCAAGTTCGTCATGGTCTAGTAACATGACTTCCATAACAGGATTACCGTACCACTCTGGTGCGGATCTCACTATGGTTTACCTACGAGATTCGGTAGTAACTTGATCTGAAGTTACATGATCATCATCATTAGCTTCCTCACTAATTGGTGTAGTAGTCACAAGAACAGATTTTTGTGATGAACTACTTTCCAATAAGGGAGAAGGTACAATTACCTTATCAAGTTTTCTACTTTCCTCCCACTCACTTCTTTCGAGAGAAACTCCTTCTCTAGAAAGGATCCATTCTTAGCAACGAATGTCTTGCCTTCGGATCTGTGATAGAAGGTGTACCCAATAGTCTCCTTTGGGTATCTTATGAAGACATATTTCTCCGATTTGGGTTTGAGCTTATCAGGATGAAACTTTTTCATATAAGCATCACAATCCCAAACTTTAAGAAACGACAACTTTGGTTTCTTGCCAAACCACAGTTCAGATTGTGTCGTCTCAACGGACTTAGATGGTGCCCTTTTAAATGTGAATGCAGCTGTCTTTAATGCATAACCCCAAAACGATAGTGGTAGATCGGTAAGGGACATCATAGATTGCACTATATCCAATAAAGTACGGTTATGACGATCGGACACACCATTATGTTGTGGTGTTCCAGGTGGCATGAGTTTGTGAAACTATTCCACAATGTTTTAATTGAAGACCAAACTCGTAACTCAAATATTTGTCTCCGCGATCAGATCGTAGAAACCTTTTCTTTTCTTGTCACGATGATTTTCCACTTCACCCTGAAATTATTTGAACTTTTCAAATGTTTCAGACTTATGTTTCATCAAGTAGATATACTCATATCTGCTCAAATCATCTGTGAAGATCAGAAAATAATGATACCTGTCGCGAGCCTCAATATTCATCGGACCACATACATCAGTATGTATGATTTCCAACAAATCTGTTGCTCGCTCCATTGTTCCGAAGAACGGAGTCTTGGTCATCTTGCCCATGAGGCATGGTTCGCAAGCATCAACTGATTCATAATCAAGTGATTCCAAAAGCCCATCAATATGGAGTTTCTTCATGCGCTTTACACCAATATGACCTAAACGGCAGTGCTACAAATAAGTTGCACTATCATTATTAACTTTGCATCTTTTGGTTTCAATATTATGATTATGTGTATCACTACGATCGAGATCCAACGAACTATTTTCATTGGGTGTGTAACCATATAAGGTTTTGTTCATGTAAACAGAACAACAATCTATTCTCTTATTTAAATGAATAACCGTATTACAATAAACATGATCAAATCATATTCATGCTTAACGCAAACACCAAATAACACTTATTCAGGTTCAACACTAATCCCGAAAGTATAGGGAGTGTGCGATGATGATCATATCAATCTTGGAACCACTTCCAACACACATCGTCACTTTACCCTTAACTAGTCTCTGTTTATTCTGCAACTCCCGTTTCGAGTTACTAATCTTAGCAACTGAACTAGTATCAAATACTGAGGGGTTGCTATAAACACTAGTAAAGTACACATCAATAACATGTATATCAAATATACTTATGTTCACTTTGCCATCCTTCTTATCTGCCAATCACTTGGGGTAGTTCCGCTTCCTGTGACCAGTCCCTTTGCAGTAGAAACACTTAGTCTCAGGCTTAGGACTAGACTTGGGCTTCTTCACTTGAGCAGCAACTTGCTTGCTGTTCTTCTTGAAGTTCCCCTTCTTCCCTATGCCCTTTTCTTGAAACTAGTGGTCTTTTCTACCATCAACACTTGATGTTTTTCTCGATTTCTACCTTCGTCAATTTCCGCATTATGAAGAGCTTGGGAATCGTTTCCGTTATCCCTTGCATACCATAGTTCATCACAAAGTTCTACTAACTTGGTGATGGTGACTAGAGAATTCTGTCAATCACTATCTTATCTGGAAGATTAACTCCCACTTGATTCTAGCGATTGTTGTACTCAGACAATCTGGGCACATGCTCACTAGTTGAGCGATTCTCCTCCATCTTTTAGCTATAGAACTTGTTGGAGACTTTCATATCTCTCAACTTGGGTATTTGCTTGAAATATTAACTTTAACTCCCGGAACATCTCATATGCTCCATGACGTTCAAAAACGTCTTTGAAGTCCCGATTCTAAGCCATTAAGCATGGTGCACTAAACTATCAAGTAGTCATCATATTGAGCTAGCCAAACGTTCATAACGTCTGCATCTGCTCCTGCAATAGGTTTGTCACCTAGCGGTGCATCAAGGACATAATTCTTCTGTGCAGCAATGAGGATAAACCTCAGATCATGGATCCAATCCGCATCATTGCTACTAACATCTTTCAACACAATTTTCTCTAGGAACATATCAAAATAAACACAGGGAAGCAACAACGCGAGCTATTGATCTATAACATAATTTGCAAAATACTACCAGGACTAAGTTCATGATAAATTTAAGTTCAGTTTAATCATATTACTTAAGAACTCCCACTTAGATAGACATCCCTCTAATCCTCTAAGTGATTACGTGATCCAAATCAACTAAACCATGTCCGATCATCACGTGAGATGGAGTAGTTTCATTGGTGAACATCACTATGTTGATCATATCTACTATATGATTCACGCTCGACCTTTTGGTCTCCGTGTTCCGAGGCCATATCTGTATATGCTTGGCTTGTCAAGTATAACCTGAGTATTCCGCGTGTGCAACTGTTTTGCACCCGTTGTATTTGAACGTAGAGCCTATCACACCCGATCATCACGTGGTGTCTCAGCACGAAGAACTTTCGCAACGGTGCATACTTAGGGAGAACACTTCTTGATAATTAGTGAGAGATCATCTTATAATGCTACCGTCAATCTAAGCAAGATAAGATGCATAAAAGTTCAACATCACATGCAATCAATATAAGTGATATGATATGGCCATCATCATCTTGTGCTTGTGATCTCCATCTCCGAAGCACCGTCGTGATCACCATCGTTACCCGCGTGACACCTTGATCTCCATCGTAGCATCGTTGTCGTCTCGCCAAGCTTGTGCTTCCACGACTATGGCTACCGTTTAGTGATAAAGTGAAGCATTACATCGCGATTGCATTGCATACAATAAAGCGACAACCATATGGCTCTTGCCAGTTGCCGATAACTCGGTTACAAAACATGATCATCTCATACAATAAAATTCAGCAACATGTCTTAACCATATCACATCACAACATGCCCTGCAAAAACAAGTTAGACGTCCTCTACTTTGTTGTTGCAAGTTTTACGTGGCTGCTACGGGGTTAAGCAAGAAGTAATCTTACCTACGCATCAAAACCACAACGATAGTTTGTCAAGTTGGTGCTGTTTTAACCTTCGCAAGGACCGGGCGTAGCCACACTCGATTCAACTAAAGTTGGAGAAACTGTCACCCGCAAGCCACCTATGTGCAAAGCATGTCGGGAGAACCGGTCTCGCGTAAGCGTACGCGTAATGTCGGTCCGGGCCGCTTCGTCCAACAATACCGCCGAACCAAAGTATGACATGCTGGTAAGAAGTATGACTTATATCGCCCACAAATCACTTGTGTTCTACTCGTGCATATAACATCAACATATAAAACCTAGGCTCTGATACCACTGTTGGGGAACGTAGTAATTTCAAAATTTTCCTACGCACACGCAAGATCATGGTGATGCATAGCAACGAGAGGGGAGAGTGTGATCTACATACCTAGTAGATAGACAACAGAAGCGTTTGGTTAATGTAGTCGTATGTCTTCACGGCCCGACCGATCAAGCACCGAAACTATGGCACCTCCGAGTTTTAGCACACGTTCAGCTCGATGACGATCCCCGGACTCTGATCCAGCAAAGTGTTGGGGAAGAGTTCCGTCAGCACGACGGCGTGGTGATGATCTTGATGTACTACTGCAGCAGGGCTTCGCCTAAACTCCGCTACAATATTATCGAGGACTATGGTGGAAGGGGGCACCGCACACGGCTAAGAATATGATCACGTGGATCAACTTGTGTGTCTCTAGGGTGCCTCTGCCTCAGTATATAAAGGACCAAAGGGGGGAGGCCGGCCGGCCACATAGGGCGCGCCAGGAGAGTCCTACTCCCTCTGGGAGTAGGATTCCCCTCCCCCCCCAATCCTAGTTGGAATAGGACTCGCGGAGGGGGGGAAAGAGAGAGAGAGGGGCCGGCCCCTCTCCTTGTCCAATTCGGACCAAGGGAGGGGAGGGGCGCGTGGCCCACTATGGGCTGCCTCTTCTCTTTTCCACCAAGGCCCATTAAGGCCCATCTAGCTCCCCGGGGGGTTCCGGTAACCTCCCGGTACTCCGGTAAAATCCTGATTTCACCCGGAACACTTTTGATATCCAAACATAGGCTTCCAATATATCAATCTTTATGTCTCGACCATTTCGAGACTCCTCATCAAGTCCGTGATTTCATCCGGGACTCCGAACAACCTTCGGTACATCGAAATGCATAAACTCATAATATAACTGTCATCGTAACCTTAAGCGTGCGGACCCTACGGGCTCGAGAACAATGTAGACATGACCGAGACATGTCTCCGGTCAATAACCAACTGCGGGACCTGGATTCCCATATTGGCTCCTACATATTCTACGAAGATCTTTATCGGTCAGACCGCATAACAACATACGTTGTTCGCTTTGTCATCGGTATGTTACTTGCCCAAGATTCGATCGTCGGTATTCCAATACCTAGTTCAATCTCGTTACCGGCAAGTCTCTTTACTCGTTCTGTAATACATCATCCCGCAACTAACTCATTAGTTGCGATGCTTGCAAGGCTTTATGTGATGTGCATTACCGAGAGGGCCCAGAGATACCTCTCCGACAATCGGAGTGACAAATCCTAATCTCGAAATCCCAACATGTACCTTTGGAGACACCTGTAGAGCTCCTTTATAATCACCCAGTTACGTTGTGACGTTTGGTAGCACACAAAGTGTTCCTCCGGCAAACGGGAGTTGCATAATCTCATAGTCATAGGAACATGTATAAGTCATGAAGAAAGCAATAGCAACATACTAAACGATCGGGTGCTAAGCTAATGGAATGGGTCATGTCAATCACATCATTCTCCTAATGATGTGATCCCATTAATCAAATAACAACTCTTTTGTTTATGGTTAGGAAACATAACCATCTTCGATTAACGAGCTAGTCAAGTAGAGGCATACTAGTGACACTCTGTTTGTCTATGTATTCACACATGTATTATGTTTTCGGTTAATACAATTCTAGCATGAATAATAAACATTTATCATGATATAAGGAAATAAATAATAACTTTATTATTGCCTCTAGGGCATATTTCCTTCAGGAGTATATTGCATTGCATTGCATGCATGCTATAGGCCCTCATGCGTACGTAGAGATGGAAGGAGAGCACACGATATCTACCCTTAATGCCGGCAACTAGTTTGGCGTGGATCCACCAACCCTAAGCCGTAGACTGTGCATGTGCCTCGTGTGGACAGCCCCATGCTGTTCTATCTCGTCCTATGATACATAGAAGCTTGACAATACTTGTGAGCGAGTGAAGTGCGGTGAGCATGTTTCATGCATCACATGTGTGACATGCACATCGACACCAAGAGTCGGGAGTTAAGGAGATATTTGTCCAATTGATCCCATATGCTAAAGATGAGAAGGTTAATTAGCCGCACGAACGAAATGCAGTGTAACTACTTGCCTAGTTAAATGAACTAGTCATCAACCCGTGCGCCCGCACGGTCTAGTGATTTTCGAAACACGAATGTACAATACTCTATACTATACTATGAGTTCGAAATATATTAGAACTTGGACTGGAATCTTCAATATGTCCCAACTAATCATTATACGCCATATATAGAAATATGATTGACACTATGAGACGATACAATTGGAATTATAATATGGATTTTGAAGAAACGCTTAGAAGGAACCACATACCCAGTAGAGAAAAATGAGCATCACATTTAGAGGTCATGGGAATTAGAACCTAGTTAGATTGATTATTATGGAAGGAATAAAATTTAGGGAATATATGTAATAACCTAGTTAGACATATATTACCTAAGAAGGAAAAATGGAATCATGATTGGTTATTACATATGAGGAATGTATATACTTCTCTTCAACTTGAAGGACTTGGATAAGTCAAATCATTATCATGCTACTGCACATTTGTTATGATTATTAGGTCCAAAATTATTAGAATATACTAAAAGTTAGGTGCACGCTTTCATCGACCTAAAAGCAGAATGAAGTACCACGAACGAAATGTCTCTAAAACCCCCGTCGGAATCCTGTTTTCGACCAAAATTTAGCTCTCTCTAAGTTATGTTTTTTATAAGTTAACACATGCATGATTGATCAATCTCACCCACAACGTATTCTGCACATCGCAACTACCTTCCCACACCTGAAAGGAATATCATTGCAATATTCATGCTCCTAAAACCCTTAGTAGCAAAGTATTGGAAAATTAGAGAAATTAACAACATAAAAACTAATGCGAGAAGCAGATGCTTCCATAACATGATTTCTTTTCTTGATTGCGAAGTTCTGATATGCTGACATCTTCACATTGTAGTAGATTTGCACTATTTCAATACTTAAACAAATTTAGATTAAAAAAATGTACCTCATGAGATACCTAATATGTGATACTCATTTCTGTTGTGGTACCTAATATGTGATACTCATTTCTGTTGTGGTACCTAATATGTGATACTCATTCTTCTCTAACATCATTAATGCCTAAAGTGGGCGTGGTTGAAATTATAAAGGATTTCAAATCCTGAGTAGCGAATTATAATCTTGCGTAATCTTATTTTTCTGATAAGTCATTATTTGTTGGCTACAACTAACAAATGATTAAAGAAACAATTGTCTTGCAAACTATTAACTAAGCACTCTTGTTAATAGGGCGGGAGAATGTACTAAATCATGTCAGGTTGTTTCTCACACAAAGTGACACACCGTGCAGCCCACAAAAGTTGCACATGTAGAGCAAAGTATGGCTAAAACGAAAAGGAGCAGATACTTGGAACTTGAGCTGATTTTTGCCCAAACTTCCTGTTGTACTGTTTGATCAGAATTTTTTCTCTCATTGTGTAGATGCCTCACTGCAGCCCATGATTGCCACAACCATGCCTTTTTCTCCTTGAGACAGGGGCAACAGGTTATTGATGACCAATGGACGGGCGTCCCCAAGATCAAAACCGTCAAACATCAAAGGACTACGTTTGTACCTGAGAAGGAGAAACACTCTTACCCATCTGATTGAAAAGCTGCGAGCAGGCACTTACCATAAAACACCAAAGAAGTACGTTTATACCTGAGAAGGAGCCGAGTACAGATCTCAGGCAACCCTACAGTTCATGGTTGCATCAGCTACGTGTTAGAGATGAAGCAAACTTTAGTTGGCGTGGCACACAATCCACACAACACTGATGCCATGGTTCTCCATCAGCCTAGGCAGCAGTGCAGTTGATGGTTGCATGAAGTTCGTGTTGGAGACAAAGCAAATTAAATTGACTGTGGCACACAATCTAGACAACAGGGAGATGTCCTGGCCATCCATCGGCCGGTTGGAACTCGATCGTCGCCGCTAGATTGGGGGAAGGTTTTTGTTTTTTGTCTTTTTAGAGAATATAATAGAAGCATATCAAGAAGTCAATATAGTGGGGACACCCATGTTCAGAACGCCTTATAACTGGGTCGGTTGAATCCTGCATCATACATAACGAAGCATAAATTTTAGAAGGGCACTATTCGTTTGAAACTTGTATCTAATTCAAGTTCTGTAGTCAGAACAAAAACAACACAACAAAAAGCAAAATAAATATTACATACCTACTAGTTTGTCTTCTCTTTCGATTCAATGCGGCGATCTATTTTCAATCAATGTTCTTGTAGATTTTTTTTACTTGGCCTAATGACCTATACCATATGAAATTGCCTGAGGCAGTGGAAACCTCCTAAATTTATCTCCTGGATCGTGACACAAATCCTATTTTTTTACTTGAGAAACAAAGTACCAACCACTGATTTGGTTTGTTAGAGATGGAGGTAATAGTAACAGTTAGCACTTGCTGCATAATATATACAAAAATAAGAAAACATGAAGATGAAAAAACATGGCATTTTTATTTTCCACACAGAGCTACTTCTTAACAGTGTTGAGGAGGTGAACGGACCATGATGTTAACTTGAGCATCTTTTTAGATCTCCCGTCATTCTTCAAATAGATACTGCTAAGGTGTCATCTTCTTGACTTCTTGAACGCATAAACATTCCATGTCTGCAAATAACATATAAATAGGCTTGCAGACGACACTATAGATAAATAAAAATCACCAGAATAGAGTATTGTTTGTGCTTCTATGATGGACCTGGCCTATAGGATAATTACAGAAGCATAAAATTGTAAGTATAGATCCAAATCGAACCTGTAGTTTTTCCCAATAAGAAGCATAGAGGAGTAGACCAAAGAAAGTCCAAAACAACTCATCCAGTTTCTAAGAACATAAGAAGATGTGCTTGAGTTTGTTGTGCGAAAGTACAGCCACATCTTCAATGAATGGAATCCCTTAACTGGATTGTATGACACCTCAGCCAAGATGAACCGCAGGTCTGCAGCCTTCTTGTGGCAGTTGAAATTTCTGCAGTAAGAGACTCATTAAATCGCTTTACTTGAAGACCGTAGATAGGAAGCAGGGGGCAACCTAGAAGAGCAGCGCTAGGGATATGTGGAAACATCTTTGACAAACTGAATCCCCTAATTGGATTGTATGGCTTCTACAAATATTGTCCATCCTAGTTATACGTATTTAGATAAGTCTGTAACTAAGCGCACATCATCAAAATCCTCCAAAACAAACTCTAATGGTGTACTTGTTCTTTGAGATCAAGTCGCACTACATAAAAATTCCTAATAACAAAAACCTACTGGATCGTTGCTAGCTCCTTAATTACCTGCAATCAGTCTACCATAGTTCTTCGACTTGTAGCTTCCCCAACAATGGCATATGTCCGATCAGACTTAGGTAGCGCCTCCTTCTCAACAACATCGTTTATCATGGGTTGCGGTTTGGTTGGGGCATTGCATCTGTGGAGATTGAAAGGGCCTTCTCTTTGTCCAAGACGGACCACAGATCTGCAGCGTGGTTGGGAGAGTTCAGATTTCTACGTGAAGATGAAGAGGATCAAAAGGATCTCACGAAATCGTTTTGCATTAAGACAGCAAAAGATAGGAAGGAGTAGGACGACCTGGAAGAGCAGCGCTAGGGATTTGTGGATGATGCGCAAGTGCCTCACATGATAGATCGGGGGAGGAAGAATTTGGCCAAGGAGATGATTATTTTCACATTACATGGAGCATGACGTGGGATGGATTTGCGCTAGGGATTTGTGGATGATGCGCAAGTGCCTCACATGATAGATCGGGGGAGGAAGAATTTGGCCAGGGAGATGATTTTTTTCACATTACATGGAGCATGACGTGGGATGGATTTGGCCAAGGAGATGATTTTTTTTTCACATTACATGGAGCATGATGTGGGATAGTAACCCAGGACTCTTGAGTTGTCCAATGGACGGCTACAGATACTTAATATGGAGATCAGATGGATAATATTCTTAGTTTTTGAGGATTAACGTGGTCGCTTATTTGGTGCTTCTAATTAGTAAATATAAGATTGAGTCTATCATGCAAACTACTAAGTAATTAAAAGAATGACAAGTACTACAATTTCTTTGGTGATATATTAATTTTCAAAATAAACAAAGTACATATATACATCCTGATGGGACCGTGGAAATCTTGAGAAGACAGAGACGCCAGTTGAAAGTTTGTCTGAATCGCAGTGGTGGACATAAGCTTGGCAATGGAGCCCTGATCAGGATGGCCTTGCTTGGTACCTTATGCGATTTTCCTCACCATTGCTTGTGCGCCCACCGCTCTGGCGTTTCAAGGTCTTGCGGGGGTGCCCTTTTGGCTTCGGTTGCCGCACACCACTGAGAATCTCGCGACCGGGGTGATGTTCTCGTGGCATGCCTTAACCATATCTAGGGTTCTCGCCATCCTCTCAAGACATGTGTCATCATCGAGCAACCGTATGTTCTTTTCACAGGCTTTCTCCCCCCTCAAGTACATCTATCATTCGCGGCACACCTTTGACCAATCTGTGGTGTAGATGACTTGGGTCCAGCTCCTTAACCTACTTTGTGTCAGGCACTTCATCTGCTCATGTGTCCGGATCCACCTTATCCTATAGTCTTGGCATCACCATCCACAAAGAATCAAGGTCGCATATTCCCGACGTAAATGACGTGGGCCCGTCTCCTTACCCTTCCGTGTTGGAACTGCATGTGCCCATGCTTCGGTCCATGGTATCTTTCAGGTTCTCTTGTAACCATCCACAAAAAATCATGGTTGCATATGTAGCGGTACGCCATGTATTCCTCGGCCTCTACAAGGAAATAATATCTCCCCTTCACATTTAAGTTGAGAGATATTACCCACCTACACCATTTTGATAAAATGCTTCAAGGAAATAACCTACATACGCCTATGAAAAAGGTTTGATCTCTATTATGCCTAACGCTACCAACCCACCGATCCAAACTTTGCACCCTAGGCCTTCTCCCATTTCCCGTGATTGACCAAATCAAATCAGGTTGTGTATCCCCTACTGCCGCTTGCGTTGCGCCCCTAACCCTCTATCCATAGACGCCACATCTGCATACTCACATACAAGCAGTAATAAGCCATGTGTACTGCCTTTGAGAAGCTCTCCTTGCCGCCTCAAAGGTGCATCCCTACCGATGATCGCCTTGCTGTGTTATTTGATTAAACTCCAAGCTCCCAACCTGATATTCATGTTTCATGTCGAAAGTATCACACCCACATTTGGACATAGGTAGTATGCTCGTGTGGTGAATTTTGTGGATATAGGTAGTATACTCGTGTGGTGAGTTTTGTGGAATATCTAATCTATACTTTGCATCTACCAAAAGGATCGCTCCCCTCACATGCAAATATAATTGAGGCCAATGGCTTTCTTCTCCCCTCAGATCACAAGACAAGAGCAGACCATCTAAACAGGCGGATCGGACCTTCACCTTGGTAGGGAGGTGAGTGCTACCTGTTGCCGTGTCGTCCTCGAGCTCGGGGTGGCCATCCTCCTCCTCCTCGAGCAGGACAAGGTTGTTCGTCCCCTACAGTCCAATGGTCATATTCTCCAAGGACATATACAAGGGCAGAGCACAACATTGATGCAAGTGCCACCAAGATAGTTTCAGTCAAAGTTAAAGCAACGGTACACATGCAAACTGAACCAAACCGAGGTGCATATTCATATGTGTGTGTATGTAGAGATGCCAGTGCCATCTGAATTTTGGGGAACCAAAGCATGGCTGTTGTTGTTGCTACTTTAGCAGCAACAGCATACTCAAAGTGAAACGAGCAGCAAGTTGTTTTATAAGCAGTGCATACTAGTAATTAGCTAGGACCATTATTATTGCACAACCATTCGAGGACGGTTGCAGACACATCTATCTCAAGGCTCTACTTGAGAAACAAAAGCATAAGATATGTGATGCTATCAACCTTAGCACAAGAAGAAGAAAAACCACAGCCTCTCCGATAGAATGGATGGATGCATCATACACAATCATCGATTATAAGTGGACTAGTATTTCTTTGCTATTTGAGTTAATGGTGTATATCTACTGATTAAACAAGGGATTGTCTATTTGTCATTCAACTGAAATCAGTTGGACATTATTCAAATTTCTTGACCAATAAAAAAATGATACTTCTATGTCCTTTTTCCTTCTTTCCTGCATGTCAATGACCCAAAACATGCAACAGGCCTGACCTGCAATAATGAGTTTTGCACTGTAGATGAACTGCATAGAACCCGGTTTCGTAAGGCTGCGCTGGACCACATAACAATTCGACAAAAGGTCTAAAGAGAGACACTGAAATATTCTTTCTATTCCACAGCACAAACATGTCACTTTGTTTATAAGGACCAGAGAAGTATCATAAACCACATGATCTAGCATGTACACTGACAAAAAATAGCAATTCTAAAGCACAAGGGCCTAGGGTCAAAGGAAACTGAAAATTACGGTTACCAAGCTGCTCAAATTACATAGTAGAAAATTATGTGCTCATCAAAGTTTCTTACGCAAGGGTAGAATCAATCGACAGTATAACAGTAACTTGTAGAGAAAAAAGACAAACCCGAAAGGTATGAAGTGATACTTTAAATTCACTAAATATATAGTATGATTGCTCTAAAGTGCACACTGTAATTACACTTAAATTACTCTACTGTAAACCCGTTGAAATTACAGTGTAAATTACACTAAAAGTTGCACACGAATTACAATGTAATTTCCGTAAATTTACATAGTAAATTACACTGAATTTACACTATAATTTCCATTGCACTTAAATTACACAGTAAAATGCACGGGAATTCACATAAACTAACATTGTAATTCTCTGAACTTACAGTGCAAGAACCTTGAAATTACACTGTAATAACCATGAAATTGCATTGTTAAATGTCCCCCGAAATATAGTGGAACTGACACTGAAATGCCCTAAATTAACGTCACTGAGTGCTGCAACACAATACTTCAATCCTAAATGTGCAGAGCACGTCATACCCATGTATGCACTCCTAAAGTCTAGCAGCCAACTGAGCTAACTAATCTAATCAACCCTAAACAACAGCCAATCAAGGGATTGACCTCAAACTGCAGCAACCCCTAACTTGCCATGTATCACCCATGGGTGGATGAATCTGAAACAAAGCATGGTGCAACTCAAAGTAGAGGAGGGGGGAGGGCAGAGGTAGTGGTGGGGCCTGAGAAGAAGTCACCGAAGAAGGAGGGAGGCTCCATGGAGCCTCTACGTGGTGTGAAGAAGGATCTCCATCTCCATGGCGGCGTCCCATTCCTCGGATGTGTGTGCCCCTCCTGCCGTCATCGCCGTCCGCGCCATGGCGACCTGCAAAAAAGGGAAGACAAGTGGCGTGAGGTAAGGAGGAAAGGGTGGGCGAAGAAGGAGGGGAGAGACCAACCTGTGCCGGATCCGGCCACCTCTGGCCTCGCCGTTGCCGGTTGTGGCGGATCCCGACGAAGTTTTGGGGAGGCGCCCAAACCCAAGCCGTGGGGGAGGGTGGACCCTTTGAGTGCCGGATCTAGATGATTAGAGCATCTACAGTCGGGCACCTCAAGCCTGGCTCATACACCCGGGTGGGCCACCCGGTCACGATTTTTCGATCCAGACGGGCTCCTTAAACGGGCCTCGAACACCTGGGCTGACCGGCACCCCTCATATCTAGCCCAAATATGGGGCGCCCGGGCGCGCCCGCCACGTCGGACCCGTCAGCCCGACCCCATCGAAAATTGCGCCAAATGCACCAAACCCTTTCTCCTCCTCCCGCCGCCCTCCAACTTTTCCCGCGCCTGAACCCTCGTCGTCCTCCACCCTTGCTCCCAATCCTCACCACCGGTCCCGATCCACCACCGCGACGAAGACGCAGTCTGCCTTGTCCGTCGGCGTCCCTTCGTCGGCTCCGACTTGCAAGGTGGAGGACGCCGCCCGAAAGTTGCGGCAACGCCTGCAGCGAGAGAAGGAGGTGGCGGCGGCGCAAGGAGGTTCGGACATGGTGGCCACCAAGGGGTGGCGATCAAATGGGAACTCGAGAAGGCCAAGACATTTGGCTACATAGAGCTTGAGAAGGAGAGGTTGCAACTCTCACAGGACGTGGTGGATGCGATGATCATGTTGGCAGACGAAACCCTCTTGGATGAGCATGTGAAGAAGTGGCTTGCGGACAAGAAGAAGAAGATTAACGACCTGATATAAACATGACCCGTACGGATATAACCACAATTATTGCGCGTAAATATAATTATCAGGTGAATTCTAATAGAAATTATATGAATTATTATTTTGTTATCCGAGACAAAAATACAACACAATATTTTATATGCAGGATTAAAGAAGACATGCACAAACCTCGGGTGAAGATGCGAAGTTTAATACAGAAGATTTACACTTGAGCATTATCGAATCAACATGCATTTGTTCGCTCGATCGCTAATCGCTCAACTGCTCGCTTGGCCGCTGTTGCTGGCTCGCTCGATCGCTAATCGCTCGACTGCTCGCTCGACCGCTGCTGCTGGCTCAATCGGTCGCTGCTCGCTCCTTTGCTAGCCTTTTTTCTCTTGCAAGCACTTGTCGAAAAAACCATTGCTGTTTAAAAAAACTAAAAAGGGAAAATTTGCAAAATAAAAAAAAATCAAAAAATTCATGAATTCGTAATTGTACATGAATTTTCAAAAAAGTTGGTAAATTTGAAAACAAATATCGAGTTTGAAAAAAGGTTCATCAAATTTGAAAAAAGTTCATCCAATTTGTAAAAAGTTCATCGAATTTGAAAATAAGTTCATTGAATTTTGAAAAAAATATCGAATTTTAAAAAAGTTCACGAAATTGAAACGAAAAATGTTGTATTATTGAAAAAAATTAAGATGGAAAATAATAAAAACTAACAAAACCGTTCCAACAAAAAAACAAAAAAGAAGGTACAAAGAAGAAAAGAAGGAAAAGCTATAACTAACCACGTCAACCGCAGGTGGCCTATTGGTTAGGTGGTGTGTGTTGAACCAGTCGATTGACGGTTTGAATCATGGTGCTTACATTCAGTTTTTTTGGCGTCTTTAATATAGAAAAAAAGGAATGTGGGCCGGCCCATCGTTACAAGGGGGTGTACTGATACACCAGAAGTGCGTCCTTCCCAGTCCTCTCGTACTAGGGAAAAGTCCTCTCAATGCTCTATCGCCCACACCGGATATGGACCGAACTGTCTCACGACGTTCTGCGCCCTGTACCGTTAACACGGTATCGGAAGCTGAGGGCGCCGTATAGGTTTTGCGCCCATGCATGGCCTTGTGTGTTGCGCATCTGGGCCTATAGTACCGATGAGGCAGTTTGCCACCAGATTGATATGAGAAGTTTATTTTTAAATCAGATCGCGTGTGGGTCCGGCCAATTAGCAGGCCCGTCTTGACTTCCAAGAAAATAGACGAAGCGTTCTCCACGCCGGCCTTTAATAAATAGTCATCATATTCTAGGGTTTACGCGGGTTTTATTGTATTGTTTAGCCATGCTACAATTTCGCATCTATGAGACGTGTAGGACTACCGCCTTGTCAGATCCAAAGTGTAACCCCAACTTTTGATCTAGTTCATGTGCTTAATTTTTCATTCGCAATTTTAGATTGCAATTCACCTTTGTTCTTGCCGATTCTTTAGTTGCTTGCAGGAACTCAAACCTCGTCGTTCAGGTTGACCGTGCCTACGGCAAGGTCAATAACCATCGGAGATTGGTTTAGCGATTGTCGAGGCATATCGTCGGGTATTGTATAGCCGGATCGTCAAGATCAGAATCCACAAATTGATAGTTATCCTCACTCTCATCGAAACATCGGGCCGCCGTCACATAAGTGGTATCAGTTTTCAGTTTCATCGGTGAGAGATTTACAGTTTTGTTAGATTAGTTTATTTTTCATGTCCTATAACCCAAAAAAAGCCAAAAAAGAAAGAAAGATTAGTTCATCCTTTGCACCTATCTTTTTAGCCTTTAGCAATTTTTGCATCTAGTACTTGCGTAGTTGAATTTTTGGTTGCATCATCCTACAAATAGTGCTGGTTTAGATTTGTACGAGAAAATTTTGTCTACTAGATCGAACTTTTTTTCTCCACCATAGTTTCCGCGGCAAGCTCGTCCATAATCTGAAAAAAACTATCAAAATTGCATTGGATTCCTTTGTTTTGCGTGCAATCCGACATCCCATCTATTACACGTCGTTGCTGTCTGCCCTGACGCGTACAGCAGCGCCGTGTTGCATCAGACATCAGTTCCACTCATGTCTGTCCTCAAGCGCCAGTTTCTTGTTCGCCATGGTGCTCCACTTTATAGCCATGTAGGTTTGCTTTGTATAGGCAGCATCATCATAACTAGATCGCGCGAGAGTGCTGATCCCAACCGATAATAATAAAGTGAAGAAGAAACATTCAATTACCCCATGCATCCCATTGGTCCAGCACCGAAAGTCTAAAATTATGCATAATCACTCAATATATCATCACATATATCCATTGTTGTAAGCCATGTATTTTTATACGTTTTAGCTCAAAACCAAACCAAACTGGTGAACAGGATAATATGATATTTCATCACAAAGCATAAAGACCCGATTCATACCATACGATCCAGTCATAATGATCGCCCATGACAATAAGTTCATTACAAAGGATCGAGTCTAATATACCAAAAGACCAGATTGATAGAGCAGTACACGAAACATATATGGTTCGGCTATGGCATAACATCAGACTACCTATATATATGGATAGAGAGTTTGGTCTGACTGCCTTGTCGCCCGGCTCCTCCCTACGTTGTAAACACATGTTGATCGACAGTATGTGTTATACAAAGAATCCATAGTGTGCCATACACTACAAGAAACCTGTTAATCCATGACGGATTTCAGGTGACGTTCCTACAATCCGTCACATATAGGGTGCCATCGATGACAGTTTACGGAGTTCGTCACTGAAATCGTCACATATCCGGAAGATGAGAATGGATCCTAAAACAATAGCCCCCGTTATGACAGACATAAAGGAACCGTCACAAAAACCGTCATGAAATGAGTAGCGGGACCAAAAAATTTCCCTTATACATCATCTGGACCGTCATGGATGGCTCGTGCTAATGTGTTGTGCGTTTTTACTTCTTTGGCCCACATGTCAGTCCTCACTACGTCCCACGCTACGTGAGGTGCCTAGACTGTTGCTATGTCAGCTTGCAGTAGAGTGTGGGTCCCGCATGTTAGTATGAGAGAGAGAGAAATAACATCAGCTTGCAGTAGAGTGTGGGTCCCGCATGTTAGTATGAGAGAGAGAGAGAGAGAGAAATAACAAAAAGAAACATGTAGGTCCTGACTAGGATAAACATATATGGTTCGGCTATGGCATAACATCAGACTACCAAAATGAATAAAAGGGAATGTATTTAGATGTATATTAGTTCTAGATACATTCCTTTTTATCTATTTTGATGACAAGTATTTTCGGACGGAGGGAGTACTCGCATAGTGAACATGCTAAATAATCGTGTTAACAAATGACAATAGTTAAAAGTTGATAATGCAAAAGGAATGTGTTAACAAATGACAAAAGTTAAAAGTTGATAATGCAAAAGAAAACATGATTATAACACCTTTAGAATTAGTTTGGTAATGTTCACTGCAGCAAGACACAAAATTCATGTAGTTCTTGGTAGGCATAAGTTACCAGAGTCCGCAAACATGAGTAATCCAGTCAGCTAGCAATCAGCCAAATGTAGGGGCTGCCAACCAAATTTCTAACATAATCGTTTTACTAACAGGGAAGCGACAATATACTTTGCTGTATATCCAAATATGCTTTAGGAGTCATCAGAAAAATTCTTGTATAATATTTGTATCCCTCTTAACAACAAGGAACAATCTTGGTACACGACATCTATCTGTTTATTATTCCAAGATACCAAGATACGGGAAGCATACTAAAAAGCAACATCCTTGCACCAAAACAGCGGAAATAGTTTCTTGTAACAATTCATAATATGCTTTGCAATTTCCCCTGCACAAACAAAAGAACTATCTGAGCTTGTGGGTAGCAGGAGAACTCCAAAACAAAATCAGACCTACAATTTAAGTGCAGGGTCCCAATATAGTAGCTATTGATCACCCCATCAACAAGGCGCCATGATGTTCATGAGTTTTATTTAGCATGCATTCAGAAATCACTGTTAGATACAAGATCATCACCTAACATCATCAATTAGCATGAGCTTTTGACCAATATGCAGCAGACTTAAACAAACAGATTTTATAAATGCAAAACTGACAGTCTGCTGAAGGTTTATACATCCAAGCAACAAATACAAGTAATAACACTCCAAAAGCTCTAGGCTATTATTTGATATAAGACCATTTTTTCGCAGCAAATACATAACTTGAACCGATAAAAGAGGTAAATGTTTTAACATTATCACAGCACTGGGGCTATATTATTCCTTATTATGGAGTCGGAATCACTTGTCCATAAAAAGCCGTAAAGATTGATGTAATATTTTCATCTAACATAAAAACCACCAATCCATCTTAGCAAGTAGTAATAACGGGAAGTCAACTCTTGTGAGAATGTAACTACTCAGTCACTCTATTTAGACTACATTAGCAGTCACTTCCAAAATTTCAGGAAAAATGTCACAGTCCAGAAAGTGCATCGAGTTTAACATGCCATTAAGCTGAACCGAGGTAACAAGTTCACTTCCCAACCATTTTAGGCATCTCGGATTTACACACAATCTACACATTTGCTCATCACACAAATTAGGAGGCAACAATAATGATATACCCATCAAGTTCACTGCAATCTTTTTATCCTACCTGAGATGTAGCCTGCAGGTGGACGTTGGATTCAAGGTTGCCTGGCCCCAGAACTGAAACAGTAGCAGGCAATTATGAGAGTTATTAACAAGAAAATAAATATGCATTGGTGGTTAAAGAAAATGTCGCGACAGATGGCCAGAGATAACAGTTACTACTATTGTTGAAATAACTTAGTGGGACAATGCACAAGCTTGACTGTTCACAAGAAATAAATAATATCTTGTTCTTCTTCCTCTGCACCGAACTCTCCCGCGAGATTATTCCTCCCCTCCTTCCTCAGATCTGCCACAATTGTATTTAGAAAATGCACGAGGACATCCTCAATTTCCCAAAGGATGTCGCCTACTGAGCAGTACATGTAGACAATTATGTCCAAGCCTATCAGGCTATAAACTATTATGCTCAACTGAAAAAGCAAATATTGAAATAATAGTTATTTCAAATTTCTTTTATGTGCCCCGCACAGGGTTTTATAAGTCTGTATAATTAATCCATATACAAATAAACATATATTTAGTATTTCTATATGGTTGAGATCTAGGACATTGTTTACCAAAACTTTGTTACTATGATATGTTCTTCAAATGTGCCAAACATATAAGTTTTTTCCCACTCCCTACGGTTGTAAGGTCATGTGTTAACTAAAGATCGACAGTCAACACCAAATCTTTATGTCCATAAAATGCGAAAGGGACAACCTTTTTACTGATTAGTTTCAAAGTCAACTAACATGTATTGATGGTTTGTATGGAATCTATATTTTAATTAAATTGTCTAGATAGATGTACACACCTCAAGAAAAATAGCAATGAGAGACTATAATCATCTGGTCTGAGCATCAGTATAGGTGTTGGCTAAGACTTGTTACCATAAAACCTATATTCTGTAAGAACATCATCATAAAGAGAGGTGATATCGTGCCATCCATACTCGATATATTAATCATAGAATAGGCTTTCTCCAAAACACAAACGCGAGTATCTTGAGATAGTTTCTCAAGATATGAAGAATGAGAACGGATCACAGTACATATATGCACACAGTAATAGCATTAAGTGTCAATAGCCACAGAGAAAAGAAAGAAGGGAATTGTCCATCATGTGGGTGATCATAGTGACGGAGATATCGACAATGTGGGTGAGTGCCCTATAACCTCAGCCTTGCTGATGAGTATATCTAGGTGCATCCAAAATATACATGATTATTTTTGTTCTGTGCTACATGGAAAGTGCATAGAGCTCATTTGCTTTGCCTCGTATGCTTTTAAATTCTACATAATACTTCAATAGATGATAAACCTAAAGAATATGTTTTTGGTTATGTTAGTTGGAGGCTTTACTTAGAACGCATTTGTCAAAACATGTTGTGTTTCAGCTTTAATAATAACTAAATCATTGCTTCATGAATTCAGCTAACTCTACCGCAAATACCAGTTAAATTTCTCTTGATACGGGGTAACTAATTGAGCCATAGAAAAACAAAACTTGGAATGTCAAAAGGACGTAGACAGAGTCTATACAGATATCACGACACAACAATATATAAAATAGGATGTAATAGTGACTATGCTTTATTTCTAGTAAAACTATCACAGAGAAAGAAAATTGTTGGACAAACAATCCTCTCTTTTTCATATGTGATTGGACAAACAACCATAGGTTTTCATGTGTAACAAAAACACTAATTACAACTCAAACGTTAGAAATTCTAATCAAGGCCCCCTTCCATACACAAAGGAACAAAGCCACCAACATTTCCATGCACAAAGGAACAATAATGTTAGGCCCTACCTGAATCCAGACAAGGAACAAAAAAGCATATATTTACACCCCATCAAAAAACAAGCATGGAAACAAAGGAACTACAAAAATATAAAGCATAGAGAATAGTACATTTGGCCTTTACCAGAAAAGGAAAGCCTCATTGGCCAACCAGGGCAAGCAGAACATGGTGAGACACAAAACACAAATTGCCATGCAACCATACACCTAGCTCTGGAAAAGAAGATGCATGGATAGGAGGAGAAGAGGGGTTGACATGCAGATCCGTGAATGGAGACGCAGGAGGGTGCTGATAGACGGTGTGCAGGCCCAACCCCGGCTTGCCGCTCAGCCGGCGGAGACGACATTGAGCCCTTAATGCATCGATGGCTTTGTGTTCACTGTATGGAGCCGCAGAAAAAGGAGATCAGAACTGTGTATATATGGACATCTATGAGAGAGTGAACACTGGATGCAGAGGAGAAAATGGAACCAAATGGTGATCATTACTATTCAACTTGAAAGGAAGCGCAGTTTATATCCATGATTTCCCTCTTGTGAAGCAAGCATCAAACAACACAGAAGCAATGAAATTGCACACTCAAATAGAACAATACATGAAATGCTCTTGTGTCGAGAACAATTGCAAGTATTTTGTGCACATCACATCAGATTTGCAGGGGTAGCTCGAGAACGGGTGGGGCTCACCACGTGTGGGGGTAGCAGGAGGAATAGGCAGAGCAGCCTTGAGGGCCCCGTCCACCTGCAGAAGCAGCTTGTCCTCATCGGAGCAACCTTCACATAAAACAAACGCAGGAATCAGAATAAGAGGAGATGAAGAAACAAAGAAGAGATTCATGCCCACCCAGAATAGTCAGAGATCCACCCAGAACAAAGACCATAATAAACTAAGAGCCTAATCAGGTTGTCATGGTTAAGAACATATATAGCAGAACAATTAATGATTGATGCTGCTAAATCAACAACCCAAAGCTGAAGCTTTTTTTGATACATGGCTGCTGGAAACATGCAAATACAATGAATTAGAGCATCTCCAGCCGTTGGAGCCCCCCAGGACAATCGCCGGGCCAAATATAGCACGTCCTGGGGGGGCAAAACACCTTCGCCGAATGAAACGCGAGGATGGTTTCCCAGCCGTTGGTGCCCCCAGGACAGTCGCCAGGCAAAAAGTGAATGAGTGGACCAGAAAAAAATGATACATGGAGGAATATGATTGGCTGTTGCTTCCGCCGGCGCCCCCAGCAGCCCCCAGCGCGTTGGGTGTGGCCTGTGTTCGCCGGCACCTTTTTGAGGTCTTGGGGGGCATGGCTGGGCCTTTTTTGCCATTT